>NC_136057.1:1612379419-1613076919 GCF_964261635.1 Lissotriton helveticus
ATGTAATTGCCAATCGTTCCTGCCATTTAGTACGTAACATCTGTGACAGAGGGGTCGAGTAGCGGTACGACAAGAGTACCCCGTAGAGGCCGGACATCACCCCTTTGTACCTCCCCCAGATGAAGATGAATGATAGCACCGGTGATGTGGGCAAGGTCCACGGAGTGGGGCCCAAATACTACCTCAGACAGTGTTGAAATTGGGTGTATCTCCAGGACTGTGTCGCAGGAAGGCCGAACTCTTCCCCTAGTTGCGCCGGCGGTTTCAAGGAGCCGTTGCAGATAAGCTGGTCAAATGTATGGATTCCCCCTGCCTTCCATGCGTGCCACATCAAGCCCTTCCCTCCTATGTGTATGGCATCATTCCTCCGGATAGGATTGGGTATTTAATACCACGGTTCCTGGGCTCTGTCATGTATAAGGCAGATAGTCCTGCCTATGCCGAGAGCAAATGGCGCTCCAGGGGCACCCATTGCAGCGAGTCCGGTAAGAAACCCGCTATCTGGGAGAGATGTATGGCCAGAGTGAGGGGAGGCCCAGTTCCCGTGGGTGTGGCGAGCTTGTAACTTGGACACGGCTATGCGAGGCTTCGAAGTACCCCACACAAATGACTTGATCTTGGAATCTATCTGTTTCAGGGTGGTGAGGGGTACCTGCATCGGAGGTATCCCCAGGGTATAGTTGAAGCCCAGTAGCGTTACCATGCAGACTGCCTGCACTCTACCCCACAGTGAAAATCCCAATGCCTTCCATTTTTCGAGTAGATGTTATAATGTGTTATGATTTACAAATCGCTCATCCCTAGATTGCTATAAAAGGTGGGTGAGAAGCTCTAAAACTAGTTCATACCTGGTATGTTTGATTGCTGCCACGGTTAACACCCTGGGCGAGCCTTGGCTCCCCGGGATTCTACAAGTCTGTGAAAGCACGTATATAATCATTTAATTTTGTTTTTTCTAAATTAATAAGTTAATTTAAATGGTTATGAGTATTCGATTTGATCCATGAAGTGTGACAGATTTACTCTCAGGGGGCACGATAGAAGATCACATAGGCAGGTATATGTGGCCCCACCTTTGCTTTATACTGTTATTAATCAGTATTGGTTTAGAGTCCATATCACAAGGAGTGCGCTTTGTGGGAGTAGGAGCGAGGGACAGGGGCGAGAGAAATGGCGGGATAACAGGTAATGGAAAACAATGTTGCGTTTCAGACATAGAATACCAGAGGTTTACGTGAAGCAAATAAACAAAAGTACAGATATTCATGTTGAGGACTCTCCCTCCACGGTCAATGGACCTAGAAGAACTACCGGAGAGAGGTTGGGATTACCCTGGTGGATGACTCATTCCACTACCTTGGTATCCAAGTCACACACACAGGGAACTGGTGGCACGAGTTACAAACTGGTGAATTGAAAATTGCCATTAGTAAATAGATGGATTACTAGTATCCCTGGCAGGGGGAGTAGCACCCTGCTGTTAGTGCCTTCTAGATGCTGTTATCAATTTCAATACAGCATGCATCCAATCCGGCGAAAGACCTTTAAGAAACTGAAGTCAGCAATCATGAATTGGTATGGGGCGAAAAAATAAGCAGGGTAAAACATGCCTATTTTACAATGTAAATATGAAAAAGAAATACTACAGGGGCCATATTATCAAGAACAATAAAGGAGCACACAAAGATATAAGGAACCAAAAATGTGTTTTTGCTTTGAGATAGTTCGAATTAACTTCTGCTATTAACGAAATTCGTCATTTTTGGGCGGATTGCTCCTTTTTTCACTTAAAACACTTTGTCTATAATTTGGATATTGATTCACTGAGTTATAATCTAAGAAGGATACAAATGTATGTATTTGTTTGTGTAAAGTTTTGTACTTTGGATGTAGGATGTTAAGTATGTCTTAGTGAACATGTGGATTGTAAATGAGTCTTGTAAATAATTCTATATTTCTTTGTAAATGTTGTATAGAATGTATTTGTCTTTTCCTTTTCATGCATAAATGTCTTAAATGGAAATACAAAAAAAGAAAAAAGAATTTAAATCAAAAGGTATAAATAAAATACTGGTACAAACAAGAAGGATTTGTGTTTGACCAAGAGATGAAATAATGATAGTTTAAATCATAATAGTGGTACAGGCAACTTTGTTTGTTTACTGATTGATATATGGCCCTGCCTTGTCCATGTTCCTAAGGGCCTAACTCCTTAGCTTCTCAAAATATTATCAAGAACGGCGCAAACATTATTGCCGCTTTACCGGCAGGAAACTGCTGCTAAAGCGGTGATAAGAGGCTTGATAATATGCCCTAGAGCACAGCTTTCCAAACTTTTCATGTTGGTGACACACCTTTTATACATTCCTCGTTTAGTGACACAGTATCGCGGGCGAGCGCAGCAAGCCTTCCTGAACCATCTAAGGGGAGTTCGGGGGGTTCCCCCGTGAAAATTTTGAAAAAAGTGTGGGGAAATGGTGCATGAAAGCAGGAAGGTTAATAAGGCAATTGTGAATCTGTTCTCACAAAGACAGTGACTGGCAAAACTGGGTTTAAGGTTAGGTTTGTGCCTGAAACAGGCAAAGCGGAGTGGCACGGAAAGGGGAAATAGATGATGTGTGTTATATTGGAGTTCCAGGAGCCGTAGTCACACAGAGGGACAGCAGAAACAGGGTATTGTCCCATGTGGGGGACAGGGGCATACTGAGGGCTTGCAAGAGAAGAAAACAAGTTACTTACCTGTAACTTTGGTTCCCCAGTATTGGTAACTTATAGATTCTCATGCTTTGTATCCTTCCCCCATCGTCGGATTGGGAGCCTCGGTAAATAAAAATACCATAGCAATAGGCACAAAAGAGAAAAATTAGGCCTAGGCCTCATCATATTTTGTAGCCCATCCACCTCTTTGTGTAAAAGAGCCCAAACTTTCTGTAACAACCAATCAGCATAGCCTCACCCCATAGAACCCTCCTGAGAGAGCCTCAGAGCCTCAGGTTTTCGTAGCCGTTGTGCAACAGCCACTATCTCAGTAAAAAAGGCCGAGCTTTCCCAGGGGAGGAGGGTGGGCGCATGGGAATCTATGAAAGTTACCAATACTGGGGAACAAAAGTTACAGGTAAGTAACTTGTTTTCTTGCCCCAGTATTGAAACTTTCATAGATTCCCATGCTTTGTATCAGAGTAGCTAGCAGTAAGCCATAAAAGCACATTTTGTTAAAGGAATATCACCACCTTGCCACATAGATACTCACATTGGAAAACCAAATATATATATACATGTAACCTTAGCAAGGAAAATCACAAGTGATACAAAATGTGCAACACAGGAAGGAGGGATTGTAGGGAAAGCTCTCCTCTCATTGAAAAAGATTCCTCAGGACTGCCTGTCCAACAGCTGCGTCATTCTTCGTAGAAGAATCCAGGCAGTAGTGCTTCGTGAAGGTATGCGTACTGCTCCACGTCGCTGCCCTGCAGATGTCCTTGATAGGGACTCCTGAAAATAGAGCCACTGACGATGCCACTGGTCTTGTGGAATGTGCATGGACTCTTCTTTCGAGCGGTTTGCCCGCTTGTTGATGACAGAACTGAATAGCACTGGAGATCCAGCGAGAAATGCTGTGTTTGGACAGCGGAAATCCCTTCCGCGGGGCACTGTAGGAGACGAACAGTTGTGAGGATTTCCTAGAAGGTTTCGTGCGCTCCAAATAGAACTTTAGACACCTCTGAACGTCCAAAGAATGTAAGGACCTCTCTGCTGGAGTAGTAGGTCTCGGGAAAAAAGACTTCAAAATCAATGGTTCATTCCGATGGAATTCAGATGGAACCTTCGGGATGAACTTTGGATTCGTCCGTAGGATCAGGACATCCCGCTTGAATTGCAGGAAAGGCTCCACGATTGTCAGTGCCTGGAGCTTGCTAATCCTTCTGGCCGATGTCAATGCCAACAGAAGAGCTAGCTTCCAAGATAGGAATTTAATGTCCGTTTTGTGAATGGGTTCAAAGGTTGCTCTCATTAGCTGAGCTAAGACCAAATTAAGTTGCCAGACTGGTGGAGGAGGACGGACTGGAGGAAAAACCCTGAACAGGCCTTTCAAGAACTGCTTGACAATCCTAGCGGACCAAAGAGAAGGACCTGAAGACGTCCGTCTGAAACTTGAGATGGGTGCCAGATGAACTTTAACAGAAGAATGAGCCAATCCAGATTTAGCTAGCGACAGAAGATATGGCAAAATCTGATGCGGAGCTGAAGTGTAAGGGTGAAGATGTTGTTTCTGACACCAGAGGCAGAACCTTTTCCACTTTGCTCTATAAGTTCTGTTCGTACTTGGCGCTCAAGCTTGAGACAAGATGTCCCTACACTCCTTGGTGAGGGTCAGATTCTGGAATTCCCTGTGCTCAGGAGCCATGCTGTCAAGTAAAGTGAGCTCGGGTCCGGATGGAGCACTTGACCCTGAGACCTCGTCAACAGAGAAGGAACCGGTTGCAGGCAAATTGGATGGTCCTGAGAGAGCAGGAGGAGTTCCGTGTACCAGAACTGGCGGGGCCACGCCGGTGCAATCAAGATCATTCTGCACGGCTCCGCCTTGATTTTCCATATCAACCTCGGGATCAGGGGTATCGGAGGAAAAGCGTAAAATAATGCGCCGTACCAGGAAATCGAAAACGCGTTCCCCAAGGACCCCGGATGGTGATCCCTGCTTGCATTGTATCGGCATTTGGTGTTCTCCGGAGTTGCAAACAGGTCTATGGTCGGGGTTCCCCAGACCGAGAACACTTCCTCCAGAATCGTTTGGTCTAATTCCCATTCGTGACTGATCGATTTCTGACGACTCCGCTGTTATATTGAGCGAACCTGCAAGGTGTTCTGCTGTCAGAGCAATATTGTGAAGAATCGCCCAATCCCAAATCACTTGAGCTTCTTTGGAGAGAATCTGGGATCTTGTCCCGCCCTGCTTGTTGATATAGTGCATGGCCGTTGTGTTGTCCGTCCGGACCAGCACTGAACGATTCTGAATTTGTGGCAGAAAAGCCTGTAAGGCTAATCGAATGGCTTTGAGTTCTAACAGGTTGATGTGGCACTTGCGTTGAACTGGATCCCAGTGACCACTCATGTGCAGTTCCTGGAGCACCGCTCCCCAGCCTTCTAACGAGGCATCCGTGGTGATAACCATGGGAGACGGAGGAAGTGTGAATGTTAACCCCTTTACGGTGTTGTCCTTCACCAACCACCAGCCACATGCTTTTTTCATTGCTGGTGTCACCGTAATCCTGTCGTCGAAAGAGCCCTCCGCCTGGTTCCATTGCTTGTCGAGCTGCTCTTACAGAGGACGCATTCGCAGCCTGCAATGTGGAATCAATGGTATGCAGGATGAGATCGATCCGAGCAGGGACTTGTAGAGCCGTACTGACAGGGATTTCCTCTTTAGCAAGAGGTGAGCCGATAGCATCAATTTGTTTTGACGTTCCTCCGTTGGTTAAGCTTTGCAGCGTTTCGTTTCCAAAATGGATCCCAGAAACCTTGCTGCCCTGGATGGTTGAAGAACCGATTTGTCCTTGTTGAGCTGAATGATAGTTGGATGCAAATGGCCTTGGAAGTTCCCTGGAAAGATGGAGCCTTGACCAGCCAGTCGTCCAGGTAGGGAAAAACTTTCAGAGATTGTTTCCTGAGGAATGCTGCCACCGGAGCCAACATCTTTGTAAATATCCTTGATGCAGACCGGAGGCCAAAAGGAAGTACTTTGAACTGAAAATGGCTCTTGCCTACTGTGAAGCGCAAGTATTGTCTGTGAGCTGCATGGATCGGCACATGGAAATAAGCATCCTCTAAATCCAGAGTCGCCATGTAGTCTCCTGGATTTAGCAAACGAAGAATATCCTGGAGAGTGACCATCCTGAAGGATAGCTTGATGAGATAGGTGTTGAGCTCCCGTAGATCTAATATGGGGCGCCATTTTTCTGTTGTCTTGCGAACCAGGAAGAACCTGGAATAAAACACTTTCCCCCTTTGTGAAAGAGGTACGGGTTCTCTTGCCCCCTTGATGAAAAGCTGGTGGGCTTCGAGACGTAGCAGGCCCAGATGTTTTGACTCGTTGGCGCCTGGAGCTCTGTTTGGAGGAAGATGTTGAAACTCCAACGTGTGGCCACTCTGAATGATATTTAGGACCCACTGGTCTGATGTAATAACCTTCCAACTGCTTAGACAATGAGAAATCCTGCCCCCCACTGATGTCATCGGAGGGGTAGGAACAGTAGGAAGAGCAGAGAGGCCGCTATTGTCATTTGGAGTTGTCCCGTCCTTGGCGACCTTGATGCTGCCTCTGTGGTTGGCGAGAGAAAGACGCCGACTGGCCTCGGCGTTGATTGGAGTATTGGGGTTTGTAAGATTGGGAGGATTGCGAGTATAAAGAGTACCACTGTTAGTTGCCACCTCTATATGAGGAAAAACCTCTGCCTCTCGCACCTCTGAATGGAACTTTACGGTAATTCAAAGACCCCAAGGACTTTGCCGTGTCCGTGTCCTTTTTGATGCCTTGAAGGGCTTCATCCACATGCTTTCCGAAAAGCATGTCTCCATCGTATGGCAAATCCAAGATTTTGTTCTGGACCTCCTGGCGAAACCAGGTTGCTTGCAGCCAGCCCTGGCGTCTTAACATAGCCGAACCCGCCAGGGCACGAAAAGCAGTAGTAGCTATGTCGTTAGCACAATCAATCACCTCCGAAGAGGAACGCTCTCCTTCCATCAGAACCTTCCTGGCCTCATCTTTCGCAGCCTCTGGAAGCTGATCCACAAATGGGGATAAATTGCACCACATCTGGCGATCATACCTGCCCAAGATGGCAAGAGCATTAGCAGCTCGAACTAAGACACTGGCCATAGTAGAGAATCTTTTGCCCACATTGTCCAGACGTCTCCCTTCTTTGTCTGGCGGTGTTGTAAGTGGAGTCGATGGGTTTTTAGACTTACTTTGCGCCGCTTGGGAAATGACAGAATCCGGTTTTGGCTGTCCAAGTAGGCAAGCTGGACTGCCCTGTGGTGCTTCATACTTCTTCTCCAGCCGGGGAAGAACAGGGATGACTGTTGCCGGATTTTTCATGACTTTGATACCTTCTGACCATACGTGTTCTATTATTGGGATTGACCGAATGGACTTTTTGGAAGGTTCTTTAAAGTCATAAAGGAAGCAGTCTGTCTGAACAGTAGTAATCGGCAGGCCAAATCTCTTAGACGCCCTCTCCATAAGGTTATGGAAACCTCCAATGTCAGCTGGAGGGGAGGTAGCAGTATCCGGTACTGGAGCATCCGGATCCTGAAGGTCATCATCATCATCATCATCATTTCTATCTGGATCCTGCGGAGGATCTTCCTGAAGATTGTCATCAGAGGAGACATCGTCATCCTAAACAGGCACAACCTCTTGGTAACTCTCTCTAGGTGCTGGTTCCGCAACTTGTGAAATCACAGGCGTCACTGCCGCCGCAGGATTGGTAGGAATAGATGGAGTAGGAGGACGCTCCTGTTGTACTGCAGTTTGCGTAGGAAACCTCTTCCTATAATCCTGCAACATTAACTGCAAATCCGAAATCAGAGAAGATGGCATCGCCACCATATCCTGATGCAAGTTCTGTGGAGGCCTGTCTTGTTGGACATATTGGCGCTTTTCATCGTAATAGTCCTTAGAATCAGTATCTTGACACTTTACTTGTAATTCCGATGGGCTGTAGGCATCCCCATAAGGCCCATTATCATCCTTGTCGTCAGACTCCTCATCCAATAGCAGAGTGGGAGGCAAAGGTGTTACCCGCCTAGGAGAAGTCATCTCAGGGGTTTATTTGCTGCCTTCGTATTGAAATGCGGACATTTTGGATTGTCGACGACCTCGTCGACGGACTCGTCGTCGACTGTAACGTCGGCGTAATCGTCGTCGATAGAACCGTCGACGGGACAGTCGACGGAAAAATGGATCTCGTCTACGGAGTTTTCGTCGTCGACGGTGGATTGATCGTCGACGGTGTCGTCGACGAGCTCGTCGTCATCACCATTATAGCCGCCGTCGGCGACGTCGTCCTCGTCGTCGTCGCCGCCGTCGACACTACCTTCGCTGTCATAATCGTCGACGTCGAAAATGTAGACACCATCGTCGACGAGCAGGAAACAGGCACTTTAAACGTCGACGAAGCTATCAAGGCTGCAGTCGTCGACGAAGCCACCGTCGACGGAGCTATACGAGTACTCTGGTCTTTCTTTGAAGTTGTTGTCGACGTACCTGCTGATTTCGTCGTCAACGGATGTTGTTTCTTGTCAGGCCTTCCTTCCCGAGGGACAGTAGAAGGTTTCTTGCCTTCCTTCTCCTTTTGAGATGGTGAAGAAGTAACAGAAACATCTTTTTTCACTTTTTTGGCTGTTTCTGTCTCTGCAGCCTGTCCCAGCCTCTCCTTTTCACCTCGGTGAGGAGATTTAATGGGACTAGCTAGCCCTTTCAGACCTATCAGAGGTCTTTTGTAAGGCTTTGACAGGGGTCCCAGTAGAAGTAGAATGGGATGACCTACCCCTCTTTCTGGATCTTCTGGAGGACGCAGCTGATGAAGAGTCCTCATCGTCAGATGAAATAACCTCCTTACGTGATTTCATCTTCTGCAGCCAAGTTAACAGGCCGCCCTCTCTGTCTCTCAAAGTCTTTGTAGAGAAATTCCTACAGATCTTACAATCTGTGGCCTTGTGGTCCGGGTACAAGCAGTAGATACAGTCATCATGCTTGTCCTCCACAAACAGTCTCTTTTTAGAACAAGTAGCACAAGCTCTAAATAATGCCTTCTTCTCCTTGTCAGACATTGTAAATTTGAAGAAAATGTAACAGAATCCAAGTTGTAGAGAAAAAACTGAGCTGAGCTCAGTGGAAACTCCCTAGCACAACGAGCAGTAGAAAAATCTGAGGCTCTGAGGCTCTCCAGGAGGGTTCTATGGGGTGAGGCTATGCTGATTGGTTGTTACAGAAAGTTTGGGCTATTTTACACAAAGAGGTGGATGGGCTACAAAATGAGATGAGGCCTAGGCTTAATTTTTCTCTTTTGTGCCTATTGTTATGATATTTTTATTTACAGAGGCTCCCAATCCGACGACGGGGGAATAATACAAAGCATGGGAATCTATGAAAGTTCCGATACTGGGGCAACTTTGCCATATAATGATACAAAGCATGGGAATCTACGAAAGTTCACATGCCTTAAATTACATCCGTTGTCAAATCTCATTCGAATGTATTATGCATTAAATCCATTGTTGCATATATGCGTTTTCACAATTTCCCTCCCGGATGCATTTCGGACCTCAGTCCTTCGTCAGGGGAATCCTAGAAAGACAATGATATCATCTAAGTATTGTGCCCCGAGGTTCATTTAAACTATTTACATGAAAATTACAAAATAAAATACTAAACCAATAATAAGAGGTTGCGGTATTATCGTTAAGCTGAATCATGATGTTTAACTGATCACCGTGCTGGTTCTCATTAAACCCAAAAAAATACTCCGTCGTGTCATGATAAATCAACCAACTCTAGAACGCCCAGTGTCTGACAGATGGTAATAATGTCCAATCACCCAAGATTCAATCGTGTGCCCTGTGTCTGATATTCGTAATACGGTGCCCCAAAAAGAAGATGCAAACATGCAATTAAATGCAGATTCAAAACTTACAGAAAAAGGTGCAGTGAGAGCCCGCGTCCCACTCGTGTGCTCCTCGCCGACGCCTACAAGCCGGGTTCAAACGTGGGAACGGAAATAAATAAGGTGTAACCAAATGCATGCAAAGCCGACTGGGCATGTGGCGGCCATCTTGTAATGGTGTGAAAAGATACACGTGAATCTGTAAGAGTGTTAGTTAGTAGTTTAAAGCGCTGAATGTGCGATGTATTAGTGGGCTACAGAATAAGTCCCGATAGGTGAACAAATGATACTGATCAAAGCTCAAATTGCAACTCATAACCAAACTGGAACATGCTAGTGACATTTGAAATACAGTAAAAAAATAATAACATAGCTACAGCGGCAAGTATCAATGTCCATTGTGATGTTCTATAGGTAACACATAAATTCCATCCGATCATTAAGACCGGACGGTTTCATGGATTGAAGAAATTTAATCCAGTGATTTTCACGCTGTAATAGAAAGTCGTTGTTGTCTCTGCCATCCCGTTTATTAACCACTTCCACAGCAGCGAATCGCAGTTGGCTGATGTTGTGTCTGCTGTCTTTGAAGTGCATGGCAAGGTTGGATTTCTGATTCATTGTTCTTATGTTGCTCTTGTGCTCATTTATTCTCAGTTTCAATTTTCTCGAGGTCTTCCCAGTGTATACCAATCCGCAAGGGCATTTGATGATATATATCACATTCTCTGTGTCACATGTTGCATTCAATCTGAGTCTAATATTAGTGCCCTTAAGAGGATGTTTGAGTACAGAACCTTTTATCATGTTATTGCAATTTTTACAATTTAAACAAGGTTGATTTCCTTTAAAGATGGTTTGCTGACATTGCCTTGGATTTTTGATGATTTCTTTCAGATTTCTTCCTCTTTTATAGGCGAATAATGGCTGTTCATTGAAGATACCATTGAAGTCTTGTTCACTGCCTATGATCGGCCAATGTTTCAGTATTGAAGCCTTGTATGCCTTAGATGCTTCTGAGTATTTGGATACAACCACTGGTCTTTTGGTGTCCCCTTTCAGTTTTGTCACAAGTGTATCTTGTCGTGTTAGACTGTCACATCGTTCTTTGGCTTTAATCAAAATGTTGCTAGGATATCCTCTTTTTTCAAAACGTTCCAACATTTGTTCTGCTTGTGATTCATATTCGAGTTCGTCGGATACAATCCGTTTGACCAGAAGAAGCTGTGAGAAAGGGAGGTGATTCTTCAATTGTTTCTGGTGATAGGAATTGTAATGCAAGATGTTATTTTTATCCGTTTCTTTTCTATACAAGTTGGTTTCCAAATGGTCCCCAACCCGCATCACTCTGACATCCAGGAATGTGATAGTTAGCTGGTCCACTTCATGCGTGAACTGAATACGATCGTTAATGTTGTTCAGATTTGTTAGTGCTGATGATATTGATTCATAATCTCCATGCCATATGACAAAAATATCGTCTATGTACCTCAGAAACATTTTGGCATGCAACATCCACTGGGTCTGGTTCAGAATGTGGTTGTTTTCAAAGTATTGCATGAATGCGTTTGCGTACACAGGTGCCGCACAGTTGCCCATGGATGTCCCGGACAGCTGTGCGTACAGCTGGTCACTCCAAGAAAAGTAGCTCTGATATAAGGTAAAATGCATCAGCTGCATGATGAAAATTTGAAAATCGTTGGCCAAGTCAGAGTGAAGTAAAATATTTTCCACCGCTTCCATCCCCAAATCATGGGGAATGCTGGTATAGAGAGATTTAACGTCTATGGAGCAGAGCCAGATGTTGTCCCCTTCCTCAAACACGATTTCTTTGATTTTCAACAAAAAATCTGTAGTGTCTTTTACGTATGTACAGGACTGCTGTATTAAAGGTTGTAAATACCGGTCAATGAGTTTGCCAGTGTTCTCATGTATACTCCCACGAGTCGAAACAATTGGCCTGAATGGTGGTGATGTTAAACTCTTGTGGACTTTCGGAAGCATATACATGCTAGGAATGCGTGGATTGGTCGTGGTCAAAAACTTCTTAGTTTTAGAGTTTATGGTTCCATTTTCTTCAGCCATTGACAATATATTCATTAATACCTCATTGTACTGGGTGGTAGGATTAGACTGCAGGAGGCAGTAGGTGTTAGTGTCTGAGAGATGCTCTTGAACTCGTTCATTGTAAAAAGTGGTGTCCATGAGGACTAATGCACCACCCTTGTCCGCAGTTTGATATGTTATACCTTCCCTCTTTGCCAAATTATTCAATGTTGAGTATTCTTTGCTAGTTAAATTCAGATGTTTCTTTTTCCTAGTGAAGGTGATGCTGCTGATGTCATTTTTAACCAGTTTCTCAAAAGTGTCAAAGGACTTATGACTGACAGGTGCTATAAAGGTGCTCCTTGCTCTTAATCCCTTGAGTTGATCAGTACGCTCACCGTCTTGTGGTGGCACGACATTTTCAAAAAAGTGTCTCAAGCGCAAATTGCGCATAAACTTAAATAAACTAACTTCTAGTTCTAGCTCGTTGGTGTGACTGGTAGTTAGTTAGTTAGTTTATTTAAGTTTATGCGCAATTTGCGTTTGAGACACTTTTTTGAAAATGTCGTGCCACCACAAGACGGTGAGCGTACTGATCAACTCAAGGGATTAAGAGCAAGGAGCACCTTTATAGCACCTGTCAGTCATAAGTCCTTTGACACTTTTGAGAAACTGGTTAAAAATGACATCAGCAGCATCACCTTCACTAGGAAAAAGAAACATCTGAATTTAACTAGCAAAGAATACTCAACATTGAATAATTTGGCAAAGAGGGAAGGTATAACTTATCAAACTGCGGACAAGGGTGGTGCATTAGTCCTCATGGACACCACTTTTTACAATGAACGAGTTCAAGAGCATCTCTCAGACACTAACACCTACTGCCTCCTGCAGTCTAATCCTACCACCCAGTACAATGAGGTATTAATGAATATATTGTCAATGGCTGAAGAAAATGGAACCATAAACTCTAAAACTAAGAAGTTTTTGACCACGACCAATCCACGCATTCCTAGCATGTATATGCTTCCGAAAGTCCACAAGAGTTTAACATCACCACCATTCAGGCCAATTGTTTCGACTCGTGGGAGTATACATGAGAACACTGGCAAACTCATTGACCGGTATTTACAACCTTTAATACAGCAGTCCTGTACATACGTAAAAGACACTACAGATTTTTTGTTGAAAATCAAAGAAATCGTGTTTGAGGAAGGGGACAACATCTGGCTCTGCTCCATAGACGTTAAATCTCTCTATACCAGCATTCCCGGATGGAAGCGGTGGAAAATATTTTACTTCACTCTGACTTGGCCAACGATTTTCAAATTTTCATCATGCAGCTGATGCATTTTACCTTATATCAGAGCTACTTTTCTTGGAGTGACCAGCTGTACGCACAGCTGTCCGGGACATCCATGGGCAACTGTGCGGCACCTGTGTACGCAAACGCATTCATGCAATACTTTGAAAACAACCACATTCTGAACCAGACCCAGTGGATGTTGCATGCCAAAATGTTTCTGAGGTACATAGACGATATTTTTGTCATATGGCATGGAGATTATGAATCAATATCATCAGCACTAACAAATCTGAACAACATTAACGATCGTATTCAGTTCACGCATGAAGTGGACCAGCTAACTATCACATTCCTGGATGTCAGAGTGATGCGGGTTGGGGACCATTTGGAAACCAACTTGTATAGAAAAGAAACGGATAAAAATAACATCTTGCATTACAATTCCTATCACCAGAAACCATTGAAGAATCACCTCCCTTTCTCACAGCTTCTTCGGGTCAAACGGATTGTATCCGACGAACTCGAATATGAATCACAAGCAGAACAAATGTTGGAACGTTTTGAAAAAAGAGGATATCCTAGCAACATTTTGATTAAAGCCAAAGAACGATGTGACAGTCTAACACGACAAGATACACTTGTGACAAAACTGAAAGGGGACACCAAAAGACCAGTGGTTGTATCCAAATACTCAGAAGCATCTAAGGCATACAAGGCTTCAATACTGAAACATTGGCCGATCATAGGCAGTGAACAAGACTTCAATGGTATCTTCAATGAACAGCCATTATTCGCCTATAAAAGAGGAAGAAATCTGAAAGAAATCATCAAAAATCCAAGGCAATGTCAGCAAACCATCTTTAAAGGAAATCAACCTTGTTTAAATTGTAAAAATTGCAATAACATGATAAAAGGTTCTGTACTCAAACATCCTCTTAAGGGCACTAATATTAGACTCAGATTGAATGCAACATGTGACACAGAGAATGTGATATATATCATCAAATGCCCTTGCGGATTGGTATACACTGGGAAGACCTCGAGAAAATTGAAACTGAGAATAAATGAGCACAAGAGCAACATAAAAACAATGAATCAGAAATCCAACCTTGCCATGCACTTCAAAGACAGCAGACACAACATCAGCCAACTGCGATTCGCTGCTGTGGAAGTGGTTAATAAACGGGATGGCAGAGACAACAACGACTTTCTATTACAGCGTGAAAATCACTGGATTAAATTTCTTCAATCCATGAAACCGTCCGGTCTTAATGATCGGATGGAATTTATGTGTTACCTATAGAACATCACAATGGACATTGATACTTGCCGCTGTAGCTATGTTATTATTTTTTTACTGTATTTCAAATGTCACTAGCATGTTCCAGTTTGGTTATGAGTTGCAATTTGAGCTTTGATCAGTATCATTTGTTCACCTATCGGGACTTATTCTGTAGCCCACTAGTACATCGCACATTCAGCGCTTTAAACTACTAACTAACACTCTTACAGATTCACGTGTATCTTTTCACACCATTACAAGATGGCCGCCACATGCCCAGTCGGCTTTGCATGCATTTGGTTACACCTTATTTATTTCCGTTCCCACGTTTGAACCCGGCTTGTAGGCGTCGGCGAGGAGCACACGAGTGGGACGCGGGCTCTCACTGCACCTTTTTCTGTAAGTTTTGAATCTGCATTTAATTGCATGTTTGCATCTTCTTTTTGGGGCACCGTATTACGAATATCAGACACAGGGCACACGATTGAATCTTGGGTGATTGGACATTATTACCATCTGTCAGACACTGGGCGTTCTAGAGTTGGTTGATTTATCACGACACGACGGAGTATTTTTTTGGGTTTAATGAGAACCAGCACGGTGATCAGTTAAACATCATGATTCAGCTTAACGATAATACCGCAACCTCTTATTATTGGTTTAGTATTTTATTTTGTAATTTTCATGTAAATAGTTTAAATGAACCTCGGGGCACAATACTTAGATGATATCATTGTCTTTCTAGGATTCCCCTGACGAAGGACTGAGGTCCGAAATGCATCCGGGAGGGAAATTGTGAAAACGCATATATGCAACAATGGATTTAATGCATAATATATTCGAATGAGATTTGACAACGGATGTAATTTAAGGCATGTGAATTAAACATGGACAGTACTTCTATGCAACTTTGGTTCAAAGAATAATTTTTCTATATTGGAAGGTTGTGCTCAAGGAGTTGGCACTTATCCTAGGTGCCACTGACTATATTTGGATTTCCACACCTTCAAGTCAGGGGGTGATATCTTTGAAGCACACCACAACTATACAGTTTGACACAAGGAGGAGTGCGTGACCCACACCACATCTGTAATCTACGAAAGTTCCAATCCTGGGGCAACTTTGCCATACATAAACACTACAGTTAGCTCATAGAGGGGCTGTACTGGTGAGATGAGGCAGAGCACATACAAAAGGGCGGTGGGCCAGGCAGTTAAACAGGCTAGGGTGGGGCTAGGCGGTTGCACACAGGAGCTTCGGGGATGGAGGGGCTCAGAGGGCGGGCAGGAGCGAGATAGATACAACAGAGAGGCTGCAAAGGAGAAAGGGTCACATATACGAACTTCAGTAGGGTGTAAGGCAGAAAAAGCTGATATTGAGGAGGTGGCAGACACACAGAGGGCTTACAAAGGATGGAGAGGCACAGATCGATTGACACACAGGTTGCAGAAGGGAAATGCAGCATTCAGAGTGGAAGCTTAAGACACCATGAAAGAAACACATAGCAGGATAACCCATTGAACATAGCAGCAAAAAAACATGGTCAACCAACACAGCTCCTACAAGCAAACCTTCCGGCATAGAATACACAGTACCAAGATCTACCTAAGAAATTAGTGATTTAGTCAAAAACACCTTTTAAATAAAGTTCCCACCAACAGGCTACCACCACCTAAAAAGTGTAAAAAGTAACAGCACTGACACCTCTAGTAGAAACTCTTGCGCCTCTACCAGCACCCTGTCTCACGGTGGATGCCAGGGCAGATGTCAGCTTTTTCAGTCCTTGTTGGCATGTCCAGTTTTGCGGCCAGATGAGGCTGAACAGGTGACAGTTGACAACTACACCACCACACACCCTAATCCTTCAACACAAAGGAGGATGAAGAAGGCCAGGGACAAGTGACTACTACTTGCTGAGAACTCTGTGGACATTAGATAACAGGGCACTGGGAGATCATGTAATCTGCCCAGTTTCTCCTTGGCTTGCATCAAACTGCAGCCTAAAGAGGCACGAGTGCCAGATTTTTACAATAACAGGTTATAGTCCCCATTAATCTCACTCACGTTCAAATGGTAATTAATAATGATAGCCTGTAGAACATCTAACACAATACAAAAATAAATATGAATATATACATATATGCTAATGCTCATGTTTATTAAATGGTAGTAGAGCCCACTGCCATGATACAAGTACCTTCCTCACTGGATAAGAATTGTGAACCTGCTGTATTCAGCATAAAGATGCCAGCACAAATTTGTTCTGAATTTTTTAGGCTCTTATTAATTTGCAATCTTTAATTTTCTTAATTTACAAGACTTCATTTTTAAAGCATAAACTATGCCAAGGTGGAATGACCTTCTCCATGCCTCCCAGTTCCCTTCTTCTCTTTGGTGGGAGCAAGAACTGAGGCTCTAGCTGACCTCATGTGACCTTGTGTAATGTAACTGGTGCTCATGTAAAGCGCTCAAATACCTTCAGTCGAGTTCACCAAATAACACAGCAAACAAAACCAAAGTATTGGCATAGTCAATAGGTCTTGCTTGTGGGATCTTATAAGTATTTAGCCATGCAGCACATTATATCCTGGGTGCTTAACATTTACTGTTCTTTAACATGGAAACATTGACACTAATGGGCACGTTATAGCAACTTATTAGGAGTATTTTGGTTAAAGGCTCCTCCTGCTGACCGTTACACTTAGAACCAGCCTCCAAAGTGTGACACCTGCTTTTTTGTTGCCTCCTAACCCTCAATTCACAAAACTTTTTCAAAAAATGTTTTTGTGTTACCTTTTTCGGGGGACCAGCAGCTGCCATTTGCTGCACGACTGCTCCATTTTCTTAAAAAAAAGAGCTCTTGCACACATTATTTTTAAAGAAATTGCTGCTACAAGTGGCTTACAATTGAAAATAATAAAATGAATAAAATGCCTGTGTCAATCTATGAGTGCACATTCATCATCAGGAATGCACGTGCATAAGGAATGGCAGCCTTCAGCAGCACAATGATGTGTGCGTGCATATGCTTAAGTTTGCATCATCACACCTTTTTCTTTTCTTTCTTTGCCGATGCTGCACAGCATCGGCAAAAAGCATTGGCAAAGTCAATTCGCTTATTGGCTTTGTCAATGCGTGTTTTGATTTACAGTGGGGTTTGGAGGAGAAGCAGTCTTTTAAAGTTGATGGTACTCTAGCTGATATCACCCCAATCAAAGGTCTACTTCGGTCCGAGAGTTTTCAAAGGACATTTGTTGCACAACATCTTTCAATCCCCTGCTCCTCTCACTATAAAGTTTGTGAGTGAAGGTACAATTGAAGCGACACTTGAGGTGGAATCAGTAACGTGTTATAATTGTCCGCCCGTACTCTTCACAAAATCTGGCAATCAATGTGGTCTTCTGAAGCTTCCAGACGGATGTCAGACAGAGAACTGATTGATAAAAAAAATAACATAAGATTACCCCAGCTTTCGCAGTTAACACCCAGTTTTAACAGCTGTGGCACATCAGAGCTGGACATTGGCAAATATGAAAAGCTTCTCAGGTGAATGAATTTGTTGAAATGCCTTTTTTTCAAACCATGCTCATTTTGAAGAGGCTGTATGTACACTGAACTGTTGTTCCTTCGTTGTCAGATAACCCCATTCCCACATTCCGCAATACCTGTCAACAGAGATATATATTTTGGAGAACATTATTTTTTTTTAGAAATTACCAGACGATTATTCCCTGGAGGAGAATGGAAATGTACTTCGTGTTATATCCTAGGTATGCCGATAACCTTCAAGTGAGGCATCTTGCGAAGGGTTATTAATAATGTATGGTCGCTGATGGCGAGAAAGGGCAGGTTAATGTTTTCCAGCATGCAAACACTGTTGATCTGTAACACAGAGTTTCCACTTTGGTGTGCTATCCAGTGCTTTAAATGGGCCGGTGCTCACCGGTACGGAGTACCACCAGCACTTTTTATTTTTGCCCCTTGAGTACCGAACTTCCCCTAGGACAAGAAGAGTACCAGTACTCATGAGGGCCTTGACAAGACACAGGTGGTGCTCCGCCCATTTTCTCGTGCCTCTGCAGCACTTTCTACACGACCCGCTATGATTCTGCAATCCTGAGCTGAGATCGCACAGGAGCTCCAGAACAGTAGCCTTGTCAACTCGACACAGCAATCTTGTGGTGCTTCTCTGCAACTCTTCTAGCAGCGTGGGGTGGCAGGGTGTTTTGTTTACCCTTTGATCCTGCACATTAGGAGTTGAGAGTCCACCATAAAACTAATGGACTAGGGCGTGGGGCGCATTCTTCAGGGCAATGCAGCCTTTTAGCATGACATTGTTTTATATGACTAAAAATGTTAGTTCATCAGCAATTCAAATTAGGCATTTTTACTTGAAAGTAAATCCCAGCCCTTGCTGTCAATTTATGATTACCCACAAACAAAAAAAACACCTTAAAGGCAACCTAATTTTTTTTGGTTTGATGCATTTAAACCGCTTGTTTTGTATGTGACAGGCAGCTACATGGAATGCCTTAGACTTTCAGACATTTCTAGATTTTAGCTGGTAATGCTTTTGCATGCTGGGGCTCTTAGTCCCCTTTCTCATTATAAGTAAGGGTTTCTAAAAATTCAAGCATGCAAAGCTTTGATGGCAAAATTCATAGACGGTTTTCAACATACCCTTTTAATAAATGCTTTATAAATGATTATTAGGGCCATAACCATTGGACAGATACTTCCGATTTTCTTACAGTGCACTTGGATTTCTTGCATATAAAGTTTGAAAAGGTTGAAAACCTAGCCTGCCCCTGGCTCCACCCCTTGCCCGCCGCACACTCCACCCCACAGTCCACCGCTCCTTTTGGTGAGTACCTTCACTTATTTTTTCCATTTAAAGCACTGGTGCGATCAGGAGCCAGCTCTAAATACCTCAAGTAGAACTGATTTTGTCCGTCTATTTCGAATCAGACTACCGCATCAAGAAATGTCGTTCTGCTTTGCAATACTAGGACAATACACTATATATGCCACATTTCTTAAACAGCACTGACTGTCCCTTCACCCAGCCGCTTGCATCCACCCCCCGTAGCATCCGATCCCACGCCCAGCGAACCCTGCTCGCCACCGCCCCTTACCCAGCAGCAGCAGCTTGACCTCCCGCACCGCCTTCTCGCAGAGGGGAGATCCGCTGAGCCAGAGCTTTTCCAGAGTATGAGAATGATTGTATGTCTCACGTACATCCTATCAAGCATGTACGTCTGTCTTAAAGATTTAAGACAGACTTACATGCTTGATTAGAGAGTACCGTCACGCAACACACCCACATATGTCAGGCGACACAGTACTGTGTCGCGACACATACTTTGGAAAGCTCTGCCCTAGAGAATTCCAATAGAAGCCCAGGCTTGATGTCCTTGAGACCAGAACCTGGGCTTCTATAGGAATTCTCTAGGGCATATTATCAAGCCCCTTATCGCCGCTTTATCAGCAGTTTTCTGCCGGTAAAGCGGCGATAATGTTTGCGCCATTCTTGATAATGTGGCCCAGGGTCGTTCATTTAGAAGGCGAGTCTTACTACCTACCTGCCCAATTGCACTTTGCCACTGGCTGGTTTGTGAGCGCGGGGGGAAGCCACTATACAAAGAGAAGATTTGGGAGACTTGCAACCAGAGGCTGAGCTGAAGTATGGTCTTTTTGATACTTGGCACACGAGCAAAAAAACAGAATCCATGAAAATAACGAAGCTGGTTCAAAGTCATTCCATATCCAGAAGAGTAAAGCAGGCACCTATGGAGCATGGGGGGGGGGAGGCAACCCTCAGGGGCCCCAATTCAGCCAAAGACCAATGAAGATATATGAACTAATGGCACTCAGGGGCCCTCTTAATATTCTGCAGGGCGGACCCATCATTTTGCATCAGGCCACAGTCCAAACCAGATGGGGCCCTGTATAACCTTTCACCCTGCAGCTACCACTCTGGATTCTGCCAGAGCTCACCCGTTGAGAAAAGAATAAATATGGTTGCATAGAAAAGGCATGATATAAAACAGCAGAAGACTTGCACAACATCAGTATACTTTTCACACAGTTTATACAATGTACAAGCAAGAGAGCTCTGGAGAACAGTATGTGAGTTCCCGATCCTCCCACACACGGTAGCTATTAGTCAGAGTTGTTCAGGGCAGATGAATGATCAGAACAGAACTGTACGAACTGATGCACAAACAATGGCTACAATTGGAGACGGACTCTGGGAGGGTTGTCACAGATTGGTAACGGGTTACCTGTAATACAGTGGACGTGTCCTAAAGCTGCTGCAACAGAAGGCTGGGTTAAATATGTAAAAGAACACTAGCTGAGGACGTTAAGCTCAAACTAACCAGAACTGCTGAACAACTACCTGAAGATCTAGTAACCTATCGTTACCCACCTGAAACTAACTTGTTGATCAATGAGCCTCTAGAGATACGTAATGCTGAATTATATAGATTTTTATTAGAATATAACTCACATATTGCATTGAATATGTACTCTTCGTGTGGTAGACTCAACTGCCCTTGGACTGTACACTTAAATGTGGTGTCGTCAATACTGTATGTTGTTTATCGTCATAAAAGAAATTAATAAAACTCAGACCTGTCAACTTGTAAATAAAGTTCACCGTGTGAGGAAGGGGCAGAGAGGTAACTAAAGACACTCTTGTCCTCCATTAAGCCCACAACTCAGTCCCTCCACTAAAAAGAAACAAAGGTTCGCTTAGTTTGTCTCCGATGTCCTGGAGGTGTTTTCACACACATCCATAGATATCAGCTGCTTACTGCCTCTAAAGACGAGATGGATAGCCCGTTTCCAGCTTGTCTTTCCTGCCACCGTGTGATTTCGGCTCCTCACTAAATGATAGTGTGGAGGGTGTCCTGGATCAAATGATAGTGTGGAGGGTGTCCTGGATCAAATGATGACAGACACTAACTTCTTTTATCAAGAGCTTTATTCATGTGCTCTTTACAGCTCCCTGTCCCTACTCTAACTAACTTCTTTCCTGCGCTGGCCCCTCCTCTTCCTCCAACCCCATAACTCCTCCCATCCCAACAACTAGACTGCTCACATTCTCACATCTCCCCCTTTGTTAACAAAATAAACTACTGACTTGATTAAAACTCCTCAATCAGTCTTTTTGGCTTGTGTATGTCTCTTCTGGGTCGTAGGCTCATTCCAATGTCTGTAGGTGCAGCAACTGTCCGATGATCATGTCTCTGTGGTGTGCTCGGTTGGCTAGATCTGTCTGTGTCTGGTTGGTCCTTGTCTCTGTCAAGGGCCTCTTTCATGGCTGGTGTACATTTTTGGAAATGAGACACATTTCGGGTGATCCGCCTGTTCTCAGACTCTGCGGTAATCATGGTACCCTTCTGTTGAGTGATGGTCAGAGGTTCATCCTTGAATATACAGTCCGTCTTCTTGGACTGTTCTTGTTTGACCACCACACAGTCTCCAGTATGAAGGGATGGCGATTTGGCTCTCCGGCGAGTGTCCGCATACGATTTCATTCTGCTCTTGCCAGCTTGATCAGCCACAGCCAGCTCTCGATGGATATGGGTCGGAGATACCGGTCGTAGAGCACCTTCCCACGTTGGAATGCGTGTTCTGATGGGTCGCCCTAACATAAGGGTAGCAGGGCACTTTCCGGTCGTGGCATGTGGGGTTGTTCTATAGGCTCTTAGGACCTCATTGAGAGCTACTTGCAGGTCTCGTTTTTCCAAAGTGGCTTGTTGAAATGTCTTCTTCAAGGTGGCCATGAATCGTTCAATGGTGCCATTCGCTTGGGGCCACAAAGGCGTGACCTTACGATGTCGAAAATTGAGATGTTTTGCGAAGTCACTGAACTCATGGCCGTTGAAGGGGGGACCATTATCTGTTTTAAGTTCCTTGGGGACACCCCAGGCAGCAAACACTTCGTCAAGTATGGCTATCGTGCTGGAGGCATAGGTTGAGGACACAAACTGTGCTATTGGGAATCTCGAATATTCATCCATAATAACCAAGACGTATTTGCCTGACTGCAGTGGTCCATAAAAGTCCATGGCCAGTTCTTGCCATACCCCACTGGGTAGTTTGGTCATTTGAAGGGGGGCTGAGGGATCGCCCGGCTTCACCAGTTGACACTGCGGGCAATCCTTTAGGGTGAGTTCCACCATTTGGTCAAGTAGCGGGAACCATACTCGCTCCCGAAGAGCTCTCTTTGTTGCGACAACTCCCCGATGACCCTCATGGGCAAGGTTAATCACACCTTGACGTAGCTGCATCAGGATGACGATCCGATGGTCTCTCAGCAGGAGCCCCTCTGAGGTGGCAGACAACTCATCACTGACGTGTCGGAAGGCTTGCATTTCTTGACGTATTTGAGGATCACTCCCTTCCTCCTCACTGTCGTGTCTCCAGCGGTGTGTGCGCAGTCGATGCACTACTTTCTGAAGAATGTTGTCTTGCTCAGTGGCTTCCTGTATTGCTTCCAAGGGGACTGCCGGTGGACGGGCTACGCTTACCACAAAGTGTATGTACTCTTCAGCTATTGAGGGAGGTGAGACCTGAGACGCTTGAGGGTGTCGGGACATGTACTCCGCCGGGTTCTCCGCCTTTCCAGGTTTATGTATGATTGTGTACGTGTATTCTTGTAAGCGTAGACCCCACCTTTCAATGCGAGATGGCATCTTGGCCTTGGGGTTGCCGAAGATGGTGACAAGCGCTTGGTGGTCCGTGATCATGGTGAAGTGTTTGCCATAAATGAATACATGAAAGTGCTCGCATGCCCATACAACCGCGAGACTCTCCTTCTCAGGCTGGGAGTAAGCTTTCTCGGTAACTGATAGGCTGCAACTGGCATAAGCCACAATGTGCAGTCGATCAGTGTCATTATCATACTGAGCTAGGATGGCACCCAACCCCACCGGACTGGCATCTACCGTTATCTCGGTCTTTCTTTTGGGGTTAAAGTAAGCTAAATTGTCCCCTTACTCTACCGCTTGTTTGATTTCTTGGAATGCCCTCTCACACTGAGGGCTCCACACAAAGGGTTGTCCTTGTTTGGTGAGGACACGGAGGGGGTGGCTTATGGTGGCATAGTCTTTTATATACCTGGCGCAATAGCTCGCCATGCCCAGGAACGATCGGATGTCACTCACATCTTGAGGGCTCTTGGTGGTATTGAGTGCTGTCACTTTCTCAGGATCAGGCTTCATCCCGGCCCCTGAGAACACATGCCCGAAGAACTTGAGAGTGGATTGATGAAACTCACGCTTGTCCTTATTGAGAGTTAGGTTAGCTTCAAGGAGAGCATGGCACACTCGATCCAAGGCTTTGTCATGTTCCTGTGTGTTCGCTCCGTACACTAGAATGTCATCACTATAGTTTAGTGAGTTTGGTATGTGCCTGATGGTCTGACGTATGACCTCTTGGAATATTTCCGCCGCAGAGGAGATACCGAAACTCAGCCGTTTGTATCGAAGCAAACCCAGGTGAGTGGCAAATGTCGTTATGTACCTTGATTTTTCGTGTAATTCCAGCTGATGGTATCCCTTATTTAAATCGAGTTTGGAAAATACCCTGGCTCCATTCGATGCTGATATCATATCGCTCAGGTGCGGTCCTGGGTGACGCTCTCTTTCTATGGCTGTGTTGGGTAGCCGCATGTCCACACATAAACGTACCTTTTCAGGGGTACCCTTCTTTGGAACGATGACAACTGGTGACACCCATGGTGTGGGACCGTCCGTTTTTCGATAATGTCAGCCTGTAACAGTTCCTGGATTTCATCCTCTACTGCCTGTTGAAGATGAAAAGGCACTCACCTGGGGTGTTGGGCTACAGGGCGCACTTGATCGCTGATGTGCAAACGAATCAAGCATTTGTTCATCTTTCCTAGCCCAGTGAACAATTTGGGAAACTTACGAACAATGTCTGGATTGTCACTGACCCGGTACAGAATCTCAACTAGTCGGAGGCGCTCTGCTGTAGGCAGACTAAGGAGACAATCAGCCTCTGGACCCTCAATGACGTGGATAAATGCTGACAAAGAATTGTCTTCATGTTTCAGAGTTGTTGCAAATTTGCCCAGGCATGGCAAGGGCTTTCTCGCCATCCAGGTGAAGACCCTGACATGTGCTGGACTCAAGGGGGTTGGTGACTTCATCTTGTTATATTCGGTCACGGGCATGTAGTTCAATGATGCCCTACTATCTAACACAAATTTGGTTGCATGCGCTACTACTTTGATATCCAACGGCGGATATTTCTTCAGCTGGTCCGGGTCTGCTACCATGCAGATATATTCATCTGTATATACTGACTCCCGAGATGTCGATCTCGATTCCCTGGATGATGACCTTCTCGAGGACCTTCTTGTCCACTGTGATTTGCTTGACTCCTTTCTGGAGTGCGACGAACCAGAAGAGGATATGGCTCTGTCCTGTAAAGCCTTGGCATGATGTCGCTTGGCATCTTGGCGAAACGACTTTGTTGTTTCACTCCTTCTTTCTTTGCTGTACACTCCGCACATTGCCTCAAAATGATTCTTCCGTCCACATTTCCAGCATTGCTGCCCCATTGCTGGACACACGTCCGTATGGGGAAAGTCATATCCGCAACTATAGCATTTCCGTGAACGCTCTGTCTTTCTTACATATTCTGGTTTCTTGTCTTTTCTCCTCGAGTCATAGCGTCGACGACCTTTATGTTGGTGACGGGACGCTGGTCTGGACCTTCTCTGTCGCTCACTTGATTTTCTGCGAGTGCTGTTTGTTTGCATCCAGTATGCTTGCTCTCTTCTCTCACTACGCCCGGTCTCCATGCTCTTGGCATGCTCCTCCGTTTGGTCATACACTCTGGTCATTTCCTCTATTTCGTCGAGGTCATGGCTTTTTCTTAGTAGTCGCCGTCGGAGCGTTTCTGAATGACAGCCCTCAATGACTCTTAGCCGGATGGCATCCTCTGTCGAGAAGTTGTCAAAATTGCAATACTGAGACAACCGGCGCAGTCTGGATATGAACGTGCTCATCATTTCTTCCTTGTCTTGACGAGCTTGATGAAATACATATCTTTCGTAATCCACATTCCTTTTATGCACGAACTTTCTGTTCAACGCATCTCGCACTTTGTCGTAGGTTCCTTTCTCATCGGTCGGTAGTTCCTTGATCAATTTGCAGATCTCTTTGCCTACCAGATTGCGCAGTGCAATTAATTTGTCTCTATCCCCCGTGACTTTCGAACCTTCAATGTAGTCCTCGAAATCCTCGAGCCACTCCTGTCATCTGGGGCCCATGCTTCCGCCCGCCACCAGGGTCAGTGATTCCGGTGGGCGCAGGTGCGATACACCAGTTGCAGCTGGGACCACAGCCGCTGCCGCTGTGCTTGCCATCGCGGCACCTCCGCCATTTCGGCTCGGTGAGTTTGACATACCTGGACTGGCGCGCAGGAGTCACCTTCCACTTGCAAGCGCTCGAGTACTTTTGTCGGTACTTGATTCGTACTTGCCAACACTTGTCTTTGCACTTATCAACGCTTGTTCTGCAATCTCTAGTGCTTGTTATTGCACTTATCACTGCTTGTTTGCAGGTTTCAATGCTTGGTTTGCAGTTTCCAATGCTTGTTTTTACAACTGTCAAAGCTTGTTTTGCAATTCTCAAGGCCTGTTTTGCAATTACCAATGTTTGTTTTTGCAACTGTCAATGCTTGTTTTGCAATTATCAATGCTTGTTTTTGCAATGTCCAATGCTTGTTTTTGCAACTGTCAATGCTTGTTTGCAATTCTCAAGGCCTGTTTTGCAATTATCACTGCTTGTTTTTGTAATGTCCAATGCTTGTTTTTGCAACTGTCAATGCTTGTTTTGCAATTATCAATGCTTGTTTTTGCAATGTCCAATGCTTGTTTTTGTAACTGTCAATGCTTGTTTGCTTAGGCCTGGTGCTGCCTGACTTCAAAATGGCCGCCAGTAGTTTGCACATGGAGGTTGTCCTGAAGGTTGCCTGACTTTAAGATGGCCGCCGTTCTTGAACTCTCAGCACCCACGAGACTTCATTATCAGTCATTCTTTCGAGGCATACTCGTTCTCCAGGACTCACCGGCATTTACCTTCAGCATGCAGTCGCGTTTCTTTGATACCTCGACGCTTCTGGAACCTCAAGAGCATTCAGGTACGATCAGGGAAACTCCTCGCTGCAGCTCGTCATTGGCATGCCATTCCTCACGCATCGGGGGTGAGCTGTGTATTTTCGCGCGCACCGGCGCTTCTTGTCAGGACCCTTCCACTCGTCCTGGGCAGCACTGCAGACGCTCCTTGGGCACCGGAGCAGGGGCAGGATCGGGGTGGGCACCCGACTTCTCCTCATTCAGCGCGTGCTGATTTGCACGCATCGGGGGTGAGCCGCAATTTGGCGCGAACCGGCGCCCGGCTTCAAAACACCCCGGCGCTCGATGGCGTCTTCTTCCTCTGGGCTCTACGCGACTAGCATGTCACGGAGCAGGGGTATCTACCGCTGGCCTCTTGATCTGGGCGGCGGACTTGCTTCAGACACACGTGTCTCGACAGCGTTTTCTTCTTTCACGCTGTTAGGGACAGAGACGCTTCTTTGTGGGTTTCTGTGGGTGGCAGACTGCAACATCCCATCCTCTTCGCCAGCTGTAGTGTCCTGGATCAAATGATGACAGACACTAACTTCTTTTATCAAGAGCTTTATTCATGTGCTCCTTACAGCTCCCTGTCCCTACTCTAACTAACTTCTTTCCTGCGCTGGCCCCTCCTCTTCCTCCAACCCCATAACTCCTCCCATCCCAACAACTAGACTGCTCACATTCTCACATCTCCCCCTTTGTTAACAAAATAAACTACTGACTTGATTAAAACTCCTCAATCAGTCTTTTTGGCTTGTGTATGTCTCTTCTGGGTCGTAGGCTCATTCCAATGTCTGTAGGTGCAGCAACTGTCCGATGATCATGTCTCTGTGGTGTGCTCGGTTGGCTAGATCTGTCTGTGTCTGGTTGGTCCTTGTCTCTGTCAAGGGCCTCTTTCATGGCTGGTGTACATTTTTGGAAATGAGACACATTTCGGGTGATCCGCCTGTTCTCAGACTCTGCGGTAATCATGGTACCCTTCTGTTGAGTGATGGTCAGAGGTTCATCCTTGAATATACAGTCCGTCTTCTTGGACTGTTCTTGTTTGACCACCACACAGTCTCCAGTATGAAGGGATGGCGATTTGGCTCTCCGGCGAGTGTCCGCATACGATTTCATTCTGCTCTTGCCAGCTTGATCAGCCACAGCCAGCTCTCGATGGATATGGGTCGGAGATACCGGTCGTAGAGCACCTTCCCACGTTGGAATGCGTGTTCTGATGGGTCGCCCTAACATAAGGGTAGCAGGGCACTTTCCGGTCGTGGCATGTGGGGTTGTTCTATAGGCTCTTAGGACCTCATTGAGAGCTACTTGCAGGTCTCGTTTTTCCAAAGTGGCTTGTTGAAATGTCTTCTTCAAGGTGGCCATGAATCGTTCAATGGTGCCATTCGCTTGGGGCCACAAAGGCGTGACCTTACGATGTCGAAAATTGAGATGTTTTGCGAAGTCACTGAACTCATGGCCGTTGAAGGGGGGACCATTATCTGTTTTAAGTTCCTTGGGGACACCCCAGGCAGCAAACACTTCGTCAAGTATGGCTATCGTGCTGGAGGCATATGTTGAGGACACAAACTGTGCTATTGGGAATCTCGAATATTCATCCATAATAACCAAGACGTATTTGCCTGACTGCAGTGGTCCATAAAAGTCCATGGCCAGTTCTTGCCATACCCCACTGGGTAGTTTGGTCATTTGAAGGGGGGCTGAGGGATCGCCCGGCTTCACCAGTTGACACTGGGGGCAATCCTTTAGGGTGAGTTCCACCATTTGGTCAAGTAGCGGGAACCATACTCGCTCCCGAAGAGCTCTCTTTGTTGCGAAAACTCCCCGATGACCCTCATGGGCAAGGTTAATCACACCTTGACGTAGCTGCATCGGGATGACGATCCGATGGTCTCTCAGCAGGAGCCCCTCTGAGGTGGCAGACAACTCATCACTGACGTGTCGGAAGGCTTGCATTTCTTGACGTATTTGAGGATCACTCCCTTCCTCCTCACTGTCGTGTCTCCAGCGGTGTGTGCGCAGTCGATGCACTACTTTCTGAAGAATGTTGTCTTGCTCAGTGGCTTCCTGTATTGCTTCCAAGGGGACTGCCGGTGGACGGGCTACGCTTACCACAAAGTGTATGTACTCTTCAGCTATTGAGGGAGGTGAGACCTGAGACGCTTGAGGGTGTCGGGACATGTACTCCGCCGGGTTCTCCGCCTTTCCAGGTTTATGTATGATTGTGTACGTGTATTCTTGTAAGCGTAGACCCCACCTTTCAATGCGAGATGGCATCTTGGCCTTGGGGTTGCCGAAGATGGTGACAAGCGCTTGGTGGTCCGTGATCATGGTGAAGTGTTTGCCATAAATGAATACATGAAAGTGCTCGCATGCCCATACAACCGCGAGACTCTCCTTCTCAGGCTGGGAGTAAGCTTTCTCGGTAACTGATAGGCTGCAACTGGCATAAGCCACAATGTGCAGTCGATCAGTGTCATTATCATACTGAGCTAGGATGGCACCCAACCCCACCGGACTGGCATCTACCGTTATCTCGGTCTTTCTTTTGGGGTTAAAGTAAGCTAAATTGTCCCCTTACTCTACCGCTTGTTTGATTTCTTGGAATGCCCTCTCACACTGAGGGCTCCACACAAAGGGTTGTCCTTGTTTGGTGAGGACACGGAGGGGGTGGCTTATGGTGGCATAGTCTTTTATATACCTGGCGCAATAGCTCGCCATGCCCAGGAACGATCGGATGTCACTCACATCTTGAGGGCTCTTGGTGGTATTGAGTGCTGTCACTTTCTCAGGATCAGGCTTCATCCCGGCCCCTGAGAACACATGTCCGAAGAACTTGAGAGTGGATTGATAAAACTCACGCTTGTCCTTATTGAGAGTTAGGTTAGCTTCAAGGAGAGCATGGCACACTCGATCCAATGCTTTGTCATGTTCCTGTGTGTTCGCTCCGTACACTAGAATGTCATCACTATAGTTTAGTGAGTTTGGTATGTGCCTGATGGTCTGACGTATGACCTCTTGGAATATTTCCGCCGCAGAGGAGATACCGAAACTCAGCCGTTTGTATCGAAGCAAACCCAGGTGAGTGGCAAATGTCGTTATGTACCTTGATTTTTCGTGTAATTCCAGCTGATGGTATCCCTTATTTAAATCAAGTTTGGAAAATACCCTGGCTCCATTCGATGCTGATATCATATCGCTCAGGTGCGGTCCTGGGTGACGCTCTCTTTCTATGGCTGTGTTGGGTAGCCGCATGTCCACACATAAACGTACCTTTTCAGGGGTGCCCTTCTTTGGAACGATGACAACTGGTGACACCCATGGTGTGGGACCGTCCGTTTTTCGATAATGTCAGCCTGTAACAGTTCCTGGATTTCATCCTCTACTGCCTGTTGAAGATGAAAAGGCACTCGCCTGGGGTGTTGGGCTACAGGGCGCACTTGATCGCTGATGTGCAAATGAATCAAGCATTTGTTCATCTTTCCTAGCCCAGTGAACAATTTGGGAAACTTACGAACAATGTCTGGATTGTCACTGACCCGGTACAGAATCTCAACTAGTCGGAGGCGCTCTGCTGTAGGCAGACTAAGGAGACAATCAGCCTCTGGACCCTCAATGACGTGGATAAATGCTGACAAAGAATTGTCTTCATGTTTCAGAGTTGTTGCAAATTTGCCCAGGCATGGCAAGGGCTTTCTCGCCATCCAGGTGAAGACCCTGACATGTGCTGGACTCAAGGGGGGTGCTGACTTCATCTTGTTATATTCGGTCACGGGCATGTAGTTCAATGATGCCCTACTATCTAACACAAATTTGGTTGCATGCGCTCCTACTTTGATATCCAACGGCAGATATTTCTTCAGCTGGTCCGGGTCTGCTACCATGCAGATATATTCATCTGTATATACTGACTCCCGAGATGTCGATCTCGATTCCCTGGATGATGACCTTCTCGAGGACCTTCTTGTCCACTGTGATTTGCTTGACTCCCTTCTGGAGTGCGACGAACCAGAAGAGGATATGGCTCTGTCCTGTAAAGCCTTGGCATGATGTCGCTTGGCATCTTGGCGAAACGACTTTGTTGTTTCACTCCTTCTTTCTTTGCTGTACACTCCGCACATTGCCTCAAAATGATTCTTCCGTCCACATTTCCAGCATTGCTGCCCCATTGCTGGACACACGTCCGTATGGGGAAAGTCATATCCGCAACTATAGCATTTCCGTGAACGCTCTGTCTTTCTTACATATTCTGGTTTCTTGTCTTTTCTCCTCGAGTCATAGCGTTGACGACCTTTATGTTGGTGACGGGACGCTGGTCTGGACCTTCTCTGTCGCTCACTTGATTTTCTGCGAGTGCTGTTTGTTTGCATCCAGTATGCTTGCTCTCTTCTCTCACTACGCCCGGTCTCCATGCTCTTGGCATGCTCCTCCGTTTGGTCATACACTCTGGTCATTTCCTCTATTTCGTCGAGGTCATGGCTTTTTCTTAGTAGTCGCCGTCGGAGCGTTTCTGAATTACAGCCCTCAATGACTCTTAGCCGGATGGCATCCTCTGTCGAGAAGTTGTCAAAATTGCAATACTGAGACAACCGGAGCAGTCTGGATATGAACGTGCTCATCATTTCTTCCTTGTCTTGACGAGCTTGATGAAATACATATCTCTCGTAATCCACATTCCTTTTATGCACGAACTTTCTGTTCAACGCATCTCGCACTTTGTCGTAGGTTCCTTTCTCATCGGTCGGTAGTTCCTTGATCAATTTGCAGATCTCTTTGCCTACCAGATTGCGCAGTGCAATTAATTTGTCTCTATCCCCCGTGACTTTCGAACCTTCAATGTAGTCCTCGAAATCCTCGAGCCACTCCTGTCATCTGGGGCCCATGCTTCCGCCCGCCACCAGGGTCAGTGATTCCGGTGGGCGCAGGTGCGATACACCAGTTGCAGCTGGGACCACAGCCGCTGCCGCTGTGCTTGCCATCGCGGCACCTCCGCCATTTCGGCTCGGTGAGTTTGACATACCTGGACTGGCGCGCAGGAGTCACCTTCCACTTGCAAGCGCTCGAGTACTTTTGTCGGTACTTGATTCGTACTTGCCAACACTTGTCTTTGCACTTATCAACGCTTGTTCTGCAATCTCTAGTGCTTGTTATTGCACTTATCACTGCTTGTTTGCAGGTTTCAATGCTTGGTTTGCAGTTTCCAATGCTTGTTTTTACAACTGTCAAAGCTTGTTTTGCAATTCTCAAGGCCTGTTTTGCAATTACCAATGTTTGTTTTTGCAACTGTCAATGCTTGTTTTGCAATTATCAATGCTTGTTTTTGCAATGTCCAATGCTTGTTTTTGCAACTGCCAATGCTTGTTTGCAATTCTCAAGGCCTGTTTTGCAATTATCACTGCTTGTTTTTGTAATGTCCAATGCTTGTTTTTGCAACTGTCAATGCTTGTTTTGCAATTATCAATGCTTGTTTTTGCAATGTCCAATGCTTGTTTTTGTAACTGTCAATGCTTGTTTGCTTAGGCCTGGTGCTGCCTGACTTCAAAATGGCCGCCAGTAGTTTGCACATGGAGGTTGTCCTGAAGGTTGCCTGACTTTAAGATGGCCGCCGTTCTTGAACTCTCAGCATCCACGAGACTTCATTATCAGTCATTCTTTCGAGGCATACTCGTTCTCCAGGACTCACCGGCATTTACCTTCAGCATGCAGTCGCGTTTCTTTGATACCTCGACGCTTCTGGAACCTCAAGAGCATTCAGGTACGATCAGGGAAACTCCTCGCTGCAGCTCGTCATTGGCATGCCATTCCTCACGCATCGGGGGTGAGCTGTGTATTTTCGCGCGCACCGGCGCTTCTTGTCAGGACCCTTCCACTCGTCCTGGGCAGCACTGCAGACGCTCCTTGGGCACCGGAGCAGGGGCAGGATCGGGGTGGGCACCCGACTTCTCCTCATTCAGCGCGTGCTGATTTGCACGCATCGGGGGTGAGCCGCAATTTGGCGCGAACCGGCGCCCGGCTTCAAAACACCCCGGCGCTCGATGGCGTCTTCTTCCTCTGGGCTCTACGCGACTAGCATGTCACGGAGCAGGGGTATCTACCGCTGGCCTCTTGATCTGGGCGGCGGACTTGCTTCAGACACACGTGTCTCGACAGCGTTTTCTTCTTTCACGCTGTTAGGGACAGAGACGCTTCTTTGTGGGTTTCTGTGGGTGGCAGACTGCAACATCCCATCCTCTTCGCCAGCTGTAGTGTCCTGGATCAAATGATGACAGACACTAACTTCTTTTATCAAGAGCTTTATTCATGTGCTCCTTACAGCTCCCTGTCCCTACTCTAACTAACTTCTTTCCTGCGCTGGGCCCTCCTCTTCCTCCAACCCCATAACTCCTCCCATTCCAACAACTAGACTGATCACATTCTCACAGAGGGGGCATAAATAGTGTGAGAAACGTTGGAGCTGTGTGAGTTGGAGGTCTGAAAAAGTTTTAAAGAAATCATCTGTCTAAAAGGGCACAATGATATGCATTTTCAATTTTTTTTACTGCACTTGGATTAAATTGCTTATGAAATTGTTTCCTTTCATCAACATATTACTGGCATGTGCTTGGGAGCATTTTTCTTTATTTCTACGCCCATCAGACTTGAAAAAAATGAGGCCTATTTCAGGAAACTGCTGAAAACGTATCTTTTTACCCTCTAAACTGCGAGTTTTCTTGTTCTCTGCCTTTTAAGACTCTCTCTCCACAGCGCGGGGACACGCCGGGAGGCGTCACCAGGCGCTTTATAAGCCCCTTTGATAATAATGAAACCGTTTTCTCAGTATTGCGATTTGTTTCTATGCATATAGAGTTTTTTGGACAGCGCTTAGAGAAAATTATGCCAACACTATTGTTTCACTATGAAATAACTTTTTTTTAAATTTTTTACTTTCTATCAGGCTTTGTAACCAACATGAGTGGATATTTTGATGATGTGGCTTCTTGGCTTGGTCGCCCGAAAAACGTTTTGGAATTTAAATTTGTTGACATTTTGTAGCCATCAGAAGTGGTGACACAGTGCCACTAATTTCCATTTGCATTTGAATGACATATTAATGTACAACACTCGATCATTTAGTACAAATATTCATGCATAATTTCACATTTAGATTAAACATAATGAGTCTCTTTTACGTTAATAGTTAAGCATAGATTGTGGCTGTTCACGTTAAAGTTGGCATTAGTTATTGCAGGCTGTGTTTAAAAAACTCCATATTAATGAAATAATGTAGGAGTGTGGCTTTAGCGACCGAAGATGGCAGATGCAAGTTAGCACAGCTCTGGCAAGCAGCCGGCTCAAATATGCATTTATCCTGCTACTGTGAGCGCCATCCATTGGTGGTGGCAGCTAGCAGATTTCTGGTTAGTGGCGGGCCCACAAACAAGCATTAAAAATGCAATAGGTCTCGCCTTTCATTAAGTTAAAGCCATTTGCTTTGCTATACAATACCATTAGTAAAGCAAATGGCTTTAACTTAATCGAAGGCGAGACCTAGTGTATTTTCAATGCTTGTTATGTAATGCAACTGGTGTTATGTAAAGCATTCTGATACCTTTCAAGTTTGCGCTATATAAAACTCCAGGGAGAAAAATTGTGTTTTAAAGTCCTGGTAGATGTATGATGTTAGCGTGATCGCTCATTCGGTTTACACCAATTTAGGGGCATACAGGCCACACCTTTAAATCCTGGTGGCCTGACTCATGTTTTCATCTTCACAAAACGGTTATAATGGCACTATAGGGTATTTATAGCACCTAAAACAACAGAGCGTCTTCTCTGCGCTATATAAAGTCACTGCTCTTGTGCCTGTTTCGCTTAAAAAATGTACTTCATGATGAACTTTTAGGCGCTTCGATGTAATGAAAAGTGGAGATCCTGGAGAAGGCTGTTTTCAAGCCCCCTCCCCCCCCCCCCCTCCCCACCTCCCTCCGATCGTAATCTGTTTCTGCAAGTTAAAACAAGGTTATCTTTGGGCACTGTAGTAAGTTTCGATTAATTCATGTGCAGGTAAAGTGCTGCTGGTGACTTCCACCACTAGGAGTCCATGTGGTAAGTGTCTGTTTCTCATTCACAGCCCCATTCCCGTAGAGTTGGATTTACGCAAGTGCACAAAGGAAGTGGTCTGCGCAGCGCACAGACCCTGAATCTGGGGACATTGGCACCTGCCGACCGGCAGGTGGTAGGGGCAAGTGAGGGGGCAGGAGGGGTCCTGACTGAGGGTGCTCATGAAGGATGCACAGACCACGCAGAGACTCACTCCTATGATTGTGTGTATTCACAAGCATTGTAACGCTGTTTTCCATAAGTACATGTACTCCTGCAAAAAGCAGGAGCAAATGTATTGCCCGAGTTGAAATCGAAGTGAGCCCCCACTTATTTAATGGGGTGCAGAGGAAGGAGTTTCTCTACGAGGAAACGTGTGTTCTCTGTGGGAAAAGATGTACATTGTGTAAATCCGCAGCTTGGCCAAGCTCCGCAGATAGCCCCGCTGCGAACAAGCGGTAGGTGTGGGTCAGCCCAGGAGTAGGCATGGGCGCCTACCTACTCAAAATGTGGCGCAGACTTCTGGCTTCTCCTGAACTGGGTTCATATTGCCTAATGCCAACGTGCTCTGTTTCGAAGTGCTTTGTGTCGCTAAACAAGACGTCTAAGGCACAGGGAGAAACGAGTGTCCAGAGGCACACGCCTTGGCAAGCGGTGGAGCCAAGACCCAACGTCCAGCCTTGTAGCACCACAAACACGAGGATAATGTAAGATTTGGGTCTGAATGACACTGTGGGGAATGAGTGCTATAATTTCACCTGAAGCCGCTACACATCTGATGAATATCCATGGGATACAGCCTTCACACGCGATGTTGGACCTGTACTCCGGTAATTACTGTAGACAGGAAATATTGTACTAGCCGTCATAAACACCGCCTCGTTGGTTACAGTGCGGGCGGGGGGGTATTGGTGCGAATATCCTGGGAGTGCAGGCGGGGGGGGGGGGAGGAGAAGGGTGCAAAAATTAACGGACAGTGGAGTGTAGGCGGGGTGAGAAAACATAATAATAAACTGAGCGCGGTGTGGGCGGCCTTTAATGCACGTGATTCTAGCCGCAGGTTGTGACTGTTGAAACAGTGTTAAATGCAGGGGCCTTGATTCTTCACTGGAATTAATTGCTACGGTTGAGTTTGTGACCGTAATGTGGGGGCGATTTTTGGCGCTGTACTCCCAGACCGTCTTCGCTGGATATAGCACCACGGTTGGGTGTGTGAAGCGCTAGTTTGGTGCCCTGTCTTCTCTGTGACATTGCTTACGACGTGTGATAGTGAGCACTATAATTTCACCTGAAGCCGCAACACATCTGATGAATATGAAAACAAGTTACTTACCTGTAACTACGGTTATCCAGTATTGGTATCTTTCATAGATTCACATGCCTGAATCATTCCCCGTCGTCGAGGCGGGAGTCCCACGGTAAAAATATATACAATAGCAGTGCCTAAAAGTTTCCTGTAGTAGGCTGGAAAAGCCTAAAGGCCTAACTAGGCCTCAAAACTTAGCAGTCTATCTACATCATTATGTAAAAAGACCTGAAATAGTAGCCTCAGCCAATCAGCTGTCCTCACCCTCTAGAACCTTCCCAGCCCAGGCAGTTCTCCTCAGATTTTCCCAGCACAAGTGAGAATGAGTATCCATAAAACAGAACTGCCGTGCCGGGGAGGAGGGTGGGTGCATGTGAATCTATGAAAGATACCAATACTAGATAACCGTAGTTACAGGTAAGTAACTTGTTTTCTTATCCAGTATTGGGGTATCTTTCATAGATTCACATGCCTGAATCAGAGTAGCAAGCAGTGACATCATGTCTGTCGGTAGAGGAAGGTGGGAGACAAAATAAACCATATATATCCCCACACAACCAGGAAGGTAATAGAGCACAAACTTGTTAACATAACATATGCCTCAAAACCTTCATAAATACATTATATATATGACAGCTGTTGAAAATGCTAAAACATCATAATGAAAACATATGCTTAAAACAGGCAAATGAAGAATAAAAGACTGTAAAAAGTCTAACCTTAGTGAAGAAGATGCTGCAGTACCGCTTCTCCAACTGCTGTATCATCATGAACTGCCGACTGCAGACAGAAATGCTTGGTAAAAGTGTGCACACTTTTCCACGTAGCAGCTCGGCAAATGTTCTCCAGCGTCACTCCAGCAAAAAGGGCCGTTGACGCTGACATTGTTCTGGTGGAATGCGCTTTGACCTTTCTTGTTAAAGGTTTGTTGGCTTTGTCATGACAGAAGACAATCGTAGAAGACAACCATCTAGCTATAGTTGCCTTCGTTACAGCTTGACCCAAGGTGGCTCGACCATAAGCAACAAAAAGTTGATTAGATTTGCGGATGTCCTTTGTTTTTTGAAGATAAAACTTCAGGCACCGTTTCACATCCAGAGAATGTAAAACCTTCTCCGCTGAAGTTTTAGGATCCAGGAAAAAAGTTTTGAGTTTGACCGGTTGATTGATGTGGAATTGAGTTGGTTGGATTGAGGCATTATATCTTAAATTTGTTCGTCTTACAGGTTGCTTACTACAGGAACAGAAGAAATCTCTGACTAAACGTATCGCCCCCGTATTAAAGATTTATGAAGCTAAGATCAAAGCAGCCACCTTGTATGGTGCTGATATTTGGGGTTATAAGGATTTGTCTACTTTAGTCATAGCTCAGAACAAGTTCCTGCGAAACCTGGTAGGCCTTCCCCACTCCACACCTACTAAACCATTGCTGCTAGACCTAGGTTGTAAACCCCTTAATGAGATGGCCCGGTTCCGTTTGGTGGCATTATGGCGACGGCTCTGGATGACACCAGAGCTTAGCCTTTTTGCCAAAGAACTTGAGGAGGTAAAATCATTGTGGGGAGCTTCTAGAATCCCCTGGCTTAAGGAAGTTAAACATGTCTTGTTAGAAATGGGTCTCCATCAGTTGTGGACTAATCCGGGGGGTTCTATTTTCCCCTCCAAACAAGATTTCAAAGACCTATTTTGGACATCTGTCAAGTCAACTGCAGTCACCCAATCAATAGATACCAACCTAACAGGCCATTTTCTAACTCATAAATTGACACCTTTTCTTGAGCCTTATTGGGATGTGATCTGTAAAACCCTCGACCGGAATTAGTATCATCAATTCCGCGTCGGGACACTCCCCATTAATTCATTTACTGTTAAGTGGGCGGGGAATGTATATAACAAATGTCCCTGGTGCCTGGACCATTTGGAAAGTATTGGTCATTTTTTCTTTGCCTGCCCAGCCTATCGGGCTCCACGTTTAAAATGGCTCAAACCCTTATGTAGCAGACTGGATAGTAGGGGATACCTCGAAGCCCTGAGGATGTTTCGTACTATCGGGTCTGAGTTTGTTGTAGTTAGTGTGGCCAAGTTCCTAGGCGGGGCGTGGCTGATCCGTATTAGGAATCTGAATATTTTATAAATGATAATCTCCGAAGGTATTTTTACTGTAAAGTCTTTATCAACTGTTTAATAATTTTTTTAATGGGTTTAGAATGCTGTTTTCTACTAACATTTTATGTATTGTATGCTTGTCTTTTATGAATTTTATTTCGAAATAAAGACGTAATGACCTGACCTGACCTGAATTGAGTTGGTACCTTTGGAATGAATCTTGGGTTAGTTCTAAGCGTCACAAAGTCTTTGGAGAATTGTAAGAAAGGCTGTGTAATAGTGAAGGCCTGTATCTCACTGACTCTGCGGGCTGAAGTGACAGCCAGTAAGATAGCCACTTTCCAAGTTAGAAACTTTAGATCCGCCTTCTGAATAGGTTCAAAAGGTCGTTTTAGAAGTTGAGAAAGAACAATATTAAGATCCCACTCAGGAGGAGGAGGACGAGCTGGTGGAAAAGCTCGGAACAGCCCCTTAAGGAATTGCTTGATCAAAGATGACGAGCATAAGGATGGTTTGTTGGAACTCTTCCTGAACCTGGAGATCGCCGCCAGATGCACCTTAATGGATGAAAAAAACAGTCCAGCCCTAGCTAAAGACAGCAGATATGGAAGGATGGCTTCAGGAGGAGCTTGAAGTGGATGAACATTATTTTCTTCACACCATGAGCAGAATCGTTTCCACTTAAAACGATAGGTCTTGATGGTACTTTGAGCACGGGCTTGCGATAAGATCGCCCTGCAGTCTGAGGAGATGTTAAGATCCTTGAACTCTAGGAAGTCAGGAGCCAAGCGTGCAAGTGCAGTGATTGAGGATCCGGATGTTGGATCTGGCCTCCCTCCCTTGTTAACATTGACACTGTCGGGTTGAGACGAAGTGGAGGCTGCTGAGATAGCAGAAGGAGCTCCTGAAACCAAAACTGCCTTGGCCAACGGGGAGCAATGAGGATGAGAGTGCAATGTTCCCTCTTCATCTTTTGCAGTACCTTCGGAATGAGCGGAATCGGAGGATAAGCGCACGCAAATATTCCGGACCATCTCATCAAAAGGGCATTTCCCCTTCACCCCTGTTGAGGAAACCTGCTGGCATAAAACAGGCATTTGCTGTTCTGCTGCGTGGCGAACAAATCCAGCGTTGGTGTTCCCCATGTTTGAAAGATATTCTCTAATTGATGTTGTTCGAGCTCCCATTCGTGACAGCCCGTGAAAGCTCTGCTGAGGTTGTCGGCTAGAGAGTTCTGGACGCCTTGCACATGTTCCGCTCTGAGGGATATGCCGTGGCGTAGGGCCCATTCCCACATCTCCTGAGCCTCCAGCAACAGGGTGAGAGATTTTGTTCCTCCCTGTTTGTTGATATAGTACATGCTGGTGGTATTGTCCGTACGCACCAGCACGGACGCATTCGCAATCCTTGGAAGGAAGGCCTGCAGGGACAGAAAAATGGCCCTCAGCTCTAGGCTGTTGATGTGTTTCTGCCGGTACTGACGAGACCATCGTCCCTGGATCTGAAGGTCCTGAAGGTGACCTCCCCAACCTTCCATGGAAGCGTCCGTAGTTAGGGTGAACTCTGGAATGTCTTGGAGAAAGGTGAGGCCTGGTGACAAATTGTGCGCCTTCGACCACCAAAGAAGGGCTTGCTTCATTTTGGTAGTTACTTTGATGCGGTCGTCGAACGATCCGTCGACTTGCCTCCACTGGCGAAGTAACTCCTCTTGTAACAGTCTCATTCTGAGTCTCGCCATAGGGATGAGGCTGATTGCAGAGGAGCACATCTCTAGAAGGGAAGCAAATGTCCGAACTGAAAGTGACCTTCTTGCAAATATTTGTTTTGCTACTTTTAATAGTTTGTTCTGCCGCTCCTGAGTCAAGAACGCCTTGCACTGGCATGTGTTCAAGACCGCCCCTAGAAAGGTCATCTCCTGACGAGGTTGAAGCTGAAATTTCTTCGAATTGAGAGTCAGACCCAGATTCGAGAAGAGGGAGAGGGAACTCCTGACCGCTTCCATTGTGGAACTTTTTGATGGTCCTTTTAACAGCCAATTATCGAGGTATGGGAAAACTTGTATTCCCTGGGACCTCAACATTGCTGCCACTGAGGCTAAACATTTGGTGAAGATTCTGGGGGCCGATTTGAGGCCAAATGGAAGAACTTTGAACTGAAAGTGGACGCCAGCCACTTGAAACCTTAGGTATTTGCGGTGTTTTGGGTGAATAGGGATGTGGAAGTAGGTGTCTTCCAGATCCTGAGAAGCCATAAAGTCCCCTTTGTTGAGACAATTCAGAATGTCCGTCAACGTTACCATGCAAAAACTCTGTTTCTTTAGATATTTGTTGAGTTTGCGGAGATCCAGTATAGGACGCCACTCTTCTGAAGTTTTTTCCACGAGGAAGAAGCGAGAATAAAATCCTTTCCCTTTTTGAGAAGGAGAAACTCGTTCTATCGCATTCTTGTGTAGCATCTTTAAGGCTTCTTTGAAGAGTAAGTGAAGACGAGGGGGAGGGGGACCCCTGGGCGGCGTTGTTGGTGGCTTCTGTAAAAACTCCAGAGTGTGTCCATTTCTGACAAGATCCAGGACCCACTGATCCGAAGTTATTGTCCGCCATTGCTGGTAAAAGGTGGAAATTTTGGCGCCCACGGGAAGGGGAGGATGAACGGCTGACGTCCGGCAAAGCTCATTGGCGCTTGTTGGAATCACGCCCTTGATTGTTTGAGCGCCGTTTCCCTCCTTGACGAGAGAAAGATTCAGAGGCAGGCTGTCTGTAAGAGGTTTGATAGTACGGTTGTTTGTACTGAGATTGGAATTGGCGATTTTGCTGGTTGGAATAGTTCCCCCTGGAGGAGTAACCACGGCCTCTTGCTCCTCTAAAGGACCCCCTCTTGTATTGCAGGGTACCAAGGGATTTAGCTGTCTCTGTATCTGTCTTTATTGCCAGCAAAGCATCATCGATGTGTTTTCCAAAAAGTGAATCTCCATCGTACGCCATGTCCAAGATTTTTGTTTGGACTTCAGGCCTGAAGGTGGTAGCCCGGAGCCAACCTTGACGCCTAAGTACTGCTGCTCCTGCCAATTGTCTGAAGTTGGTGTTCGAAATATCAAGGGCACAATCAATGATTTCCGAAGCTGCCCTTTCTCCCTCCAGTACAATCCTGCGCACCTCTTGTTGATGATCCTCGGGGATCAAATCAAGGTATTCAGACAGATCGGACCACATCTGCCTATCGTAACGGGCCAGGATAGCTAACGAATTAGCAGCTTTAATGGAGGCTGCTGCATTTGAAGAGAACTTCTTTCCAATGGCATCCAGTCTCCTGCCTTCCTTGTCAGGTGGTGTTGAAATGGGAACAGAAGGATTCTTGGACTTCTGCTGTGCAGCCTGGGATATGACAGAGTCTGGGCGAGGGTGACCTATTAAGCAAGATGGAGTATCCGATGGTGCTCGATACTTTTTCTCTATTCGTGGAAGGACCGCAGGAATGGAAGCAAGCGTTTTTATGATGTTGAGGCCCTCCTTCCACATATATTCAATAATGGGGATAGCCCTGGTAACTCTGCGATATCCCTCTTTAAAGTCATGCAAAAAGCAGTCAGACTGCTCCACTGTGACGGTCAATTCAAATCTATTAGCTGCACGTTGCATAATATTGTGAAATCCGCCAATATCTTCAGGTGGAGAATCTGAAGGGCGGGGCGCAGGCGGTGAAGGCATAGGAATGACATAATCCTCCCATGGATCTATAGGTGTATTATCTGGCAATTCGCCCTCTTACCTGCCATCATCGTCATCATGAGAAGAAGTATCCGTGTCATGTTAAGGTGCAGGACCAGTATCCTGTCTTGGGGACAATGATGCCCGCGGTGACGGAGGCCTTGGCAAATTAACTGGGGTAGCCGGCACCACAGGTGCAACCGGAGTTGGAGGAAATCTCTGGCGATAGTCGGCCAACATTGCTTGTAAATCCTGAATTAAAGTAGATGGCAGGTGAGTAGTGTCCTCCGATGGATAAGGTCTGGCATGGGGTGATTGATATGGTGTCGACAAATCCTCATGCGCTTAATGACCATGGTCATCATCATCATCGTCCTCCTGATATTTGATATTTAATTGAGACGGGTGACGGGCAATCCCAAAAGGACCCTCATCCTCTTCACCGTCATCTGAATCTTCCTCCACATATGTCTCCAAAAGGTGTGATGGTAAGAGTGGAGAAATGTGGGAATAATCTCGCTGATACGTTTTCATTTGAAAATGCGTATATTGGACTTTCGTAGGGGTAGAACTGGGCAACAGATGAGCAGATGCCACTGCTGTCGTCGTAGTCGATGACAATGAAGCCATTGGTATCGGATGCTCCGTCGACGGAACCGTCGACGGCTTGTCCGTTGACGGAACTAATGATTTTGCCGTCAACGGGGTCGTCAATGGTGTCTTCGTCGACGAGCCCTTCGTCGACGAGGGCGTCGATGGTGTCTTCGTCGACGAGTCCTTCGTCGACGAGGCTGTCAGAAGGCTCCAACTCTTCACAGGGGCAGTATCGAAGCTAGTCCCGGTCGCCCACCTACCAGTGTCTCCGCTGCAAGAGCAAAGTACACCAGAAGGAGGGAAAGGGGAAGTGGAAGAGAAAGAAGAGACACCTTGTCTTTGTTGCCACCTGCACTGCCTGTTGGACTGCGGCTGACTTCTGCTGACTGTCCAAAGGAGTACCTAATGCACAGAGGGAAGAGATAAACAACTACCCACCTATTCTTACTGGACTCTATGGAAAATAAAGAACTGTTCCTACCAGTGGGCTTCAAGGCAATTGCAACTCTTCATTTATGGAGATAGTTCAGCAGGAACCTTCTTTCTAAGGCTTAAAGAGTACTAACATTACTATCTGATTCTATATAATGTCATACTAGTTATAACTAAAGGGAATTCTAATTACCTGAAAAGGTTTCTGCTTGAAAGTGAAAATGGGGGTTCTGTTAGAAGTATCACAAAATTGTATCAGACTTGTAAGCAGTCTCTGTAGTTCTTTATCCTCTCGAAGCGCGCAAAAAGGAAGAAGGTAGGTACAGGGGGGAAGGAAAGGATAGGAGAAGCGCAAGAGGAAGGAAGGGTAATACAACGCTGCAATGTTCCTGGAAATACACAGTCTTACTGTCTGCCTTTCTGTGGTCTTTACTTCTGAAGTTCCTCCACAGACAGTCTCGAACGAAGAACAACTGTAAGCTGCAACCGTGACTTCGACTCCTTCGTCGACTTAAACCCCTGAAGGTAACTCTGGTGAACGGACGGCTCTCCGTTCTGAACCCTGGAACTAAATACCAAGAAATTGAGAGCCGCAACTCCCGTCAGGAAAACTAGACCCGGAGCAACGGTTTTCGGCTGTGGCTTCTCGAAAATACGTTGTTGAAGTGCGCAGTTTCAAACTCGCGCTACCTCCAAATACACTAGACCGCAAAAGCGCTCTAGCACCACAAACGGCCGCAGCGGCGGCCATCTTAAGAGAAGGGCTTAGATTACTTTAATAGAAGTAAGGGCAAGCTATCTAATATATTTACAGATAAGAATGAATGAGTAAGTACCAGAGGAGTTAGGGTTGCAGATAACTGGCAATATTTACAAACAGACCGAAGGTCATTTTACAGAGGGCAAGGATACCAAACATTTACCCGATTGGGTTTTAGGATGGCTCGAGCACTATACCGCTGCTGTGAAGAACATACAGTAGCGATTCTGTGAGACCTGACAGTACCCCCTCTCAAAGACCGATTTATCGGTCCAGACTTGAGCGGGTGCCGAATGTGAAATCTCTTAATCAATTGGGGAGCATGAATGTTAGATACAGGTTCCCAGGATCTGTCTTCGGGACCATAACCTTTCCAATCCACTAAATACAGCAGTTTCCCTTTCTTGAATTTGGAATCCAGAATGTCTTTAACTTCATACTCAGAATGTCCTTGAATGTAAAGGGGGTCTGGAGGTTTGCTCAAACGCATCTGAGAGTTAATCTTTTTCAGTAAAGACACATGAAAGACTGGGTGGATACCTATCTTGGTTGGTAATTTCAATTTCACTGTCACTGGACCCAAGACTTTCTCTACAGAATAGGGACCGACATATCTAGGCTGAAACTTCCTATTTCCCTTTAAGTGCAAATTCTTCGTAGAAAGCCAAACCTGATCCCCCACCTGATATTGTGGTGCGGGTTTTCTGTGTCAATCTGCAAATTTCTTATAAGAGTTCTTAGCCTTCATGAGATTTTGTTCTGCAGATTTGTGTAAGGAAACTAAATCTGTAATCAAGTCTTTAACTGCAGGAACCTCTAAATCTTCCTGAGAAACAAAGAGATTAGGATGTCGCCCTAGATTCAAATAAAAGGGTGAGTAACCAGTTGATGCATTCTTAGCATTGTTACTAGCAAACTCAGCCATCCACAACCTGTCTGACCAGTCACCGCCCTGATCCATAAGAAACAGACGGAGGTATTGTTCCAACTCCTGATTGATTCGTTCAGTCTGACCATCTGACTCAGGGTGGTAACTGGTGGTCAATCTACCCTCAATTCCTAAACCTTTTAGGAAGGCCTGCCAGAAGCGAGAAATAAATTGAGGACCTCTATCGGAAACCACAATTTTGGGAACTCCATGTAACTTCACTATATTTTCACTGAAGGCTCTGGCTAACTCCGAAGCAGTAGGAGTACCAGACATTGGAATGAAATGACTCATCTTAGTGAAGGTGTCCACAATTACCAAAATAGTGTCAAAACCTTTGCTGATAGGCAACTCAACAATGAGGTCCATTGAAATAGTGTGCCAAGGATGAGTAGGAGTAGGTAAGGGCTGCAATAACCCCTGGGGGGCTTGTCTATTTGGTTTACCTCGTGCACATAGTTCACACGACTGCACAAACTTTTTGACATGAGAGGACAACCCAGGCCACCAAAAATAACGCTGCACTAAATCCAAGGTCTTGGCAATGCCTTTATGGCCAGCTAAAGGATGATCATGACAATCTTGTATAGCTTTCTGTTGGAGAGCGGACGTAGGTAGGTATAGGGCTTCTTTCTGATAAGGTAATTGTTGAAAACAACGTCTTCCTTCTCCCAATTGAACCCATTCCTGGATTTCCTCCAGAGATAAACTCCTTCGAACCTCTTCTTGAAAATTGTCTACAGAAAGAGCGCAAACAATCTTTGTTTCAGGAATAATTGGTTGAGGACTCACTACATGTTCACACTCTTCCGTATTTAGTCGGGACAAGGCGTCTGCCTTTCCATTCTTGGTTCCTGGGCGATAAGTAATCACGAAGTCAAAATCCGCAAAATATAGAGACCAACGTAATTGTCTTGGAGTTAACGTCCTGGCTGTCTTCAGAAACTGTAGATTCTTATGGTCTGAAAACACGGTAACTGTGTGTTTAGCTCCTTACAAATAATGTCTCCAATCTTCAAAGGAATCTTTAACAGCTAACAGTTCTTTTTCGGTGATTGTATAGTTCAACTCGGCTGGATTGAGCTTCCTAGAACGGTATGCCACCGGATGAAGTTGGCCTGTCTTTGGATGTCGCTGAGAAAGGACTCCACCAATAGCTTGATCTGAGGCATCCGCTTCCACATAGAACGGTTCAGCAGGATCCGCATGCAAGAGAATGGGGGCAGAAATGAACTTCTTCTTTAACTCCAAAAAGGCCTGATCCGCTTCTTGTGACCAGTCAAACTTGACTCCCTTCTTGAGCAAACGAGTAATGGGTGCAATCAATTGTGAAAATCCTTGAATAAAACGTCTGTAGAAATTGGCAAAGCCCAAGAATCTTTGAATCTCCTTGATATTTTGAGGAACTGGCCAATTCTCCACGGCTTGTACTTTTCCAGGATCCATTGTGATTCCTTGAGAGGAGATTACAAAACCTAAAAACTCAACTTTGACTGCATGAAATACACATTTCTCCAGTTTAACAAAGAAATGGTAAGTTTTCAGCCGTTCCAACACCACTCTGACATGCTGGACATGCTCTTGTGTGTTCTTGGAGTAGATCAAAATATCATCCAAATAAATGATGGCAATCTTATCAATCAAGTCACCCATTATGTCGTTAATGAAGTGTTGAAACACGGCAGGCGCATTGCACAGCCCAAAAGGCATCACGCAATATTCGAAGAGACCAAACTTAGTACGGAAGGCAGTCTTCCATTCATGCCCTTCTTTCATGCGAATAAGGTGATAAGCGCCCCGCAAATCAAGTTTGGTGAACACTTGCGCCTCTTTGATTTGATCCAACAGAACAGAGATTAACGGTAGAGGGTATCTGTTCTTAATCGTTACTTGATTTAGGGCGCGATAATCGATACACATTCTCAAACTCCCCTCTTGTTTCTTTGGAATAAAAAGAGTGGAGAAGAAACTGGAGACTGCGAGGGCCGGATAAACCCATTGGCTAGGTAACGATCCAAATACTCTCGGAGGTGATCATTTTCAGCTACTGTCAAGGCATAAATCCGACTACAAGGAAGCATGGCCCCAGGTTCTAAATCTATGGTACAATCATAAGAGTGATGAGGAGGCAACATTTCTGCTTCTTGTTCACTGAAAACAACATCAAGGTCTTGATACTCAGAAGGAATTTCTCCAGACGCGATGACCCCAATAGAATGACTTCCAAAAGAAAGCAACGTTGCTTGTGAAGGTTCTTCAACTCTTGTCTTTGGACCATAACAATGTTCCAAACAGAATTTGGATTTCATGTTCACAGTTCGATTCTCCCAATCGATGGTCGGGTTGTGAGTGGTTAACCAAGGCAACCCCAAAATCAATTGAAACTGTGGAGCGTCAATCAAATTAAATTGCAAAACTTCCCAATGACCATCGGATTGAATTAATTCCAACTCTTCGGTGTGACTGGTTACAGGGCCTGACGACAGATTAGTTCCGTCCACTGCACGTACTGATTCTGGTTGCTCCTACTGAATGGCTCGAAATCCCATTCGCTGCGCATACTTGATGTCACAGAAATTTCCAGTGGCCCCAGAATCCAACATTATGGCCACTCCTAAAATCTGATGTTCTCGGAATCTTAACGTCATATGAAGAATCACATGAGGAATCATAGTCTGAATAGTATTCAAAATTAAATGAGAATCTGGAGTCGACTTTTCCTCCTTCACCACCAGAGCGACTCCGCCTACTGATGGCTCCCGTCGTTTCCCTTAAACGGAGTCTTCGGTCGCTTGGTACACTCCTTCACAAAATGACCAGAACCTCCACAGTATAAACATAATTTCTTCTGACGTCGTGACTCTTTTTCTTCCTTACTCAAAGGACCTCTCACGACTCCTATCTGCATAGGTTCAGAATCATTATTTCCACTGGTTCCTCTCTCTGTCCTCATCCGATCAAATCGAGGTACGTTGAGCTTCCAATCCTTCTTTTTCTCTCCTTTTCGTTCAGAATTACGGAAGTCCAATTCCAACACCAGATCCACCAACGCCGACAATTCTGTAGGACGATTAGGGACTTGAGCCAAAGTATCCTTAATCTCATCCCGTAAGCCTCGGTAAAACAATGCTGCTCTCTTTTCCTCTGGCCATTTTGTTTCCAAAATAAGTTTATTGAATTGGGTGAGGTAGGTAATTAAATCCTTGGAACCCTGATGCAACTCCAGCAGCTCGTTATCTGTGGCCTGAGAAATCCTTCTCCTATCAAAAATTCGAAGAAACTCTTTTTGGAATTGGGCAAAATCTGAAAGTAAAGGGTCATCTCCGCTAACTAAAGGCATAGCCCAATTGGCAGCATCCCCTCCAAGATATGATAAAATAAAAGCTACTCTAGACTGAGCGCCAGGAAATAGTGTCGGCCGACACATGAAGTGTAACGAACATTGGGTTAAAAAAAGTTGAGCCTTTTGGGGATCTCCTGTGAATCTTTCTGGGGCTGCTAGAGGAATTAATGGAGAGACTGAATGAATAACCTGAGTCACAGTCTTCGGATCAGTACTGGGCTGACTGGTACTGGGGACTGGAATAACTTTTGCTGGATTACCCATAGCCAAACCCTCCACCTTCTGAGCTAACAACTTAGTCTCCTGACGGGATGCTACTAAATCCATTCTGATACTCTTACTCTCCTCATGGACTGCTCCTATTTCTCTTTGAATACTCTCTAGAATAGCCCCCAAGGACTTCAAATCCAAACCTTCAGCCATACTGCCCGGGTGAAGAAATACTCGTGGGCACTTCAATCTGTCAGAAGGCTCCAACTCTTCACAGGGGCAGTATCGAAGCTAGTCCCGGTCGCCCACCTACCAGTGTCTCCGCTGCAAGAGCAAAGTACACCAGAAGGAGGGAAAGGGGAAGTGGAAGAGAAAGAAGAGACACCTTGTCTTTGTTGCCACCTGCACTGCCTGTTGGACTGCGGCTGACTTCTGCTGACTGTCCAAAGGAGTACCTAATGCACAGAGGGAAGAGATAAACAACTACCCACCTATTCTTACTGGACTCTATGGAAAATAAAGAACTGTTCCTACCAGTGGGCTTCAAGGCAATTGCAACTCTTCATTTATGGAGATAGTTCAGCAGGAACCTTCTTTCTAAGGTTTAAAGAGTACTAACATTACTATCTGATTCTATATAATGTCATACTAGTTATAACTAAAGGGAATTCTAATTACCTGAAAAGGTTTCTGCTTGAAAGTGAAAATGGGGGTTCTGTTAGAAGTATCACGAAATTGTATCAGACTTGTAAGCAGTCTCTGTAGTTCTTTATCCTCTCGAAGCGCGCAAAAAGGAAGAAGGTAGGTACAGGGGGGAAGGAAAGGATAGGAGAAGCGCAAGAGGAAGGAAGGGTAATACAACGCTGCAATGTTCCTGGAAATACACAATCTTACTGTCTGCCTTCCTGTGGTCTTTACTTCTGAAGTTCCTCCACAGACAGTCTCGAACGAAGAACAACTGTAAGCTGCAACTGTGACTTCGACTCCTTCGTCGACTTAAACCCCTGAAGGTAACTCTGGTGAACGGACGGCTCTCCGTTCTGAACCCTGGAACTAAATACCAAGAAATTGAGAGCCGCAACTCCCGTCAGGAAAACTAGACGCGGAGCAACGGTTTTCGGCTGTGGCTTCTCGAAAATCCGTTGTTGAAGTGCGCAGTTTCAAACTCGCGCTACCTCCAAATACACTAGACCGCAAAAGCGCTTTAGCACCACAAACGGCCGCAGCGGCGGCCATCTTAAGAGAAGGGCTTAGATTACTCTAATAGAAATAAGGGCAAGCTATCTAATATATTTACAGATAAGAATGAATGAGTAAGTACCAGAGGAGTTAGGGTTGCAGATAACTGGCAATATTTACAAACAGACCGAAGGTCATTTTACAGAGGGCAAGGATACCAAACATTTACCCGATTGGGTTTTAGGATGGCTCGAGCACTATACCGCTGCTATGAAGAACATACAGTAGCGATTCTGTGAGACCTGACAGAGGCCGTCGATGGTGTCTTCGTCGACGAGTCCTTCGTCGACGAGGTCGTCGGAGGTTTCTTGGTCGACGCGTCCTTCGTCGATGAGAGCGTCGTTGATGTCTTCGTCGACGAGACCTTCGTCGACGACGATGATGGTTTCGTCGATGGGATTGTCGTCGACGGGCCGGAAGTCTTGGTAGAAGGGGCCGTCGTCGACGGAGACGTCGACGACGGGACAGTCGGTAGCTTCGTTTTCGTCATCGAAGACTTCACAGATGATGACAAAATCTTTATAGACATCAGAGGTGAGGTAATAGCTGAAGTGGTGACCGTAGAAGAAGTTGTAGAAGTAGAAGTCAAAGTAGTAGTATGAGCAGACACCAGAGAAACAGTTTTAGCCTGGGCTGTACTCACAGTTGTCGTCCGAGGAGAAGATGCACTCTTTGAGGGTTCTGAGGCTCTCTGAGAGGATTTAAGTTTTTTCTTTCTCTCAGGAGAAGAGCTTTCCCTGGATCTGGCTCTCTTGCTGGAGGTAGAGGCCTTGTCCTCATCATCAGTGGAAGGAGATTTCAACCACAAAAGAACCCTTGCCTCCCTATCCCTGAGTGTTTTTGGAGGGAAGGTACGGCAAATTCTACAGTCCTTCACAACATGTGAGGGGTGCAGACAATAAATGCAGTCAGAGTGCTGGTCATCCACATGGACCCTCTTCTTATAGCAGGTTCCACAAGCCTTGAAAAGAGCCTTCTTTTCAGACATTTTTGAGGAAAAAAGCCAAAAAAGCCAAAAAACTGAGTAGGCACTCAGGGAGACTCCCTTACACACGAAGTGCGGTGAAAATCTGAGGAGAACTGCCTGGGCTGGGAAGGTTCTAGAGGGTGAGGACAGTTGATTGGCTGAGGCTACTATTTCAGGTCTTTTTACATAATGATGTAGATAGGCTGCTAAGTTTGAGGCCTAGTTAGGCCTTTAGGCTTTTCCAGCCTACTACAAGAAATTTTTAGGCACTGCTATTGTATATATTTTTACCGTGGGACTCCCGCCTCGACGACGGGGAATGATTCAGGCATGTGAATCTATGAAAGATACCCCGATACTGGATAACCATGGGTTGCAGCCTTCACACGCCATGTTGAACCTGTACTCCGGTCATTACTGTAGACAGGAAATATTGTACTAGCCGCCTGGCATGTCCGGCTTGCAAAAGTTTTGCCAACAGCCCCCACTTCAACATGGATTTAACGGCGTAATCACTGGCGCCATGGAACACAAAACAAAACCCCAACCTCTGCAGCACTGTTGCGGGAGAGGACAACAACAACAGGAAGAATGCGAGGGAAGACAGAATGAGGGTGACAAGGAGAGAACGCTAGTCTGCCTGAATACCCCTGTCCTCCCCGTGACCCTCTGTGCCTGCCTCTGTGTAGATAACAACTAATGGTAGGTAGGCAGAGGAGGAGGAGATGAGGGGATGGAGGGGGGGTGGTGTTCTGGAAACACAGAAGATACAAAAAAAGTCCTCACCCTGTAATGAAAGAAGATAGTAACACACTGCCAGTAAACGATCCAATCCCGGTGGGCAAGGCCAAAGGAGACAAGGCGGCAACAAGGAGGGACTCAGAAGCCTCCTTTACATTCAGAAGCCTGCGTTTAGCCTAAGCTATGACGCAAAACAATGGGAAGAGGGAGCAGGGCTTCAAGTCCCCTTCCTCAACCGTATTGATTTCAAGAAGCTCTCGGATGCCAAGAGCAGTGCATGCGCGCTGCAGTCGCCAGCCGAACCTAAAAATGCCAGCCGAGACCTAAAAATGTGACTTGTTAGGTCTCGGCTGGCGATAGCAGTGCACATGCGCTGCTCTTGGCATCCGAGAGCTTCTTGAAATCAAGTCCTCACCCTGTAATGAAAGGAGATAGTAACATGCTGCCAGTAAAAGATCCAATACCGGTGGGTAGGGCCAAAAGGAGGCAAGGCGGCAACAAGGAGGGACTATGAAGCCTCCTTTCCAATGAGAAGCCCGCGTTTAGCCTGAGCTACAACGCGAGCCAATGGGAAGAGGGGGCGGGGCTTCAAGTCCCCTTCCTCGACCGTATTGGTTTCAAGAAGCTCTCGGATGCCGAGAGAAGCGCATGCGCGCTGCTATCGCCAGCCGAAACCTAAAACTAATCACCAATAGCCATTGATGCCGTTTGAGAGGTCTCGGCAGGAGCGGCTGACTCTCCTCATCGGGGCTGGGCCACCACATCATGAGGCCCACGACCTGCATAATCGGTGGCCGATGGTCCCAGTCACAGTGTGCCAAGCAGGAGCTGTAGCATGCTACGCTGGCCCTACGGGACGATTGCCGCAATCCAGGTGAGTGCTATGGCATCGGGGAAGTAGAGGAGCGTAGTCCTGAGCCCCGGAGGCCCTTCTGAGCAAGCGGGCCTCCACGAAGCCTGCGCATAGAGTGCCAGCGCTTGCGGAGAGCAAAGCAGAAAGGAGACCTGGAGTCTCTGCAGAGGCGCCTCTGATGTGATCCAGCTCTCCCGCTACTGCAACATCAACTCCAGGCCCAACTGGGAGCTCAGAGGTAAGCATGGGCGGATCTAGCGGATCTCGCGTACGCGAATTTGCGGATTTACGGATTCGCAATCCGCGAAGATACGCGAACTCTCGCGGATTTGCGGATTTTCCCGTTTTTTGTGTTGGCGCGCGTTCGCGCCGATTTTGGGACAATTTTGCAATTGCGAACTTACTTTTCGGCTCGCAACGGCCGCGACTATGTTGTTTCTACGTCTGGTTTATCATCACATGTTCACAGCACCCTCTGTTTCACCACTGCCACCCTCTGGGACACACATGCCACCCTCTGGTACATCCTCACTGCCACCCATTAGGTTTGTTTATCACTGTAGTTTATGGGGGGTGAAAAAAGCAAGCACACCTCCCCTACTTCAACTGCCATGAATTAATTTGGGGTTGATTAATGTGTCAGTTATTTAGAAAGTTCCAGTCTGGCTGGCACCTGCTTCCTTCCTTATCTGTAATTTGCTTTCTGTTGCAGTGAATTTTTTTTTCACAGGACCTTTATGGTCTACTTGTAGCTATTCTATTAGCCTGCTGTTTGGGTCATAGCAGGGTCATAGAATAGTTGCAAACTCTGGAGGGGCCCCTCAGGAAGCACTACAGTGAATGTTACAAATGTTAAGTTTGAACTTTTGCACCTGCTCATTGCTTTCAGTTTAGCAAAAATCGTTTTTTCTGCAATTTCGCGCGTTTTTTGGGGCGCGAATCCGTGCGAGATCGATTTCGGAAGCCGCGAATGCTTGCGAATACACGAATTTTTTTTTGCGACGTGTATGTTCGCGTGATTTTGTGCGTGTTCGCGAGGCGCTTGTAGCTATACGTTTGCCAAGTTACCCTAGCGGTCGTACACGGGCGCGGCCATCTTGTTTGCGTGACGTAATTCCGTTTCCGGCCGCTATGTGTAATCTCGCAAAGTGTGCTGCTCGCTAGTACAATTTCGCGCGTGCTCGCGAGGAAAATCTCGCGCGAACTTACCCACGCGGTCGGGAACGGGCGCGGCCATCTTGTTTCTCATTCATTGCTATGGTTCTGGGCATGCTTTCTGTATCCTCTCTGAATCTCTGCCATCCTTTGCTTGTTTGAAGTTTATTTGATCTATTTTACTTATTAATCTATCCCTCTATTTTTCTAGCTCTATATTTTTGTGTTTTCTGCTGCTTTTAGTTACTTTTAAACTACTTTTTTAAACTCTTTTCTTTTCTTCTTCACTATTCTATTTCTTCTTTATCATTTAACTTTATTTCTGCCCAGACCATGGTAAAGGGAGCCGGGAAGCACCCTGAGAAGGGGAAGGGTCCCGCACCCCGTGACCGGCTCCCGTGCGGGCGTTTGAGGGGGGAGCAAGTGGTGCCACGGGAGATCTTTAGCGCGGAGGAGGTGGCCACACTCATCTTCCACGTCCAGCGCCGCCTCCCCAAGACGATCCTGGGAGGCGGCAAGATCGCAACCGGCTATGGCATCCGGGAGCGCCGGAAGCGGTGGGAGAAGGTGTGCCGGGCCATGTTTAAGCTCTCTGGGGTCCGGCGCACATATAACCAGGCCACCCACCGCTGGACAGATGTCATGGACCGGGAGCGGGACTTGCTGGACGCGCTCGGCGTAGAGGTCCCCGGGCTTGGTGAGTAGTAGTAGCTATTCATCACTACTCTGTTTTATCCGGCTCTGTCATTTGCAAATCTTTGTTCTTTACCAAGAGCAATAATGCTGCCGATTACATTGTAGGTAAATTATATTTCAAAATCTTCTATGCATTTCAGGTGCACTGCTCTCCTTCTCAGTAGCCTTGCTTGCTACTATGCTTATTTGTTTCGTATTTTGTGTTCATTTCATTGGCCTGAGAAATTATGTATGAGTGTAGTGTAAAGATAAGAACTGCGTAATGCTAGACACTAAGGGTCATATTTTCAATTACCGGCGCATCCCTGCAAAGTAGCAGGGGTGCGGCAGTAATTGTGTGCCATGCCACCACCACCCATTGGCCCAAAATGTCACAGAAGCCTTACGCATCTGTGCCGTAAAGGCGGCGCATTGCTGGAGTTGCGTGCCAACGATGGCGCAGCTCCAGCAATGCTCTGGGGTACCCTATCTCCCCAATGCTGCATCAAGCCGTACGTCGGCTTCAAGCGCGCAGGGTTTGAGTCATGCATCATTGTCCTAAAAGTGACTGATTGACATCTTGTAGATTTCCCTCAGCCACTTTTAGGATTCGTTCCTGCGCAGGTACGCCCTCCCTTGCGCCGGAACGCCCCCTGATGGCGCAGGGCTTTACAACGTGATGCATATATACGCCGCACCAACACCATGGCGAGTCTTTTGTTCTGCCGCTGCGTCACAAAAGTCATGCAACAATGGAGGAAAATGAGCCGCAAGGGACTTCTAAATCAGCCCCAACAGACTGAAGTCCAGTCCTTCCTTTAGACACATGGCTATAAGAAGAAATAGTGGCAGTGGTCGGTGGATTGATAGTTTGAGTATTCACTGATCTGCAAGCAGGATGGACTTTGTCTGTCACTTCGCGTGCTGCGGACTGCTGCCTGCCAGGCCTAGCAAACCTCTTTAGTAGTCTGTTTATTGAGTTACATAGGAACTTTCTAAGTCAACGGTTCGCAAATCAGGCAATACGAATAACGTAGTATACCACATGAGATAGATCCCGTGGAATAGTTGTCTATCTATTTGCTATTTCTCCAAAATATTTTGTTATTGTTCTTTTGAAATGTTTGATTTAGTTGACAAATCTCATCCATGTTTTCTGGTCTTTCTTTCTTTCATGTTGTACATCAGCTCCCCCCAAGGGCAAGAGGACACAGGAGGAGGGTGCTGTTCAGGAGGATGCAGGCCAGGATCGGGCAGGCGAGGGCTCCTTTGCTGGCCCCAGTAAGTTTAAATTTTAATAAAGAGTACCTATTTTTTCCTAGCGTTCCTCATTCGATTTTTTCTAAATCGTCTTTGATCTTCTTGTAGACTGGATATAAATTCTTATCCTGCCTCGAATATGACTCCATGTGGTATTACTAGATTATTCTTATTAGTCTGTCTGTGTAGCTAACTAAGATTGGACATTTGGCAATTCCATTGTACTCCCATTCTATTCAGCAATAGCTCTATGCACTGTCTCCTTACTGACTAGATAGTGTGGCAGAGTCATTTAGCTCCCGAAGTCACCGATGATTGATCCCCAATGATCTCTAGATTATCGTACGCAGGACAAGAGTACGGAGTCACAGTCAAGAAGTGTCAGAGGCACTCATGCTTGCAAAAATTCCAAAACCTTTAGCTCATCCACTCTAGTCTGGAGGACCAAAAACCACAGAGTCTATTTAAGTTTAAAAGCTTTATTAAAAGTAAACACATTTATTAAAATCTACTTTGTCATAAAACTATTTAACTGAAAACGGAAAAGTGCTTAGTGCTGACGATTAATTGGACACATTTCTTGTGGTCGAGCCGAGCTCTCACCTGGTTTGAACTTGATCCTGGTCGTGTTCTTAGGAGTCAAGCTTCTGTCTGTTAGGAGAAAAAGTGGTGCGTGTTAAAAATAAAAAGCAAGCATTCATCAGTTGTGCATAAAAGTGCAGCAAGACAACAGCCTTCCCTGGAAAAAGGGACATTTTTACTTTAGAGTAGACAGTCACAAATTATTACATTGTATTCTGTTTTTTTAACATTTCTTTATTACTCCTAGACCAAATATTATATAGTAGTGAGTGGTGTATTCTAACATTCTTAAATGTACTTTGTAGGTGGAACATCTGGTGACGGGGCCAGCGCGGAGGTGGCGGTGTTGGGCGAGGACTCGGAGGACTCTGGGGAGGAGGCGGTGCAAGAGCCGGCGGACGGTCCTGTGGGGGTTCGCACGGTGGTGGCGGGAACAGGTAAGCTATATATTCCTTACTTATTGAGATTGAAGACTGCATAGTGTGCTTTCTGCACGGGTGTATTACAAATCAACCAGGTAGTAGCCTCCTCGAAATGTACTTCGACTTAGCTGTGAAGTTTTTGGTGAGAAGAATCCCAATAAGTTCTTAGATGAACGTGATGGATGGGATGAACGAAAAGCGAAAGAAGGGTGTAAGTAAGTGGGACGCGAAATTTTATGATGGCTGGCAAAGAAGAACGATATGTGTTTGCTTGGCCCCCGAGGTGGCTGGGAAGGAAAGAATATGGTATGGTGCATGGCTGGGTCAATGATGAAGCAAGGATGGGTGGAAGGACAGCAGCCTGGGTGGGTGAAACAGAAACTGTATGTGTGCGTATACTTTGAATGAATGGATGCCTGGAGCATGGTATTCTCTGACTCTTAGATAGCACATGTGTATCTAGAGAGAGTAGATGGTCGCTGGATGAACTAAGTGTTACCTTGAAGAGCATGTACCACCGCACCCGCACGTCCGTTCCAGTGTAGGGAAGGCAAGGAAAAGAAATTGTAAATGTGTCCAATACTACCATGAATAGTAGCAGTACTTTGTATTGCAACTGCAAGCACAGCATATATCTGGTTATTACGGTGGACACTCCGTACCTCTCTTAATAACTTTAGTTTAGTTGTAGTACGTCATTCATGTGTGGGTGTATCACTGTTCACTCAATATTAAGCAAAGCACCTAAAGTCATCCCATATGTCATCAAATACGTCCCATGTGAAGTGATAGATAATCAAATTATTTAGCTTCATTTTCCTTTTCTAGTACTCATTTGCACTGTAGGGTGTAAGGTAAATTAATTAAGCAGTAGCCCTTGTAACAGAGTATTCTCAGTGCCACCCGTAATAGAAAAGTAATAGCTTCACCACCTGCATGTACTGGACCGGTACAGTAACGCAAGTCTGTCTCACTCATCATGGTGTGCAACTGTTTTTCTCGGGTGCAAGTTCACTGTGCTGCCATTCTGCCGGCTTGCATAAGATAACGTACCAATTTTCCTAAACAAGAGAGAAGAAGAAGAATAAGACTGGTGTACTGTCATAGTCGACTGTAATGGAAGTCCATAGTGGTCGTAGAATTTGTTCATTAAACTACCACTAATGTTAGAGCAAGGATGCAGAAGTGGGAGATTACATAGATACTGTCCTCAATAGTTATGTACTGTGCTTTCAATTTGCTACTTGTACTGTGACCCAACTTTCGGCTCAATCACTTTGTGTTATTAATGCTAAGGAGCATTGGTTACAGACTATGTCTTTCTTTCTTCATATAGTTGCTCCTTCCAAATCGACATCACGGAGGGAGCAGGCTCGAATGGCCCGGCAACGGAGGCTGGATGCCACTGTCGCCGAATATCGGCGGCTGGTGGCCCTGGAGGAGGAGGAGGACACGCAGTCGACCGGTGCAACAACAACATCCTCGACTGGGACAGCTGCATCCTCCTCCGTGACCCCACGGGACGCCAGCATGCGCAGTGCTCCAGCGGGACCGAGCCGGGCTAACAAAGCCAACCGCCACCGCCAAGCAACAGAAAGACCAGCTGCCCCCCACAGGAGCTGCAAGGCACGCCAACGCCGCCTAGGAGTCCGAATGTCCTACCTGGAGCAGGAGGTCCAGAACTATAAGAACTTGGTGGAGGGCCTCCGCTTCGAGCTTGCCACCCTCCGCAAGGAGTATGATGCCCATGCCGCAAAATGCACCAGCACCCTCCAGTAGTGGAGTGTCCCTTGCCCTTTTTTTAGAGACTTTTGGGGGGTGGGATTTGGGAGTTGGGTTCTTTTTGGGACTTTTCAAAGACAATTGTTGGGGTTAGGGTGGGTCTTGAGGGAGATTATTTTGTTAGGGCTACATAAATATACATTTTTAAACTTTATCTGACCATACCTGTTTTTTACTGCTTTTCAGTCTGGTGGGTGGGGGACGGGGGTGTAACAGTAAGTTTGTTTTCCTGAACAGTCGTAGGACTTTAGTAGTACTACCGTCAATCTCTCGTCTAGTCCTAAATAATACTCCATTATACTACCTCCCACCAAACGCTTATCTTACCTGTAATTTGTGTTAGAAATTAGGGCTAGGCCCAGGGCTGGCTTCACGTGAAATGGGGATTAACGTTGGCAATCCTGGGCGGGTGAAATTTCCTCATTGCGGTGGTACTAGTGGTGTGACACAGTGGCAGTTGCATGCCTATGGAAAAAAAGAAAACGAAACCTGGTTTGTCCTTACTGTAGCATTACAACGGTTACGGTACGATCGAGAATATAGCAGGTGACAGTACACTAGAACAGTGCCATAATGTAGCCTAACAAATGGTAAAGTATTTGCTTGCAAGTATAACTAGTACTTGCGTTGAATTTATTTGACATTGGCTCCTACTACTAGAAGATATAGTACTGAAGCTGAGTAAGTCTAGAAGATATCCTCGTATTCCTTCACCAGCCTGTTGCTATGACCTTATCCTCCCCAGCAAGTGTGTGGAATTATTGATGTCATTTTAGTCAGACATCAAGCAAAACAACACAGCCCGGGGGAAGAGGGTTAGGGTTTGGAAAATGGATGGGAATGGGGGTTTCTTTTTGGGTAGGTTTTGTTGAGAGAAGAAAAAAAAAGCACAGCCTGGACAAACAATAATTGAAGATAAAGAAATCTTTGGGTACAAACTAAAGCTAAGCACATGCAGTCACACTCATAGAAGAAAACAATGGATACTGTATCTGTATTCTGTATGTTGTTGGAGTTGTCCTGTTGAATTTGGTAAGTAAGTTGCATGCAGCAAACAATTCCTCTTATTAGCGGCACTCCTCCATTCCAGCTGACGCTTCGTCCATCAATGTTGGTGACCACTGACAGAAGACACCCTGTCCACTGCCTGCCTGGCGGATGTTGACTGAAACCCGGCCTGTAATTATTGAACGGAAAACAGGAATTGCTATTACAATACCACTGATAAATAAATAAAAGGTATGCACGCTGTGTGGTGCAAAAAGTCACACTTTGATTTCCCTAATAGACAGTAGAATATTTTTGAAATTGCGTGCTCTGTCTGAGTCACCTTTTTAAGGATAAATAAGTATGGCCAAAATATTATAGCGGATCTTTCCCCTCAAGGTAGGTGTACTGTAAACTGTGTTTTAGAACAAAATTTGACCTTCCCAGCAATGCTCCCACCAAGACCCTTACTAAAGCCAGTCGCAAAAATGTAGAAGACCCCCAATCAGCTCTCCAAAAACGATGCCTAGCAGAAAAATGGAGACAAAACGTACTTTGAAAGTAACAGTAGGCCCAAATACAGACCGTGGATTGTATTCAAACCAATTGCAAGCAAGCAAAAGTATCCATAGCCAGCATCGCTCCAACAGTGCTCTAAAACCCCAGAACTGCGTTGCAATAGAACACCCCGAAACACATGCAATCCTGCTGCTAGGGCTAACCCTAACGAACCCTAACCTACAAAAAGTGCCAAAACTGGTGTTTCCTTATGGATTTTGTTCAAAACACTTCTATCCGGTATTAGACCTTCCCAGGAATGCCCCAGGCAAGACCCGCCAACCCACCCGCAAAAAACCACGCGACAACACCCCCAAACAGCGAAAAAGCTAAATCTCATACTTACAATATCTCTCGGCCTTCGGTCCAAACGCGCTGTGCAGTTACTACCAGCTAGGTCATCATCAATCATCATAACTCCTGTTTTCCACCACGGATTTCCTGAAAAGCAAATGCAATCAAGATTAGACTGTCGCAGCAGTGCTTCGACAGAGACCCCGGCCGCAACCCACCCACGAACAGCAGGAAGCCCCCCAAAACGCTACATTGAGCAAGATGTCAGAAGAAATAGCAAAAAAAAGGCTTTTCCTTAAGGATTTTGTCCAAAACACTTCTATCCGGCATTAGACCTTCCCAGGAATGCCCCAGGAATGCCCCAGCCAAGACCCGCCAACCCACCCGCAAAAAACCACGCGACAACACACCCAAACAGCAAAAAAGCTAAATCTCATACTTACAATATCTCTCGGCCTTCGGTCCAAACGCGCTGTGCAGCTAGGTCATCATCAATCATCATAACTTCTGTTTTCCACCACGGATTTCCTGAAAAGCAAATGCAATCAAGATTAGACTGTCGCAGCAGTGCTCCCAGACCCCAAAACTCACCCACAAACACCCGGAACCCCGCCAAAGAGCACCTCAAAGGCAAGCAAGTCAGCAAAAACGGCAAGAAATTTCCACCTCATATTTGGTCCAAAACACTTTTATCCATTATTAGAGCTTCACAGCAATGGGCCCAAATCCGTCAACTCACCCGCAAAGAAGTAGAACACCCCCACAAGTGCTGAGTCTTTCTTCATTGGGCGTAATCCAGCACTCTGCTTTGAGGGAAATCGCAGTCTGGAGGAGGAGGATAGAGGAGCATGTTCTTCAGAACTTGTGAACCTGAGGAATGTAGACTGCGGCACCTTCAAATCAATGAGCAAACAAGTGAAGACAGTTCTGCTGATGGTCTTGTTTTTGGGATTAGGTGATTAAAGTTTGAATTAAATTAACTGTGCAAAACAAAGAAAGAGAGACACACAGGAATAAAAGTGAATAAGGACGAAAAAGAAAGTTATTGATTCATTGTCTCATTTTCAGGGCTCGGTGTCAGGGAATAAGAAGAAGATTTCGTCATCATACTCTGCGAATTCAGGCAGGATGAGGTCAGTGCCATCGAACAGAGAACAAATCCCCTCATCTACGTTGCCGTCCTCCTCGTCTTCATGCGGCGTGCTTTCTCGTACTTTGTAATCTGGTGGTATGAGGTGCTGATTCATCTTGATCATTGTCAGCCGCTCCACATTTTGGGGCGAGAGGCGGCTCCGTTTGGGAGTTACAATGCCACCAGGAGCACTGAAAACACGTTCAGAAGACACACTTGCGAGTGGGCAAGACAAATAGTTTATAGCCAGGTTGGAGAGCTCTGGCCACAATTGTTTTTTCCCATGCCAATACTGCAATGGCTCATCATTAAGAAAGACCTCTGTTGAGTCATTCAGATAGTCCTGCACCATCGACTCAAGGTCATCAACGGTTCCTCCACTTTGCTTACTTTTTGCTGTGCCTGTGACATTTTTTCGAGAACCATACCCCATCAAACTTAGCCAATCCTCCTCCGCAGCCACTGTTAGTGTTGTCATTGTGTGTGGTGCAGATGATCCACTTGCCGGTGTCTTTAACGGCTGAGAGGTCACTTGTGCCCCAGCCACAGGTGCAGAAGTGGATTCTTGTGACTGGGGATGGCCTGCTGATGCTGATGCTGATGTACTGTCTTCTCCTTCAATAACCTGCCGTTCTTTTTCAAACCTCTTGGCTGACCAGGCTAACCAATGTTTGTACTTTTGAACATCTGCATCAGCAAAAGGAAAGAATGCTTCGCCTGCCAGCGCCTTTTTGTAGCGTGGATCCAGAATAGTAGCACAAATGTAATGCTGTTCTGACTTGATCTTTTGAAGACGTTCATCACCACGTAGGCGCTCTAATAATTTCTCAGACAAAATAAAATGGTCTTTTTTTTTTCCATCTTTTTCAAACTCAGAAGACACCGCCATCAGTTGGTGCTCCAGCATGCACAACAATGGGATAGCTTTTCCCAAATTACAGTCCTCCTGGCTGACTGCACGCGTGAAGAACTCAAAAGGACGAAGCATGTCTGTCAGGCTTTTAACTATGTCCCATTGCGCCGCACCCATCCGCATGTCCTCCTTCTGAGATGTACCCTCTGTGAAGAAATAGTGATCGAGTACCGTATACTGCTCATACAGACGCTCAAGCATGTAGAAGGTTGAGTTCCAACGTGTTGCCACCTCCTGGATGAGTGCTTTCACTGGTATTCGACTTTGAAGTAGCAGCCTCCTCAGATGCTTCCGGGCCTTAAAAGAATGGCTGAAATGGTTGCACATTTTGCGGCAGGTGGCCATTACCGCGAACGCTGCACTGTCTCTATCACTCAAGAATTTTTGAACTACCAGGTTGATACAGTGCGCCAAACACGGCACTCTAAAATAGCGACCCAGCGCCATGGCCTTAACTACATTGGCGCCATTATCCGTGGAAACATAACCAATCTGGCGTTTTTTTGGGGATAGCATTTTCAAGACCTTTTTGTCAAACTCGTCCAAAATGTTTTGGGATGTGTGACTTTTCTCCAAGCCAAACATGGCTAGTGTTGCATGTTTCCGAGCAGCTTTGAAAACTTTGTCCGGGTCAACACCTGCGTTTAGCTTTGCTTTAACACCTGAAAAAGAGACCCAGTGTGCAGTGATGCACATGTAATCAGAGCCTGCGCCACTGGTCCACATGTCTGTTGTCAGATGTATTGTGTGTAAACACAAATGACAGCCCGGGGGTCTAAAGGGAGTATATCGAGTGGTCCCTCTATTCACTATACTCCTATATAAGTGAGCAGGAATGATTCAATACTAGACCTTGCTTAGTGCCTCAGAATAAAAAATAGGACGTAGAAATGGAATTATAACCTCATGGCTCTATGATTCACCGCGACCGATTGAATGGACCCCTCCAGAGAGGTAGGATTCCCATCAATGTCTTATGTAGATCAAATTATTATCATCTGGTCATCCCAAGCTGGTTGGTATGTCTTCTGATCAATAAGACCGTACCTAACCACAAAAACTTGTTGGGGACAAGCCCTCAATCACTGTGACAACCACAAAGCCATGATCTAGATGGAAAAAGTGCAGTGCGAAAGAAAGGAGTGGTGTGAGTTAAAATAGGATAGAGAAACAATAAAAGAAATTTTAATCGGCATTGTACTCTCCCTTGTTAAAAACAAACAAGTGAAGCAGTTTGGACCAAATAACTGCTTTTCAAAAGGCCAACATGTTTCAGCCCAAAATGGACTAGTACCAAGGGCTTTCGTCAGGGCCACAGTTCTTAATCACTCGCTACTGTCTTGTAAAAGTGCAAAATAAAAGGATATCAACATGTGAACGTGGGATCAATGCTCCTCTGTATCAATTCGGCGTATCGTATATCCATAATATACAGGGAGTGTGCCTCACCTCTCCTGGAACCTAGCTCAGGGTAAGAAGGAGGTCCCGCTCTGTCCGTCGCGACCTCGTGGTGCTCATCTGAGCTCAGTGGGAGGCCGCTCGATATACTCCCTTTAGACCCCCGGGCTGTCTTTTGTGTTTAGATAGTTATTCAGGGGAATTTAGCCTGTAAGTTGGGTCTTTAAATATTTCCCCACGACCCTGTTCTCACCATTTGTTATTTAAGATGTATTGTGTGAACAGCACTCTTCTGCAAAGCTGCCCCAATCGCCTCCAGCACATCTTCATGTAGTGCTGGAACCGCAACTCTGGCAAAATAGAACCGGCTAGGAACCTTCCATTTAGGGCAGAGCGTTGCCACTAATTCTAGAAAACCTACCGCTTCTACAAAAGAAAAAGGGAGAAGGTCCACAGCTAGCATTTTAGCCAGCTTAGTGTTATACAGACGCGTCAGTGGGTGGTTGCGTTCATATGGCACGTCTGAAGTAAGCATTGTTCTAATGTTGCCCTGGACCAAGCATTTACGGGCTGATAATGACTTCGTTGACCCAATTTTGCTCGCTGGTGAACTTTTGTGCGTTGGTGTCTCACTCGCTCCAACACTCTTAGTGTGCCTCACATTGGGTGTGCTGCTGACAGGGGTACTGGGTGTAAGGGAAGTGTTTGACACGTCTTCTTCCTCCTCGTCATCATCAGATGCAACATCAACGTTTCCTTGAATTCGGCCTTTCTTGATCGCATCTAGGTGCGCAAACCATTGGACAGTGTGCTGTCTCCTAAGATGACCTCTCTGGCCTCCGGTACCATAGTTGGTACCTGGCTTACCACGACTAACTGCAAGCTTACAAAGGGTACAAATGGCAAACTTTGGATTTTTTTGACAAACAGTAAAGAAGTCCCAAACTGGGGACTTGAAGTGTCTGTGGGACCTGGAGGAGGCGGCGATACTGGTGGTGGTGGTCATGAAGCTAATGCCAGATGAAGTGGAGGATCTGGATTGCCCAACTTTTGTACGTTGTGCACTTTCAACGCCACTAATTAAGGTCGAGGTGGATGGAGGTCTCTTCTTGCCAGAAAGAAATATGGAAGCGGGACGAGTTGGTGTACTACTTAACTCCAATGATTGTGGTGTTTCCACTGCCTCCTCATCGACAACATCATCATCATCACGCTCAGCAGCTCTTCGGGCTAGGGTCAAAATGTCTGTTTGCTGCATGCCCGCTGGGGCTGCAGTGACCTTTATGATGACTGGGTCGTCGTTGGCAGAGTCTTCATCAGCAGCAGTATCCGCCACTTCTTGTTGAGCCTCATCACACTCCATAACTCTGAGACTTTGGACGAGCTTCCTTTTACGCTTAACTACCTTTGTCGGATCATGGTGTGCCTCACTCTCAGACGGCAGTGGTGCTGGTTCCCAAGTTTGATCCGTATCATCAGAAGGAGGTGTGCTTGAAGAAGATGTAGACACCACCCTTGATCTCTTCCTTGCTAGGGGTGTGGAAGACAATGAAGGATCATCAGGAGGAGTGGCTTCCTCAAATGATACCTCGCCTTGATTGTCGATTTCCTGATGTGCCCCTACTTCGGGAGGAACAACTATTGTGGGCACTTGTGACCCTCCATGCACCTCTGCTTGCGCATCTCCTTGCGCTGCCTCTCCTTCCACATGTACTTGGGCTTGTACTTGCACATGTGATTGTTGTTGCGGCTGTGGTTGTTCAACACTCGTCAGATGAGCTACAACAACCTGTGTTGATTGAGGGACATTGCTGCTGCTTTCTTGCGATGAGCCAACATCACTGGTCGATGGTGATTGAAGAACTATACTGGCTGCCTCTGCAGCACTCAAGGGCTTGGACTTAAGTTGGTGTGGTGGTGGTGGTGGCACTGAGCCCAATGGAGCGGGGGTGCTGCTGCCAGCTTGGTCCCCAGCAGATCCCGCTGCTGCTGCAGGCATACTTTTTTTTTACTCCCAAAAAAAGGGGCGGGTGGCACACCAGTCTCCTTGGTAACTTGCTTCTTCTGCTCCTTACTGGCACCTTTCTTGCTAGAGGAGCTACGGGTTACTTTTTTTGGGGCCATCTTCTTCAGAGCAGGTCAGAACAGCAGGCAGCAGTTGCACGAGTTGCAGAGTTGTCTGTGTCCAGACGTGACGTCGCGTGACGTTATGCTGCACACACACACCGCTGCAGGACTTCTTCCTGGCACTGGTGGTTCTCTTGAGTCTTGTGCACCTAAAAGCAATAGAAGACAGAGGAACATCAGTTCAGTTATACACACCAAAACATCGACAAAACACCGACAAAACACAGAAAAATGAGCACAATCCCATGCCATCCATGATGTTTATATTGAAGACACCCCACAGAAAGACTAGGGCCATGCAAGTATGCAACACTCACTACCCCTGGGCATAATGGATGAAAAGTAGGCAAAATAAGTGCAGGCCTCAGACACTGCCTCTCTTCAAAATGGCCCCTTACACCCCAAGCACATGTTGCCTGTACCAGCCAGGACTCAAGATGGCCACCACCACCACCCACATGGCCACAGTCCACATCAACAGTACACCCCCAAAAAACAGAAAACCAGCCAGAAATCACCACAATCCAATGCTATCCATGATGTTTACATTAAAGAGAGTGAGACCACACTACAGGCACACTCAGTCCATGCACCACTACCCCTTGGCAAAAGGCCCCACCAGCAGCCCCAAAAAAACGACAAAAAACAATAAAATCAGCACAATCCCAGCCCATCCATGGCCTCAATGGTGTTTAAATTCAAGAAGACACCCCTCAGAAACACTAGGCCCATGCAACACTCACTACCCCTGGGCATAATGGATGAAAAGTAGGCAAAATAAGTGCAGGCCTCAGACACTGCCTCTCTTCAAAATGGCCCCTTACACCCCAAGCACATGTTGCCTGTACCAGCCAGGACTCAAGATGGCCACCACCACCACCCACATGGCCACAGTCCACATCAACAGTACACCCCCAAAAAACAGAAAACCAGCCAGAAATCACCACAATCCAATGCCATCCATGATGTTTACATTAAAGAGAGTGAGACCACACTACAGGCACACTCAGTCCATGCACCACTACCCCTTGGCAAAAGGCCCCACCAGCAGCCCCAAAAAAACGACAAAAAACAATAAAATCAGCACAATCCCAGCCCATCCATGGCCTCAATGGTGTTTAAATTCAAGAAGACACCCCTCAGAAACACTAGGCCCATGCAACACTCACTACCCCTGGGCATAATGGATGAAAAGTAGGCAAAATAAGTGCAGGCCTCAGACACTGCCTCTCTTCAAAATGGCCCCTTACACCCCAAGCACATGTTGCCTGTACCAGCCAGGACTCAAGATGGCCACCACCACCACCCACATGGCCACAGTCCACATCAACAGTACACCCCCAAAAAACAGAAAACAAGCCAGAAATCACCACAATCCAATACCATCCATGATGTTTACATTAAAGAGAGTGAGACCACACTACAGGCACACTCAGTCCATGCACCACTACCCCTTGGCAAAAGGCCCCACCAGCAGCCCCAAAAAAACGACAAAAAACAATAAAATCAGCACAATCCCAGCCCATCCATGGCCTCAATGGTGTTTAAATTCAACAAAACAGTTGTATCATGCACCCCTAACCAACCCTGGTCCTACTGGATACTGTGGCTACCAACAATATAATTTATTTAATGTTCTGAAAAAGTTCCAAAATTGTACTTGCAGCAACTGTAATGCCCCAAACAAACTTACTTGTGAAAGTTGATTTCTAATCCAAAAGTGATCCAAAGACAGTCAAAAAGGCCTCAAATCCAAATATCCAGCAGCACCCACAAAAAGTAAACCTTCCAGCTCCAGATCCAAATGAAAGTGACCAGGAGATGGACAAAGCACTGGGAGGAGCCTGCTGGACAGGAACAGGAAGTTGGAGACTGTGGGGCACTTCCTTCCTCCCCCCCCAAAAAATGGACTCCTTGCAAAAAAAAGGCCATGCAAATGTCAACCTGAGGAGTGATTCTGATAAAAATCATAATTTTCTGAAGGTTTATCCTGTTTGCTGGTGATTTTCTTGTGCAGAATTGCAAAATCTCTATTTCGCGAGTGCGAGATTGTTCCTTTCCGCCGCAACTACGTGTTCGCAATTGCGAACTCTCGCGAGGTATGCTGTGCAAGGTGGCAAGCCGCGATTACGTATTCGCGGGCGCCAAACTCCCGCGGGATCATGCAGCAAGATCCAAAATGGCGCGGCACTCGCTAAATATGATCGAGAAAAACAACTCGGCAAACGCTTAATGACGGAAAGTGAACGCCGTGCACCACGCCGCGTGCCGCAACCAAGCAAAAAATCCGCCGCGAGCGGATTCACGGATTTTCGACAAATTCGCGAGAGTTCGCGGATTGCGAATTTGCCGAAAATCCGAAAAATCCGCGATCGGAGCGGATTTTACGCCCATGCTTACTCAGAGGCAACTAGACTCTTAGGGGCGGCCCAGAGGCACGACTGGGGTCTAGGGCTCGGTGACCCCTCTGCAGTCCTGCACAAGGGACACCTGTAACTCAGTCCAACCAGTTGTGGCCCTGATCAACGTTCGGAGTCAGCACGCGAGCCACTGGGGTCCCACATCTGGGCCATCCACTACAGTGACCCACCCCTGCAACAACTCTCATTGACCACAGACTCACCTCCCCGACTCCAACACAGCATGGCCCGTTGTCACCTGTTGACTCAGCGAGCCTCCAGGTAATACCCGCCCCCTCAGAGGCCCTCCATAGGAGGGCTGAGCTGTTGGACTGGCCTTTGGCCCATTGTGATGAGGGCTCTCCATTGACTCCCACTATCAGCCACGAAACACGGGTGCACCTACTGACAGGACATTGGGCCTCAGTGCTCCATCGGTTCCCTGGAAGGAACACTGGTGCCCAAGGGAGCGCTGTGATGCCTGATCAAAAGCACAGCCCCTGACTCCAGCAGCCCTTTCTTACAAGTGGGTCACCCTCGGGTGGGAGACCCATACACACAGACCAGTAATTCCCCCTCAGCATACTGAGAGGGCACATCACGGAGGGAAGGTTTTCAGGGGCCTGCGGGGGTGTCAGACCTACCAAGACCCAGACCAGACAAATCCATTCTGTCTGTGCTCTGGGAATCAGGAACTGCTGGGTAAACCAAGAAAATCTAGTTCGGAACCGCTGTTGGAGTTCAGCAGTTCGCATACGGAATCTCAAGATGGCCGCCGACCTGGGAGACGAGTTGGCGGTCTAGTGGTTACCTCCAGGTGCGTAAAGCTAGGTGAAGCACGCGTGCAAATACTAATGCGCACTTCACCAGAGTTTTCTGACAGTTCGTAGTATAGAGTTCCTGTCACCTTTCCGATATTTTGGGCCATTTGCGTTGCGTTTTCTCTAATTATTTTGGGCCCGTTCCCTAGTCGGACACCTCCTTATTTCCTCATTCCCCTCCCTTCTCCACAGTTAGCGATAATTTAGGTTGGTGAGAAAAGGTACCAAGAGTCACCTTACCGCGTTCCAGTCCTTGAATTCAGCCGGGAGCTCGAGTGGACACTTCAGCATAAACACAGCGTCTTCAAAAAGAAGAAAAAGCACAGATAAGTGAAACCTGTAGCTGGGTTAATGATACGAGTGTGGGTGTGCAGGTGAGGAGAAATACAAGAGATATAACAGTACTGTTCTAAGAGATTGGTAATGAAGAAATATAGAGAATTAGGAATGTACTTACCTTAGTGGTAGTCCTAAGAAATTCTGGAAGACCTGAGAGACAAAACAAGAGCAATCAATCCAAAGCCAAGAGAGACACATACACTCTAGGATAATAAATGAAAAGACTACAGACAAAAAACTACTAGAACAGCGTGTTCACTAGAGAAGGTAAGAGTAGACATAGAAAGGTTAATACGTAGTATAAAGATAACACAAGGAAGGCAAGAAGTAATACAAAATATATATATATTTGCAGATAAAACTTCTGGAGCAAAAGAGTAGAAAACAAAAGAAGATAAAAGAACGAAGAGTAGCACTAGACTCTGGAATGTTAGGTAAGAACAAGATATAATAGATTTAGGTATTTGGAGCAATAGGAAGGGTGTTAAATCTTTTTCTCCCTTAATGCATTAGAACTTCTAAGATCCGTCAAAACTACAGACGAGACCAAAGAAGTAGAAAAGAACAGATCCAGAGCAGTCTCTTCAATTGTTTATTATTTTATCCATTCCCCCTTCCCCCTTTGTTGTCCTTGAGGGTCAAGTTCAAAACAACTGGCTCTGGGTATCCTAGAGGTGGAGTTGGGAAAAGAGCAGCTACCTATTCCTGTGCAAGTCGTGGTAAGAATTCACTCATAGCCGTTGACAGGGGGGGGGGCCAAAAGGAACCTGTTCTCCCATCACCGCACTGAGAACTGTGGTCAGCTGGGGATGTCTCTTGTGGCCCAGCAGGCTGGAGTCTCCACCCCACAATCAGTGTCCAGCCGCCATCCCCTCGGCCTTGGACGTCGCAGTGGAGGCCTCTCTCCTGGGTCCGGGACGAGATCCCACAGGTGTTGCATGATGGTGCACCACCGGTGCACACCCCTTCCCAGAGTACTGTGGACACAAGTCAGGACTTGGCTGGGGTGCTGTGGGCCCTGGTAGTCACCAGCAAGGAGAAGACAAACCCAACCCTTGGTCCTCGGGTTAAACCCAAAAGTCACCATTGAGTTAGCCATTACAATAGGGCAGCTCGCTCCCCCCTTGCAATGCCCACATTGCGAGAGCAGCACCTGGTGGGGTCAGCAGAGGCGACTTGTGGAACCAGGGAGTCCTCAGCACCTGTAACCTCTGCACCTCGGTAGTCGAGGGAGGTGCCTCCAGACAGCCAAATCTAGCGGTGTTGGTCCCTTTTGATACCCCTTCACAGCACTCACCGGAGTGAGGAACAACAACGCCGACGCCACCTGATACAACTCGCGATTGCACACCCATAGTAACTAGCAACCATGGACAGGCTCAAAACAACCAGGGGTCAATCTCATCTGCATTCACTGAAGGCAAGCTAATAAGACTGCCAAGACCAGGGGGTCACATCACAGCAGCCAAGATTCCGTTGCCAAGCTGGTCGCCCTGCTGCACACCATAGAGACATCGCTCAACTCGGTAGTGTCGCGACTAGAGGAGATCCAAGCGGACTTCGGCCTTCTGACGGAAGACCAATAAAAATTGGCCACCCGAGTCACAGACTCTGAGTGCAATCTATACGAAGTGACACCACAACTGGCAGATCATGTAGAGGCTATGCGGGACCTCCTTGACAGAGTACAACAACTCGAACATCGGGCCGAGGATGCCGATGGAAGGGCTCGCAAAAATAATATTTGAGTAGTGGGCTTCAAAAAGGGCTTAGAGTGATCCAGGCCCATGACCGACTCCCTGGAGGAATGGGTGAGGTACTTCACACCAGCGCAATCTCTCTCCTCTCCTTTTTCCATGGAAAGGGTGCATCAGGTGTCGGCTTGCAGGCCCTATCAGAGGGCGCCTCTCCGTCCAATAGTCACAAAACTACTTCACTATAAGGGCAGGGATGCAATTCTACAAGCCACCAGACACGCTGCTCCCCTAATGCATGAGAACAGCTGAGTTTCTGTCTTACCCTCCGTCTACATGCTACTGCCCCAGCGTTAGCGTGATTTAGTTGGGACCCACTTCAAGGGATGCTCCATGGCCCAATAGTCAAGGGGCCGATGGGGCAGGAGACAGGGCAGGCCTGGAGAGCAGCATGAGTGCCTTTCCCACATGAACTGAGACAGAGTTAACAATTCACCAAAGAAGCTGCCTACGCCAGCACTTGCCCCGATAACACACAGACTCAAGCTCAACCGCAAGTGGCGACGAAGGAGCATCGATGAGCTTAGGGCATGGGGGCTTCTGTTTCTCACCAAAATCTGCAGATGACCTGCTTTAACACCGCTGCCCCCTAATGAAACAGTAGTCTATTAGGGGACAGGAGACATCCGGGGACCACCCATCAGTCTTCCTGACATTCCTTGTCAGGAATCTCGGTGCACCTACACCGAAAGGTACCACATGTCGCCCTCAGGTATACACACATAATAGATACTGCTCCTACCATGTGGTCGTCACTAGAGAAACAACTGATTGACCGCTCATACACATGCACTATAACCTAGATTACATGTCTGTCACCCATCACCCCCCTCTTGCCTTTCATCACCGCATTGCGATTTGCCATCACGCCCATTTAATGCATTGGCTCTTAGAGAAACAGTTTGGGTGTGCAGCCACTGGCTGCAGGCTCAGGTTCATGTTTGAGCGTTACTGGTTACTCGCCAATTTTATCCCCTTCATAACATGAGCGATGCACAACCGCCCTCATGCACAGATACATGAGGAAACCCAGGGCCGGGGCTGTTTCATCTGCACATTTTACATGTCACTGCATTGCCAACAACCAAGTCACTAAATTCCTTACCTTAAATGTGCAGGGAATGCACGCTTCATCTCGCCGTTTCCGTATACGCACACATCAAACAGCAGCAGGCACACATCAGCTTCCTGCAAGAGACACACCTCATCAGTAGTGAACTTTAGTGACTTAGCAAGCGCTGGAAGATACAGGTTTATGGTACGAAATACTCCTCATATGCATGGGGTGCCTTAATATGGATCCACTGAAAACAATGGTCCCTTTGGCCTCTGTTTTTATGGACACATCACACACATACTGCTTCAAATCAGACCTCACTCTAATAGCACCAATTAGAACCCAAGAACACAATGTAGAAAAGTCATGAATCTTTTATTTTACACTATTAAAAGACTTAAATCTATTTGTTAAAAACTTGTCTCCTAAGAGATCGTATTACAAAACATAATCAAACATAAAAAAACTGTTTGTTAAAAGACAGCAAATTGCACAAAAGAGGGAGAAATAAAAATGCAATCACTAAATCTAAAAACAACAATCTGACCAGCATGGACACACACTTAGAAAACAATACCATATAAGTGCTTTTGCATCACATACTATACACATAGGTATTATTATTTTGCACAAGATGTTATTTCGAGTTTTCTAGTTAGGCCACCTAACTAGAAAACCAGGAGTTGTTTTTCAAATTATTCTTAGACACAGAAGCGACGCGTTTCGGTGGTATTTGATAGTGTCCCACCTTCTTCAGGCTAACAAATAGTTTGTACAAATCTCCCCAAGGTTAATCTAAAAATGACAATATAAAAAACAGATTGATATTACACACCATCATTAAAAATACAGATGCTCATTCAAGAACACGATGTCCAGCTTTATCGCAATTGACATTACAATTCATCTAAAAAGACAATACATTCAACTTTTTATATATATAATCCATACAAAGCATGAGTTTCCACACTACATTCTCTGTTCCAATCATGGTGCTATTTATATCTCTGTAGATGCTCAACTCCCTCTCATTCAATAGAACCATTCAGTCAAAATCCTTTCACATTGTGTGAATCAAACGTGAATACCCACCCTTTTCATTGGTGAGTAGAAGGAGGAAACAATCTCTCCATGTAGAATAGCCAGATGTCTAATTGTAGTCCATTGGCAATAGAACACTCGGCATAGAGGTCATAATCGATCACCCTAAAATGCCCCTTATCAACTTATATTAGAGCTACAGTAAGTATCCTAATGCTAGGTGTCAATGATATCTATCAAAGGTATTTATTAAAATTATATATATTTTATTATTAATAAACAATCGGAAGCGTTCAACTATGTTCCAGGACCTCAATGTTCTAATTGATTGTGTATCTCGGGAGCAAACCCGAAATTCGTAAGGTAGTATGAAGCTCCCCATTATCACATCTACCCCTAACTTCCCCTTTGCGCATGCTAACCCGTATGCTGCGGTCCCATGTCTTGACACTACCAAGGACAGATAAAACAGATAGTTCCTCCGATTTCCTACAAACCTGCAACCAAAACAGGAAATGTAGAAGCCAAAACGGTGCATCGCACAAGTTTATCTGCAGCGCCTTGAGTTCCTTTTAAGCTGCTTCTGCTTTAGCGAGGGTGCGGATTTAAAAATGTTTACCTAATGGCCTCAAACTGCCTAGCCTTCACACTGTTCACTTACCGGGACTCTAGCGTCTCCTGGCCTGCTCCGTGTTTCTTGCAACCTCGAGTGTAAAAGAACCCGCCGAACATCCGCTTGGTTCTTAAATTCACCCCTGCGTGTTTCAATCACCATCTCACTCGCGATAGAAAGCGGACTGACTAGAATAACAAATGCCGCCATCTTAGAGTGGTTATGTGCCCTACGATATCTATCAATTGAAAATATATCATACTTTGCCATAGACCGGAAACCTAGTTAAGGCGGCCTATTATATTACACTTTAAAGCCACCCCATGGCGTAGCATTCCATATTAACCTTTAAAACACCCTATTGAATGAATGCACACAGTTTTATTTCTTAGGGATTTTTTTTTTTTAAACGGAAACCTAATTCCGGTGGCATTTCTTATAAAACGTTAGAACCAACCTGTGGTGTGTCGTATTTTACAAATACCATTTGCAACAACCCTGTTGGATGAATGTCAATAGTTTTATTTATTATAGAATTACAAAAGTATACAAAATGTTACCACAAAAAGCATAGTACTAGGTTATCGCTTTAATATGGATCCACCCAGGCACCCCTTTCCAAACCTTTCAAACAGTAGTTGACAAAGAGGGGAGATATGTCTTTGTGTAAAGCCGATTAGACTGTGACCCTGTCTTCTTGGGCTGCATGTACGCAACGAACACAGAGCAGACAGCCTTTTGGGCCACTCTGTCTGGGGTCTTTGGCCAGTTGGTGGGTATCCCATTAATACTGGGAAGAGACTACAACAGCGTGGTGGATTGTTTTCTTGATCACTCGCATACTCTGCTCCACCATGCCCCATCCCACCAACACTCAAAAACTTTGCTGGGTGGGCCTAACAATGACCCTTCAGGATGCCTGGAGATCCCACAATCCGCACTCCCGCCTGTACTGCTACTACTTTGCCTGCATAATCTGTATGTCTGATTGGACTGCTTTAAGTGCTCCTCGGACCTAATACCATGAATCTCACACTAAAATTATCTGGGACGCATGCTCTCTGATCACACCACCCATGTCACAGACATTGAATGGGGTACACCACATCCCTGGTTCCTACCTGAAGCCTCTCTAACAACACATTGGATGATATGGCTTTCTGTGAATCCCAACTGATCCACATCACCCAATACTTTGTGGACAACCATGCCATCGCCACTACCCGGGCCTTGGAATGGGACTCCTTCAAGGTAGTCACCAGGGGCTTTTGCATACAAAATATAGCTGGAGTCCACAGAGAACTGACTCTAGACCTAAAAACCGCTGAAGAGGGGGTGTAGACCCTAGAAACCTGCCATTCCCAGACGAGACAACATGCTGCGCATTGACTGACCCTAAAGCTTGCCATGCTTCTTTCGCTAATAGAATGCCTCCTCTGCTACAAATTTGCAGAGTACACAACCCAGATTCATGCCACAGGTGATATACCCGGGAGCCTGGCTTGTTCGCCAAGAGGTGCAATCCCCACCAATTACAGAGTTTGTGCATGGGGGTTCCGCCCTATATTCCCAAGTTGACATATTGCGAGCCTTTGGCTCCTATCACACCACATTTTATCGGACATTCCCAGCGCCACCCCCAGGAGACATCCAGCCATTCCTGGACCCTCTATTATTGCTCCCCATTACCATCATTGTGCATGAGGAGTTTGACAAATTGATCACCTTAGACGAGGTGAAGAAAGCAAAACATGACCTGGCCTTCCGCTAGAATACTGTGACTGCATCTCAACTTTCCTAGCCCCCAAGTTAGCAGAAATTTATAATGAGAGCCCTCACTACTGTCATGCTCCCAACTTCCCTCCAAGAGTCTCTTCTGGTCTCTGTACTGAAACCTGACAGGGACCCTGCCCAGCTCTCTTCTTACAGACCCACTGCAATATTAAGTGCTGACTATAACATTTTAGGAAAAGTACTGGCAGAACGGTATGTACAAATATTGCTTACACTGGTTCATTCATATCAGAACGGAATTTTGCCCAGTCGTATTACGTTCAATAATATCAGATGATTCTTCCATGTCATGGACGAGGCCTTTTTCACGCTACCCACCAGCGGCATGTTTCATACTAGACCTGAAAAAAGGCGCTTGAATCCCTATCATGGGACTACCTCCTTGACTTCCTGGCGGCGATGGGTCTGGGTCGATGTCTCTAGGCCTACATGAAATTGCTGTACATAAACCAGACTTCCTGAACACGTATTGGCAACCTGATCTTGTCCTCCTTCCCCACTGATTCAGAAAAGGGGGTGGTGATGAACAGAGTGTCTGAATTAAGCAGACCACTCTTACCCAGTCCAAAGATCAGGGCTTGATCCATCACCGTTATTTAGCTCACTGCCCCATCCCAGCTCAGAACCTGGCTATATGCAAATTAGTCTGTCCCTGGCCCAGTGCATCATGGGAACAGGGCAGACCAAACTACCAAGCCAATTCTTCACCAGAAAGGAGACAAGCTTCCGGGGACCGGTTTCTGCCATTCCAGGCGTCGTCGGCCCGGCTTGCTTGAATCCTGATGGAGCAGTGAGCAAGGGACTCATGTCTGAGTATACCCTTCCACGCTTATGGTGGACAAAATGATTCAGAAAAGGGGGTGGTGATGAACAGAGTGTCTGAATTAAGCAGACCACTTTTACCCAGTCCAAAGATCAGGGCTTGATCCATCACCGTTATTTAGCTCACTGCCCCATCCCAGCTCAGAACCTGGCTATATGCAAATTAGTCTGTCCCTGGCCCAGTGCATCATGGGAACAGGGCAGACCAAACTACCAAGCCAATTCTTCACCAGAAAGGAGACAAGCTTCCGGGGACCGGTTTCTGCCATTCCAGGCGTCGTCGGCCCGGCTTGCTTGAATCCTGATGGAGCAGTGAGCAAGGGACTCATGTCTGAGTATACCCTTCCACGCTTATGGTGGACAAAATGATCCAGAAAAGGGGGTGGTGATGAACAGAGTGTCTGAATTAAGCAGACCACTCTTACCCAGTCCAAAGATCAGGGCTTGATCCATCACCGTTATTTAGCTCACTGCCCCATCCCAGCTCAGAACCTGGCTATATGCAAATTAGTCTGTCCCTGGCCCAGTGCATCATGGGAACAGGGCAGACCAAACTACCAAGCCAATTCTTCACCAGAAAGGAGACAAGCTTCCGGCGACCGGTTTCTGCCATTCCAGGCGTCGTCGGCCCGGCTTGCTTGAATCCTGATGGAGCAGTGAGCAAGGGACTCATGTCTGAGTATACCCTTCCACGCTTATGGTGGACGAAATGATTCAGAAAAGGGGGTGGTGATGAACAGAGTGTCTGAATTAAGCAGACCACTCTTACCCAGTCCAAAGATCAAGGCTTGATCCATCACCGTTATTTAGCTCACTGCCCCATCCCAGCTCAGAACCTGGCTATATGCAAATTAGTCTGTCCCTGGCCCCGTGCATCATGGGAACAGGGCAGACCAAACTACCAAGCCAATTCTTCACCAGAAAGGAGACAAGCTTCCGGGGACCGGTTTCTGCCATTCCAGGCGTCGTCGGCCCGGCTTGCTTGAATCCTGATGGAGCAGTGAGCAAGGGACTCATGTCTGAGTATATCCTTCCCCACTGGTCATGGTATGCGACAATAGCGCCCCCTCTTACCTAGTCTATTTGCCCCTGCTACAGAGCCATTGGCCCATCGACTCTGGTCAGAGGTGCAGCACTGCGGAATCCCACTAGATGGAACAGTACACACAGTGTACCTAAACGCAGATAATGTGCTACTATACCTCCGATCACCTACATGACACTGAATGGTCTAGAGCACCCGAGTCGCCCCACTCATCTCCAGAAATGTACGTTTTAAGAAACATTAAATGTATGATTCTCCTTAGGGCCTAACTCACACCCTCCCAGCTAAACCGCATGTTCCCAGCAGCTAACCTTCCCTGCCCCACATGTCATGCTAAGTAAGCCAATTTCAGCATATGCTATGGTCATGCCCACACATAGCCAGCTTCTGGTACTCCACACATCCTGCACTGGCCACCGTCACAGAGCTTACCACACTTAATTCTTGGGGGGCAACAGCTCCAGGCAGATTTCACAGGAGGAAAAACCACAGGGTGCTGACATGTTTTGCCAATCTAGCTCTCCTCTTGGTCAAGCGCTTACTAACCATGCATTGGCAAGCACACTAACCCCAGAACCCTACTCAGTGGAATCAGGCGCTGCTCTGTTGGGGTAAGCCGGAGAGCTCTGCATTATACTAGAAGGAAGCCTGGCAAATCCGAAAGCACCCCATAGCTGCAGCTTGGGACTCCATGCTAACACAGTGAGTTTACCACTGAGAACCCCCTTCCTCTCCGCAACCCCCGAATCCCCCTCACCCACAAACCCCTGGTCCAACTGATGAATCATTGGGGCTCTCTCCTGCATCACGGCTCATACAGTAGGTATGCCTCCACATTCAACGGCCCACCTTGATGCAGCTTTTTATCATCATTATCAAACCACTGCAAAATCCAGCTGTAGGAAATCTGTCTTTCATCATGTCAATCCAGATTTTTCAACTTTCAATTGGACTCAATATTTTAGATAGCTTTGGAGCTCTGTGCACTTTACCCCAGTTAACCAGCAATACAGTGCTGGTGCTTACACTTTAAAACATAATAGAATTTGCATACTCCTATAACTTACCCATAATTCCTTAGTATATGGTACACTATGTACCCTGGCCCCAGACGTTAAATGCCACTAGTGGACTGCAGTACTTATTTTGCCATCCACTACAGTGAAAATGCAAACATGGTTTCAGACCAACCATTGTAGTCAGACTGTAATAGTGTGGATTGTAGTAGTGTATAAACTGCAGTTCAACTTGTCAGAATAAACCCATTTGACAAGTCACAACCCTTCTTTTAAATATGAATATGTCACCTCAATGTAGGTCTTGTAGCCCACAAGGCAGGCACATAGTATTTAAAATAGAAATTTAACGCTAACATGTCCTAACATTGACCAGCACCCAAAATATTTTTTTTCAGTGGCAGGCCACTAATGTGTAAAATCCTACTTGACACACATGCTGAGTTTATATACAACTCCTGGAGCACACTTAAAAGAGGAGAGAACAGGATACTGAGGCAATTCTTGTGCATCCACTGTCTGGCTGCTGCCGGACTCTGCCTTTTTCTTACCAGAATTATATTTCTGGGTTTATTGTGGGTACAGTGGCTGCTTCAAACTGGTGTGAGTTGCGGGAGGACACTAGTATTACCATAGTACACTCCCCACACATCCACCCCTAGCCCACAGAGCCTAAGTTTATTGTGGCCAAAGACACTTGCCATTTTGAAAATGTCCTGAGTGGGTAGGTTTCACTTCCAAAACCTGTGGAAGGCAAGAGGATTAGACCTGCTACCTGTGTCCCGAGAGGAACCTTACAGAACTGGATCTGCTCTCTCTCAAGGATAAGATGTATCCTTCAAGGGACACAGGACTCACCTTCTGGGCAAGTTATAGGGATAGAACAAGCTACAAGAGGCCTTTTTCTGGAAGTACCTAGCTCACCATTGGATACTGGACTTGGACTGGACCCTGTTGTTGGTCTCTGCTTAACAATCTGAGTTTCTAAGGACCTACCCTGTGGTCCTGGGGGCTATATAAGTGTACTCCTGTGGTGGACTGGGACTTAAAGAACTAAGCAAGAAGGTAAAACCTTTGAACAGAATTAACCTGGTTGATGTATCCAACTCACGTTTCATTGTGGTCAGCCTCAAATTGTGCCCACGTACTGGTCTACCACAACCAGTGATTATCTTTAGTCCTTGGCATTTTTTGGTGCCATTTCTACTGAAAAAAATTTACGTTCACAAGTCAGTTTAACCTTATTATATTTGTGTCGATTTGTTTGTTAAATGTTACTGCATTTGTCTGATTCTGTTGGGAATATGTAATATTTTACATTCTGACTTTATTACCGTTTAAGTACTGCATAAATACTTTACACATGTCGCTAAGTTAAGCCTGTCTGCTCAGTGCCACACTTGCCAGGTATGGGCCCCTGGTTAATTTAGTGACATTGGGGGTTCACCCTGACAAGGGTTGTGATAATTCCTTGAGGTGGGTAGGCACCCACTCCAAATAATATCGAATTCCTTACATTTATGCAACAAAATAGTTTGTAATGTAATTTTTAGTAGGTGTGACATGGTTTTTAATACTCACTTTAAGTCATTGAATTAAACTTCCACCGTGCATTCTCTTTCTAACAGGAAAACCAGCAAGTCATAGCCGTCAATTATATATTAAATAGTGGCTACTTTAAGGGTTGGCAGGTTAGCCAGAGAGAGTTAGGAAACAAAACGGAACTGCAACAGTCTTGTCATCTGGAAGGTTTTTTTGGGGTGGGGGGGTTGGGGGAGGGTGCTTTGTCAGACAATGTCAGACCTTTCCTTCCAATGTGCTCTATCCTGTCAGTTCTAGTAAAAGAAAAGGAATCTGTACAAGCTAAGACTCAGGTAATCTATACAGAGGAGCTCTATACCACCTCTGCTTTTTAGCACTGATAGTCCAACAATGCTCACAATTGACAAGGTTCAGAAAGGGGTGTTTATTGGTTTCTATTATGGACCCGAATGAGGTTAAACTCCATCTCTAGGTTCTTTGAGTACTAATCTGTGACCATCAGACAGGAGCATTCAAATCCTGTGTGGAGTCCTCAAGTGGGTGTTCACTCTTGAGAACGCGTACCACTGCAAGGCTGAAAAGTGGAGAGTACATACAGAGTACAAAAAACAAAATCAAAGAACAATAGTGACGGTGAAAGGTAGTGACAGCGAGAGTGAAGGAACTGTAGGTAAGCTGAAGTTAGAGCCATTACGGAGCCCCTCTAAGCGTCGGACAACCTAGTTCGAGCCTGAAGTGAATAAGGGGAACAACAGGCTCAAGGTACATCAATGACCATTGTCTTTTGCAAGGACTGCATTTCGATGCAGCAAGCAAAGGAGTTGGATTATTATGGAAGACATTAGTTCCATTCAGAGTATAAAGATGTAAACATACTATAGAGATGAGTTTCCCATGAGTCCTGAGCTAAGAACTCAGATCCTTGGTTATAGGAAGGTGGAGACTAAGATGCCAAAGCAGAACTGAAACACTCACTTACTATAAATTATAATGATCTTTGAGTAGGTTATGTTCTGAGAATGGCTATAGAGAAGAAATAATTACAGTTAAAAAGTGGCATCAATAGCATAATCATAAGTTGTACTGAGTGACTGTTATATGTGTTTACAAAAAGTTAAACTGCAATCATGAATGTAGACAGAGAGCATAGAGGTAATGAGCAAAAAACGTGGGGCCAGATGCACGACCCATTTTTGCATGCGCAAACAAGTTTGCGAGCCCGTTTGCGCTTGCAAAAACATCATGTGCCATGTACAAAACCTATTTAGTGAGTCGTAATTTATTTGCGACCCGCAAAATAGGTTTTGCGGCTCGCGATTTGGAAGGAGTGTTCCCTTCCAAATAGTGAGTCTCAAAACCATGTACTAATGTTTTGCGACCGCAACTGCGGTTGCAAAACACTCGCAATTACCACCAACTTCAAGTAGGTGGTAATGGTAGGTGGTAATGCATTAGCAAATGGGAAGGGGTCCCCAGGGGACCCCTTCTCTTTTGCAAATGCATGCAAGAATATTTTTTAATGGCAAGCAGTGGTGCCAGGGACCACTGCCTGTCCTTAAAAAATTAAACGAAACGTTTCATACATTTTTTTTTAATGCAGGATGCATTTTTAATAAAACTGCTTTATTTCTAAGCAGTCCCAGACATGGTGGTCTGCTGAGCCCACCAGGCCACAATCCCTGGGAGGGCCTGTCATTCCCAATGGGCTCGCAAATTGCGAGGCTCATTAATATTAATGAGCCTCGCAATTTGCGACCCCATTGGGAAACGCAAATAGCATTAAATACACTGTTGTACATTTTATTTTGCGCCGTGCAATTTGCAACTCACAATTAGGCGCAAATTGCAAGGCGCCAAATAAAATGGTCATACATATGGCCCTGAATGTCTTAAATACCGAACCATGAGTAGACAATGTATGGGTATTTATATATGTACATAACCCTGTTGTTAGTATTGTTTTTTTAAATACTTGTATTTACTAAAAAATAAATAAGTACAGTTCAGCTTAAACCACATGAACCTCTGCATACATGGAGATCTGGACATCTAGTTCAACAAATTTATCCTCCCACAGCCAATATCCAACACGACTGACCTACAGGCTCTCAATATATCGGAGGACTTACAAGTAGAGTAGGTAATTCCATGTAGAGTAGGTCATCACATGGATGCAGTCTTATTGCTGCTTGGATTACTCATGCTAACAGAAAAACTTCTCCTCATCTGGGGTGGATGCCATTGCATCTCCCTTGTGGTCAACCTACCACAAGAACAGCCACTACAAGAACAGTGGACAATAATACCATCTATAGAGCTCCTCACGATGTCTATGCAACCAAATCATCAACTAAGACCACTTGCTTCAATGAGGACATAAAGAAAATGAAAACATTAGTCATTGCACGACAGTCCCACTGGGAGCAATCTAACAATCAGCATGAAAAACCCCTTCTGCATTAACTCAACAGGATTTACAAATCATTCAACAAGAAGACAAAATACACCAATATTCCAAACAAATCTCCTGCGCCAAACACTTTTCATAGTCACTTCATGAGATACTAATGGAGGGAATTCTACAATCATTACAGATAATCACCATTCTCAATCTTTATGTGACCTCATTGCAAACCACCTTCCTTCTAAAGCAACAATGTAGGAACAACAACCCAGGAAGAAGTCAGCAAGCAAGAATTAAAAAAAGCAATCCAATAACCCATTGAAAGCATGTGTGTCAGTAGAACAATAGGCATACAAATGAAAACATGTTTAATAAAAAACTGCATGATTACATTTAAAAAATCAACGAATAAGGTAACACCACGTCTTATCAAATTTAATTTGTACGCCTATTGTTACTCTTCTGTATCTCAATATTGTCTGTTGCATTCATTCTGCATATCTAATTCAAGGGTATATGATAACCCCATTCCTCAGTCTAACACTAAAAAAAGTAATTAATATATAATTTATTTAATTATTCCCTTGACTGCCATTTATCTTTTTACACAGTGACTGACAGGCATCAGACCTTGACCTCCTTCTATTAAATATTCCTTTCTACACAAGAATCTGAAAAGCACAGTGCCCAAGTGGGATGGCCGAATAGACATGCCTGCTGAAGCTCCTGCTGGAGATAGAGAAATCATGACTCAGTCCCCCATTATCCTACCACTGTGATCCCCTCTTGCAGAGCCGCTTACCCCCGCGTGCAGGGTGGATTGCGCACCAAGGCTTGGAAAGAGCACTCAGCGACCGGAGGGGGGAGGAAGTCTTGCTGCTGGGGAATGCATCACCGTGGTCTAACTCCGCTCCACCCTGAAATGACTGTGGGGGGCACGGGCACTGATAGTGAGGAGCGGTCACTGGATCCGGGAGCCCACCCCTGACAATGACTGTTGCCTGATGCCCCCGGGAAGGTATTGGTGACGCTCCGAACCGATGCCCTTGTGCTCAAGAGGCGACTAGCAACCCATACCATGCAGGCCCATCAGGAGTGGCTGTGTACAATGACCGGGAGATATAGTGGGGACAACTCTGTGGTAAATAAAATATTACCCTGGCAGAATTTCTAGGCATTAACAAAGTATCATGCATCAAATGAGAGACAGGATCCGTGGTGTCCAAGTTAAATGGGCTTTATTCCAATAACTCGAGTCATGGGAGAATATGTTCCATCACCACTGAGGTTCAGGAAGAGTCTTCTAACATTTAATAACAATGAACAGAATATATACATTTTACTCCTTGTACATAGGGCGGAGCGCTCCAGGCAGAGCAAGAAAGAAAGAGATAAGAGCATGTGGGCGTACATGAGAGTGTGTACTTCGATGAGTCATAGGTAGGTGATAGGTAGGTGTCATAGGTGGGTGGTACACAGAGGAGGAGTTTGCATGACCAGCTCAAACTTTGTCTTACTTGTGTGCAACATGAGCATGACGTGCAATTGACGTGTAACTGGGAGGAGGCTGACTTTCAGTCTAGAAGAGAGATCTCTTGTGTCAAGGCGACCAGCACATCTAGTACTAACTGATATCTTGAGTCAGGGGATGTATTATCTGAAGCAAAGGTTACTCGTCACTAAATGACAGAAAGGGCATATTTATTCGTTCATTGCATGAGCTTTCTATGGATGCAAGCACTGTAATCCACTTAAACAGAGACAGAATGGCTGGGCCCTATCTATGCAGATGGGTTCTGTGTACCTTCTTCACCAGACTGAAATGTGATTCTGTAAAGCAAACAGATAACTGTTATTCATAATACTGTCTTGGCAGGCCTTACTGGGCTTCTTGCGGCTTTCAGTGTGTCAGGAGCCATGAAAACATTAATTCAGGGACTGGTGGTTCAATCTGAACCACAAAAAGGGTTCAGTACGATATTTATTTAAAAGTGCACAATGCAAAATACATGGGCCTTCATGTTAGCTTAACTTTTGGGAAACTTGATGACAGGCACCTTAATGCAGGACATGAATGCAGAGGCCTAGTGATTCAGGCCACTACAAGGAAATATGCATGGATGACATGCACACACATGTAACATAGGGTATACGTAGGGGGCATCTTGGTCAGGCAAAATTTCATTTTCCTCATTCCCTCCTTGTCCCCTACTTAACCCTTCAGGATACATCTATATTCATGAGACCGTATAGTTCATCATACAGAATCATTTGTTCATCTTTTATCCTTTGTTTACGTGGATGGGGAATACAGGCAGTAGCACACAGGCCGCAAATGGCCGGGCCACACTGCAGACAGAGACAGCAACCAAATATCATGAGTAGGACCAGTCCTAGGAAAGACAATACTTTCCATCCCCAAGCAGATATTATACCCCAGAGCCAACTGGACCAAGTCCATGTGCCTGGGTCTTGATGTATGACATTAGCAATTTTGTGGAGTCTTGTTATCGCTGCGTACACGGATGGCGCGTTATTTGGGATGAAAACGCAACAACTAGATCGGATCACTCTACAAGCTCCGCCTCTATCCGCCAGGATGACGTCAAGAACGAGGCGATTTTGTAAAACGACAAGTCTCATAGCAGATTGCTCCTGGGTTAAGTTCGCCAGGGCAGATGCAGTCACATTCACTACTGCTTCCAGGGTTCTTGTTAATTTGCGTATCAGCTTACTATTTTGGACGGGGCCAACGAAGAAAAAGAAACCTTTGTTGAAGTCTGTATATTGCTCCCAAGCTGTTTCAGTCTGACCAATCCCTGCAGAATCTGTCTCTCTCTTTTGTCTAACATGTTCTAGTTGTGAATCTCTGTGATAATTGGATGGGGCTAGAAAAACGGGTGGCAATAAGAATGCTATATAACAAGTCCCACCCCAGTCTAAGGGCAGATGTACATAGGCTGTCTGACCACAAATGAAATAGGTATGGCGTGATGTTTTGAAAGAAGAAAGTCCTTTATCGTTAAACTCCACTACAGTGTTACACTCGCTGTGTCCCATATGTACTGAGCCTTTCTTACTGACACATAGGTCACCTTTTGCTGGCAGGACTGAAATAAACGGTGGACCTGTATTTTGCTTGGGCTGAACATTTAACATTATAAAATTAACGGATGCATTTCCCTGCTCGTACTCTTCATTTTCTAGATCAGTTCCCTTCCTTTGGGGGAATCCGTCTTTGTCTGGAAAGCATGCTTCATTCATTACTTTTTTCAGGTTTCCTATATCCAGCCACCTGGATAAGCTATGTACTTTCTATCAATTGAGGTCATTAAGGCAAACCATGCTCCACATGAACCATTGTGTGAGAACGGTAAAGGGTAGAAGGGCAGAACTCCCTTCGTTTCTTGATAAGGAGGCAGTTGGCCACATACCCAGCAATCAGTCGCATTGCTGGTCTGGTGAGAATGGTGTAACATTCGAATAAACGTATTGTTACGTAGTGCAAGTCGATATGACAATTCATGAGGAGGCAGGTCACTGAATGTGTGCTCTGCGGTGCTGTTACTGGAAGAATGTATATGTGAGGAAACGGGAAAGAAAACATGTAGCAATAAACTGATACCAATTATAACAATGCACAGAATAAAAAAAATGATCAAGGTAACTATACATCTACTGCGTAATATCTTGCAGTATTTTTCCTTCTTATCTCTCTTCTTGCTATTCTCATATGTGATCTTATACATGTCAGAAATCAAGTCTAACCGATTCACCACCGGGTGGGCTTAAACAATTAAACTACGTCTGACTTACTAGATCGCAACTTAAACCTATACTCCTGCTGTGGAGTCTTTTCTAGCAAAGGTCAGTGTTCTTTATAAAAGTTCCAAAGTTCCAAATAGTCCGAAGTATCTTTTGTAGTGATGAAGGTGAGTTCGGCCTTTACGTCCTTCCACTTTCACTCCGGTCCTCGTGGTTTCGGCGTCTTCCAACGTGGCTCAAGGGGGCTTGATCGGTCAAAATTCCGGACACAAGTATAGAATCTTCTGGTGCTATGGCATGTTCCTTGACCTGGGTGTTGTCAGGGAAGGCGGCAGCAACCTGTGAACAACAAGAGAGTAGTGCAGACATCAAGGAAGCCAGGTAATCTGTCAGCATGTTACTGTCATTTTTTTTTTTAGGCATAGGCGTACCCCACATATTTGGCGGTCTACCGAACACTACTTCATAAGGAGATAGGCCTGTTCTGGAATGAGCTACCATACGCATGTAAAAGAGGGCAACCGGCAAGGCCACCATCCAATCCACGCCTTTTTCTGTACAGATCTCAGCAACATTTGTCTTAATTGTCTGATTATGTCTTTCATCAAGGCCTGCTGCTTCTGGGTGTCTTACACAATGGAATTTCCACTTATATCCTAACAGAAGTGACACTTGTTTCATTAATTCAGAGGAGAATGGCTGACTGTTATCTGAAAGATCACACACGGCAATCCATACCTGGGGAAGTACTCGCGCACTAATTGTCTGGCTGTTGTCACAGCAGTATAATCTGGAACTAGATATGCTTCTGTCCATCTAGATAGTGCACACACAACTACTAAGACATATTTGTAACCTCTACATCTGTCCATTTGGATATAATCCGTCTGGAGAACCTCAAAAGGGTGGTCAGGAGGATGAAATCCGCCTTGTTCCACCGGAATGCCTTTACCTGGATTGAACTGGCAACAGATCATACATGTTCACAGATCATACATGTTCGCACTTTCTGTTTCGCTGCTGCACGTAGGTGCTTGTTAAACCAAATGTTCTGTAAACTGTCTAGCATTGCCTTCTCTCCTAAGTGTGCGGGACTATGTGTTGTGTTTATGATTATTTGTACCATAGAATCTGAAAGAGACCATGTACTTTTTCCCTCAGTCATCCAACCTTGGTTAGTCTGGACCCCTCCTTGTTCAGTCCAATTCTTTATCTCATCTGTTGTGGCATGTGTCTGTATGTCGAGTACATCTTGTGTGGGATCCCTGACTGTCATACATGTTGTCAGTAATGGTACCTCTGTCCTTGTCGTGTCTGTTGGTGTCTGTGCTGTAAGTTTAGCTGTTCGGTCTGCCAGGTCATTACTCTGGGAAATGGTGTCTGTAACTTTGGTGTGAGCTTTATATTTCAGGATAGAAATGGCTGTAGGTAAATGTATCGCTTCCAACAGGGCTTGAATAAGCTGGCCGTGCTGAATCATGGTCCCATGGGAGGTCAAAAAACCTCTCTCTTGCCACAGGACCCCAAAATCATAAACTACGCCATAGGCATATTGTGAGTCTGTATAAATGTTCACTTTCAAGTGCTTAGCTCTTATGCAGGCTTGTGTCAGAGCGATGAGCTCTGCTGCTTGTGCTGACAGTGTGTCTATTTTCTGTGTCTCTATGACTTCTGTGGTCACGGCATACGCTGCTACTAACTCTCCTGCACTCGTTCTCATGCATGAACCATCTACATAGAGCGTCAGGTCAGGGTCTGGGAGTACAATATCTGTCAGGTCTTGTTTTGGTCTTGTCACTATATTCATAACTTCCACACAGTCATGTGGTGGTGCATTTACTGTACTTGAGGGCAAAAGTGTTGCAGGATTCAGAATGTTACAACGTCTGATCTCTATGTGTGGCTGAAATAATGTCAGTTCATATCCTGTCAGTCTCGCTACAGTCAAATGTAAAAATAAATAAAAATATGGCGCGTGATATAATGCTCTTTTTAATTCCTCAAATGCCAAGGTGTGTTCTTGTGTCCTAGGGAGTACAGTCAGAGTGGCTGCCTCCTGTGTAGTTAACTGTATGAGTGGTTGGCTAGATATGCATACTGGGGAATCCATTGCCTACAGTAAGAAGTGAGGCCAATAAAGGCACGTACTTCCTTTTGTGTCCTGGGCTGTGAAAGGTTAGTAATGACCTGTATGTTTCTTGTGTTAGCTGTCCACCCTCCTTGGAAAGCAAGTGTCCTATTACACCACTTGCTTTTCACAGAATTGCATTGGGGCCTTGTGCCCCTTGTCAGCCAGAAAAGGTAGAACTGTCAGTGATGCATTTTCACATTCTTTTTCTGAACGTGCTGTAATCAGGATGTCGTCTACGTACTGAATCAGTGTGTGTTGGCAGGCATGTGAATACTGTCTAGCCGTCACTTTAATGCGCACTGTAAATACTAGGGCTCATTGTCATCAATCTAGCAAAATAAATTTATAGAAAAATAAATAAATAAATATATATTAATTTTCAGACCAAAAGCACAATTCTTATCTTGGGGAAACCTTTTTTTAAAAGCTCTGCAGTTTAGAAAAAATCCTACTCTAAATCTTGGGAATAGTATGACCATACTACCTACAATATGTTCTCTAAATGTATTTGAATAAAATCCAAATTATTCTAGCATAGACAGAGGACTGGAGCCTCACTACTCCTATTAGAAGCAGCCCCTCCCTCTAGAAAGATGTTCGCGCTCGGAGTTTTGAATCAACTCCAAGCCGGGCTTCACTGTGGTCTACAATTGAATGACTGCCAGATGCTGAACTCATTGCAAGAACAAGACTCCTGCCAATTATTCTGTTTACACTACAGAGGGAAGAACTATTCATTTGCAAGCGTGACTTTATCTGAAGTCAATGAAGCTTTCAGTGCTGGCTGTAAGGAAGAGCAACTTTTTGTACACAAGTCAGAGGGGCTGGGGAGGCAACATCGCTACGAACTCACTCCTTGCTCACCTACCCCTCCCCTCAGAGCCAGGAGCTGGCTCAGTGTCAAACATCACCAAGAGGAGACAAGCCTCTCACTCGTCTCTGCTTCTCTGAAATTGGGTAGCTGCCAACGCTGAGCTCATTGAAAGAGTCAAGCGTCTGCCAAGAAAGCTAGTGTCAGTCAGTTACATAAACATTTTCTCCGTGGCTCATCAAGTTTTTTTTTTTCTTTTCTGCTTGCGAAGGAAGCCTGACTTAGCTGGAGAACAGCCAATAAATGTCCGCGGAAAAGAATTGGAGTATGGCCAATAACAACAAGACAGGCACGGCAAGAGGGAAAAAGCCCTCCCTTTACAAAACATCATTCCCCGGGAGCCAGGCCACCTCAAGAAGATAGGGCCTAGCCTCAAGGTCGAAAAACACATTCTCTGTAATTCACAACATATCTGTACCCAGGCCAGGGAGCTAAACCAACATTCTCTAATTTCACTGAAGCCAATGAAGCCCCCCCCCCCGACGAGCCAATTTAATAAGGACATATTTTCTGTAACTAAGTGACATGCTAGTACTTTAAAATAATCCTGTACTGCTACTTAAAAGCTCCACTTTCTAATAAACACTTTTGTCTAACTAATTCAGCTAGAAGGCAAGACATTTGAAACATGGGCATTTGTTTAGCATGCAAATTAACACACAAAAAAAAAGGACAATTTGCTTCTGCACACAAGGCTATGCATTTTGTAGTTGAGAGAAAAAAAACGAATTATCATGGACTGTTGGGGTGGGACTGTTCTCTGCATACATCAATTGAAGCTTCTCCACTAAATGTTTATCTGAAACCATCTGTGTAAGCATTGCAGCCTAACTGACCTCTGAATCAGACATAATAAATCCTATTTTCCAAGTCTTGTTTAATGAATACTGCTTTTACCGTGCAAGATTATACCTTTCTAACAGCAGCCTGTCAAAGTACATAGGTGGGCCTTGAAACTAAATGAATGCAAATTAAACTAATGTAGGGGACACTTAGCAATGCATTAAGATGGTAGTGTATTATAGCTATCAAAAAGGGCCACGCTCATTAATTTACAAATAGCCACTATTCCTAATTAAGTGGGATAACTGTCACACGCTATTCTAAAGGGCAGCTTTCATTGGGAAAAATAATAATTAATATTTTGCAGAAACATTCCTATTTAAAAAACACACGGTTTTATTACACTAATTAAAAACGCATTCTATGAAGGGTCTATTCTATAATGTCTTCTCAACCGTGAAAAACATTAAAGCACTCTCCGTGCAAAAACCCTTATCTCAATAAGACTGGTTTATTTACAACTACCGACCTCTGAGTTAAACACAATAAAATCAAGTGTTCCAAGGCAAACCCTTTACAAATACACTTCTTTACTCTCCATGCAAGATTTTACCATTCAATCTGCAAACTGACAAAGCACATAGGCAGACCCAGAATGAAAAATCAAAGAAACCTTTATCTCAATTTTCAGAAATACGCCCATTGGATAACATGGCAAATCGCACCTCCACACAAAACATGCTTTTTCCACCACTTCCACAGCTCAGATCCCTTTCAAATTTGGCATCACAGTAGTCCAAGCGATTCCCTAAATCCTCACCAAAAACAACCAAATCCCTCCACTGGAACGGGTACGAATTTCCGCTCAAAAACACGCCCCCCGCAAACACCAAAAAAACGCCAAAATCCCTCAACACCTTGTTAAACAGCATGTTAAAACAAATACTGCCTACTCAGTACAAGATATTAACTCTTTGGCAGCTGAAGCACAATCATTCCCCAATGACTGCAGTACATGGGAAAGTCATGAACTCATCTCTCCACGTTATCACATAACACGTACGCACATCTTCAAAACGTTTTCTCCAAGCACTTGAAAGAGATCCAGCTCTCTCTCCTGCCTAACATAATGATAACAAGCTCTGCACAAAACATAACCACATGACGCTATTCACAAGCCATATTTACAAGAAACTCAACAAGTCATAATAATGACATGCTCTTCATAAACCATATTTACAAGGAGCTATACTTAAGAAAATTCAACAAACTATTCACAAGTCTTAAGCACAAAGCGCAATTCACAACTAATTCAACCAGTTACTCACAAGGCACTTGCGCAGTCCAGAAGGGACTTGTCTAGATACAAGGAAATGAACGCTTCAGATGCTGTCGGCTTTATTCTACATACTCTAAAGGGTACAGGTGGTGGCGTTCGCAACCTACTGGGTCTTTCTCAGGTGGTCACTTTAGCTAGTTCTTCTGACAGGACGGGATAAATATCAGTAATGACAGCATTTCTTTCTCTATCAATCTGTTCTGTTTTCCTATGTGACTCTTTGCGCCATAACTCAATGGCATCTTTCTGAGAGGGTCATGACCTCTTCCATAGCGCTTCCTCTACTCCCATAATGCATTCTGAATCCCATGTTCCTGAGACAGGCCATCCATATTTCTCCTCTAGATCCTTCGTGCAGTTTACCCATAAATCTAAAAACAAGATAGCGTCTAATCCATGCTTATTATACATATAATGACCAGGTGTGACTCTAGGCGGGATGTTAACTGACTCTTCTAGTATACCTTTTCTGGTCCCTATCTGACGTAATTTCAAAAACAGTGGCATGTTTGAAATCAATACAATGAAAACACAATACACAAAAATAGACTGAAACAATCAACAATCATTCATACAAGAAACATTATAACACTAAAACAGACACAGTCTAACCTGATACATGGAATAAAACATGTACTTGAAAACAATAAACTTTGTGCACTGGAATACAGTACAACCATACCGGTCCCAAAAAATGAGACACGTCTTTACCGGGCCCACGTTTAACCGTGGACCCGTCTTGACCGTTTCCACTTTTTACAGTGGACCCGTCTTGAAACTTGATGCATTCCCCATAGTGGTACTCACCGGGAAGCAGAACTTGAAACTTGAAGGCCTCGGAAACTTGACTTGACTACGCTTGCGCCTTGGAACAGGTGGACCTCTGGAGACCTCGGACCTTGCTCTCTCACGGGCTGGGCTCTGGTTGAGACGATCCGCGTTCCTCACCGCCTCGTATGGATGCCTGGTCGCAGTCCGTCCTCCTCCTGGGCCTGAGGGAGTAGCGGAAAATCCCGATGGCGTGCGCACTTGAAGTCCGTCACGGCTGTAGAAGGGGGCAAAGACTAGACCCACAACTCCGGCGAGTGGGGAAAGGGATAGGTCCCTATTCGGGTGCCAAATTATGTGGAAAATAAAATATTACCCTGGCAGAATTTCTAGGCATTAACAAAGTATCATGCATCAAATGAGAGACAGGATCCGTGGTGTCCAAGTTAAATGGGCTTTATTCCAATAACTCGAGTCATGGGAGAATATGTTCCATCACCACTGAGGTTCAGGAAGAGTCTTCTAACATTTAATAACAATGAACAGAATATATACATTTTACTCCTTGTACATAGGGCGGAGCGCTCCAGGCAGAGCAAGAAAGAAAGAGATAAGAGCATGTGGGCGTACATGAGGGTGTGTACTTCGATGAGTCATAGGTAGGTGATAGGTAGGTGTCATAGGTGGGTGGTAAACAGAGGAGGAGTTTGCATGACCAGCTCGAACTTTGTCCTACTTGTGTGCAACATGAGCATGACGTGCAATTGACGTGTAACTGGGAGGAGGCTGACTTTCAGTCTAGAAGAGAGATCTATTGTGTCAAGGCGACCAGCACATCTAGTACTAACTGATATCTTGAGTCAGGGGATGTATTATCTGAAGCAAAGGTTGCTCGTCACTAAATGACAGAAAGGGCATATTTATTCGTTCATTGCATGAGCTTTCTATGGATGCAAGCACTGTAATCCACTTAAACAGAGACAGAATGGCTGGGCCCTATCTATGCAGATGGGTTCTGTGTACCTTCTTCACCAGACTGAAATGTGATTCTGTAAAGCAAACAGATAACTGTTATTCATAATACTGTCTTGGCAGGCCTTACTGGGCTTCTTGCGGCTTTCAGTGTGTCAGGAGCCATGAAAACATTAATTCAGGGACTGGTGGTTCAATCTGAACCACAAAAAGGGTTCACTACGATATTTATTTAAAAGTGCACAATGCAAAATACATGGGCCTTCATGTTAGCTTAACTTTTGGGAAACTTGATGACAGGCACCTTAATGCAGGACATGAATGCAGAGGCCTAGTGATTCAGGCCACTACAAGGAAATATGCATGGATGACATGCACACACATGTAACATAGGGTATACGTAGGGGGCATCTTGGTCAGGCAAAATTTCATTTTCCTCAACTCGGCACCGAGACTGACAGAGGTGTCACCACATCAACGCTAACCTCCTGGGGCGGCGGATGAGGGACTGGCCCATTGCTCTCTCGCTGAAGCACCAGAATGGGGACCTGTTCACCGCCTGAGGGGGTGCCATACGCTCCTCGGGCACCGGCTCATTGTGGCAAGGTCTGCCTGCTATTGGCTGGGTGCTCAGTCCATGCGGCGTATTGGCACCTGGCCCCGGGAGGGTAATTTCATCCACAGACCAAATGGACGCTGGAAAAGCTCGGAGGATGGTAAACAGCAGGGAAGAATAATGGTTTGCCCTGATGGTACTCTTCAAGCGGCTAATGTTGGGCATGGTTCCGGTGATAGATCGCAGACAAGCTGGACTAATCAGGACACTGCCAGTGAGGGCTCAGTCTAAGACACAACTCTACATTGCACTTGGGGTACTGTGAGGAACACGGTGACTATGAGAAACTTGGGCCAGCGCTCTCCGATATCACAGCTATACTGCCTCCAACTGCGGGGGCATACCCGAAGATATCTGACTTAAGACTTGAGGTTCGAGCAGGGGTCGGCAATATCGTGAATTGTGAGTGTTAACAAATGCTATGGAGAAGATAATGTTGAATGGTCTTGTTTTCTTTTTTTCCTCATTTTCTTCACCTTCCATCTTCTTTCTTTCTATCTTGCATTTATTCCAGCTGACGGAAATGCTCATCTTATGGAAGGTAGAGGGTGGGGTCAAGGAGCTTGAGTACCTCTGACATGCACATCCCATGAGGCCTAGCATCCAGCGAAGCGCCACCACATTTTGGAGGGTGGAGGGGGGGGGGGGGCTAGAGGAATTTTGACTTGTATTGTTCCTCATTTGATGTTGAAGTGGGTAATGGAGGGAGGGGTGAGCTAGATCCCAAATGGTTACTTTTTCAACTTAGGGGGTTGGTCCCACTGCCCATGGGGGGGAGAGTTGGTTTGATTTGTAGATTTTGGGAAACATGTTCTGCTCTTGTGTATCCAGGTCCAGCCTGGTGGCAGGGTGGTTTTTGAGTGTGGATGACCCTCTTGGATGAGTGGATATGATGAAATGGTTAACATTAATCACAAATGGCAAACCTGTGACTAAACTTTTAACTTGACATGTGAGAGGCATTGCCCATTTTGAAAGACATAGATGGCTGTATGTTTACCGTAAATGCTACAAAGTGTCAATTGCATTTCTACAGGAAATGCATGTGTGGGGAGACAGTATTCCTTGTTTGAGAAAGTGATAGAGAGGCCAAATCTATGCCACATCCTACACAGGATATGCCCGAGGGGTGCTTGCCTGGATGGCTCCGGGGGTCCAATTCTGTCATAGGGTACATGTTGTTGACCCAGAGGGCCAATACGTTATCTTGTATGGAACCCTCAATGGGCAGGAAATTTGCTTTATTAACATATATGCGCCAAATGGTGACAGCCCAGATTATTCACCAGCATCATGACAGCAGCACTACCGTACCTCACTTCGGGTGCCCTCCCGGGGCCAGGGGCCAACACGCCGCATGGACTGAGCACCCAGCCAATTGCAGGCAGACCTTGCCACAATTAGTCGGTGCCCGAGGAGCGTCTGGCACCCCCTCAGGCGGTGAACAGGTCCCCATTCTGGTGCTTCAGTGAGAGAGCATTGGGCCAGTCCCTCATCTGCCGCCCCAGGAGGTTAGCGTTGATGTGGTGACACCTTTGTCAGTCTCTGTGCCGAGTTGTCCCTACTATATCTCCCGGTCATTGTACACGGCCACTCCTGATGGGCCTGCGTGGTATGGGTCGCTAGTCGCCTCTTGGGCACAAGGGCATCGGTTCGGAGCGTCACCAATACCTTACCGGGGGCATCAGGCAACAGTCATTGTCAGGGGTGGGCTCCCGGATCCAGTGAGTAGATTGTGAGTCTCACCAGACATGCCCCATATTATCCGATTGGCGGCAACTATCTAGGAACAGCTAGTCCAAAAAGTGGTTAGACTGGAGCCCTGCACCCCAGATATGCTGTTATGGACTATACAGCTCTTCTGAAATATTGCTGACTCCATGTCGGTATGGAGGTGGAGGGAGGGGGGATGCATCACAATGGGAGACCTGTATCTGGGAGGCCAGTTTATTACATGAGAGTAAGCTATGGATTCCTTTTTGTTAGGTCCAGGACAATCTCTACAATATGGTAAGATCTCATCTACAAAACGTGATGTGGGGAGGGTCACCTGCCCACAGAAATGTGCGCACAATATAGCATGAAACTCTCCGGTTTCTTCACAAAGTTCAAATTTATTCAGTTCAAAGTATTAAATCCATTTAAGATGCTAGATTCAGTTCATCATTCAGCTTCCATATCATATGCAAACATAATCATCATCTTATGGTGCAAAAATCACTGTTGTTCATAATTTTCCGAAGATACCCAATGCATTTCGGGTCATTAAAGCAGGACCCTTCATCAGGGGTCTGTAAAAAATTAAATGAAACAGGACCTGAGAATGTACTCCACTACATAATCAATGACAACAAATTAAGAGGAGATACAATGTTTCATGCAAAAGCCTTGCCAACATTCATTGAGTGAATTATCTCGTGTGGAGTATACCAAATCATCAACCAATACAATAACTTACTAGGTTGGTGAATCGCTTTAGCGAATACGACAAGTGTACTCAGGAAATACAGAGTGCGGTAACTGACATGCATAACTTTAAGAGTGAAAACGAAACATGCATTGTTGCTGGACTTCCAGAAAGATATTAAGCTAGAACATTTCACTAAGACGCGCTCTATGCCGATGGTATATGTCAAATAGATTACGCTGAAAAGATAACTTACATCGGACTGGAAAAGCCGAGTCTCAACTGCTCTCAAGGAAGCTAGCGTTCAGGAAATGGATTTACGTGCGAATTAAAAAACGTAAACAACGGGCTTGAGGCGATCACCTGACCGGAGTGTCTACCAATCACAATACGCTAAACGTGTGACGCGCATGTCACATGATGGGGGTATGCAGGCTTCACTCAGAAATGTCTGTATTGCGTTGTTAATAAAGTTGTTTTGAAGCGCACTATTATTGTATTCAAATGCGAAATGGCCACATATGTTAGCAAAAAGGTGCTCATCATTAAAGATCATGAAATATTACGATGTGCATGAACAATTATAACAGTATGTTGTAAATATATAGAAACAAAAACAGCTCCAGTAGAAAAACATTAAATTAATCCATTTAGGGTACAATATGATGTTAATCAGGGACACAGTGTCAGTTCTGAGTCAATGTGAAATTCCTTATGTTATAGAAAACATGAAAATTCTATCCGATAATTTAACCCGATGGGAAGGGTAGAATTCAATTTTTTGATCCAAAAGTACTTGGCTCTTAATCTCTGTTTGACAGGATCCTTGTCACGGTACTGCGGAATGGTCTCCAAAACCATGTAGCGTAATTGAGAAATTTGGTGTCTTGCTTCATTCCAATGACTGGCTACTGTAGATTTCTTGTTGAAAAGTCTTATATTGCTCTTATGTTCCGTTATGCGACCTTTCAATTTGCGTTCTGTTTGGCCCACATATACTTTGCCACACGGGCATTTGATCATATAAATGCAATTAGAAGTGTCACAAGTGCTTGTGTGGTGTAGTTCAATTTGATGACCTTTCGTTGGATGAGTCAGTATGTTACCTGTTATAACATTGCTGCAATTAGTGCAGTTTTGACATCTTAACATACCTCGCCATTTCACATCCTCTTTTTTGGGTACATTGAGAAGTTCTTTTAAATTTCTCGATCTTTGAAACGCAAAAGTAACTCTATCATTATACAAACCGATGAGATCAGGTTCAGATTGGGTCAGAGGCCAATGGTTGTTAATGATACGTTTTATCCTACTTGATTCAGTGGAATATTTCAGCACGCACACAGTTTTTTGGGCTCGAGTTTTTGTTTTTTCCTTCAACAGTTGTTCTCTAGATGTGAGTTGTAGCCCACCTTACCTGATGCGCCACCAAGTTCTAACACATTAATTACAGTACTTAATATGGCCCAAGGGTGCTGATTGATCTCTCATATTTATAGGACCCTACATGTTGACATCCCAGCGCCCCCACTATTCAGACTAAATGGGAAGAAATGCTGGGGGAACCCTTAACAGCCTGTGAGTGGACACAAATCCACAAAGGAACTTGCATGGTCAGCTTCAATAGCCGGTTTAAGCTACTCCAATACAACTATATACATTAAACATATGTTACTCCAAAACTCTTAAACATTATATATAACTCCCGGTTTGTCTATGCTGCAGGAACATAGCTGCAGATTTCCAAAACATGGTGTGGGCATGCCCGTTGCTATCTATTTACTGGCGAGAGGTATTATGGGCTCTTAGCAGCGACTCGGGATGGACAGTACAGAATGAGATTTGGCAGGTGCTGCTGGGCCTCCTGCCGCCCCCCACTCCCCCCAACAATCAACTTGGCAGAAAGTCTGTCCTTGTGGGCTTGCTTTTAGCAAAAGGATGTATAATTGTCAAATAGATAAGCCTGATGCCAACTGCGTGTGCGGACTGGTGCTGAGAGGTCTCTGAGTGGGCGATTTTGGAGGAAGTATGCATGAAGCATGTATGGAGCGACGACTTTTAAATGAAATCTTTTAACTTGTGTTGTACTTACATGTGTCCTTTGCTGCACTTAGTCACTTTAGTTCTGTCAGCACGCATTACAGTTGGTTCTAGCGCTTCCAGGGTGTGCTGGTGTACTCGTCTGTAAGAGCGAGTCACCGGAAGTACCGCCACCTTGGGCAGCGCGCTAGTCGTTAATCGCACTCCTCCTACTTAAGGGGGCGTGATGCAAGCATGCGGCGTGCCGAAGGCAAGCCCGTCTGAGCCCATCCGCGCTCCGGTCCCGCTCAGTGCCAGTTATGCTGCATCTGCTGCCTCCCGTTTGACATACTCCAGAGATGAGCTTATCATGATTGACAGTCTGAAGCATTCGACCCTAGATAGCGGTAGAGACACCTGTGGTAAGCGTACTCTTAATAAAGCCTTGTTGACCTTATTTGTGGACTGATTAATGTAAGATCCCTTCCTAAACACTATTTAGAGATTTATCTACTACTGGAAGACTATAACCTGGATGTTCTGTTTCTCACAGAAACTTGGACGCGGGCAGGCAGAGAAGTTGAGCTAGGTTTCATCTGTCCTCCAGGTTATAACATTTTTCATAAACCCAGGTTGGGTGGGAGAGGTGGAGGGGTAGGATTTATCTTCAAAGATATCTGGAACCTTACCCCACTTTGCGTAGAGGATGTTCAGGGAATTGGATTTCTTGGGTTCTCGCTTAAAGATTTTGGTGGTGTTCTATGTTCTGGTTTACTTTGTTATAGACCACCAGGTGGAGTTGACAATTACTTTCAAGAATTGATTGATGTGATATACAACCTATCACACTCTCATTCTAAATTATTGATCCTCAGAGATTTCAATCTCTGGAAGAATGGTAATCTTGATACAGCCTTCAAAGAACTATGTCAAGCGTGCGAGAATACCAACCTTCAGCAGTTGGTGTTGTGCCCCTCCCATCAGGGAGGTCATGTACTGGATCTCGTCTTTGCCAGTGAAAGGGATGTAGCTGTTAAGGAGATACTTCCATTAAGCTGGACAGACCACTTTCTGGTTTTCTTCTCCCTAAAGGTAGCCAACCCTCATAAACAAGCTTCCCAACCGACTACCACTCGACTAAGCAGGGAATGGTCAAAAATGCTAAAGTTAAATGAACTCCCTTGACTTGTTAATAATAATAGCTTTGATATCTATGAATCGGTGGAGAAGAACTATCGGCGTCTGTGTCGCCAGAGCATTAACTCATTAGATCATCTAGCTCCACTGAGGAAAGTCAAAAGTTATGAGAAACTGTCTGCTCCCTGGTATAATGAGGAACTGCGGCTGAAGAAGGCTAGCTGCAAACAAGCAGAAAGAAAATGGAGGAGGAATTATCAGGAGACAGACAAAGTAGCCTTAAAAAAACTACTACACACTTATAAAGAAACGATAGGTAAGGCTAAGGCTAAATATCTCGAGGAAACCATCTTACACTCATCCAATAAGTCTAAAATGCTTTTTAGCCTAGTAAGAGACATGTCCAACCCAGACTGCGCAAAGACTAAAATTCCAGCATCACAAGAATTGTGCGATGACCTAGCAGTCGTTTTTGATTAAAAACTCAATAAAATCCTAACTGGGCTAAAATCTCCCATGGATGATGTACTGGACAGGGTAGATGATCCGCACCTATTAACCTGTAATACAACTCCCTATGAATCACCCCCTAGGGAACACATGGTACTTATTGATTGGTTCCAGGTCCCCTCACAAGAGGAGTTTAATGCTATTGCAGCTGGCATCTCCTCAGGCTCTCCCCTGGATCCACTTCCACATAAGTTTTGGAAATTGTTTGGTGCTGAGCTCTTTCCGTATCTTTATCAAATTTGCTGCCAGTCCCTAACTAATGGCACAGTGCCGGACTGCTGGAAAAAGGCAGTTGTATCCCCTTTATTAAAGAAGGCTACACTTGACCCCCAGTGTCCCTCTAACTGTAGGCCCATTTCCCTGCTACCTTATCCGATTAAGATCTTAGAAAGAGTAGTGAGTAAATCTCTTTCAAATTTTGCAGAGGATAATGATCTGCTGGACGAAGTCCAATTTGGGTTTTGCCCAGGACATGGCACTGAGACTGCCTTGGTGGCAGTCTTGGATGACTGATAATGCGGGCTGGCAGTGGTCAAGCAGCCATTTTAGTGCTGCTTGACATGTCAGCCGCATTCGATACTGTCAATCACCGGATTTTGATTAAGAGATTGGAGGAGATGGGTGTTGTGGGCAGGGATCGGGACTGGCTGCAGTCTTATCTTTCAAACAGGCAGCAGGCAGTCGCTATTCACATCTCAGAATAGATGGGTCAAGCATGGGGTTCTACAAGGCTCGGCGATTAGCTCAATCCTTTTTAACCTTTATCTTTGCCCACTTATCTCACTGATAAAATCCTTTGGCATTGATGTCATAAATTACGCCAACGACACTCAGCTCATCTTCTCCTTTGAGGACGATAAAGCAGTGCCTCTGAAGAAATTTCATAGATATATGCGAAAAACAGCAGACTGGCTGAGAGATCATTCATTACAATTCAATGGGGACAAGACGGAAGTACTCTGCTGTGCTGCAGGTAAAACCCCTCAACCTCTTACAGCAGATTTCTGGCCAGTCTCTGCTAACATTCCTCCACTGCCCGTTAAGACATAACGTAACCTAGGAGTGGTAATAGACAGTAATCTACAACTGGATTCGCAAGTAAATAAAACTGTGAACACCTGTTTATCCTTGCTTCGAGCTCTTCGAAAAATACTCCAGTTTTTACCTGCTTCGGCTAGACCCCAAGTGGTAAGGAGTATTGTTCTGAGCAGAGTAGATTACTGCAATGCACTTCTCCTGGATGCCCCAGCCTACCTGATAAAAGAATTGCAAAGGGTACAGACTATGCAGCTAAGCTTGCGTTAATTCGGTCACGCAGAGCCTCTGCTTCACTTGCCCTAAAAAATCTACATTGGCTGCCCATTGCACAAAGAGTCCAATTTAAGGTACTCTGTATTGTTTATAGGGCAGCACATAAAACAGGGCTTAAGCTGATACAGAGGAAATGTTTAGGGTGTTCTCCTGCTAGACGAATGCATTCCTCTTTTGCCAGTTTGGTTTGTATCCCTCATGTCAATAAAGTCTGACTGGGTGGCAGATATTTTAGCTTTACAGCATCCAGACTCTGGAATGCACAGCCTCTTAAGCTTAGACAAATGAACACTCTGTCACATTTTAGGAAGGAATTGAAAACTAGACTGTTTCCCAGAGACTAAATCTGTACTTAACTCTGATTAGATACACACAGTGGTTTATTGGTAATCTAAGCGCCAGGATACCCGTTGGGTGGCAGCTGCGCTTATCAAGTATTCCTTACATTACATAACATTATATTACATGATGACCTGCATGCATGGCCCGCTATGGGGAGGAGCCTGGTGGGGGGAGAGGGGCTGGGAGGCCACTGACCCACACTCATACTCACAGTAACCCTTGACAGTTGATCACATTGTAGGACCACTCTCAGGACCTTACACAGGAGCGAGGGTGGGGGAGTTACAGCATTTTCTGTGTTAAATAGATATGGATACAGTTCTTTAAGTCTGACTTTACTGAATATTCATTACTTGTAACAACTCACCGGTGATATCCTATGACACAATATGTATACTAACTGGTAGCTGTTGATAAAGTTGATGTCCTGTTGATGTATGATCAAAGGATTAATGCATGTATATGCCTCTCTGTATACACTAGGCCACTTACAGATTAAATCAATAAAACTTTTTTTTTTAAAGGATCTTAAATGCACAAACCATCATGAAAATTCTGTTGTCAATTATTGCCACATGGTTGGAAAGGCAGCCAACAACCCTTTCTGATAATCAAGCACCTATTCTTTACAACCCAACATCACCTAAATATGACCACTCATGAAGAATCGTCATCTAGATCTAGCAGATTTCGTAAGTCACAAACTAACATCTAAATGGAGGGGAAAATTATCAAAAATGCAGTATTCATTCAGAGCTGTGACTTCTAGGAAGTAAGCAATGTACGTACAGACCATGACACTGCATTCCACCCTAATAGAGGCAGCAAATCTATTTTGATTTATATCTGCAATAACCTGAATACAACAAAAAGTAAAGTGTAGTTGCTCCACTTCAGCTGGACCTATCTACCACATCTGAGACAGTCACCACTATTCACTCCTATTGAGAATAGATGAATTTAGCATCAACGGATCAAACGTAGCCTGGACCATATCCCACCATTCTTAGAGATTGAGTATCTTCTCAATTTCCCTGATTACAGCCACTCCTTTCAGCTGAACCTGGGGGTATCTCATGGCTTAATCATCCTCTTTAATAACCTACCTCAGCCCTACAACACACCTTATCAAGTTCTTCCTCTAATTTATTAGACACTCAGATCTACTTAAATTTAGCAAACCCAAGGTTCAGAAGACTTAAATAACTGCTTTCAATCTATTGCCCATTGGATTCAAAATAATAATTTGAAACTTAATTCGTTCAAATGAGATATCTGCAGAGAATGGAAGAATTACCTTGATTTGACCATATAGCATGAACGTAATGAAACATTATCAACTATGACTGAAGTCAGAAACCTAGGATAGGAAATGGACTCCAGCTCAACAATTGTCCCCCAAGTAAACCAAGTCACAAGAATCGCTTTCTGCCCCATGCAAGCTCTCCAACAAATCTTCCCTCATCTATGTATTTCTCACCACATTCATCAAGTCACATCTTGACTGAGACAAATAGACTGTCTAGGAGCACCGGCTTGTTATGATAAAGATGTATTTTTTCCTTTCTAGTTACTCCCCTTTTCGGAAATACACATGTTGATTATTTAGAGACACGTGACAAGTATAGGATGTATATATTTAATGTTAATATTCATTGAAATGCGATAATCATGCCTGCTTAAATATATTTATAGTCTGTTATAAATACTTTTTTGGTAGTTATGTACAAGCTTCCAAGGAAGATGATAATATACTTTCTTTGCTATTATTATTAAAAAAATAGCACAATTCAAAATATGTAAATAAGTAAAAGGTTACCAGGGCCTTTGTCTTCTAATTGTTTATTCTGACAAGTTCAACAAAGACCAGATACTGTTATATAAGCTAAGAACAGAGTGTAATGGTCATAGCTATGTACCCTGTCCAAGCAGGAACCAAAGTCTTAGTCCGGGTAATTCAGATGCACACCCTAAATTAATCTGTGCTCACCCTCTGGTAGCTTGGCACAGAGTGTAAAGTATTTGTGCGACCTTAAAACAGTGAAAACACCACGCAAAAATATACCACACCCGGTTAGCAAAATACATCTTAATTTATTGAACAAAACAAGACCAAAACAACAAACATCCAATGAGTATAACCGGAGTTATGAACTTTTACACAAATAAACTGAGATGTATCACTTAAAAGCACAAAGAGCTAACTTCGGCTATCTGTTTGCATTAGACCGTATCAAATCCAAAAGTTCAGGCCGATCGTGATGGAGTGTTGGTCCAATACAGGAACTAGCCAAGGCCTGCCGAAACAGTACCTTGGTTTGCAGTTGCGTCGAGGACAAGATGTGAGGAGGCAATACGTCACTATTGATCCTTAGGATATAGGCGATATGTCGACTTGAAGCCAGAGTCAGAGATGCATCGGGAAAAGAGGCGCCGTGATTTCCTCGATCCTTGCAGCAGCTGCGATTTTCGACCTCGATGGAGATGCGCCGGTTCCGAGCAGAGTAACGGCATTGATACATAGATTTTAGCTGGAGTAGTACTTTATACCCACTTCCAAGGGTTCAGGACTGGATTGGCACCACTTGGCAGGCCAAGACTCTCAGATGGCAGAGTCCAATTGCTGTAGCAAGGAGAGTTGGAAGTCTAATGTCCCTTAGACTTCAATCAGGAGGCAAGCCAGTAAGCCCATGGAGTCACTCTGGTTCTGGGCTGGAGAGATGCAGGTCCAGTCCTTCTCACTCCCAGGTATGAAGTGCAGCAGGTCAGCACTTTAGAGCAGGAGTCCATCAGAGTAGCAGTCCAGAAGAGTGACAGTCCTTTCACCAGAGTGGCAGACCTTCTTCCTGGCTGAGTATCCACAGGTCCAGAAGGGTGCTGAGTTGGTGATATCAGAAGTCCAGTACATATAACCAGTTGTGCCTTTGAATTGGGGAGACTTTAAAAAAGAGGCCTTTGAAGGGCACAGAGTCTCTGACCTTCCTGTCCTGGCTCCAGACTAACTACAGGGGGCTATGCAGCCCTTTGTGTGCTACAGGACACAGCCTATTCAGGTGTAAATGAAGCAGTGCTCAGCTTTGCCGTCCCTCAAGCCAGGTAATGGCCCATTAAGGCCCATCAGGTCACACCTAAGCTCCCTTTGTGTGTAGCTGTCTAGAAGGAATTCTCAAAGCCCAGCTGTCACCCAACCCAGATGTGAATTCAGATACAAGCAGCAGGCAGCAAATGGATAAAGTAAGAAAATGCCAACTTTCTAAAAGTGGCATTTTCAGAAACCCAATTTTAAAATCCAGATTTCACCATAAATTAAGTTTTTTAATTGTGATTCTAGAGACATCAAACTTGGGGGTCCCATCTCTTCCCAATTGGAAGTTACACTTGTAAGATATAGTAAGGTAATACCGATGATAACCTATGGGAGTAATATGCCTTGCAGGAGTGAAAAACAAATGTAAGAATTTTTCACAACCAGGAAATGTACAACTTAAAAGTACATGTTCAACTTTTTAAATACTCTGCGACTTGGGCTGTCCAGGGTCTACCTTAGGGGTACCTTATATGCATTAAAAAGGAAGGTTTGGGCCTGGCAAGAGGGTTAACTTGTCAGGTCGACGTGGCAGTTTAAAACTCTGCATACAGGCTCTGCAGTGGCAGGCCTGAGATATGTTTAAAGGGCTACTTAGCAGGTGGCACAATTAGTGCTGCAGGCCCACTAGTATCATTTAATTTAAAGACCCTGGGCACATGTAGCAAACTTTACTAGTGACTTAGAAGTAGAGTATATATGCCAAATGTGGATAAGCCAATGTTACCATGTTTTTACTGTATCAACGCGGTGCAGATTTCCGCGGTGCGCTGAAAATTAAAAAAACCAGCGGTTCATGACGAGCTCAGCTCATCATGAGCGTACGAGAGGTGTACCTCATGACGAGCTGAGCTTGTCATGAGCGTCGAAGGGGTTAAGTAGAGAGCATGCACACTTTAGCACAGGTTAGCAGTGGTTAAGTGCCCACAGTCCTACTGTCAGCAAAAACAAAGTCAGAAAAACAGGAGGTTGGAAAGCAAAAAAGTCAGGGGAAACCACGCAAGGATGCCAGGACTAACAGATGGGTTATAGAGGAACTTCCTGCCAGAAGACTGACACACACCATGCTGAATTGCATAACCTACTTTTGCTGAAGGCTACCGGAAGGCTCATTCAGCTTTTGCTTGCTAGCCTTATCAGCCTGTCTGCCAATGTAAACGAGAATAGCAGATGATGCTATTACATTGAACATTATTAGCCTTATTGTTGATAAATGGTATGGAAGTGCGATCCATCTTTGAAACTCAAATTAGGCCCTATCTTTGGTGCTAAGATTAGTTTAGTAAAACAAGGAGGTGAGGGGGGGATTGTAAATATTGACATAAAGAACACTTTATGCATTAACCAATATGCTGGAATATATGTTGCTGTTACCACTGCTAATAAACTTTACAGCTACTTTTCGGGTTATTTTTTTATCATAGTTACGATTTATCATATGTACACAAGGAAAAGATTTTCATTTTAAAATGAATCTTAAAAAAAAATATTAATTGTTTCCTAGTGTTTTTGGGTGTGCCTTTCCATTATGAGGGTTTGGGCTCCACTAATCATCCCTATGACAACACATATTATTGATCGTTCCTGAAATGAAGGTCACTCAGACACTGCTCAGTGGGTTGCTAGGTGATTTCAGTCCAACAGACTTTCTTGCTCATGTTGGCACACTGACTACGTTATTAGTGCTACGGAGACTAAAAAACCTATTTCTGAACAATCCAGTAAACAGATTACTCTTACTGCTCCAAATACTGCAAAGAGCCAAAACATATCAGCAAGAAAACAACAACTGGATCTTCATCTATGAGACCACTTTTTACCTGCTCCCACAAGCACGTATGTGGCAATCCATTGCCAGACACTCTACTTTCAAGGCACTCTAATGAGTTATCTATGGAAAGCGTACATCATTCACCTAAATAAAACTGAAAATATATTTACAGGCAAAAACTCTCAACTTACCATCCTTTCTTACACGGAGAACTGCATAGAAATGAATTGATGAATTCTCCTTCTAGGGAAAAAAGTTAACATTTGGAACGGTCTCCAGACAAAGACCAGCAATACCCACGATTACCACACAAACAGCAGACAGAATCACTTAACAGTAGGAGGGCAGAGGGGACACCCACCAAATATGGAACAAAACACACAAAAGATGGCAGGCACAAGAAAATATGCAGCATTTTCTCCATTTTCTTTAAATTTTACCACACATACGTACACCTACATGCTCATAACAACACGATATTGGGAGCTATGTTGCACATGCTTGATAGTAAACCACTTCCCACAGTGGCTGCATTGCATTCACACACTTTCCTCCACACATGAAGAAACACCTTATCAGCCTAGGCTAACTAACTGCTTTTGCTTCAATATACGGTATGGCAAGCAATTTTGTTCCTTTAAATAAATGCACTACTCTAGACACCATGCACAGTAATGAAATAATTCCTACACACCCCACTTAGCAAGCTCAATTCTTCAGTTGAAGCATATTCACAGGCAGCATGCTATCCACTTGTAAATGTGCTTTAGTGCCTCGTCAAGGGTGTGAAACATATCAATGTAAGCACAAAACAATTGAGTGCAAGACCTCGAATCACTGACTAAAAGCCATATATTTTGTGATGTAAGAGAACAATGAGAAATAGTTCTTAGTAGTACAGCCTAAGACACTGAGTTTAAAGTCATAATTAATGTCTTCATTTGCATCATGTTTGCAGTGATAAACATCTCCTAGAAGGAGAAAGTTAAGTCAGAGTTGTGAAGCAGATTTCACCGGGGTCTGATTTGCTTACATTCAGTCCTGCCAAGTATCACGCATCAGGTGTGACCTAACGCATTTCAGTGTGGTGTTCCCACATCACCGCACTGAAATGCATTGTCACGCATTTGGCCACTGACCGGGGCACTCTGGTGACAGCGCTGAAACGGCACCTCTGACACCCCGCTGTGTGCCCTGCGACCTCAGACTAGTATAACAAGATCGTGCTCAGCTGCTCTGAGTCAGTGCCTTGCTCTGCAGTGCTACAATGTAACAAAATCTGCCTGCTGCTGCTGCCTGGGGACCCGGGCGCAGGGCAGCCTGCCCATCAGAGTCGTTTCAGTATTACAGCTCTCAGACACAGTGGCGCCATAACCTCACATCCGTCGTGAAAGTCAGAGAAGACGCGCCGTGGGTCGGGGACGGACTCGACGACTGGAGTGGAGTTGTGCTGTGTTGTCGGTCCGACGCCTCGTGGCCCCGGCGTCTGTCTCAGTCTGGCACATGATGCAGCACTGCTGCCTGCGCAGGAGGGTGACAATATATAATTAATTTAATTAACCCGGCGTTGGACCGACCGGCGGTGGCTGGACCGGCCAGGCTGCACAGCAACGACCCGAGACAGTGACTACACTAGTCACTAGTCTCTCAGACTGGTCTGTCTGGTCAGCATCATCATGGCCGGGCGGCCGGCATGGCATCATCAGAGGACTGAGGATAATCAGATCATCGCCGCCCCCCCGGCCCAGCGTAGGGAGACAGTGCCAGTACTGTGTAGTAGTGATGGAGCCACCCGGCCCTTTCACTCATGCTGTTACGCACACACGCACCCCGAGGGCGGGCTTGCCCAAGGGCTTAAATAAAGGGGCGCAAGACCACTCGGGGTCTTGGCCCGATGAGCATATCCACGTGTTTGTATCCATCATTGAAGTGTCCCCCACTCGTGGTAACACCCACCCCAGTCACTACACTGGCGACAAGGCGAGTCTGTCCCACGCCTCACCGTGCTCACGTCTGCCAGCCCTGGTACCTGGAGGGTTCTGTCGAGTTCCGGTTGCTGTGCCCCTGGTGCCGGCGCGGCCCGCGCCCACAGTGCCACTTGTGCCAGAGGTGGGTGCCCACCCCGCATGGAGTCGACTGCCTGCAGCGGAGTGAAGTTTGGTATGCCCCGCTTCAGCAGGCGTGTCCCCGCTGCCACCGTTGTCCCAGATTGGCGTCTTCGGCACATGGTCGGCACCAGGAAGTGAGGCCTGCCCTGCCCACGAGCACTGCCAAGACCTGGCGCTGCGTCACCTCCACATATCGCCTCTGCATTTCGCGCCCGGCCTCCGAATAACGCTTCAGCCCGACCGCGCTCCCACAGTCACATGGTCGAGCCGGCCAGTGAAGCCCTGCAGTGTCTGCAGAGAGGCTGCCCACGCGCACGCAGCTGAAGATCGAGGCCCTCGCCTGCAAGGGGCCCTCAGTCCAACGCCCCCTACTGTCCGTGTAGGTAGCGGCAGAGAGCACGCTCAGGAGCCTCCAACCACCTGCCACTGCACTGGGAGCAGGCCACAGGGAACGTGCAGTTGGGCAGAGTAAGCAACATCAACCACACTGAAAGGGAAAAGGATAAAAGGGACAGAAGAGGAATTGTGGGGAAAGGTAACGCTCACCTCATCAAGACAGTCTCCAGTAGCAACTCTGAGCCAATCAGGTTGTCCCCGGTACACATTCACAGCGAAGGCCACCAAGCACTGCCTGCAACAGCCCTGTGCTTCCTGTCGCCTTTTCGCTCTGCACTGATGGCTATCTGTGTTCTGCTGCACCAAGAAGCGGCCACCAGTAGAAGATTAACAACCCGGGCGTTGATGGTCGGGGTGCCCCACAAGCAGCACCGCCCCCTCAGCAAGCCGCCCAACAAGCCCCCGCTCAGCCCGGTCACTGCACATATGCCCCATTGCCACCCTTCAGTGAGCTCTTGGACCCATCCACCGCAGCGGCACGATGGCGCTCTTGGATTGGTCGGCTGGACCATTATTTCATCAGTGTGCGGGAGGCAAATGATAGAGTAAAGAGATCACTCCTCATGTGCTATGGAGGAGCTGAGTTGTACGATCTTTTCGAGACTTTGCCGGATAGAAGGGAAGATGATGACTACGCTGGGGCTGTCGCGGCCCTGAACCGCCACTTCGATCCTCAGATTAACCCGGATTTCGAATGGCTCAAGCTCCGGCAGGCAGGACAGGGAGAGGCCGAGACCATAGACATCTTCTACGCCTGCTTACGGAAGCTTGCAACCTTGTGCACTCTACCAGACCTAAGAAAACAAGTTACTTACCTGTAACTTCAGTTATCCAGTATTGGTATCTTTCATAGATTCACATGCCTGAATCATTCCCCGTCGTCGAGGCGGGAGTCCCACGGTAAATAAAAAAGCAGTGCCAAAAGCACTTTGCAGTAGTAGGCCCTAGAAAAAAGGCCTGAGGCCTATATTATAGTAGCCTATCTACCTCCTTATGCTAAAAGACCCAAAGTCTTTGCTCCAACCAATCAGCTCACAGCACCCTCTAGAACCTTCCCTGCAGAGCCAGCTCTCCTCAGATTTTCGTAGCACAAGTGGGAACAAGTATCCCAAACTAAGAGAACTGACTCTCCGGGGAGGAGGGTGGGTTGCATGTGAATCTATGAAAGATACCAATACTGGATAACTGAAGTTACAGGTAAGTAACTTGTTTTCTTATCCAGTATTGGGGTATCTTTCATAGATTCACATGCCTGAATCAGAATAGCAAGCAGTAAGCCAGGCAAAGTCGGTTGCGGATGGTGGGAGACTTATTGCAGTGCACCCCCATGAGTGTATCGTCAACAACCAACAAACGCTTAGAGATTAAACCATTACTACATCACGTTCAAGTTCAACATTGACAATACTCATTTTCTTTCTGGAAAGAAATCTTAGGCATCATACAACAAAAACACAACATGTTAAATGCTTTCATATATATATAAATACAATCTAATAAAAGCATATACTTTAAATGAAATAAGTGAACATCAGTACCTGAACATACTCCTTATGGAAACAGGTGACGTAAAACAGCTTGACCTACTGCCGCATCATCCTGATTTGCTGATTGTAGGCAGTAGTGTCTTGTAAACGTGTGGACATTCTTCCATGTCGCAGCACGGCAAATGTTCTCAAGCGTCACTCCTGCAAATAAAGCCGCAGACGCTGCTACAGCTCTTGTGGAGTGAGATCGAACAGACCTTGTCAATGGTCGATTAGCCTTGACGTGGCAGAATTGAATCGCGGATGCGATCCATCTGGAAATTGTGGCTTTAGTGACCGCTTTCCCCAAAGTATTTTGACCATAAGCCACAAACAATTGATCTGATCTTCTCAAAGTTTTGGTTCTCTGAAGATAGAATTTTAAGCATCTCTTGATGTCTAAAGAATGCAATGTCTTTTCAGCCGGGGTTGACGGATTTGGAAAGAAAACTTTCAGCTTTACAGGTTCATTTAAATGAAACTGGGAAGGCACTTTCGGTATGAATGTTGGATTTGTTCGTAAAGTGACATAGTCCTGGGAGAAATGCAAAAAGGGCTCCTTTATAGTGAAAGCTTGAATTTCTCCCACTCTTCTTGCGGAAGTTAGCGCCAATAATAAAGCAACCTTCCATGTTAAGAACTTGAGGTCGGCTCTATGGATAGGCTCGAACGGATGTTTCATCAGTTGTGATAGAACCGTGTTGAGCTCCCATTCCGGTGGTGAGGGCTTGACTGGTGGATAAGCCCGGAACAGACCTCTCATAAATTGCTTGATTAGCGATGAAGAGCAGAGTGACTGAGCATTGGTCCTCTTTCTGTACCTGGATAAAGCCGCTAAGTGGACCTTTATTGATGAAAAAGAAAGGCCAGATTGCGCTAAGTGTAATAAATAGGGCAATATCTTTTCTGCCGGTGCCTCTATAGGGTGCAAAGCACTAGAGATGCACCATGCGCAAAAACGCTTCCACTTGAGACGATAAGTCTTTAATGTACTCTGGGCTCTTGCCTTCTCTAGAATGTCCCGGCATTCCTGAGGAATTTGAAGATGCTCAAATTCTAAGAAGTTAGGAGCCATGCGTGCAATTTCAGTGATTGAGGATCTGGGTGAAGTACCTGACCCTCGTTGCGTGATAGTAGCTTCGGAACTACCCGCAGCTTGATCGGTGGCTCCTGAGAAAGTAGCATGAGTTCCTGAAACCAATACTGGCGAGGCCACTTGGGAGCAATGAGGAGAAGGCGACAACTCTCCACTTTCATTTTGCGCACCACTCGTGGAATCAGAGGAATCGGAGGGAAAGCGTATGCATATGTCCCTGACCATCGCATCGAAAGGGCATTCCCCCTTGACCCCTGTTGAGGATACCTGCTGGCGTAGTACCGGCATTTCTTGTTCTGTTGGGTCGCAAATAGGTCCAACCTGGGTTTGCCCCATCTCTGAAACACATAGTTCTACTGGCCGTTGTCCAGTTCCCACTCGTGGCACTCTGACAAAGTTCTGCTCAGTTTGTCTGCCAAGGTGTTGTAGAGGCCTCTGACATGCTCCACTTTGAGGGTTATGTTGTGAACTGTTAACCACCTCCATAGCTCTTGGGCTTGTTTGGATAGTGTTGCCGATCTCGTTCCTCCCTGCTTGTTGATATAAAACATGCTTGTGGTGTTGTGCGTTCTGACTAAGACCGAGGATTCCACTATCCTGGGGAGGAACGCTTGAAGAGACAGACAAATGGCTTTCAGCTCTAGGCTGTTGATGTGGCATCTCTTGTCTTGCTGAGACCATCGTCCCTGCACTTGCAGTTCCTGGAGGTGACCACCCCAACCCTCCATGGACGCATCCGTTGTAAGAATAAAATCCGGAGGATTCTGCAAGAATGGAAGCCCCTGCTCCAGATTGCTGATCTGAGACCACCATTGGAGTGCGTGTACCATCCTGTTGGTGACTGTGATGGTGTCCTCGAATGAACCTGTCGCTTGATGCCATTGACAGTTTAGCTCCTCTTGCAGCGGTCGCATCTTTAGACGCACCAATGGAATGAGGTTGATGGCTGAAGAACACATCCCCAGAAGTGATGCATATAGGCGAACTGAAAGTGACTTTCTTCTTGCCAGCTTTCTGGCTAACGCCTGCAGACGGAGTTGTCTCTCTCGAGACAAGGATGCCTTGCATTCCACCGTGTCTAGGCAAGCTCCTAGGAACAACAGGCTTTGTTCCGGATGCATATGAGACTTGGTTTTGTTGATTGTGAGGCCTAGCGATGCGAAGAGATTGCAGCATGCCGTAATGTCGGCTCTCACTTTGGCTTCTGATGGACCTTTGACTAGCCAGTCGTCCAAATACGGGAAGACCTGCACTTTTGCTGCCCGAAGAGCTGCTGCCACCGGGGCCAGGCACTTCGTGAAAATCCTTGGGGCCGACTTGAGGCCGAATGGGAGAACTTTGAATTGATAATGGGCGCCTGCCACAGTGAAACGGAGGTACTTCCGATGGTTTGGGTGGATTGGGATGTGGAAGTATGCGTCTTCCATGTCCAAGGAGGCCATGTAATCTCCCTCGTTGAGGCAACTGAGAATGTCCGAGAGGGTGACCATTCGAAATCCCTGCTTCTTGAGATATTTGTTCAGATTGCGCAGGTCTAGGATCGGTCGCCATTCCCCGGTTTTCTTTTTTATGAGGAAAAAACGGGAATAGAAACCCGTCCCTCTCTGATGGATTGGAACCTTCTCTACTGCGTTCTTGAGTAGCATAGCTTGAACCTCCTTGAACAATAGGTGAAGACGAGGGGGAGGGGGGCCCCTGGGCGGAGTTGGTGGAGGTTTGGTGATGAACTCTAGGGTGTGACCATGTTGGATCAAGTCTAACACCCACCGATCCGATGTTATATTCTGCCATTGTTGTTGAAAAGCAGATATTTTCGCGCCCACGGGAAGGTAAGGGGTTGGAGGTGGCGCCCAATTGCTCTCACTGTTTCTTGTGACTGTCTCGTCCTTGGTTGTTTGCGCGCCTTCTTCCTCCTTGACGAGAGAAACCAGCCGATCCAGATTGTCTGTAAGCAGACTGGTAGTTTTGACGGTATTGTGGTTGATACTGTCTGCCTTGTTGGTAATAACTTCCCCTGGAAGAATAACCTCGTCCTCTAGCTCCTCTGAACGCACCTCTTTTATATTGTAAGGATCCTAGCGACTTTGCGGTATCCGTGTCAGTTTTAATCGTCTGGAGAGCCTCATCGACATGTTTTCCAAAGAGAGACTTTCCGTCATAAGCCATGTCCAGAATTTTCAACTGAACCTCCGGACGAAACGTAGTGGCTTTTAACCACCCTTGACGTCTCAGGACGGCTGCTCCAGCCAACTGCCTGAAGTTCGTATTCGCCATATCTAGAGCGCAGTCGATGGATTCTTCCGCTGCCCGCTCTCCTTCCATTAAAACTTTCCTGGCTTCTTGCCTTGAGTCCTCTGGCAATAGCTCTATGAATCTAGCCATCTCCGACCACATTTGGCGATCGTAGCGTCCAATAATCGCCATTGAATTTGCTATCCTGATGGATGCTGCAGCCATAGTGGAGAACTTCTTCCCAATAAGGTCTAATCTTCGTCCCTCTTTATCTGGTGGAGTAGAAATAGGGGTAGCTGGGTTCTTTGACCTTTGCTGCGCCGCTTGAGAGATTACCGAATCCGGGCGTGGATGGCCAATAAGACACGCCGGACTAGAAAGCGGGGCACGATATTTCTTTTCTATTCTGGGTAACACAGCAGGCACAGATGCAGGGTTTTCCATTATCTTTATGCCTTCCTTCCAAATAAACTCAATTATGGGAATGGCTCTAGATATCTTCCTTGTTTCCTCTTTAAAGTCATGGAGAAAACACTCCGTTTGCTCCACTGTAACAGGGAGCTTAAACCTGGTTGATGCCCTCTGCATCAGGTTGTGAAAACCACCTACATCTTCAGGCGGTGAATCTGAAGGTTGTGGAGTCGGAGGGGACGGCATGGGTATAACATATTCATCCCATGGGTCCGATGAAGGAATGTTAGGCAACTCTCCATCTTCTACCTCCTCTTCTGATGATGAATCCAGAGGTTGTGGAGGCAAGACCGGTTGCGTAGTGTCCACAATTGGAGAAGCCGGTGGCTGTTGCCGAGGAGGAGCTACCGTGTCAGATTGAGGTACTTGCGGAGGAAAACGCTGTTTGTAATCCGCCAGCATAGCCTGTAAATCCTGTATCAAATTAGGCGGCAACTGAGTGACTTCCGGGACTCTAGGCCTTCTCTGATGATCCAATGAATGAGGCACTATGATATCCCCTTGGTAATAGTGCTCAGCGTATGAATCCTCCTCATCATCATCTTGGCACTTGATGACAAGCTCGGATGGATGACGTGCCACACCAAAAGCACCCTCATCATCATCATCCTCATAGTCATCTTCTTCATCGTCCGCATAGGTTTCCAGAAGATGAGAAGGCATAAGTGGAGATATGTATGAACCTTGTTGCCTCTTAAAAGACACTAGTTAAAAGTTTTTTGTCGCTATTGGCGTACAAAAGGCCTGATTCCCAGTGGCAGGTCTTAATAAAGCTGGTTCCATCGACCTTGATGACCCCGGAGACCAAGGCGCATCCATTTGTTGAAAAGATGTCGTCGTCGACGGATTTATCGTCGACGAGATCGACGACGAGGGCATCGTCGACGATAGGCTTGCCGTCGACGGGGCTGTCGTCGACGGGCTGGACGTCGACGGGACAATCGTCGATGGACTCGTCGTCGATGGAGCCACCGTCGACGGGACGGTCGTCGACGAGGCAACCAATGACGGGCTCGTCGTCGACGGGATAGACGTTGATGCTTTCTTCGTCGACGAGGCAGTCGTCGACGGCGGCGTCGCCGACTTCGTCGACGGGCTCTTCTTAGATGACGAGTTTTTTGATGATGACGGCGTCTTCGTCGACGATTCGTCTACGAGAGTTCTTTTTGTCACGATACTGATTTTAGTAGACACAATAGGTGTAGTGATAGACGTAGTTGATATCATATCCATAGAAGAAGAGGTTGAAGTGGAGACAGTGGTAACTGGAGAGGAGACAGTAGAAGTCTTACTCACTGTTTTCTTTGCCGGATCGTTGGTGGCTGAGGCTCCAGAGACAGAATGTTTGGATCTCTGTGAAGAGCCTGAAGTAGAGTGGGAGGCCTTAACATGCTTTCTCCCCTCACTTATCTTATCCTCTTGAGACCTCGCCCTCTTGCTAGAGGTAGAGGCTCTATCATCATCATCCTTGGAAGAGGATTTAAGCCACAAAAGGACTCTGGCCTCCCTATCCCTTAAGGTCTTGGCAGGGAAGGTAACACAGATCTTACAGGTCTTTGCCTCATGCTTGGGATACAGGCAATAAATGCAGTCCTTGTGTAAGTCATCCACATGGACCCTCTTCTTCTCACATGTTCTGCAGGGTCTGAACAAGGCCTTCTTGTCAGACATCTTGAAGCTCTGAAGAAAAAACTGAGTCAAGACTCAGGGAGACTCCCTTCCACACGACGTGCGGTGAAAATCTGAGGAGAGCTGGCTCTGCAGGGAAGGTTCTAGAGGGTGCTGTGAGCTGATTGGTTGGAGCAAAGACTTTGGGTCTTTTAGCATAAGGAGGTAGATAGGCTACTATAATATAGGCCTCAGGCCTTTTTTCTAGGGCCTACTACTGCAAAGTGCTTTTGGCACTGCTTTTTTATTTACCGTGGGACTCCCGCCTCGACGACGGGGAATGATTCAGGCATGTGAATCTATGAAAGATACCCCAATACTGGATAAGAGTATAAATCCGCGCACAGCTCATTCAAGGATGTCGGTCAGTCCCGTTACGATGCCTCATACTGCGACAGCCCGGCATCACCCTCGACGAAATTCTGGTGCTTGCCAGGTCCCACAAACTATCCAACGCGCGTGCAAACAAAATGGAGGCGGCCCTCAATCGGCCCACTGCGACACAGCGGACACCCACAGTCAAGGAGGAGAGAGTGGATGCGATTCTAAAATGGCCGTCTCAGTCAAGAGGAGCCACGAGGCCTCTGCAGAAGAACACTTGCGGCAACTGCAGCCTGGATCACCCTCCAGGAGGGAGGTGCTTTGCAAGAGGGAAAACGTGCTTGCAATGCGGAAAACTCAACCACTTCGCACAGGTCTGCAGGAGCGGAAGAGGACGGAGCAATGACTGAGCGGAAGAGGACGGAGCAATGACCCAGGCCCACGTGGCCCCGCAACGACGGTACGGCAGCTAATGCTGGAAGATCCAAAAGACCAAGTTGACAACACCCCGCCAGGATGTTTAAAAGGTAAGACGTTCAAGTTGCACGTGGATCCAACTGTCCGGCCCATGGCGCTGAGGCATCGGAGGGTGCCGTTCCGTCTGCGGCCGCAGGTGGAGGACGAACTGAAGAAGCTGGAGGACCTGGGGGTGATAGAGAAAGTGTTGGGTCCTACCCCGTGGGGGTCCCCCCTCATCGTGGCCCCGAAACCAAAGCAGCCAGGGACCATTCGATTATACGTCGACATGAGCCTGCCGAACAAGGCCGTAAAGAGGGAACGTCATCTCACGGCCACAATGGATGACATCGTAGCCGACCTGAACGGTGTCAAATAGTTCACCAAACTGGACCTCAATGAGGGGTATCACCAGCTGAAACTGCACCCCGACAGTCGGAACATCACAACGTTTTCCACTCACGTTGGATTACGTTGCTACGAGAGATTGAGTTTTGGCGTCTCGTCAGCTGCAGGGGGTAATAAACTTAAGTGATGACATCCTTGTGTTCTCCAAGACGCTGGAGGAACACCCCAAACACCTCTGAGCCACCCTGCAGTGACTCGCAGACAACGGACTAACCCTGCACAAATCCAAATGCTCATTCTATCAGTAGTTGGTGGACTTCTTCGAATACATCTTCTCCAGAGAAGGGCTGCATGTAGACCCGAAGAAAGCAGAAGCCATTCGATCTGCTCCAAGACCCACACCGGCCACCGAAGTCCGGAGCTTCCTTCGAATGGCCACGTACTGTGGCCGGATCATCCCCAACCTTGCGTCTTTGTCCGAGCCCCTCCGTGTCCTCACGAAGGCGGGTCAACCATAGGCTTGGTCTGCCAAAGGAGATCTGACGTTTCAGGCAATCAAGAGCGCCCTCATCGACGACTGAGTCATAGCATACTTTCGCCCACATCGACGCATGGAGGTTGTGGTGGATGCAAGCCCGTGAGGGCTAGGAGCTGTCCTGATGCAGGAAACCGAGTCCAGAGAATGGGTCCCCACCGCATATGCCAGTTGGGCGCTGACTGCCACCGAGATGTGGTATGCACAGATAGAGCGGGAGGCCCTAGCCATCAAATGGGTGTGCCAGCACTTCCATCTGTACCTGTACGGGCACGAATTCCGGGTGGTCACAGACCACAAGCCCCTCGTCCCGCTCTTTGCCGGCACTGCTCGGTTGCCCCCCCACGGATTGAGAGATGGGTAGTGCAGCTACAAACATACCGTTGTGAGGTGGTATTCCGACCAGGGGCCAACAACCTGGCTGATTTTCTATTGTGGCACCCTGGCACACCCCAGCCACTCCAAGCACTGGCGGATGAGGAGTACACTGAAGTTTGTTTGCATGGTCTCCCTAGAAGCGTGTTCTGTTGCACTCACGCTTGAAGACGTTGTAAAGGCAACAGAGTCCGACGAGTGCCTAATCAAAGTCAAGGACATGCTAGTCGATCGGATGGATGGTGTCAAGCGCCCTCACGGCGGAGGAGCAGTTTTTTTATGCAGCAAGTGTGGAGGGTGCAAAGTGAACTCAGCGAAGGTCCTCATGGGGTGATCCTGAGGGGAGCCTCCCTTGTGATCTCGAAGAGTCTGCAGAAAGAGGTGGTCCATCTCGCACACCAAGGTCATCAGGGTGCTTCCAAAACCAAGGCCCAACTCAGGAGCAAGGTCTGGTTCCCAGGGATGGACGCCATGGTGGAAGAAGTTGTACGCAACTGTCACTTGTGCTGCATCACAGACGGCAATACAGCACCTCACCCAGTGATCACTGAAGAACCGTGTCCAGAGCCGTGGTCCAAAATAAGCTTCGATTTTGGGTCGTTCCAGGATGGGCAGAACACGCTGGTGCTGGTCGACTCCCATTCAAAATTCCCAGTGGTGGAGGTAGTGTCGTCAACGGCGTTCTGCCATGTGAAGATGGCCCTGGATCGCACGTTTGCCATGATGGGTCTGCCAGAGGAGATCAAGTCTGACAATGGACCCCCATTCCAAGGCAGAGACTTCCAAGACTACCTGACCTCCTGAGGCATCCAACACCAGAAGATCACTCCACAGTGGTCCCAGGCGAACGACGAGGTGGAGCGGTTCAAGCGCACAATGAACCGGGCTCTGAGGATCGGGGTGGAGAAAGGAGACGATGCCAAGCAGTGCCTCTCGCAGTTTCTCAGCGCATATCGTCATACCCCACACTGCACCACCAGGTGCGCGCCAGCCCACCTATTGTTTCGATGGGCTCCAAGAGACAACATGCCGGCCAATCCATCATGGAGTCCCCCAGAGCCAGACCAAGGTGCAGTGCAAGACAGAAGGAAATCATCCAATGACAAGGCGAGCCAAGCTCGAAGAGCCCAGTTCATGAGTGTCCAAGTTGGAGACAGAGTCGTGGTAAAAGACCGCTACCCAAGCTGGAAGTATCGCACCCCATATGAGCCCGAAGTGTGGGAAGTAATCAACGTACAAGGCACCATGGTATCGGCCATGCGGGGAACCTGCATTGTCACAATAAATTCCTCATGGTTCAAGAAGGTTGCAAATGACATGACAGCAACTGACCAAACCCTGGAAGAGCTGGAAGGCGGAGAGGGAACAGCCCCAGCGGAAGACTCAAGAGGTCAGCCAGAGGATGGGCGACCCCAACCCGGAAGAGAAGCAGGGGCAGAGGAAAATGGGACGAGCCCAGAAGATGCCTCACCCGAACCAGAGAAGGAATCAGAGGGGTCGGAATCAAGAAAGAACTCCCGGAGCCAGAAGTATGGTCTCCGGCCGAATCCGGTCAGAGACTGAGAGACTTTGCGTGGTGTGCCACAAGAGACTAAGCAGGTCCCGGAAAAGACTTGTTGTATCTCAAAGATTGGAGGGATGTAGTGACGGAGCCACCCGGCCCGTTCACTCATGCTGTCACGCACCCACGCACTCCGAAGGTGGGCTCACACGAGGGCTTAAATAAAGGGGCGCATGACCGCTCGTGTCTTGGCCCGATGAGCATATCCACGTGTGTGTCCATCATTGAAGTGTCCCGGACCCAGCAGTGCGACCTAGTCCCCCACTCGTGGTAACACCCACCCCCAGTCACTACACACTAGACACAAGACTGTGAAATTGAACAAGTAAGTACTTTCTTTGGTCAGCCTACGCAGCCTGATAGTACTGTGTGTTGTTTATGCAGTTACTGTTCTGTGAGCAGCACGCACGCACTTGCAGCACTGATCTGTGATCATTTGATCATGATGTCTTGTGATCTAATCTGCAGGGCGGGCTGGCTGCTGGTCAGGCAGCCCACTGATAGTAGTAGTCAGTGTTGTCTTTATGTTACCTAACCAGCACGGCACGGCACGCACACTCGGCACTGCAGATCTCATGTGTTATCTAATCTGTAGGGCTGCTCTGTGACCGGGCCTTGGGTATTATCATCACTGACGATGCACAGGGGCCTGTAGGTGATCATGCTCCTGGGCAAAGCCATGTGTCTGAACACTGTCTGTCCAAGCCTAAGAGCAGACCTTTCTCAGTCTGCACCCCTGTGATCCCTAAGTATGGCCCCAGTTTGAAGATTATTACAGCTATCGCCTGGCTCAACCCGTCGTGACAGTCATGCCTGGTCAGCATCAGTGTGCACAGTGTCCAAGTGTAAGGTACAGGCAGTGTTCACTTTAAACTACATATAAAATAACAGAGCACACAGTTTAAAATGAAAGACAAGTGAAACTTAAATAAACTGAAGGAAATATATTTATTTACATTACGAACTCTTAACCTTTTCCATTACGAAATGTTTTCATCACATCCACCATAATACATGAAAGAATAAGAAGAAACTTAGCATTATCTTTTGTTTTCTATTTTGTTTTACATCTGCAATATTATGCCATTCCGAATGTTGTGTAGTGTTACATGAGCTACAGTCCAGTGCTCGCTGGCTGCAGAACTGTCCTGTTCTTATTGGCGTTTCTCTGTACTTTCAGTTAATGGTTTCAATAACACTAACTTGGAATATTTTTTACCGTATGTAAATTGCTTACAAGATACTTGTTTTATCGAATAAAAGCTTACAACAACAACAATAACACTAATGTGCACTCTGGCATTGTTGTGAGCGTGGAAGCTGAGACTTCCAACCAGTAACAAGTGGCCTGTTAGGGACAGGGCTCTCTATGTGTCATGTTGATTAGTGTCCTTCCATTTCTGGTGTCTAGCAGCAGTTTTAAGATCTTTTTAGAGTTTCTTGTTGCTCAGATGGGTCTAATTTCTAATATTTATATGTTTCCCTCGTCTTCATTGCTTGATTTTGCTCGCGAGAAAATGTCACTCATAGTAATTGAAATGTCACTCATAATTACACTAAAATTATGAAAATGTCATACATAGGAATCTGAAACCTTGGCAGCTACGTACATTCATTTCAAAAGATAGATTTGTTTACTACTGTAGCTAGGTACTATTGATTTCAACACAACCTTAGGTAAGATTTTATTAAGGAATGCAACTCTTGTCTAATAAGTAGCCTTCTAGCTGAGTGATTAAGCCTTACAAATTATTATACCAGCTTATAGAGCAATATGTTCAAAAGAAGGTTGGATGATGTTATCAGTAATGCCATCAATGATGTCATCAATTATGTCCTTTAAGATGTCATGAGTAAAGTCATAGATGAAGTAACAGAACATGTCATGAGTAATTTAATATGTGAGGTCATTAGCAGTGCATGGCGGAGGAGAAAGTTATAGTTAGCTCCACTAAATACAACTGATGAATTTCTGTGTTTTTTAAAATGCTATGTTATGTTCAATAGTTTTCTGAAGCGCCCAAATACCCAAGGGTGTCTTGGCACTAACTACAGATGCCATTGGAAGAATCCAGGATCGGAAGCCTTTATAGTTCAAAACATTAATGTTGACGCTGACATGTTCACCTAGTTATAATGTTACTTTAACCTTTATTTTTTTTCAGTGAATATATATATCTAAACATACATTACCTACTGGTGGTTGCCAGTAGATAGTTATAGTTAGGACCTGGCTTCAGTAGGAAAATAGTTTTTTGTCTTTGCTAATAACTTTGGCACTGGTCGACGAGTCTTCACAAAAATTTTGAAACTAGTATGCATCTGAGATCAGCTGCTGTGTGAAAAGTTTCAGGATGATTTGTAAGCAGGCTGAGATAAGAGGGGGTTCCAAAATACGGTTTCTACGTGCAATTTCCTATAGGGATTTTGAACAGGACTACAGCCTAAACAGCTGAACAGAATTACATCAAATTTGGCAGAAATCTTGCTCTTGGCCCAGAAAGAGCCCTTCTTGTGTTTTGGTGTAAATCCATTCAGTAATTTCTGAGTTAATAAAGAAAAAACACATTTGTATATATGGGAAGGTGGATCCAACACATCTAATGCTGTGATCTGATTGGATGCCAACACTTCAACCAGAAACAGTTGACTGCCATTTTGGGACTTTAACTCAGCAGCGTCCCCAAAAAAAAGTAAATAAAAAAAATGGAAGTGGCAAGAATACCCAGATCCCTCTAGGCTTGGAGGTGGGGTCCTGCAGGGAGCATTTTTGATATTTAATTTTTTTTAAAACACACAAGAGGGTGTTTAAACATCGGCCCCCGGGTGGGCCAGGTCCTGGGGGCAAATTGTAAAAGTTATGTTGGGGAGTGGGTGCATGCAGACAGCCTCCTAATGGCTGATCTCGGTCTCAGGGACCGCCAACTCCCCAGGGGAGGCCAAATTGAATTGAGGTGAAGGGGCTCTGCGCGGCCCCCCTTTCAAAGCTATTTACAGCCTGGGGACCGCCATTTCCCCGGGGCTAGCCCAATATGTAAGAGGGGGTCCGCAGGGAACCCCCCCTCCTGATCCTATTAGGACCCTGGGGTCTATCACCTCCCTGGAACCAAAAGGTTTTACTCAAAGGGGGGGCGTGGCCCCCCCAGGGCCATTTGCACCTGCTGGGACCACCACCTCCCCAGCACAGGCCCTGTAAAAACAAAGGAGGGGTGCCGCACAGCTCTCCTCATGGCCCTGAGGAACCTCACCCCCAGGGCCGGCTCCCTATGTCCTGAAGTGCCCACACTCAGGACATAGATGTTTGCTTTCACTTGCAGGACCGTTGACAGCCCCCGCTAAGCTAATCAAGAGCAAACAGAAAGTCCACTCTCAGTGGACGGAAGCAGGACAAGTGCTGCTGCCCATTGGGAGTGGTCTTTTCACATACAAAAGAATTGCTCCTGCATACAGTGAGCAGAATTTTTTGCTGCTCCCTGTGTGTGGGAGCAATGCCGGCTCCAGCTGGAGGCAGAATACTACACCAGCTCACATTAACACTATTAAAAAGGCGCTGTTCAGCCAGTTTCCGGCATCAACGGACCACCGTGGGTAAGCTGAGGCCAACGAGAGAGGAAGGAGGGAGATGGAGCCCCGACCGTAGCACGTACTCCACTGGAGATTTGGCGCAGAGCCTGGCCTGTACCTTCTGGTGAGCCCATTTGCACAAACCAGCGACCGGGCTGTTCGGCAAATCCTGGGGAGTGCTCTGTGCATTGGCGCTCCCGCTGTGAAGACCTGACGTCCAGTGTACAGTGTGCTGGAGGATCCAGAGGGACGCGCAGTCTGGAGAGCGAGTTCGACAGCGGGGAAGCTCCCCCTTCCCCCCGCGGCCTGCTGCTAATTGGCCCACAGGCTGGAGTGCATACAGCGGCCGGCCATAAGCGACCTTAGTGCATGGTGAGTGCGCACCGTGACCGCATTTGGGCAGCGGAGAAGTTGTAAAGCAGACTCACCACTTAACGGGCAAATCCGCTGGAGCAGGCCTGTGAGAGCTCGCTTTTTGATTTTTACTGAACAGTTGGCGCTGCGCTTGAGAGGACAATATTGATAAATGTCACGAGGTGTGCCACTCTGACCCCGTTACTCAATGGTGTGCTTATGATTAAGAGTTAGCACCAAAAGATGATGGACAGAATGTTGAACATTGGCAAACATTCACCCCCAGTCACAGATCTGGGTTTAATCCATTGTTATTTTGCTCACCACATCACCCCAGTTCAGACATAACCATATGCAAATCAGTCTTGACCCTGTGCCTCATGGGAACAGTCCAGACCGAACAGCCAGGTCATGTCCTCCCTGGACCGGAATCAAGCATCCTAGGACCGGTTTCGGCCTTTCAGCCCTTATCAGCCAAGATAGCTTGACTCAAGTGGTGTAGTGAGCACGGGACCAATGTCTGGGCATACCCTCCCCACTTAGGGTGAAAATGCAGCACAAAAAGATGAAGGACGGAATATTGAACATTGTCAAACATTCACCCCCAGTCACAGATCTGGGTTTAATCCATTGTTATTTTGCTCACCATATCAGCCCAGTTCAGACATAGCCATATGCAAATCAGTCTTGACCCTGTGCCTCATGGGAACAGTCCAGACCGAACTGCCAGGCCATGTCCTCCCTGGACCGGAATCAAGCATCCTAGGATCGGTTTCGGGCTTTCAGCCCTCATCAGCCAAGATAGCTTGACTCCAGTGGTGTAGTGAGCACGGGACCCAAGTCTGGGCATAACCTTCCCACTTAGGGTGAAAATGCAGCACAAAAAGATGAAGGACAGAATGTTGAACATTGTCAAACATTCACCCCAGTCACAGATCTGGGTTTAATCCATTGTTATTTTTCTCACCATATCAGCCCAGTTCAGACATAGCAAATGCAAATCAGTCTTGACCCTGTGCCTCATGGGAACAGTCCAGACAGAACTGCCAGGCCATGCCCTCCCTGGACCGGAATCAAGCATCCTAGGACCGGTTTCGGGCTTTCAGCCCTCATCAGACAAGGTAGCTTGACTCCAGTGGTGTAGTGAGAACGGGACCCAAGTCTGAGCATACCCTTCCCACTTAGGGTGAAAATGCAGCACAAAAGATGAAGGACAGAATGTTGAACATTGTCAAACATTCACCCCCAGTCACAGATCTGGGTTTAATTCATTGCTATTTTGCTGACCACATCACCCCAGTTCAGACATAGCCATATGCAAATCATTCTTGACCCTGTGCCTCATGGGAACAGTCCAGACTAAACTGCCAGGCCATGTCCTCCCTGGACGGGAATCAAGCATCCTAGGACCGGTTTCGGGCTTTCAGCCCTCATCAGACAAGGTAGCTTGACTCCAGTGGTGTAGTGAGAACGGGACCCAAGTCTGAGCATACCCTTCCCACTTAGTGTGAAAATGCAGCACAAAAGATGAAGGACAGAATGTTGAACATTGTCAAACATTCACCCCCAGTCACAGATCTTGGTTTAATCCATCGTTATTTTGCTCACCACATCACCCCAGTTCAGACATAGCCATATGCAAATCAGTCTTGACCCTGTGCCTCATGGGAACAGTCCAGACCGAAATTGCCAGGCCATGTCCTCCCTGGACTGGAATCAAGCATCCTAGTACCGATTTCAGGCTTTCAGCCCTTATAAGCCAAGATAGCTTGACTCCAGTGGTGTAGTGAGCACGGGACCCACTTCTGGGCATAACCTTCCCAGTTAGGGTGAAAATGCAGCACAAAAAGATGAAGGACAGAATGTTGAACATTGTCAAACATTCACCCCCAGTCACAGATCTGGGTTTAATTCATTGTTATTTTGCTCACCACATCACCCCAGTTCAGACATAGCCATATGCAAATCAGTCTTGACCCTGTGCCTCATGAGAACAGTCCAGACTGAACTGCCAGGCCATGTCCTCCCTGGACCGGAATCAAGCATCCTAGGACCGGTTTCGGGCTTTCAGCCCTCATCAGCAAAGATAGCTTGACTCCAGTGGTGTAGTGAGCACAGGACCCACGTCTGAGCATACCCTTCCCACTCAGGGTGAAAATGCAGCACAAAAAGATGGTGGATGGAATGTTGAACGTTGTCAAACATTCACCCCCAGTCACAGATCTGGGTTTAATCCATTCTTTATTTTGCTCACCACATCACCCCAGTTCAGACATAGCCATATGCAAATCAGTCTTGACCCTGTGCCTCATTGGAACAGTCCAGACCGAAATTGCCAGGCCATGTCCTCCCTGGACTGGAATCAAGCATCCTAGTACCGATTTCAGGCTTTCAGCCCTTATAAGCCAAGATAGCTTGACTCCAGTGGTGTTGTGAGCATGGGACCCACGCCTGGGCATACCCTTCACACTTAAGGTGAAAATGCAGCACAAAAAGATGAAGGACAGAATGTTGAACATTGTCAAACATTCACCCCCAGTCACAGATCTGGGTTTAATTAATCGTTATTTTGCTCACCACATCACCCCAGTTCAGACATAGCCATATGCAAATCAGTCTTGACCCTGTGCCTCATGGGAACAGTCCAGACTGAACTGCCAGGCCATGTCCTCCCTAGACCGGAATCAAGAATCCCAGGACCTGTTTCGGGCTTTCAGCCCTCATCAGCCAAGATAGCTTGACTCCAGTGGTGTAGTGAGCACAGGACCCACGTCTGAGCATACCCTTCCCACTTAGGGTGAAAATGCAGCACAAAAAGATGATGGATGGAATGTTCAAACATTCACCCCCAGTCACAGATCTGGGTTTAATCCATCATTATTTTGCTCACCACATCACCCTAGTTCAGACATAGCCATATGCAAATCAGTCTTGACCCTGTGCCTCATGGGAACAGTCCAGACCGAAATTGTCCGGCCATGCCATCCCTGGACCGGAATCAAGCATCCTAGTACCGATTTCGGGCTTTCAGCCCTTATCAGCCAAGATAGCTTGACTCCATTGGTGTAGTGAGCACGGGACCCACGCCTGGGCATACCCTTCCCACTTAGGGTGAAAATGCAGCACAAAAAGATGATGGATGGAATGTTGAACATTGTCAAACATTCACCACCAGTCACAGATCCATCGTTATTTTGCTCACCACATCACCCCAGTTCCGACATAGCCATATGCGAATCAGTCTTGACCCTGTGCATACCCTTCCCACTTAGGGTGAAAATGCAGCACAAAAAGATTAAGAGGGCCTAACATGAATCCAGCGCAGGATTTTCTGCTGGACAGCCCTGCCATACAGCGACGTTGCTCTGCACTCAATACACAGCGATTAAGGCCTCACTGCAGTTGCGCCTGAGGAATTGGATCTGAGTCTGGCCAATCTGTGGGCCTCACAAGGGGCAGAGTCACTCCTACATCTGGGCCGGAGGCCCGATCCGAGCGCCATCATCCTTTCTGGAAGAGTTAGAGAAGTGGGGGAAAACAAACTTGGCTAGCAGTCCTGCAAACTAACACCAAAGGAGCACACCCTGACCGGCTTAACTTACCTAAAGTGCAGATTACAAGTAAAAATGGGAAAGTCAGATAAAGCCCAGCCTCGCCTAGCTTTCGAACCCCGCACGCCAGCAAAGTTGAGACAGCGTGCCACATCAGACTCGGAGCTTGATACCTCCTCTGACAACCCACCATCTTTAGAGGCGACACTCATCGCCATTCAGAACAGCTAAAGTCCATTGATGGGAATATAGCGGCCTTAAACACCAGAATGGATAATATGTCTGCCAAACTAGACATACATGCCGCCAGGCTGGGAGAAGTGGAAAAGCGAATACTGGACATGGAGGACCATCTACAGACTGTAACCTCCAAGACTCTGGACATGGAGAAAGTGCTTGCTATTATACAGGTAAAAAACGAAGATCTGGATGCCAGGTCTCACCGAAACAATATACAAATCACAGGCCTGCTGGAATCGACCAACACCGGACGTCTGGAAACGTATGTTGAGACAATGCTGCGTGAGCTGTTTGGGTCGGAGCAACCATCCCAGGTTCTGATCATCGACAGAGCTCATCGATCATTGGCTGCCCGCCCGCCTCCGGGCGCACCACGGGGACCGATCATTGCCAGGCTCCTGAGTAACAGGGACCATGGCTCGGTTCTGCGTCTAACCCAGGAAAAAGGCACAATAGCCTCCCAAGAGAATGTATTAGCGTTCTACCCGGACTTCACGATGGCAGTCCAAACGGCAAGAAGGGAGTTTTATGCTGTAAAGAAATTGCTAATAGTGGAAATATCCCATACGCCATGCTTTACCCGCCCGCCTGCGAATCGGAGCAAACGGCAAATCAAAAATATTCACTAACCATAAATCGCTATGGACTACGCGAAAGGCCTTAAACGTCACGCACGCAGCGTGCCCGGCTTGCAGGAAGAAGACTGAATGCCCGCTGACCATGAGTGGTGATGTACCTGATTAAACGTCAAAATTTTGTTTTATAATTTTCCAAAGTAAAGTCACATGGCTGCTCCTGGGGGGCGGCGGCCGGAGGTTGGGTCTGTTATGTCTCTCTTGTGCTAAGTACAGATCTCGTCTGTAGAGCCAAGTATTTAAACTTCAAACTGTTAGCATGGTCCGTCAGGCAAAAAAGTGTTAATGTGCTACATATCGCTTTAAGTATTGAAAAATCAACACCTATGTTGGAGGCGTTTACACACATTCAGCCACCTCCCTTCTCATCTGGGAGGCAGTTTGCTCTCTGGCGTTTCCCCAGTGGGTGTACCCCGCATTTGATTGTTTTTCTGTCAGACATGAGGGGGGTTGCTTGCAGTTTTCAGGATGGCTTTAGCAAAGTTGGGTGTGCTGAAGTGGAAGGGGGATGCAGAGGGTGGGATGGGTTATGCTCGTTGTTTCTAAGTGATCACTCAGAAGCTAAGAACATGCAAAAGATTGCATTTTTTTAAATATATTGCTATGTAGATCCATATGTGAGAATTCAAGGTCACACACATGACAAACAGTGACCACAAATAGATAATATGCCTAACGTGGAATGTTCGTGGTTTGAACTCTCCAAAACAATTCAACAAGTGTTGGCCTATCTCGACAGGCATGATGTAAAGATTGCTCTGCTCCAAGAGACGCACCTCACCAAACAGACAGAAGCCAGGGTGGGGAACAAATGGGCTGGATACCGGCTGGCATCCTCGTATTCGTCAGACGCCAGGGGGGTTCTTACACTGGTGAAGCGTAAGCTCCCGCTTGCTGTTATAAAGTCACACACAGACGCTGAAGGGCTGCATGCCATTGTGCAGGGGAAACTATTTGGTACATAATTCACCACAGTGAACCTCTATGGACCCAACATTGACATGGCTGCACTATTTGAGACATATTTACTATTCTGAGAGAGTGGCCCGAGGCGCAGATTATATGGGGAGGTGACCTAAATACACATTTAGACCCCAGCAGAGATAAATCAAACAAACAGGGAGGGCAATCACCCAAGACGGCACTAGTCATAAACAACGGGATGGCTGAGATAGGCCTTATAGATGCCTGGAGGTATCGCAAAACACTGACAGATTAGAAGGCACACATGTGTCCACGGCGCATGGCAACTGGTCATGGTTAGATTATTGGCTGGTGAGCGAGGCGGTTTACCCATGGATACACGAGGTTGCCATGCTGGCTAGGACGTTGTCTGACCATAACCCAGTCAGGCTTTCCCTGCACATCCCACTGTGCTTCCCACGTCAATTCACTTGGCGCTTTCGATCAGAGGCGTTACTGGACCTGCTGTACACACACACAATTAGAGAAGCCATAATCCAATAGTTTGATTTAAATAAGGGTACAGTGGACAGCGCAGCTACACTTTGGGAGGCCTTTAAGGCCACAATCAGGGGCACATGCATCAGTACCATCTCCGGTATCCTAAAAGACATCCGTGGTCAGCTGTCCCGTAAAGAAGCAGACCTAGCGCAGCTGGAAAAAGATTATGCGATATCCCCAAATGGCATCATCCTAGCAAGAATTAAAGAAATAATACTGGAATATAATGAGCTGGCAATTGAGGAGGTGCGATATTTATCCAAGCGACACGTTGCTCAAGCATACGGCGATGGGGGCAGGCCGGGACACAATCTGGCTGCAAAGATTAAGATGAGGACCGAAGCCACGGTAATAGACAAAATCACAGACGACGCAGGGCAGGACCATTACACCACACAGGCAATTGCAGAGCAATTCTGCAGCTGTTACTCTGCTATGTACACGTCACAAGGTGAGACAGAACGCGCGGAACTGGATGAGTATTTAGACGATATTGCCTTGGCCTGGCTGTCCACTGGTCAACGAGACTATCTGTGCCAACCGATTAAAGCTGCTGATATCCGTGAGGCGATGTGCTCACTGCCAAATAAGAAAGAGCCAGGGCCCGATGGGATCACAAGGGAATTTTACAAAGCATTTGCGGATGAATTAATTCCGCACATGCTGTAAATGTATGCGGAAGCCTACGAAACAGGAATGTTGAAGCCAACCCTCAGGGAAGTGCTAATCATCACTCTAATAAAGAAAGACAAGGACCCCTTGTGTTGCGAGTCGTATCGCCCCTTATCACTCGTTAACTTAGATGACAATATACTGGCAACATTTTTCGCCGCCAGACTTCAACCATTAATGTCAAACCTGGTCCTACCGGATCAATCTGGCTTCATACCAGATCCATCCACATCACACAACCTACGCACAATTTTCACGATGTTTCATGTGCTGGACCCTAATTTGCAAGCGGCGGCCATCGTGTTAGATGTGGCTAAAGCATTTGACTCGATAGAATGGGGTTACATGTTAAGCATCTTACAAGGCACAGGAATCCCTCGAGGATACACTGGATGGGTGAGGTTGCTCTACACGAACCCTACGGCATAAGAGTGGGAGGGTTCAGATCACGCCCAATTTGGGTCGGTAGAGGCACTCAAAAGGGGTGCCCTCTATCACCGCTTCTTTTATCCTTAATGCTGGAGCCATTAGCTTGCATTTTCAGGCAGAGGCACAGGGAAGCAGCATTACGATTTGTACACAGGCTCATTAACATCTCACTATATGCCGATGATATGCTGCTCTTTGTCCGTGAACCACAGGTGTATCTGGCGCCGATATTGCAGGAGTATATCAGATTTGGGTACTTCTCAGGGATCAATATCAATTTGAGCAAGTCCTTGGTGGTCCCATTGACTGTGTGCACAGAGACTCACACCCTGGACTTCCCCATTGTGCGGTCCTCTGACCCTGTCAAATATTTCGGGGTGTGGATACATCGGAACCCAGATATAGTCATACGGGAGAATTGCGATGTTGCATGCATCAAACTTGAACATCAAGTAGACTGCTCATCAAAGATGCCGTTGTCACTGGCGGACCGCATTGCCCTCATCAAGATGGTTATTCTGCCCCGTTTTTTTGTACCTGTTCAGCAATATACCGAGAAAACTTACAACATTTATTCAAAACTATATGCTCGCTGCTGGTGAGACTGATATGGGGTGGAAAACAAGGTAGTGTGAGCTTGGACGACCTGACATTAGACTATGGCAAGGGCGGATTTAGTGTGCCTGACATGAATTTATACTATCTCTGTGCGCAAGCGCAATATGCATATTACTGGCGCAGTCACCACAACTTTATACCGCATGTTGCGGTGAAAGACGGGGATGCACACCCGATTCCACTCAAAAGTATAACTGTGCATACTCGTAGAGGCACTCCTAAACAAGAAATCAACACACTAGACACCACCATTGCAGCCTGGGAGGATATTGGCTGCCTAGCCGCGAAACTTCCATTGTACGCCCCGTCACTCCCGCTGGCACATCATGCAGCGATGCAAGAGGCGGGCGCTATGCTCACATTGGCACGGGCAGGTATAGACCCAATGCAGGATCTGTTCCCTAACGGGTGTTTCCTCACGGATGAGCAAAAAGGGGTATGTCCAAAACAGTTCACCGCTCTTTCTATTCATTTTCCATAGACTCAAGAAAGCAATACAGGCACATTACCCCACCTTTCCGAATGAGCCCCAGACATTGCAAACACTTCAACTCCTCTTGGTCTGTCCCACGCGACGTAAGCTGATAAAGTTATACAGGCCAGCCAGGGAGGAGAAAGTATTAGGGAACCATGCAAGCATGGATAGATGGAACGCCAGACTGAATCCTCAACTCACAAACAAGAAGTGGGAATGGTGTTGTAAGCTCACTGATGCGTGTACGTCAAATGACAACTTACGCATAATTCATTTTAAGTACCTACACCAGGCGTATCACACACCAGTAATATTTTAAAAATGGTCTTCGTGATAATGATGAATGTAAAAGATGTGTGTTGGCTGGCGCGGATTCATGGCATCTGGCCTGGGAGTGTGGTCGGGTGCTGAATTCTGGGCAGAGAAGTTAGACAGGCTCAGGGTAATGACCAGTGTTACTCTTCCGTGTACGATGCACACCTGTCTGTTGAATGTCACACCAAATTTAAAAGTCACCATTGGCAAATTTATAAGAGTGCCTCTATTGATGGCAAAGAGAAGAGTGGCGATGACATGGGAGGGTCATTGGATTAAAGATCTTGTGTATTGTAGAGAGGATCTTGAGCTCAATGCCAAGGAGCTCCCAACAACATGGAAACCGAAAGACATTTGGGAGCCATTAGTGCAATACGTGCAGACAAAAGGTCAGGACACCACCTCTGTATCGGGGATGCATAAGTCTGGTTGCGAATAGCATGTACTTTAATATGAAAAACGTATCACCAAAATGTAGCTATGTACAAACACAGTAATAAACTCATTGATCACAGGTTTTTCTTTCCGATTGTTTTATATCGTTGTAGTGACACGATGTAAAGAAAGCTGCTTAAATCTGTATGTAATATGGAAACCTAATAAAAAAAATACTATCTTAAAAAAAAAAGGATAGGGTGGGTACCTCACGCCAATAAGCTCTATTGCCACTACACCTTCTGCACTAATGACATGCCGCTGTAATGAACCCCAATTCATCGAAATGTAATCTGAAATACAAGCAATGAATAAAGGATAAAGAATTCAGCTTCAATACTACCATAACACATTCTTTTTGTCCCTCAATACACTGTGTTAACAAATATATGGATCTTCTGAGCAACACAACTGCTATATTTCACCTCAGATTCATTTTAGAGATTTAAATCACTTGAACGTTTAGTGTCTCTATCTAATATTGCATGTGATAGGGCCGGGTTTCTCTCTACCAATTTACTCTGGAACCCTCGGTCAATGGACCATTATTACCTGCTGAGAAGTGTAGAAGGGAGAAATAACTCATTAAGGCAAACTAGCAGCTTTTAAGGAACATGACTCTGAAGAATCACAGACTCTGAATTCCAAGTTAGTGGATTTATTACGAAGCCAAAAATAACTGGATATATAGACACCTCAAGATGAGGTTGTAGGAATCCATTGGAACTAATACAAATCCAAACTACAGGCAAGATTGAAATGCTGGAGTATGAAAAGAATGACAAACTCCAGCTTATTTCCAGTTAGTGCACTTTTATATTCTGCATAGGGCCTACCTTACCCCAGCAAACCCTAACAAATATTTCAACATAGATTCCGACAATTGCCCACGCTGCCATAGGGAAGGGGTTGATTTTCGCCACATGTTTTGGGGATGCCCACACTTGGACGCATATAGGTCTGAAGTAATGACATTGCTTAATACACTCACTGACTGGGACTTGGAAACTGCCATCGAATCGTGCATATTACATTGGTTTTCACATTCGGCTAAAAATAAAATCACTAGCAAGTTCATAGACATGCGACTTCTATTAGCTAAACGAGAGATCTCTCTACATTGGAAAGCGCAGAGGAGCCCCAATATAGATCGCTGGACGAAAGAATTCATCAAATGGGCAGACTGCGAGAGTGTAACTCAAATGCAAATGGCAACGAGAGCAGGGAGCGAGAAAGCCATGGATACTGCAAGGGCATGGTAAACATTAGACGCCCTCCTCAAAATCCCTGATAGTGATAGTGAGTAAGATCCTAGAATGCCTGTCATGGAAGTAAGAGACTAGATAGATTCTACGTGAATTGGATTGATTGTAATAATTCCATTGCAGTTTTGCAATATAATACTGCACCTGCTGACCATGTTAATTGGTTATGATATTACTGGTATTTTGGGAAGGTACACCTTCGCACATACATACTGCAATTTGTACCCAGCAATGGCTTTGGCATGCCTGGGGGGAGGGATGGAAGGGTAATATTACGGGAAGTTAGTTTAGAGTTAAATTTTTGACAATGTCAGGAGTGAACGTCGTGTATATGATGTCATTTGTGGGATTAATTTCCATGGCCTTCGTTTATGCTTGCAATAGAGAGCTGGTGGGTAATACGATGTCCAACACTGTAGGCTTCAAATTGTTACTGAGAAGTTGGTTCTAACACTCTCCTTTATTTTGTGCACCTAACTTTGGAAATTTACATGATTTGAGTCTGTGTTGAGTTGAAAATTACAATAAAAATGTGTTTAAAAAAAAACGGAATGACAAACTCCAGAGTTAGAACACAGGCAATGATTGCCCCCAAGTCAAGATCAGTCTTCAGTTGGGGTTGGTAAGTGAAAAGCATTAGTCTGTCCCTACACTTCTACTACCATGACATCCCTACTTTTTTTGTTAAAGAATTTGTTTCTTTTTGATTTCACAATTGTTGACATGAACAGTGTTATATCAAACAACTATTACAAAACATAAAATAAACTTTGTAGCCATTCCCCCTTTCCCCGTGCAGTGTTCAATGGTACATTTCCCAGATTTTGTTGAATAGGCCAACAATAATACAGTTATTGTGCTCCTTGCGGCCCCGTAGGGGAGGTTCCTTCATCACTGGGTTCAACACTTTTCGTAGGCGAATCCCCTCCCTCCGCCACAGTGCCTGAATTCGCTGTATCTTGCCACGTTTCTATTGCTACTTCAAAGTCCTCAACAGTCTCTCTCCATAATGCTAGTTCCTCTTCTGCATGCTCATCTACCCTACATCCGCGAAGCCTAACTTCCTCCGCTACTACCATGACATCCCTCAGGCAAGACCAGGAAAAGATGTCAGCGCATGAAGACTTCCTAAGAACGCTCCGTCCATCATCCCCTTTTGTATCGCTTTGTTCGCCCTAAGTGTGGCAGGGTATGCTCGGACGTGAGTCCCTTGCTCACTTGGCCATTGGATTCAAGACAGCCTGGCTGATGAGGATTATGAATCCGAAACCGGTCCCAGGATGCTTGTTTCCGGTCCATGGAAGACATGGCTTGGCAGTTCGGGCTGGACTGTTCCCATGAGGCACAGGGTCAGACTGATTTGCATATGGCCATGTCTGAAATGGGGTGGCTGAGTGGGCTAAAGAATGGTGATGGATTAAACCCGGATCAGTTGACTGGGGGTGAGTGTTTGATTTGCTCAAACGCTCCGTCCATCATCCCCTTTTGTATCGCTTTGTTCGCCTTAAGTGTGGCAGGGTATGCTCAGACATGAGTCCCTTGCTCACTTGGCCACTGGATTCAAGATAGCCTGGCTGATGAAGATTATGAATCCGAAACCAGTCCCAGGATGCTTGTTTCCGGTCCATGGAAGACATGGCTTGGCAGTTCGGGCTGGACTGTTCCCATGAGGCACAAGGTCAGACTGATTTGCATATGGCCATGTCTGAAATAGGGTGGCTGAGTGGGCTAAAGAATGGTGATGGATTAAACCCAGATCAGTTGACTGGGGGTGAGTGTTTAATTTGCTCAAACGCTCCGTCCATCATCCCCTTTTGTATCGCTTTGTTCGCCCTTAGTGTGGCAGGGTATGGTCAGAGGTGAGTCCCTTGCTCACTTGGCCACTGGATTCAAGATAGCCTGGCTGATGAGGATTATGAATCCGAAACCGGTCCCAGGATGCTTGTTTCCGGTCCATGGAAGACATGGCTTGGCAGTTCGGGCTGGACTGTTCCCATGAGGCACAGGGTCAGACTGATTTGCATATTGCCATGTCTGAAATGGGGTGGCTGAGTGGGCTAAAGAATGGTGATGGATTAAACCCAGATCAGTTGACTGGGGGTGAGTGTTTGATTTGCTCAAACGCTCCGTCCATCATCCCCTTTTGTATCGCTTTGTTCCTCCTTAGTGTGGCAGGGTATGCTCAGACGTGAGTCCCTTGCTCACTTGGCCACTGGATTCAAGATAGCCTGGCTGATGAGGATTATGATTCCGAAACCGGTCCCAGGATGCTTGTTTCCGGTCCATGGAAGACATGGCTTGGCAGTTCAGGCTGGACTGTTCCCATGAGGCACAGGGTCAGACTGATTTGCATATGGCCATGTCTGAAATGGGGTGGCTGAGTGGGCTAAAGAATGGTGATGGATTAAACCCAGATCAGTTGACTGGGGGTGAGTTTTTGATTTGCTCAAACGCTCCGTCCATCATCCCCTTTTGTATCGCTTTGTTCGCCCTAAGTGTGGCAGGGTATGCTCAGACGTGAGTCCCTTGCTCACTTGGCCACTGGATTCAAGATAGCCTGGCTGATGAGGATTATGAATCCGAAACCGGTCCCAGGATGCTTGTTTCCGGTCCATGGAAGACATGGCTTGGCAGTTTGGGCTGGACTGTTCCCATGAGGCACAGGGTCAGACTGATTTGCATATGGTCATGTCTGAAATGGGGTGGCTGAGTGGGCTAAAGAATGGTGATGGATTAAACCCAGATCAGTTGACTGGGGGTGAGTGTTTGATTTTCTCAAACGCTCCGTCCATCATCCCCTTTTGTATCACTTCCTAAGAAGTGCAATCACGTTGTATGGGTCAGGCAGTCAAAGGTACAGAGCTCGTTCTAAGATGCTCCTTCCCTCGCCATCGATCTCCTCACCTCTTCTCCTACCTCAACCAACGAGGCACTGTCCCTAATTCAAAACGCAAAAACATGTTAAACCGCCCACAGCTCACATCTGGATCACCTTATCTTGCTGGGCACTTCTCACTTTTCCATTTAGTTTCGATTCTCCCAGCTCTTGGCTCAATGACCTTGATTCCCAGGCCTCCTTCAGTGAGAAAGAACACAGATTCTCAATTATCAGCATTCTTTGCATAAAAGTATCCTCGCCTCTCCAAGCCTAACTCCTAAAACAAAAGGAGTTATTCCAACTAACAAAGACAACTTTCTCCACCTGCAATAGAAACGTGAGAGCAGAACAAACCCAACATGCACATGAAATTCAGCTTTTCCCCTCATGAGAGCAGTCAGGAAGAATACATTTCAGGCCTACAGAATTCGGCCAACATAAGAGTAAAGCACATAGGCCCTACGAATCACACATAAATGAACATTTTATTTAAGCATTTCTAAACCATCATGTTACATAAACACATTAAATGTGCAAATCATTTTGAGTAGCTTATGATATTATGATATCCTACATATTAAAGCTCAATTAACCACATCCATGTACAACTTTAATGTGGTGCACGTTTAAATCTATGCATTACATTATGAAAGAGCAAACTTCGCTAATCAATTGCAAATAAATGCTAAGAGTTACATTATTCAAAACACAACTGCTACATTTGTTTCTTTACATGGCGCAAATTAATTCTATTACTTCTCTTCCACATGCTTTTGCCAAGTAAATTATAATAACCAAATGTTAACACAACAAAAGAATAAATGTAGGTGCGGACTATTCGTGATTATGATGCACCCCTGCAAATGAAAGAGCACGATCACGCTCCATCACATGATATTTTATTATGCTGCAGAGTACAATAAAAGTCCTCACTTATAAATTACTACATGTTCAAGGGAGTGTATAAATCACGAAATCAAGGCTCGGCCGATCATTTAGTGACTGGCATTTTCCTAGTAAGGTGCGTGCTAGAGGATGATAATGCAGCACCATGGGATGCCAAACTCCATGCAATCACTCAAAGTCTCTATTCTAGTCACATCCTCCTACTATGTGGCGATGGTTTGAAAACATTTTTAAAGGGATACTTTTGGTTTCCAGCCCAGCCTTTGCCAAAACCAAGGGCGACTCGCAAGCTAGGCAGTACAGGACTCCACTGCTCCCCTCATCAGTCCAGCAGCACAAGCCTGCAGACCTTCAGGAATAGCACATAAATGCAAATATACCGGATTCTGGCGGTTTATTAAAGCAAAAACAGCTTTATTCTGGCATTCTCTCGCCTGAAATTGCATCTCCTTCGATAGAAGTTAATGGAAGAAAAAGATTCTCCCGTTGATTTGTTTAAAATCTCCCACTTTCCTCTTCTAAAATGTCGGCATATGTGGACAGTAGAAAAACTCTATAAACAGTGCTCACCTGCATAAGTGGCAGTCCATGTTAGGCCAAGCAGAAACCTGGCCTAAATCTTTGAAATGAGGAGTTGCATATCAACGCTCATTAATTAATGGCTAACTTAGGCATTCTGTAGTTTGATTGACAACATAAGGCCCAATTACATGCTAAACTTTCAATTGCAGTGTAATAGTTGGTGGTGGCAAGAGTTGCTAAATGGGGCATCGGCATCACAATGCCGAGAAAGTGTGAAGCAGCCAGTCAAAGCAAGTTAAGTTGAAAACAATTTAAAAAGTCTTGAATTCTGCCATCGTGTGGGAGTCCATGTGTAAGTGAGTGTATGTGTTTGTCTGTGTATGTGCACACGTATGAGCTTGTTGGCCCTGGCCAGCAGTCAAAGGGCATTAAAAAAATACATATGGGACTTGTGATTCTAAGTCCAACGGGGCGGGGGTGGTGAGCCTGGGATCAAAGATGTGGGAAAAGGAACTAAATATTCTGTAACTATTTTTGTTGATCTTTCACCTTCAAGTAAGGCATATAAAATAACACACACCTTAAATGAAAAATAAATACAAGTTAAACTAATCAGTGGGTTATGGACTATTTTACATTGTGAAACCTCTAGAGGTTAATGCGTTCACCGAAGATGTCATGGTGTGTGACCAGAAAGTTACTGAACAGACTTCTGGTTGGTGCAGTAGGGAAAAGTGACGTGTGTATTTTTAGAGTTAAAAGGTCCCAGCCTGTGACAGAAAGCATTGAAAATATGTTAATAAATATATTAAACTTGCATTACACAGAGTGTAAGATAGGCTGTCCCAATATACATAAAAAGATGTAGGTCTAAAAAAAAAAGTTCTTCAAAAATATAGCTCTGAATGATATACATACACTAACTAGTGCAAACCTTCTTTTTTTGTAGCTGTCGATTAAAAGCACACACCCCACAGCTCATCAGGTCACCTTACAATACCTCTCAGAAACGAATAATCTTCAAGTGACTCCATCAATTAAAGCCAAAAAGCAGCAGCCTTGACATTTGGAGATTAACCAAATTGAAAGTTTACATTTCTCTCAAGCAGCAGACACCGAGGCAAAGCGGAGTGTTTCTTGTTCAGCTGAATGTCCCTCCTCGGCTTCACAGAACAGGGAGTTCTCTATCTTCCACTTCAGCTGAGGCATCTCAAATGTCAGATTTACTGTCCCCCCAGGATGGTTGCCTTTTAACATTTGGGGTCGATTCCGATTCGGGAAAAAACGCTCCGAATAGCCGTTCGGAGCGTTTTTTCCGTGCGAATCGTACCCTGCAACGTCCCCCGTACGTACGACGAAGTACGATTCGTACCAGGAGCCGTACTCCGTACGAGTCGTACAAGACACCGTACGACTCTAATCTCCGTATGATTCTCCCTCGGAACCCGCTGTACGTGACATCTGTACGGTTCGCGGCTGGTTTTTACGGCCCAGCAAATACGATACGTGTCGGATACGCACCGTACAACCCTTTTTCTACGAGAGCTGAAAACAGCCGTAAAAGCAGAGTTCGCGCCGAAACAGGTACGGAACGGCCCCCCCGGGTACAGTGCGTACCCCCCATTATCGCAGGGGTAGGCACCGTACCCCTGCGATCATGGGGTGTACGAGCCGTACCCCCATTGTACGATGGGTATACGAGCCGTACCCCCATTGTACATCGGTGTACGAGCCGTACCCCCATTGTACGATGGGTGTACGAACCGTACCCCATTGTACGATGGGTGTACGAGCCATACCCCCATTGTACGATGGGTGTACGAGCCGTACCCCCATTGTACATCGGTGTACGAGCCGTACCCCCATTGTATGATCGGTGTACGAGCCGTACCCCCATTGTACGATGGGTGTACGAGCCGTACCCCATGTACGATGGGTGTACGAGCTGTACCCCCATTGTACGATGGGTGTATGAGCTGTACCCCCATTGTACGATGGGGGTACGGCTCGTACACCCATCGTACATGGGGTGCAGCTCGTACACCAATCGTAAAATGGGGGTACCGCTCATACACTGCGATCATGGGGGGTACGGACCGTACGGTGTGTATGTGTTTGTGTGCTTTTCCGTACGACTCGCCCTTACCTGACGTGGACCGTACGAATCGCGTCCTCATACCCCAGTCCGGATCGTACTCGTCGGGTCGTACGGCATGTGTACGAGTCGTACAGTATGTGTACGAGTCGTACGGTTCACGGTATCAGCCTTGCAATACGTACGGATCGCGCCGATTCGGACGGAATACGGATCGTACTTCGCGACTCGGACGGACGGGTACGATTCGTACGGAGAGGGATCCGGATACAAATCGTACGGACGGTTTTTTCCCCGAATCGGAATCGATCCCAAAGTAGGGTAACTGTCTTTGTCCCGCAGATCCCGCTGAGGTACTAGAATCGATTCTTGATCATGTAGTATTGATAATCGATATGTTAGAATTAGCATGGTGTCCCTAGACTCACACCGTAGGCATACAATATTAGTATTTGCGGTATTTACTTTTACTTAGCTTCACACCACGTTACGCTATATGAATACCATATTATGGCCTTCTTTAATATCGTGCACGCACAGGCCCTATTCTCATTTGCCTCTAAAAACCCTGCTCCTGGGGAAGAAACCAACTGTTGCAGAAACTGCTGTTTCAGCTCGTTAGACTCGGCAAGGTCGTAGTTAGCTGAGGAAGGGCCGATAAGCACATTCCGGGAGGGGTGCAGGGTGGACTGTCTCTGAGAAGACAGAAGGGAGTCACCCGTCTGACCTTGCTGCCTGAGCGAAGCAAGGAGCTCTTTGTGTGCCTTATATGGGTTTTCCTATTACTGTACTAGCTTGTACCAATTTGTATTTTTCCATGTTAGGCTATGATGATGCCAATACAACTGTATATATGTGATGTGCTGACAATGTGCCAGCAGTCTTCTTGGCAGACCTCGTGGGTTAGGTCGCAAGGAGCTCCTCTGGCAGAGTTTGTGTTTGTCTAATAAACGCTTGAACCTTCTACACTGCCGACCGACTGCTTATTGGTATTGGTAAGGGGATTTGGTAATGTAATGATAATTGTTGGGAGGCGATAATATAATTTCGGTACTTCAGTTGGCGACTCCGCCGGGACTCCGCGTTGGGGTCGTCCCTGTGTAAGCATAGGTGACGTTGAAAGGGGTTCTCCTGATTGGGGGGGTTGCAGACCTGATACATAAGAATTCGGGGTTTTGCTCTGCCCTCCTGGTCCGGAGGGCTCCAGCTGCTAGTAGCCCCACGCCGGAGTCCTTCGGGTGCAACCCGAGAACCTGCAACGTTGGTACTAACAAACGTCGGCAGTGGAGAACGTTCTGGCAGACCTGCGTGCACCAGGTGAGTGTTGTGTCTCGTTGTATGTTGAATTGCATATACAGATTTGGATAGCGGAATCTAAGCATTTGGTGGCCTATGGTCACGGAGGAACTCTGAATTTGCATTAGTTGCCGCGGACGCGGAGAGAATTTGGGCAGAGGTCCGACGGGGGCAGTGTGGAACTGCACGTGCGGACGCTCTGGGTATACTAAAGATAAGGATTACACGCCTAGGGGAACTGCGGTTCCTGCTCGGCCGGACTGTTCTCGGGAAAGCCGATGGTTGAGATTGGGTAGCACCCGGCCAAATCTGGAGCGGCGCTTAAACGCGGGCTTACCCAGAATAGTTCGGGAAGTGAACCATGAATGCTGTCGGATGGCCTGTAGACCGGTCTGTGGTTTAAAACCTGTGTGACTATCTTTAGGCAGTCTGAGGATGAGACTGTTGTTGGAAGTGTTCTTTGCAGCCTTTTGAATAGTAGCAGAAGAGTTCTCCACAAGTAGGAGCCGACGGGCTCCACTTTTTGATTGCAACTGTTGGAATTTATGTGTTACGTTTTACGTCCATATTCTTTGTCAGATATATAATGAAAGACGGATGGGAGAATGATTGATGTCATGGCCATGAGAATGAAAGCACAATGATGACGTGATACTCAATTTTATTGAATTTGTACTAACGGAAAAATTCCTTTTCAGCCAGAAACGAGATAATCCAATATGCCGTGCCTTAGCAAGTTGTGCTTTGGTTGTGTCCGTAGTGATGAAGGGAGGTTAGACGAGAGTCAGCCGACCCCACCGGAGGGGACGCCTAGTCACGATATGTATTGTAAGCATGGTATTGGCCCCCTTATTTTTAACTCTTTGTGGCATAAATACACTAAGGATAATATAGAATTACAATGGCCGAAAACTGGGTCTTTCGATGAAAAGAAAATTGCGTATTTACAAGAACGCCTTTTTGTTAAGCGCAGTCGGCAATCGATGTTCGACACACTTAACAAATGGCAGAAAGAAGCAAAAAGAAGACGCATTCGATCTGAAAAATTAATAAAGATAGAGCAGGGACAGACTGTTACTCAGAAGGCCATCGCATATGACAAAAGCAAGATAGAACGAAATATCGAAATTGCAGATAGACAATTTAGACTTCAAGTAGACCAATGTTATGTAGCTAGAGAGGGAACGGAAGATGAGATAGAAGAATTGTTAAGCGCAAGGCCTCCTCCGCCATATGCCCCGGAGCGTATATATCCCGCAATACCTGTCCAGCCCGAAGCTAGGCCACGGGCATCCGCGCCAGAGGAACAGGGCTCTGTTACTCGAGAGCGGAATAACGGTGTTTCCTCTCCTCATGGGGGGGCCTTGGTTACGCTTATCCCCGAGTCTGCACCAATACTCACATCCCTTCAGTCGCAATCGAGTTTCCCAACGCCGGAGATACATTCCCCCAGGTTTGCATCGCACCTGGCGGATCTGAACAGACCCCGAGGGGAGCTGTAGGGGGCCTAGACAGCAAGCGATTGTTTACTAGATCAGCTGTGGAATATGGCGAAAAAGAAGCATTAGAAGATCAGGCAATTAAGTGGATACGGAATGACGTGTACACTATAACTGACATATGGAGTACGGTGAAGGATTTAGAACCAGTCATGCAACAACATGTGCTATACCAGATGTCTAATTCACTTATTTGGTCTTGGGAAACAAGCTTCAGGGATGGGACGGCCCCTCAGATCCTGTATACTATCAGGGATTGGGCTCATAAATTTAGTCTAACACCGGAGGAAGTGTTTAAGAATATAGACACTTTGGTTCAATATCGAAACAGATTATTCTTGAAGAGTCCGCAGTGGACTACGCAGCACCCTATGCGAGAGGTGCATCCCGTCTATCATCCCGAGATCCCCGAACAACGAGATGGTAATCAGACAGTCATACGGCAAGGGGTAGCGGCTAGGTTCCAAGAACAGTGGGTTTATACTCCATGGAAGAGAAGTGAGGTGCTGGCGTTGAAATCCCAACTGCCGGATCCCCGAAAGAATCCTACTGCATACTACAAAGAATTGACTGAGGCAGCCGCCTCCGCTGTAATGACTTTAGCCGATGTTGAACTATTCTTTGGACTACTAGTACCGGTTGATATATGGCGACAGGTGCACGATTCTAGTCATGTTGAGTTAGGTGGCACATGGGAGGAGCTAAGGGGCTGGGACCAGGATCGCAAACCAGGGGACAAACCAAGAGCGGAAATAACTTCTCTTCCGGCGAAAATAATAACTTTTATGCATACTCTGATCCCACCCCGAAAAGTCGACTGGGACAAACTGTCCGCCTGTAGACAAAAGAAGGACGAAAGTGTGTCCGACTTCTTTACCAGGTTCGAAGAGGTTTTTATTGACTTTAGCGGGCAAGATTTGGCAACGGAAGGGGGCACGAGGTTGTTCGTTAACAGGTTCGTTACGAACCTGGCCCCGGAAATTTCAGCACGACTGGAGGCGGCAGAGAGTACCTGGACTACCTCTTCCCCGTCTGTAATCCTAAGCATGGCCCAGTACTATGAGCATAGAGAAAATGAAAATAAAGATAAGGTGGATAAAAAGGTTAAGGATCTGAAGACTCGAGTACTGTTACAGCAAGTGGTTCGAGGGCAAGGAGGAGGTAGAGGTAGTCGGGGCCCAATGACGAGAGGGGCGGGGACAGGAAGGGGTTCAGGAGGAGCCCCGTCAATCGGCATCAACCAGTGTTCCTATTGTAAAGAGGAGGGACACTGGAAGGCACAGTGTCCGTACTTGGCCGCCCAGAACGGAACGATTCGGGGACGAGGTAGAGGACGAGGGGGCCCCGACCGAGGTGATATGCACAGAGACGACCGGACAGGCAAGTTGGAAAAGAATCATTTCGATGATCCCCAGCACAGACAGTACTACCATGGCGACTATGACGAAGGGAATGACGATGTATATGTCCCAGCATAGGACAGCCAGGGACAGAGCGGGGGCCAAGTGTCAATTCCGGTCAATCAAAGGGGACCTTATGTAAAAGGGGAAGTATTGGGGACCTCTGAGGATTTTCTAATTGACACAGGAGCAATGAACAGTTCCGTTGCTCGATCATTGGTTCCAGGGGCGGCTCTGTCCGGGCGAAATAATGTTTCGGTGGGTTTCTCCGGAGTCCCCGTCGTAAGCCCCATCTCCAAACCTCTCCCTTTTACGATCGGTCCAGCCACCATTGACACTCCTTTCTTATTGACTTCGAATTGTGGAGAGAATTTGTTAGGATTGGATATGCTGAAGAGATTGAATGCAACTATACATTGTTCTGCGGATGGGGTCTATTTAACCATACGTCCCTCTGTAACCCCTGTTAAACAATGTTTCACGAAAAATGAACGACTCCCACCGGAGTTCGATGACATTCCGACTTCCCTTTGGGCGATAGGAGATGCGGATGTGGGTAAACTGGATATCCCCCCAGTTCACATCACATTGAAACAAGGTGCGAAATTACCACGCATCCCGCAGTACAAAATAGCGCCGGCGGGGGAACGGGCTTTACTGCACATCATTCAGGACCTGATTGACAAAGGGGTTGTAGAAGAAATGAATGCCAATGTTTGCAATAGCCCGATTCTCCCTATTTTGAAGAGGAACCATGATGGAGGGGAGACAGGTGCTGCCTATCGTTTCGTAATTGATTTACGAGCCGTTAACAAAATAGTGGTACCACAGTATCCGGTGGTGACCGATATCACTACCATTCTCACCATGATCCCTCCGACTGCACAGTATTTTTCGGTCATCGACCTGAAAAATGCTTTCTTTAGCATTCCTATCCATCCTGATAGTAGGCAGATCTTCGGATTTTCAATATCTGGTCGCAGCTTCCGCTTCTGTCGCGCTCCTCAAGGCTATACTGAAAGTCCGAGTATATATAGCCAGGCTCTCAAGGCTCTGTTGGATGACCTGGACTTGCCGGAAGGCAACGTCCTCTTGCAATATGTGGATGACTTACTCATTGCGTCTGATACGGAAGACGGATGTAAAGAAGCTACGATTAAATTGTTGCACCATTTGGCTGTTAAGGGGAACAAGGTATCATTATCGAAATTTCAGTACTGTCGAAAGGAGGTGACCTACTTAGGTCATCTCTTATCGAAGGAGGGTAGACGACTAACACCTGAACGAATTACCACCATTTCTAGCATGTCTGTACCTTGCACGCAGCGTGAAGTCCGTGCTTTTCTTGGCATCACATCTTACTGTCGCCAATGGATACCTAATTTTTCACTTCTGGCTAAACCCTTGTTGCATTTGACTACTAAAGATGTGCATGAACCCCTACCCTGGACGGATGAATGTCAGCTCTCTTTTGACTCTTTAAAAACTGCTTTATGCTCCGCTCCTGTTCTGGGTACTCCAGACTATCGTAAACCTTTTGTACTATATGTACACGAGGTCGACGGTTGTTCATTGTCTGTTTTAACGCAGGCCTTTGGAGGTAAGCAAAGACCGTGCGCCTATTTGTCAGCTACATTGGATAATGTTGCAAGAGCACTTCCTAGCTGTCTGAGGGCTACAGCTGCAGTGGCAGTGGCAATCCGGCAGTCAGAAGGACTCGTTTTAAATTCCAATTTGACTATAATGGTGCCGCATGCGGTAGACACCTTACTAAATAAAACAAAAATGCAGCATCTTACAAGAGCACGTCTTACTGGGTATGAGCTGACCTTATTTGCACCACATATTACAATTACTCGATGCGCAACCCTGAACCCAGCCACATTATTACCGCTCCCTACGAGTGGACAGGACACTGATTTACATGATTGCATATATCGCACAGAAGATGAGACCAAGGGTAGGATTGACCTCACGGACACACCCTTAGATCACCCCCAGGGGGAGCTATATGTGGATGGTTCCTGTTTCAAACTAACAGATGGCACAACGACAGCTGCATATGCGATCACGACCCTAAAAACGGTTGTTGAAACACTCCGAGTACCCCACCGATCAGCTCAAGCTGCTGAACTAATGGCCTTGTTGCGAGCCTGTGAGCTGAGTGAGGGACTCGAGGTCAATATCTACACGGACAGCCAATACGCCTTTGGTGTAGCCCATAGTTTTGGGCGGCTGTGGAAGGAAAGGGGTTTCCTTACTTCACATGGTCAGAGAATACAGAACGGACAGCTAGTTTTGAGGTTGTTAGATGCTCTCACCCTACCCAAGAAAGTGGCTATCATAAAATGTAGTGCTCACAAAGCAATTGTGGATGAGGTGGGGGAAGGCAATGCTTTTGCAGACCAGGTGGCCAAGCAGACAGCACAGTCACTGATGTCACCCATGTATGTCCATTCCTCTGCCAGATGGGTGGGGGGGACTCTGGCCTATTTGATAATACTATGGAAAGTGTGAGAATACTACAGAAGGAAGCCACCTCCGCAGAATTAGAGAGATGGGAACGTGAGGTAGGGAGATTGGATGAAAATAATTGTTGGATTGACTTGACCGACAAACGAAGGTGGCTATTGCCCAATGCACTGGTACAGGCCGTGGTAACCATGGCACACGGACCCGCGCATATAGGGGCAAAAGGTATTTGCGGGCTTTTAGATCCAGTTTGGAATAACCCAAATATCCAACGGACGGCTGTCCGCTTGGTCCAAAATTGCATGGTTTGCTTGCAGCATAATCCAGGAAAGGGAGAAACTGTTTTGAGCGGGAATTTTGCACCACCCACATTGCCCTTTGAAGTGCTCCAGATGGATTATATTCATATGGAACGCGTCAACAATTTAAAGTACGTACTGGTCGTGGTCTGTGCATTTAGTAAATGGGTCGAGGCATACCCTACCAAGGAAAACACAGCTTTGGCAACTGCAAAGGCCCTCCTGAAAGAGTTTGTGCCTCGCTTTGGATTGCCTCGCTTGATCTGGTCGGACAACGGGGGGCATTTCCATGGGGCCCTTGTTCAACATATTTGTAAGGGTTTACACATACAGCAAAAGTTCCATGCTGCCCGACACCCCCAATCAGCAGGGCTTGTGGAGAAGTACAATGGCATTTTAAAACTGAAAATGGCAAAAATAAAGGAGAGCACGGGGTTGAAATGGCCTGACACTTTACCCCTAGCCCTTATGTCTTTACATGTCACCCCGCACTCCCGATCGGGTCTCTCTCCCTATGAGATACTGTTTGGGAGGCCTGCTAACGTGTGGGGGGTACCTAGACCTCGTTCTTTTGCAGATATTGAATATCCTATGTTGATTGATTATCTTTATGCTTTGACTAAAGACCTTCGTTCTGTTCATCAGCAGGTAGCTTCTGTACTGCAGCCACTGCCAGAGGGCCCCGGTCATCGCTTGCAGCCCGGCCAGTGGGTCCTGGTAAAAAAGTTCGAGCGGGACTCCAGCTTGGCTCCTAGATGGTCTGAGCCACGGCAGATTTTGTTGGCCACCAGGACGGCGGTTAAAGTGGATGGTCGTAAGCATTGGATCCATGTTTCGCATCTCAAACGACTACCACTTCCACTCCCTGGTGAGCGGTCACGTCCAGGGGAAATTCTGACACAGGAAACTGAAAGAGCTGATGCATTCGTGCCCTTTTCTGACGCCTGCGAAATTGAGCGTAGGCCACAGGAGGGATCGGCGAGATCAGATGACTTGGTCTCCACTGAAGTTGCAAGTGAACGTGCAACAGCTTTGAATCCTGTTGCAAGTACCCCAGACGACGAAACCTCACAAGTACGGAAAGCCCCGGGTGTGCTCTTTTCTGACCCTGAAGTGCTGGGTCGAGAGCGATACAATTTCCGGCTCAGGAAGCCGGCACGCGGCGCCTCAGACCCCATTGTTAGGAGATAGGGAAGGACTTCATTGCATAAGATAGGGCTTGCTAGACTCCAGGTCTGGGCGCTGAGCGAGACACTGGACTGAACTCGTTGAGAGCTGGAACTTTTGATCATTGTGCTCTGTTCAGAAAGAAGATTCTGTTAAAGCAAGACGGCTTCTACTTTGGGATAGGGATACGAGTCTGCCTGTGAGACTCTGACGGACGCAGGAAAGAAGAACCCTCTGGCAGGTCGGACTGCTAGGCCTATTTTTGGACTTTTAGCTAGCAATGTACCCTTTTGGTCGTGTTATAATAGAAGAAGAGTTTCCTATTGCGCCTCGATACATACCTTTTTATGAACCGATGTTTTCTACATGGACCACGAAGGTCAAAATAGCATTTGTTGTGACTATAACTGTTATCGTAGCTGTGTTCATGAGTCTGTTCGTATATTTAGAACATAAATACCCATTACAGAAGTTTTTGCCAACTACCGTTGCACCCCCCGAACATTTCCTGTTCACCCTAGCACCACACAAAGGAAGACATCGCCAGAAATATGCTAAAAACGTATTCATAGAAATGTTGCACCATACACACAATGTTACTAACACTACGGATTGTTGGGTTTGTGGGCTCCTGCCATCTGTAGTGCGCAATCATGATCTGTTTCTCTCCCGCCCTCTGTCTTATCTAGGTAGTTGTGAAGCTTGGTACAAACTGTTTCTGGCAATATACCGGCATGGGGGTGAGCATCACAGGGACCTCGATGTCAATGAGCATAATATTATTCTTGATTATGTTCGAGCACACTATGCTTATAATAGAACGGGACATGGGAATCAGGTGACAATTGACCCACAAGGTTGCATACAACTGTATTTAGCGGAAATGAACAAAACTTGGTTGCAAGATGAATTGTATGACTTTAAGGACTTTAATGCCACACAATATTTTCAGATTTTCATTGAACGTAATGTTACCAGAGATCGCACTGTACCTATCCCGATTTTGAATGTTTCTGCAGGATTTTGTGTGCAAGGGATGGGTAAGGTACAAATGGGGAATAGCATCTGCAATTATACCTATCGACTGCGGAAACGTATTAGCCCTCCTTTGATTACCCCACACAATGTGTATTTTGTGTGTGGGGAGCACGCATACACTTGGTTACCACGGAATTGGGGGGGACGTTGCTATCTATCCTTCCTGTTTCCTCCTGTTTATGTGGCCCCCTCCAACTATCACGAAACGCATCAGTTATACCCAATGCGATCCCATCATGGGAATACAGCCGCCCCGGTGACAAGTACACCAGTAGCAAGCTTTGCCGAGGTGACCTCTAGCCGTTCCCATATTGCACCCTTACACAGATCACGTAGACAGTTCGATATGACGGAAGTTGATCAAACAGACACCTCCTTGCAGCAATTTACGGATTTTAGTAAGGGTCTACTACCCTTTTGGGGGCCTATTTTCAATAGTAGGGAAATTAGGAGATTGTCTAGAATAGTGGAGAATGTCATTAATATCACCACTGATATTTTAACAAACTTGACTGTGGAACTTCAGGCTACTAGGCTTGTAGCGCTTCAAAATCGTATGGTTTTAGATGTTATCTTAGCTGATCGGGGTGGGGCATGCCGTGTCATCGGCAGTTCTTGCTGCGTGTATATTCCTGACTCCGCCCCCTCGGTTCATCTAGCCATCCAAAAGCTGCACCGCATTGCCTCTGAAATGCATACCGAAAATGGGTCCTGGTCATTGTCAGGTTGGTTTTGGGGACTCCTGTCCACGTGGGGATGGAAGCTGATGTTGATCTTAGGAGGCGCAGCTGCCATCATCTTTACGTGTTGTGTCTTGATGCAGTGTGGTCCTGCTTGCTGTTCTTACTGTGCTTCCCGTATCACCACACTGTGCGTCCCAACCCCTGTCTCTATTAAAGCCCAAATGCTGCAGAAAGAGGTACATGACCTAATGGCCATCGATGAAGAAATATTCGAGGAGTAGCTGTTTGTCGTTATTTAGCTCCACCACGCTAAAAGGAGGGTTTGAGGTACTAGAATCGATTCTTGATCATGTAGTATTGATAATCGATATGTTAGAATTAGCATGGTGTCCCTAGACTCACACCGTAGGCATACAATATTAGTATTTGCGGTATTTACTTTTACTTAGCTTCACACCACGTTACGCTATATGAATACCATATTATGGCCTTCTTTAATATCGTGCACGCACAGGCCCTATTCTCATTTGCCTCTAAAAACCCTGCTCCTGGGGAAGAAACCAACTGTTGCAGAAACTGCTGTTTCAGCTCGTTAGACTCGGCAAGGTCGTAGTTAGCTGAGGAAGGGCCGATAAGCACATTCCGGGAGGGGTGCAGGGTGGACTGTCTCTGAGAAGACAGAAGGGAGTCACCCGTCTGACCTTGCTGCCTGAGCGAAGCAAGGAGCTCTTTGTGTGCCTTATATGGGTTTTCCTATTACTGTACTAGCTTGTACCAATTTGTATTTTTCCATGTTAGGCTATGATGATGCCAATACAACTGTATATATGTGATGTGCTGACAATGTGCCAGCAGTCTTCTTGGCAGACCTCGTGGGTTAGGTCGCAAGGAGCTCCTCTGGCAGAGTTTGTGTTTGTCTAATAAACGCTTGAACCTTCTACACTGCCGACCGACTGCTTATTGGTATTGGTAAGGGGATTTGGTAATGTAATGATAATTGTTGGGAGGCGATAATATAATTTCGGTACTTCACCGCCCACTTCAGCATTTCGCCCTGGTATATTGGTGTTAGTTGTTCTTAAATGTAAGAGCATCCATGGTATTATGGTGCTAACCAGAATTGTTGGCACTAGGCTATTGTTGGTAAATTATGGGCTTCCATGAAAAGATGGTGCCCACCCTTTGTATTGCTGGCCTAAGATTAAGCTTGGCAATGCTTGGAATTAGGTGAATATCCATAGCATGATGGTAGCTACCATAATTATTACTGGCAATGGCATGATTGTGGGAATTCTTGATCTATAGGCATTAATAACACAATGGCGTCCACTGCTAACCACTATGGTGACCCAGGCAATTATTGTTCTATTACGGGCATCACAGGCCGGCTATGACATGCAAGGCATGCAAGGCATAGTGCAATTACGTTCTTGATGAAAATGAGATATTTTGGGCAACAAAAAATATATTTGCTAAAAAATAAATAAGCAATATTTCACGACCTAAATTGTGTGTGCTTATTTTGAAAGAAAAGGATATGCTTTTGTTTTCAAAATTAAATATATGTATTTCCATAAACTAACAAGCTGATGTTTGGGGACAAAATGAATACATTTCTGTAGGATCACTTGTTTCTGATGTAGTGGGCATGTGATACCTTGCATCGTATATTCTCCTTCTAGCAGAACTTGTAGGAGGCTAAAATCACAAGTCCCCCAATAAGCGTATTACATGTTTTTTTTCTATGTCTCCCTATCATGCTCCTAGACTCTGTGGGCATAGGGATGCACTTTAAGTAGTACTCTTTACATTATGACTGACAGCCTTACACATAACCAGGCTACAACATGCCTAATGGTTGCAGCGGCGGCTGGCACGGTTCTATAGTAGGGAGCGGGGGAGGGAGGGGGAGGATGCGGGGGAAAGTGGGTATAAAAAAACTAAATAAAAAAGTACCTTCTCACTGGTTCCTTGTTGCGTCCCTCCTCTGCTGTCCTCCCTCACTGGGCCTCAACAAGAAGCAAACCCAGGCTCCCAATCAGCCAATCACAATGCTGCCTTAGCAGCGTTGTGATTGGTGTGAGAAACGCTGACTGGGAGCCAGGGCATGGTCTCTCCGCAGGCTGTAATGCAGCCTGCTTGGAGAACAAGCGAAGTGCGCAAGACTGTTTTGGGCGACCACTCCTCCTCTACCCCTTCAAGCAAAGCGGCTGAAGAAGGAGAAAATAAAATGATAGTAAAGTCAGTTAGTATAATTCTATTTTCCCCTTGTTTCACTGCAAAAAAGCAGTGAGGCGACGCTTCTCCGCCTGAGTGGAGGAGCCGCCACAGAATGGTTGGTATCAGCAAATTAACAGCCGTGGAATACGGGGCTTTTTTACGTGTATACAGTAGGGGAATGATTACATCCTCTCCCGCTGTAAATCTCTGTAGTTGTCATGAATGAATGAGGTGTGTATGAATACTGCGTGGATACATGAGAGGTGGGGTACCATTAGCTTAGCGTCCACGTATGTACGTAACCACCACTATGTTATGGTGATTCCTTGTATTATTGGTAGCCAGAGACGCCGTGTCCTCTTTCCCTACCTGCCACTGCCCTGCTGCACTTTCTGTTCCTCTCCATTTCGAAATCATTGTAAACCACAGTGTATGTGTCTGGTTCCAAATTGTGGAATGAACCAATAAGATTTTGTATTGTTTACCTTAAATGAGCCAAGCAAGTTCCCAAAAACTTTCTTTTTTTAAATGACTGTGGATGAGTGCAAAGATATGGGCATTGATTTCGCTCTAAAGACAGTGAACTATTGCTGATGGGACATTGATCATATCAAATTCTGTACATCTGTCATTTTTTTTTCCATATAAGATCATGAACAGTTTTTTAGTATGAGAGGGTGAATGTAAGATGGGGGGTGGTGGCTGCTACTCACAGAAAAACAAGGACTTCCGCATCCCAGCTTCTTAGTTTCTTCCGCACTGAGCTCTTTTGTGTCCAGGTCCAGTCTGAGGGGAAAGCACATGGTTTGCCAGCACAGCAGGTTCATGCATATTATACCTGCCATATCTCAGGTAAGCACGTGCCAAGAGCTCCCTAAGAAACCATTCCCAGTATGGTATTTTACTGTTATCATTAAACCTTTCCATCTCTGAAAGAAAACAAAACATTGTTTTCATGATAATTTCACCTAAATAAGCATGTAACAAAAAATACATAATGTGTGAGTTAAAAAAATATAATGTTCCTGTACTGCCATCATTGGGTTCTGTGACATTTACAATTTACTCAGCTTTCTGCCTCGGGTTTTTCATCATCACTGAAATCCCTGAAATGGCAATAGGACCACATTACAGTTACCAGTTAAAGGTCCTATACATGCCAAAGCGGCGTAATAAACTTTAAAAAATTGTTTTCAAGATTGAAAACCCTGTTTAAAAATTAATAGTAAAGTAAAAAGGGACGGCTAGTAAAAGAGAGTTCTATTTGAGCAAGGGGTAGAAATGTTCAGTTAAGAGTATTCAAAACAAGGAAAAGGTGCATCAGAGCTAAGTTGCACTGTGAAGAGAAATACTATAAGTGATTAAGAAATAAATGGACTTAGGCACTACTCTAATTTTTCAAAAAATGCACATTGAGTAATTAATTGGGGCCCGATTAATCTAATATTTTCTTGTACGTAGTTATTATGACTATCTCCTGGCTAAAGTGTGATTTGCTCCTGAATTTTTCAGGATTTCAATCAAAGAAGAAAAGCTTTATGAATATGATATCTGATATGCTATCACATGACAAATCAGAGTGTTAGGATTCATTGCATGTACAAGTTAGAATAATGCATATATGTAAACATAGATCAATATAAATAGAATGACAATACTTTGTTCATACAGTTAGAAAAAGCATGTATTAGAACCGTTGGCAGTTCCCTTGAAGCAATAGAGCTATACAGGGCTTAAAATCAGCTTGAATATTCCATCTGTATCAATCAATATTCCACTGCTTTGTCCTAGGCTTATTTAGTTTCCATTGCAACATTTCAAACTAAATAGGCAGAATGTAACAGCATTAAAACCATTACTTTTTTTTATTGTAGACTATCTCCTGAGATCCGGGAGAGGGTGAAACTGTAAAGACGCCAATGTAGTTGTGTTAACTTGGGAAATTTTGTGAAGTAGGACATTTCCCCAAGCCGACAAATGCAGGTTTGGTTTACCTTCACTGTATTTGATGCCCCACCCAACATAGATGGCCCAGCCAGGGTGCATGGATTTCTTTCACTGATGTAGCCTGAATACAATGAATGCACAGTGGTTGGCCCTTATCACTGTTTCTGGACTTCCAGCCCGGAGAAAAGAAAGGAGACGGAGAGTAATGCCAGCACCAAAATGAAAAGCAATTTGTGTTACTGTCCCAAAGTACCAGTAGGAAATGCCCCCCCTTTTGAGCTGAGTTTCATTTATTTTTGTATAAATGAATTTGCTTTGTAATTTGAGATTGCAATTTAAAAAACTATCAAGACCTTTGTAGATTCTTACAAGAATACCTATAACCCAGAAAATATGCAAAGAACAAAAGGCATAGCCTTCAAGTGTGACTATTCTGCTACAGTTGAACGCTTGACTTCACTACACATTTAGATTCTCTTGGGATGGGACTGTCCCCTGCATTGTGTACAATATTGTTCCCCTTCTATGAGTGCTCCCTTGTGTCTATCTGGTATCTAGGTTTTTGAACCTAGACTCTCATAAAGCTGGTGTGTACTTATTAACCTAGGCCTGTCCATGATATTACTGAGGTCCTGGAATGGTGCTGTGACTTGGAGGTGTGTACCAAGTGCACCCTCATTTCACAGACACTTGACTACAGCTTTGTCATGGGTTTGCCACATAGAGCTGTGTCTGCAGGGTACCGTGTTTTGTGGATTCCCAGTTATGAACTAACCTTTGTATCTGTGTCACTAGAGTGGAGAACTACTGACACACTTCTGTGAAGCTCTGCTTCTATGCGCTAAACTGGGATCCTAGCACTTCATTCATATGCCCATTTGTGTTTATGTGAGTGACGTACATAGTAGATGCATTGTATATATGAGTGAAGCAGAGTAAGGGAAGCTTGTGGGATCCATTTTGGGTGCCTCCTGCCTGGCCTCATGGACGAGATGGAGGTGAAGTTGCTGTACAAGACAGTGAATATGTATTGCTTACATTCTTGAAGCTGGTGGGAAGGAAACTAGACACTGAAACTGGATCAATGGACGAATGCATCCTCCCCACGTATCTGTGTTTGAATCTATGGTCAGCATTTTGAATCCTCGTGGGTCCACTCAGCCTGTCACCTTACCCAGTTTGATCACTGTTCCCAAATCAATGGTACTCATTTAGGCATCTGTTATTTGGGTAAACATTCAATTCACAAATGGATGTTATGTTATGTTATGTTATGTTAGGAGAGAGGATACAAGCTCTTTTAGAAATTCAAGTAGGACGAGAATGGCTGCTGATTAGTTTTCCTGTAGCATTGCCATTTGGTAGATGGTATGGGTGAAAAGGACCCCTCAGGAGGGCTGCAATGTTAATGATGACAATCAGATAAAGAAAGCACATACCACGTTGATGGGTGGTGCAGGCTGAAGACGACCCTGCTACCAGGAGCACCACTCTACACAAAGGCTGTGTCTGGGGAGCAGCCTGGAAAGGACACTTGAAAGGAGAACCAACCTCAACTGGTTTAAAAGTCAGTTCTGAAAGCTAGGACAGGGGATCCACATCTCCTGTCTGCTATAAGAGTGGGACCCTCTGATCCACTTGTTGTTTCACTTCCCGGTTCTGTATGACTAAAAATGGAGTGCTTCACAGAGTGCTCGGAGAACAGCAGTGCAACCAGAGATAAGTGTGTCTGACAGCTCATCAAAGATGAATGAATTTCACCCAAGTCTATCTCGAAGTAGCTAATTACCTGACCCGAAGCGCCTAGAATCCTGCCAGTCAGCCAGCCAACTGGGAGATGGAAGAAGCCTGACAACCATGTTGACAGGACCACCTTCAAGGAGGAGCCAGGTGCAGTGTGAGTCCTGGCATTGGTGGGGTCTGCCGATGGAGGATGACCCAGGATTGAGATTTGTGTACCCAAGGTTTTATACTCTCCATTCGCCGTTCCTTGGGCAAACCTTTTAAAATGTGGCTTGCCCTTCATCGCTATGATTAGAAAGAAGGCACAACTTGACCAGCTTTGCTGTGACCACAATATGATTGCAGCTGAATGATGCTTCCGTGGCCAAGGGAAAAGTATTCTACACAAACTGGTGAAATTACGGGACGCTTTACCAAGCCGACGGACCCAATTGATGAAGGGCCAGGGACTTGGAACAAGTGTGGCATGCTCCGCCCAAGAGATTATATAAAAAAAACAAAGTTTTGGATAGAAACCTTCATCATTTGAACTACCTGGTCTTTTAAATGATTCTCTTCAATCAGTATATAGAAACAGGCACGCCCTGATATTTATTTGACAGGACCCATCCGAGGTATTAATTCCTTATGTAGTTTTTAAGACAGTAGTATTTCTACAAAAGAATCTCAACAGGGGAAGTTTTTCCCTTCAGTCAACAAGCAAGTACGAACTTCTTCTAAAAACTAATTTGACTAAGAGAATCATAGATACGGTCTTGAAAAAGATGGTGCAATAATTATTTCCATCAAAACGAGTCGACGCTCCATGACACAATCCATTACAAGGCTGGAACCACAGATCACTAATCAATTCTGTAGTATCGGTTTCTAGTGCTTTCTATTGTCCTACTACGGATGCGTGTTTTTTTTTAAATCACAAAGTGTATTATCTTTTGTGTGTACTCTCTCTGTTAGATTGTAATGTTTGGTCATTTTAGTGCGTCTTAGCTTTATGAATTGATTATAGTCTTTAGGTTGGTCATACTACATATGAACACTACCAACAACGTGTGAAAAACATATTTTCCTTTTCTCCATTATGTGTTATGATAAACAAAGTTTCTTAAATAATAGTTTTTAGGTTGTTTTTAACATCAGAAGTAATTTGTATCTTTGTTTGTATATCTTTTTGACATAATTATCAATAAATAGATCTATTTTTACAATTTTGTATTGTGACCTTGGGCTTACTATTATACCTCCCTTGTGCGTATGGTGTATATGAAGTGGTTTAGAGATTGTGTGGTTATGACTTACAACAGTTGATATGGTCAGTAGTATTAGTTATTCTTAGAGTGTAGTCCAAAGGAAACCGTCTTTTTGATATTGCACAAGGGAAAAGCACATCCCGAGGCAAGTGGGGTCGGTGGGATGTCTTGCTGCCAATGAAGTTGGCTTGTGCATGGGTATGTCAAAACTGCCTGTGTGGGGCAGCCGTCTTCCAAATGTGGCCAGACACCTACAAAGACTACCACAGCTGCCAGCGTGGACGCCACCTGCCAGCAGCAACCTCGTCAAAGATGTGACCACAGTGAGGGTACCCAGATCCCATGAGAAGCCTTATCACAGTTGCCAGTTTGCACATATTTCCAGCAGCAGGAGAGAGTAGGTGCAGAGATGAAGTTGGGCAACCACCTAACCATGCCAGAGACACCATGAACTAAGCAGCCAACACTTACTCAGTGAGAACAAACTTTGAACTGTGAAAGACGAAGTACACTTTCAATATAACACAGAGGTGATCTGTACCTGAGCCAAAACACACTGAACTTTCTCCCTGGGGGAACTGCCTGGACCACAATAAGGTGGACTAGGGGAAAATAGCGAGTACAGGTACTGCAACCCAGCATCCAAAACACTAAATCACATCTTGCTAATGTGTGTGTAGAATTTTGTTGTAGGTCCATTTTCTTCTTGAAAGTAAAGCAATGGGTTGGATACTGAGTTATTGTGCAATTGTTGAGTTCTGAGCTTGAGAACACCCTGAGATGTCTGTCAATCATTGAGAAGCCTGTGACTGCTAGTCATCACTTCCACTGAGTGGCAAGTGCTGAAGGGGTGTTACTTGGTCCAGTTTTGCCGAAACCTTTTGATTGACCTTGGGACATCAGAGGCAACAACTCCAAGCCCCAGGGCATAGCTTAGTCAGTAAAATTCTGGGTGATGGCGGGGTGGGTGGGGGGTGGGTGGAATCTCAAATCTTGTAACTGAAAAAGCAGTGGGCTGCAGAGTGGTAGTATGAAATTACCAAGGTTTGGGATGGACTGTTTCCATGAGGAACAGGATCAATATTAATTTGCATTCAGTGGGGGCCTGCCTAGAGCTGCACAGTGAGTGAAAAACAATAGGTTGGAATGCTATCCCCGAGAGATTGACACTGGTTAGACTATTTGCAAACATTCATCCCATCAACGTTTGGCTGTTTGATTGCCCATAATATGCCTAGGAACTTCGTACTGGTGCAGCTTTCCAAGCCTACTACTGACACTGTTTGCAAATTCCACAAAAATAGTAAAGTTACACATATTAATGGAGTATTTTGATGGGTGCAGATATACTACTTTGTTGGTAAACTAGTCAATATATATTTTTACGACTCTGCTCCAAAAATGAGCAACTTAAAAGTTCTGAGTGAAGTGAGACTGACAAGAAAAATTGATACACACATAGCAGACCTCACTCAGGACCCCCAGACCAATTACCAAGCACCTCCACAGAAGCTACGACCTCCGTCCCCCCTCCTCCTAAGCCTGGTAGTGTTCCCTGGGAACTCACGACTACAGGTATGCACAGCACAACAGCCTGGAGTCCCTGGCCTGGTATAACTTATTTTTAATGTATTTTCACTGCATGCACTCTTCTTCGTCTCTGCTACGAGATGCCTTGATAGTAGAGGTGCATATAGACAGGGTTCCGTGTTTCCATTCTTTGCCTTTTAAAAATAATTTTATTTAAGACTGACAGTCCCATGTTCTAAGCCCAAGTCAGAAATAGAGATGGGCGTGCCAGCAAATTAATAGGGCAAGCCAAGCCAGAGCAAATCCAAGGGTCTGGCTTGGCTCAAAAGTCTGTGCACAAGTCAAGGCATCAAAATGTGTGGGATGTTTACTGTGCAGAAAACAATGTACAACTATGATACAATCTTTTAAAAAGTCATAAAAGTGTATTTCTTTAACATTCAGATGCGTTTCACCTTTATACATTGGATTACATCACTGCATAGACAGTCATTCATTAAAAGCGATACATTTTAAACATGAACTTAGAAACATTAGATGCTTGTCACCCAACAACAATGCCATTAGTGAACTAAGAGGCAAGACAGTAGTTATATAAACCCTAAACATGGCCTAAATTCTTATAGACAGAGCAACATCATAGTCTAATTAATCAAACACAAGAGGTGCTTGTACAGAGAACTTCCTGGACTGAAGCATTTATAGGTTCTCTCATAGGTGATATTAAAGAAAAGGGAGGTTCTGGTAAATAAAATGTTTGCCTAGGATCACACAATTCGGACTATAAGAAAAGTCAGCATTGATTTTAGGTTACCAGGTTTCATATTTTGTAATTCTGCTACCAGATGTCTATCTCTGTCCCTCTCTCTTTCTCTGACCTGTTTTACACCAAAGGTGTCTGTTTTGTCTTTTATTCTTGGCACATAACTAGAAAACCAACACAGACATATCAGCCCCGACTCAGGGCCCGAGACCCCCAGACCCAACAACCAAGCTCCCTAAAGCTTTGCCCCCGCTCAAACCCCACACTTGAGGCTCTGTAGCCCCTACCAGCCCCATGCCTTACCCTCTTATACAGTCTTGCAAACAGAAAGCCTTAGCTGTATGTTGTCCGGTTGTAAAAAGCAATAGTCTACAACACATACTGGACTTTAGATCACTCCCTTGATTAGAATTGGATGACTTTCTTGTCTATCTCAATTCCCTGCTCTGATCATTCATTCATTGATACTTTATTCGGACACATAAAAAAATCCATAAAAGCAACATTTAAAACAAAAGGCATTGTATAGTACTTATCAAATATTAATAAAAACACCCACTGCTGGTTAAAAAAGATGTAACGGGATTCTAATATCATTCAATAATCATTTATCAGCAGGTATTTATGCATATATGAGTATCATAGTAATATATGAACAATTGTTACTTACCTGTAAACAGGTGGTTCTCCAGTATTGGTGTCTTTCATAGATTCACATGCTTGAATATTCCCCGTCGTCGAAGTGGGAGTCCCACGGTATATAAAAATAGCAATAATGCTAAAATATAACATAAATGATAACATCATACATAATAAAATAGAGATAATACAGTCTGTAAAACCTCTACAATGGTAACTTCCATAGGAAGACATTATAAAGAGAAAAACTCATTTGTAACATATCAGTGTCATTATGTTAGTCCAAACTGCAGCCAATCAGGCTCAAGCACCCTCTAGAACCTTCTCCTCAGAAGCTCAAGCCCTCAGATTTTCGTAGCACTAGCAATAATAGCGCCTGAGGAGAAGAGAGCCTCTGAGGGGAGGAAGGGTGGGTCGCATGTGAATCTATGAAAGACACCAATACTGGAGAACCACCTGTTTACAGGTAAGTAACAATTGTTCTTCTCCAGTATTAGGGGTGTCTTTCATAGATTCACATGCTTGAATAGAATAGATAGCAGTAACTCCTTAGAACTGGGATTGCTAATAGATTCTTAAAATGAAGGTAAACATAGAGCTTAAAAGCATATAGCAATCACAGAAAGAAAAGGAGGAGGGAACAGAGGCTCACCTTATTTAAAGAGACGGCGAAGCACTGCTTGCCCCACTGCGGTATCCGCCTCGTTGATGGAATCCAAACAGTAATGTCTGGTAAAGGTGTGCCTACTTGACCATGTTGCCGCCCGGCAAATCTGGTGTAGAGGCACGCCAGCAAACAAGGCGGTGGAGGACGCCATCGCTCTCGTCGAATGCGCCTTTACTGGACACTGTAAAGGCCTGCCAGCTTGTTGGTGACAGAAGGATATAGCTGCTGAGAGCCACCTTGCAAGTGTCTGTTTTGTCACTGAATGTCCCCTCCGCATCCTTCCATATGCCACAAAAAGTTGATCGGATTTGCGGAAAGGGGTAGTTCTTGAAATGTAAAACTTTAGACAACGACTGATGTCTAAAGAATGAAGTCGTTGTTCTGCCGGTGATTTTGGATTCGGGAAAAAAGTCTTCAAGAAGACAGGTTCGTTCAGATGGAAATCAGCAGGCACTTTTGGCAAAAACGAGGGATTGGTACGAAGAGACACTCCATCGGGCTTAAATTGCAAATATGGAGGCTTGATTGTGAAAGCGTGAAGATCGCTTACGCGACGAGAAGATGTTAGGGCCAAAAGCAATACAACCTTCCAGGTAAGAAATTTGGTGTCTGCCCTGTGAATTGGCTCAAAAGGAGGCTTCATGAGCTGTGACAATACCACGTTGAGCTGCCATGCTGGAGGAGGGCGTCTAATAGGAGGAAACTTTCTGAAGAGACCCTTAAAGAATTGTCGGATTATTCTGGATGAGCAGAGAGACGTCGAACCATCGTGTCTAAAACGCGAAATAGCTGCCAGAAAGACTCTCAAGGTGGCATGAGAGAGACCAGACCGAGCAAGGCTCAGAAAGAAAGGCAAGAGCTGCTCCGGAGTAGAAGTGAGTGGATGGATATCTGATGCAGCGCACCAATGGCAAAAACGTTTCCACTTCAGTTTGTACGTTTTGATGGTTGATGAAGCTCGAGCAGAAGCCAGAATGTCTCTGCATTCCTGGGGCATATCTAAGTTTGCGAACTCGAGGTATTCAGGTTCCATGCCCATAACTGAAGCGTGGTCGGGTCTGGATGGCAAATTTGAACCTCGTCCATTGACAGGAGATCTGGACGTGGATGCAGATGAATGGGAGCGCATTGGGATAACAGAAGAAGTTCTGAGAACCAAGCCTGTCTGGGCCAACGAGGAGCGATCAGTATCAAGTGGCAGGGTTGCCTTCGCATCTTCCACAACGTTCTCGGTACCAACGGTATTGGAGGAAATGCATAGGCGAACAGGCCGCTCCAATCCATGAGAAGGGCATTTCCGCTGGACTCTGGATGGGGATGCCAGCTCGCAAAGGCGGGGCACTTCCGATTCAGTGGAGTGGCAAAAAGGTCTATCATGGGATGACCCCAACGGCGGAACACCATGTCCAGAGTAGGCTGATGAAATTCCCACTCGTGGGTCGATGACGTGGACCTGCTCAACGAATCCGCTAGGATGTTTGAAACCCCCGGCAGATGGACCGCCGTCAAGGAAATTTGATGACGAAGAGCCCAATTCCAGATCCTTTGAGCTAGCCGAGACAATGGCTGAGATCTTGTGCCGCCCTGTTTGTTCATGTAGTGCATGCTGGTTGTGTTGTCCGTTTGAACCAGCACGGACTCCCCTTGCACTACGGGTAAAAAGGATCTGAGAGCAAGGAAAATCGCCATCAACTCCAGTCTGTTGATATGCCAGGTTCGTTGTGTCGCCGTCCACTTGCCCTTGATTGAAAGGTCCAGGAGATGAGCACCCCAACCCTCCATGGACGCATCTGTAGTCAGTGTTAGATCCGGAGAATGGGCCAGAAACGAAACTCCTTCGTCCAGGTTGGATGGTTCTTTCCACCAAAGCAGACAGTCCTTCATGCGAGACGAGACTCGAACTAGGTCGTTGAAGGACCCTGACACTTGGCGCCATTGCAGGTCCAGTTCTTCCTGTATAGGACGAGTGCGGAGCCTGCAGTTCGGGAGCAGAGCAATGCAGGACGACGCCATCCCCAGAAATGACTTCAACGTCCGCACAGAAACTGACTGTTTTGAACGGATGATGGTGACCAGACGTTCTATCTTCCTCTGTCGTTCTTGGGAGATGAAGGCTTTTGATAGGCTCGTGTCTAGAATCGCTCCGAGGAAGTTTCTCCTTTGCAATGGTGCAAAATGTGACTTCTCCATGTTGATGGTCAACCCCAGTGACTCGAATGTCTGCAGGCAGAGACTTGTGTCGCGAGCCAGCTGTAGAGGGGATGGAGATTTTAGAAGGCAATCGTCTAGGTAAGGAAAGACTTGCACTCCCTGAAGTCGTAGATAAGCCATGACAGGGGCCAAGACCTTCGTGAAAACACGAGGTGCCGATCGCAGGCCAAAAGGCAGCACCTTGAACTGGTAATGCATGTTGCCCACTTTGAACCTCAGAAATTGGCGATGGTGTTGGAGAATCGGCACATGAAAATAGGCGTCTTGTAGATCTATTGTTGTTAGGAAATCTCCGCTGCAGAGAAGCCGCAAGACTTCCGATAACGTCAGCATGCGGAAAGATTGTTGTTTCAGAAAGAAATTGAGTGCCCTCAAATCCAGTATGGGCCGCCACTCTACCGTCTTCTTGGCAATGAGGAAAAAACGTGAGTAGAAACCTGTCCCTTGTTGAGATATAGGAACCACTTCGACTGCACCTTTTAGTATTAGAAGACGAACTTGATGTTGCAATTCCCTGAAATGGGGAGGTGGCGGGCCTGATGGTGGAGAATGTGGAGGAAACTCTGTGAACTCCAAGGCATGACCCTTGCAAACAATGTCTAATACCCATTGGTCCGATGTTATTAGAGACCATTGGGAATAAAACTGTGAGATTCTCCCTCCAACTCCTTGCGCAACTTGAGAGTCATTGACGTTTGTTGGTGGAACCCCTATAATTTGACTTTCCTCTATAGGGTTTCGACTGTATTTGGCGATTAGACTGTTGGTTGGAATAACGCTGATTTCCTTGATTGTACTGGCGATACTGAGTGTGTCCTCCTCGAAAAGGGGTTGAAGACGAGCCTCGTCCACGTGCGCCACGAAAGGGCTGCTTTTTAAATTGCAAGGATCCTAGCGATTTTGCGGTATCGGTGTCTTTCTTTATTGACTCAAGCGCTTCATCAATGTGAGCGCCGAAGAGAGACTCACCGTCATAAGGCATGTCGAGTATCTTCGACTGGACCTCCTGCCGAAATGAAGTGGATTTAAGCCAACCCTGACGGCGGAGCGCCGCAGCACTGGCAAGGATTCGAAAACCAGTACTTGCCACGTCAATCGCACAGTCGATCATTTCTTCTGATGCCCTCATGCCATCCTGAAGGATCTGTTGCGCCTCTGCTCTGGACGTTTCCGGTATCAGCGAAACCAGTGCAGAAATATCCAACCACATTTGCCGGTCGAAACGACCCAAAATGGCCAGTGCATTTGCAGCACGAACGGACGTAGACGACATGGTTGAAAATTTTTTCCCAATTGCGTCCAAACGTCGACCCTCTCGATCAGGCGGAGCGGTGATAGGAGTCGCCGGGTTACGGGACCGTCGCTGCGCTGCCTGTGTGACCACTGAATCTGGCTTAGGATGCGAGAGCAAACAAGCGGGGGAACCAGCCGGAGCTTTATATTTCTTCTCCAGGCGAGGGACTTGTGCCGGCAAGGAGTTAGGAGCATGCATGATCTTTATACCCTCTTTCCATACAAATTCTATAATAGGTATGGTGTGAATTTGTTTGTACGGTTGGTTTTTGAAATCATAGAGAAAACAGTCTTCCTGTTGTTGTGCTCTCGGTAATTTAAAGCGGTCCGCCGCTTTATTCATCAGCACATGGAAGCTTGCGATGTCAACCGGCGGTGAATCACCAGCATCTGCTTGCTGAGGACAGGGTGTCTGTATCCGATAGTCATCGAATTCCGCCATATTTGGGTCCTGTTCCTCATCAGTATCCTGGGGTACTTCCCCTTCTTCTCTGTCCGACTCCTCCTCCTCTTGCGCAACAGGTTGCGGATTCATGGGGATAGTAGGACGGGGTCTGTCTGGGTGAACAGTCTGCTCCAAAGAATGCTGATGGTTTGTAGGGCCTGGTGTGTCCGATGAAGCGGGGCCTGGTGTACCCTGAGGGGTTGGCGGAAATCTTCGATTGTAGTCGTCCAGCATATGCTGGAGGTTAGAAAACAAAGATACTGGAAATGATGCCATAGGAACCTGTACATATTGTTCGTCCTGGCGGTCAATTTCCTCCTCCTGCTCGTCCTCAGAACTTGTGTCCTGACATTTAATTATTAATTCCGAAGGACTATGTGCATCGTCAAGGACATCGTCCCCAATAGATTCCGTTTCGTGATCAGTAGCCATCATTGGTGATGGGAGCTGGAGAGTAGGAGGTGGCAAGTGGAGAGTAGACTCCTTGCCCGAGGCTAAGGAAGGCAGAGGCACTAGAGGCATAGTGGCGAAAGAACCCACTCCTGACGTGGATCCTGTACGTTCCTGCCTTGATCCCTGTGAAACCGCCGCAGCTGTAGCTGTCGCCGTCGACGAGGCAGTTGTTTCCACGGCGGGCGTCGACGATGTAGCAGTAGACGTCGACGAGCGTTTCGGCTCTACCGTCGACGGTGCCGTCGTCGACTGAATCTTCGTCGACGGAATCTTCGTCGACGGTACCTTCGTCGTCGGTACCTTCGTCGACGATACCTTCGTCGACGGTACCTTCGTCGACGGAATCTTCGTCGACGGATCCGTCGTCATCCTCTTCGTCGACGGAGCGGTTAGCGTCGACGGGACCTTTGCCGACGATGAACTCTTCGACGTCGACGAGGATTTCTTCGTCGACGGTAATTTAGTCGCCGACGAGACAACCGGGTTCGTCGACGAGACAGAGGAGATAGAAGCTCTCGTCGACGTAGAAGACGTCGACACAACCATCGTCGACGACGAGGAAGCAGACGTCGTCGTCACTGAAGTCGTCGACGAAGACACCACAGCCAATCTCGTCGATGGATTGGTCGTCGACAGGCCCGTCGACGACCGCGGCGTCAGAAGTGTTACAACACTTATAGTGGGTGGAAATGACGCCTGAGAGCCAGGTCTCGTGGGCGTAGACACAGAAACCATAGGAGCTGTTGGTTGAACTTGTGCCACTGTTAAAGCCAGCTTTTTCTTCTTCAAAAAAGGAGAAGGTAATCCCTGAACACTTCCACGCTTGGAAGCAACAGTAGAACAGCCTGACTGGAAACTTTCTGCGTCTGACAAAACATCCTCTTTATCCTGAAGGCGCTTCAACCATAGAAGAAGACGACCTTCCCTGTCTCTGAGAGTCTTAGCTGGAAAAGCTCTACAGATTTTACAGTCATCCACCTTGTGTTCAGGATACAAACAGTAAATACACTTTTGGTGGGGATCCTTCTCAAACAAACGTAGCTTCCAACAGGAAGAGCAAGGTCTAAACAAAGACTTCTTACTTGACATCTTGTAGAAAAAACAACTGAAGTGAAATACTTGAAGAAAACTGAGCAGAGCTCAGGGAGACTCCCTTCACACGACGTGCGGTAGAAAATCTGAGGGCTTGAGCTTCTGAGGAGAAGGTTCTAGAGGGTGCTTGAGCCTGATTGGCTGCAGTTTGGACTAACATAATGACACTGATATGTTACAAATGAGTTTTTCTCTTTATAATGTCTTCCTATGGAAGTTACCATTGTAGAGGTTTTACAGACTGTATTATCTCTATTTTATTATGTATGATGTTATCATTTATGTTATATTTTAGCATTATTGCTATTTTTATATACCGTGGGACTCCCACTTGACGACGGGGAATATTCAAGCATGTGAATCTATGAAAGACACCCCTAATATTGGAGAAAACTAGCTACCCACTTTATAAAAGCACCCTAGGAATCAAAGATTCCCTAAAAACCATTTGTAAGGTACCTATGTAATGACGTAAATATTTGTACAGATTTCATCATATGACCAATTTTTACAGTTCCTCATCATTCCACAATCATATAATTGGACTGATTCTACAATGCAGCCAATACAAAAACGGTAGGGAACAATATAACCTAAAGAACCTGGTCCCCATGTCCATCCACCTGATAGAGTCCGGACGGACAATAGACTAGTCAGGGATATGAGTACATAAATAATATCCAGTCATAGACTAAAAGGATTATAATATAAATCCATGAATAAATATTATTACACATGCCTAGTAATATTAAAAATAAATCCATACAGTGTATTGCGCTTCACAAATCGTTGACTAAATTCCATCATTTGTGTATATTGTATTCCCTAGATCAATGGAGAATATGGAACATATATCCTATTCTAATGAAGTTAATAAAATAGTCTTTCTAGTGTAAAATACTGTCCATAAAAAGGATGACAATCTGCAACAAATCTCTAATGTGGGCAATGATTGCAAATATAGATAGGCCGGACTGCATTGTGTAAAACAAAGTGGTTTAATAACTGGTAGGATATGTCTATTCCTTAAATCACTATAAAACCTACAGAAAAGAACCGCATGCATTGTATCCTGGGGCATCATATTATCACAGGGGCAACTAATTAGATTTGTTGACCAGTCATTCCTTTTTGGAAAGCTGATTAGTCTATGGAATATACCCAGTCTTAGACGGGTCAAAACAAATCTATGCCTACCATTCAATACTGCTTTGAGGTAGGGTGGCATATTAAAAGTGGTTAAAATAAGCTGTTTTTTTTAATACGCTAGGTTTGTGGACTTCAATCAGCAATCAGCGGTTTTCTAAATGTGTCATCCCTTCCTCTTTCAGTGTCTTTCTACTGATATTATTCTGTGTTTCTGGTCTTTCAAAGTATTCAGAGTGACCTACATCACTAACAAAACGTTGTACGTGAGATAACCATGAGATTCTTAGAAGCAAACGTAGTTTGAGGCAATCCTCAATAATAGCTCGGTTAAGCACTGTATATTCCAAGGTCCAGATCTTGTACCAGAGAAGAATCGGTTTAATTTGTCTGTAATGTGTTCTATCCCCAATTCAGTGTGACATACGTAAACTGATGTGCTTCTTGTTATGGCAAGTAGACATCTAAAAAATTCATTTTCTACAGTTTGGATATCTGTGCATTTTCTGTGTCCCCACAAACCTGCCCCATATGTGGCTATGCTAAGACACTTAGCTTTGTACATTTTAATCAACACCTCAGGAGGGTTTGTGCCCAGGCGTTTCGCAAAGCTCCTGAGGGCCATACAGGAGTTACTTAATAGTTGCTTCCTATTGGCTATGGCCTTGTTCCATAATCTCTCTCTGTCAAAACAAATCCCAAGGTCACTAAAATTATTTGTGACACCAACGGTTGTACCATCTATTTTTATGTCTCTACACTTTTGACTAGTCCGTCCACATTTCATAATGAAGGTTTTACCTTGGTTAACTAAGAGGCCAAGTTCCTTCATGTAATCTACAAAATTTGCTAGGAGAGACTGAAGGGCCAACGGTGTACGAGCCATAAGAACAGCATCATCAGCGTAGAGGAGGGCCGAGACAGGGCGCCTTCCTATTTGTGGTAGATCTCTAGTAGATGCTGCAAGTGCCTCTCCTAAACTGTTTACAAATAATGAGAACAGGAAGGGGGCCATAACGCATCCCTGTCTCACTCCCCTCTCCACGCTGAATGGCTCAGTACATTCTCCCTTGCTACCAAATCTGAATGAGTGATCAGTTCCCTGCTCCTTATTCAGTGACTTTCCTCCCTATTCTTGTGTTGCCCTGCCCCAGGAGCATTTCAGTTTTAACATTTTTTACCATGTTTCTGAAAATATGACTGTTTTATAATATAATTCTTTCTCTTTTTTTCTACGAAGGTCTGTCAGTGGCAAACTACTAATTATAGTGCCTTTAAGCAAGATACTTTTGAAAGAAAGAAACAGCAACTGTACAATACAAGCAGAAAAAAGAGACAAGTAAGTGTAAGCCTTTCGGGTCCTTGACTTAAATAAACGACTGTCTCTTTTGTTTCTCATTTTCATTAAAGATGGTGAAAGCATGCTCACTTTGGTATGTCAATACCAAAAGGACGAATTTTCATGAAGAGAGTCGCAGGATCAGATAAGGACATATATGCGCTGTTTTATACAGACATTAATTAATTTATTATTTTAGTGCTGTTAATTACACGGAATCCGCTAACCTGCAATACAGCTGCAGCAGTAAATGAAGGCCACAGAACCTAGGTAAAGAAGTGTAATCTTTTCTACGTTGCACGATTACAAATTATACGAAACTGCTACGGGTTAGCATTGCTGTAATACTTTGCCACAATAGGGCTTTGGGGGGGGGCGGCCGACCAGCGGGAGGCCTGCCCCACCCGGGGAGTTTTGGGGCCGGGGAAGGGGGGGGGGGTAGTGCCAGCACCGTCCGTGGGCTGGTTTTGGCGGGTTGGTAGCCTTGGGCTGGGGGCGGGGAAATTTTGGGCTGCTTTTGGGCTGGTGCCAATTAAAACCGGCCATTTCGTGATTGCAGGCCACCATTTCGTTTTGGTGTCACAGCTGCCGGGCGGGGGGTGGCGGACAAAATTATTTTGGGCCCGGGTGCGGTGGTTGTCGGCGGGGCGGGGGGGTGTCTGTATCGGGGCCGGGAGTAGCAGTGATCGGTGGAGCGAGGAGCGGCGCGCATTGAGGGACAGCAGGGCTTGGACAAGGTGGGCCGCGCGGAGTGGTGCGGCCCAACGTGCTGGTAGGGCCGCTGCGGCGCGCCGCTGGCAACGCCGTGGCGGTCGGGTTGGTGGTAGCGTCGCCGAGTGCGTGACATAGGTAGGTGGTGGGGGCAGCGCTGGGCCTGGTTGGAGGACGGCGCAGTCGGGCTGCGGCCGGGATGCGGGGCAGGGGGGTGGGGGTCGAACGCGTGGTGGTGGAGGCGGCTGAACTTCCTTAACATTACGGGGCGGGAGGGGCAAGGGAAGCCCTGCGGTGGGGGGGCCCACGGACGGGGGGGGGCGGGGGTTGGAAGATGCGGTTGGTGTGGGGGGCTCGGCGGGGGGAGGGCTGGGGTGGGGGACTTGCCTAGTTCTGGAGGAGGCGGAGTGGGGGGGGTGGTCGATCTGGGGGGGTGGGGCCCCGCCTGGGGTGAAAGGGGAGGCGGGGGGAGAGGTTTTGCGGCGAGTGTGCGTTGGGGAGGATGGGGGTCCGGTTTGGGGAGGGAGGGGGGCGTGGGGGTGGCGGTGTCCAGCAGGGGCTGGGCATTTGCAGCGAGGGGGAAGGCGTGCGGGGGGGTTTGTTTTCCCGGCATGCTGAAACCCATCTCTGGTGCTGGTGCTGGACTGGGACGCAGAAGTAGGCACTCGGGAGAGCAGCATGCGGCTCCACGCGGCCGAGAGGATGGGACGGCTCTCCCTGGTGCGGGCGGTAGCGCTCCCACGAGGGACAGTCTTGGAGGCGCGACGAGAAGTGGGTAGTGCGCCCCCGCCACCCCCACCCGAAGGGTCGGTACGGCCGCCGGGGCTTGGGGACGTGGAGTATTATGGACTTATGTATTGCATTTTATTATGGACTTATTTAGTGCAATGTGTTGGCGCAAACTTTGACCAAGGCTGTTTGAGCTTCCCCTGCCACCCCCACCCGAAGGGTCGGTACGGCCGCCGGGGCTTGGGGACGTGGAGTATTATGGACTTATGTATTGCATTTTATTATGGCTTATTTAGTGCAATGTGTTGGCGCAAACTTTGACCAAGGCTGTTTGAGCTTCCCCTGCCATCCCCACCCGAAGGGTCGGTACGGCCGCCGGGGCTTGGGGACGTGGAGTATTAAGGACTTCCTTATTGCAATTTTGTTTATGGACCTATTTATTGCATTGTGATGGCGCAAACTTTGACCAAGGCGGTTGGAGCTTTTCAGGATGCGAATGGACTTGATACGGGGGGTAGTACAGGGGAACGTTGGCATAAGGTATGTTCTAGTACAGGAGGTGTTTAGCAATGCAAGAGGTGGGATACGGGGGGTAGTAAATAGGTGCGGATTGTGAGGCACCGTTTTTCTGTTCATGAGGCGGAGTGGAAATGGGGGGCGAACAACATGCAGGAGGTGGTGATACGGGGGGTAGTACAGAGGTGCGGATTGTGTGGCACCGTTTCTGTTCATGAGGCGGAGTGAAAATCGTGGGAGACCAACATGCAGGAAGGGGTGATACGGGGGTAGTACAGAGGGGAGGGTTAGGGGGCACCGTTTTCTGTGCATGAGGCGGGGTGAGAATTGTGGGTGAACGACATGGACGAGTGGCGGGTTACCGGGGGCAGGGAAAAGGCGAATTGTATGGCAGCGTTCCAATCCTTGAGGTGAAAGTGCCACTTGTGGGCAAACATCAGGCAGGAGACGGCAGGCGGTGCGTGCAGGGGAGGGGTGGGGGGATGCGGGGGGGACAGAGCATGGAATGTGTTGTGGGGCAACTGTGGGGCTAAAGTGACTCTGGTGGGCAGCGGCATGCAGGAGCGGCAAGCGGGGCGTTACGGGAGATGAGTGGCACGATACGGGGGCAGTACGGAGGAGCGAATGGTACGGCAGCGTTTTGAGACGGGGAGGCGACAGTGACAATCGTGGGCAAACAACGGGTCGACTTGTAAGGCGCCGTTTCAGCGTATGAGGCACAAGGTGACCGTGGTCAGGCCACGGGCAGGAGGCGGCAAGCGGTGGTTACACGGGACAAGGGGCAGGTTGGGGGGGGGCGGTACGAAAGAACGAAGGGTGTGGCGCTGTTCTGTACATGAGGCGACGGTGACATCCGTGGGCGAACCATTGGCGAGAGGTGGCACGCGGTGCGTGCGGGCACAATAGGGGTCTGGGGTGTAGGTTGCGGGAGCGGGAAAGCAGTGAGGAGAGGTGGGAGATGGCACTGCGGGACGGACACTCGAATGAGGGGGAGGGATTTCCGTGGGCAAACGTGGCATTTGTGCGGGTACGGAGGCCAGCGTATTGTACGGGTAGCTCACGGTGTTTCCAGGGGACCTGTGCTGCGGGCGGGTCCCGGACAGTTCCGATCTTGGGTGACGGGGTATTATGGCACTCTCGGCAGCTCGCAGCTCTTCCGTACTCTGTTGGTGGGGTTCCGCTTTGACGGGGCGTACTCGGGGACAAAGCATGGCCCAGGGGTTATAGGGCCTTAGAGAGTAGTTGAGAGTATAAGCAGTGTTTGACAGTTGGTAGAGAGTGCTAGTTTAGGTTAGAGGTATACTTGAATAGAGTAGAGGGGATGGAGTGGTAGGCGATAGTAGTTAGTGAGTAGTGTAGATTAGTAGAGAGTAGTATAGAGTGGGTAGTGGATAGGGCGAGGACGGATTACAGGATGTGCAATGCCATTGGTGGCGTGTAATTAGGAGGTAGGGAGTGGACTTCCGTGGCGTGGATTATTTTGTTTTGTGAGGTGGAATTATAGAGTGTGGGTTAGAATTATGTGGCATGGAATGGAGTGGCATGGTGGAACTGTGTGTAAATCATATGAATGTGAGTATCATTCATGGTTGTGTGGGCCCCTGGTGCTCGGTTTGCTAAATCACATAGTTTTGACCCCAGCCCTACCTTGTCAATTTCAAGGTGTAATATCCACGCAAGTATGGATAACAGGTAGATTTCTTTAACATAAGTACAGGTGAGGCTGCTTGGGTGAATTTACAACTCTGGTCTGAGAGTTGGAAGTATTTAGCAATGGAGGAGTCCTTGGTCTGGGGGCCTGTTGGGTTGGGGGGCAATCCTCAGCGCAAGAAGGCTGCTTGGTGGCGCCCAGGGAATGGGTGGTCTGCTGGCCATAGCTTCAGGGTTTGGCTTCGGATGATAAGTACTTAATCAATACGTGTATATTATTTCGTAATGATTTTCAGGTCCTCTCTGTACCTTTTGGCACTTATAGTGGAATCTGGCGCTAGGTCACGGGCGAGCGATAGACTGCAAGGACTCTTCAATAGACTGCCCTTTGTGTAGTGTGCGGTAGAGGATGCAATAGATATTGTAGGTGGTTTCAACAGTCACACAGCGCTTCGGCTTTCTTAAGCACCTGGCACGCTAAACACTGGGAAAGGCTCTGTGTCACGCCTTTAGCCCTGTCCAAAGGAGGCTTGGATTCATGGTGTCAGACTGAATTCCAGTTTCTGTGCTTTAGAATGCTAGAGTTTGCGTCAGAATCTTTTATACCATATACTTGTATTGGGATGTTACAGACTAAAATGGAGCGCACTATATTAATTACCAATATTAAAGCTTCCATTTGTCATTGGCCGGACATGCGACTGTCTTTGCCCCAGCGTTACTTGCCTTTCAGACGTACTGGTCATTCTTAAAAACTAGCCTTTCTTGCTGGGCAACCCGCTTTAAGGTGCGTCGTGGGGGCGAGCAGTTTTTGATGGCGGTGGGGGCTTTGCATGGTGGACAGGCTCTGACACGGTGACACCTGATCGGGATGACTTCTTGCTGGTGGGACGGCCGGGTTTTGACGGACTGCCAGCGGCAGCTGGTCGGTTTTACGGGCCTCGTGGCTTGCCAGGGATGCCCCTGGCGCAGAGAAGACGTGCGGTCCCAGACGGTGCTGTCCTCGCTTGTTGTTGAGCTCGACTCCGGGCCCATCGGAGGCGTGGGGCTGCATGGTTGGCGTGGCGGGCGACAGCGCTGCATATGGAATGTTCGATTTCGGGTGCGCGGTTTGTGACATTCAGTGCTTTTGTAGTGGGTTTCCTGGCGGACAGGCTCTGGCGGTGGCGCACTATCTGGTGACTTCTTTCTGGTGGGACAGCCGGGTTTGACGGACTTACGGTTTTACGGGCCTCGGGGCTTGCCGGGGGATGCCCCTGGCGCCAGAGAAGACGTGCGGGCCCAGACGGTGCTGTACTCGCTTGTTGTTGAGCTCGACTCCGGGCCATGGAACCACGTCCACCGGAGGAGTGGGGGCTGCATGGTTGGCGTGGGGGGCGACGGCGCTGCATAAGGGATGTTCGATTTACGGTGAGCGGTGTGTGACATTCAGTGCTCTTGAAGTGGGTTTCCTGGCGGACAGGCTCTGGCGGTGGCGCACTATCTGGTGACTTCTTTCTGGTGGGATGGCTGGGTTTCGACGGACTGCCAGCGGAGCTGGACGGTTACGGGCCTTGAGGTTTACCTGGGGGTGCCCAGGGCACCAGAGAGGAAGCACGGTCCCAGTTTGGTGCTGTCAGTCGTCGGTACAGAGCTCGACTCCGTGGCCATGGAAGCACGCCTGCCTGAGCTATAACCGGACAGGGGGGGCTTGCGACGGTAGGGGGCAGTGAGGCAGGAGTGTGGTAGCGTCAGCAGGAGCAGGGAGAGTCGACGCAGGTCGGCGGGGGTCTTGTCCACTGTCGGATTTTAGGGCAAGGGCGTTTGGGGTAGGGAGGTTTGAGAGGCCAGCGGCCATACTGGGCCAGGAGGAAGTTTAGTGGGAACAGTGAGTTGTCAGGAAATTACATATTTAGTGAGGCCTAGTTTTGTGCGGCGCAGGCCAAGGGTTTTCATTGTGTAGGATGCACCTGCTTCCAATAAAGCGACCTTTATCACACCTAATTTTGAGTCTCTGGTCGGTGTTTTGCCTCCCCCCCCTTCCCCGATGGGCCCCAATACGCACGTACAGGGATTGGGTCGTCCATGTTGGTGTACTCTGCTAACCACCAGCATTAACATTTGCTTTAAGAAAATACAACAAACGAAAGCGTGACGTCTAATACAATTGTCTAGTTTAGATACATTTAATCTTAAAGATGGCACACATAAAACTAATAACAATGCTTTTAATAATATATGATAAATATTGTGTACCATGCACTGTGGTCCAACAAGGTCATCAAGTGATTCTCTACCAAAACATCGGGTATGATTTTAAAGGACAGTAATACCCTGCTTCCCATTGCGTATTTTCAAGTTGTATGTAAAAATATGTTTATCTTTTCATTTGTTTCACTCCGTAAATCAAAGTAGTTGCGTCAGTCAAGCTGAGGTTTTGACACCACCACTGTTAGTACAATAACAATACCCAGACGTGTTAAAAACTCAAGAACGTCCTGCGCACACAAAATTTACTACATTGGCAATTATAACTTGGATTGTAAAGATGTGAACGATAAGAATCGCAAATGATTCTATAGCTCATAAAAACAACGAAGGAAGAAAATGAGTACGACATAAAAGACTCAATCAGCAGTAGCTCTTTTTATTTTACATTTCAATATCATAAAGCATGATATTATATTTGTGGTATGGATACTAAAGAAGATGTGAAGATAAAAAAAATGCCAATTTATTCCACAGATTTAACAAACCGCTTCATAAAAGTGAGTTTGGTGAAAACACAATCATCGATAAAAGGGTCTCTATGCACTCAAGATTTAATTGCTAAAAACAGCTTCCATGTGTGGAGTCTTGGTGAGACCTGGTTTAGTAAGTTTTCAATCACTGTCCTGGATGACAGAACCCCACTGGGATCTACTACTAGAGAACGAGAGAGGTGGACTGGTGATGGTAGTACAGTCTCACGCCTCACAGTGCCTGCCACACGGTGCAGGGATATTTAGGGGGCACCATATCTGCCCCCTCAGTTCCCAACCTCAGGCCGCAGGGAGAAAGGGGACCAGCTAGGGGCCCCCAAAGTCACTTTCCGACAGGCTTTCCGTGTCGGAAAGCCCAGCATGGAAAGCCTGTCGGAATCCGACATTGAAATACAGATGGCAGAAACACCTTCGCCTGGGAGTAAGTTGGGGCCTCCGACTGGCCGGCAGGCTCCTGGAGCTCGTCGGAATCCAGCCGGAATGACTGGACTGTTTCACTTTCGACTGCCTAGATTGTAATTAGGCGGTTAGAAGGGAAACCATGATGAGGCTCGGTAAGCCTGTGGGCGGAGGCTTTTCGGGCCTCATAGCAATAAGGCCCAACGTATTAACTCATCATTCGCAGGCCACATAGATAAGGCAGTACCATCTTTGCATGGCAGCTAGGGCAAAGTTTACAGCTCATAATGTTGAGCCATATATTTCTGATATTAGTAGATTACATACTTTGGGTGGACAATCATGAGAAAAAAAGAAGTGCAAGATGCAACAGAATAAATACATCAAGTAAAGTAATTGATTACAAAACGAACTCTGTAGGTTACACACTAGATTTGGGATTGACACAAAACAACAAAGCAGCATAACCAAAGAAGTTTTTATAAACCTGGATGAACCTTGCAATTATCTTCATCCACGTTTTTAATATGAAATACTGCATGCACCCTGACTCAAAAGACCACCAAAGTTAAGGCAGACCAGATAATTAAAGATGCTCCACAAATCTGATTACAAAAGGTTATTTACGAATGACGAGATATCTTTGAAATTCTTTCAAGGAATATATTTTAAATACTTTACTCAATTTCTCCCCTATAAAGTTTTAAGACAGAACAAGAAATCAAATACACAACAAAAGTTCAGGGCTGAACTTCCAAAACCCAAAGAGTTAATTAGAAAAGAGTCCATCAAACAATTTGAAACTAAGGCAAACGTGGTCATTTATGCCGAGGCGGGTGGTCCACCAGCCGCCAGGTCAGTGTGGGTCTTTAATTCTGCCCTACTGGAGGACAACTGCACACCATATTGTCAGATCCCTGCCTGCCTGGCAGAGTATCAGGTGCTTAAAGTGCGACCACGGCACCACTGAACTGTTTTTTTGTCCCGCTTGGTATTCTTTTTTCTTTTTCAGAGACAAACCCCACAGTGAGGATTCTGTAAAAGAAAACAATTCGTCATAAGTAGGGAGTTTCTTCCCTGCACATGGACGTCATTGCCCAGCTCCAACACGCCTTGTAATGGGAGAACTGACCTAACTACAGCAGACCTTTCAACGCATGTAAGTAGCTATGTGGCAGATGGGCTAGCACCTTTGGTGTCCACAGACAGAGGCTGAGGTGTCTCCATTGGCGGTGAATCAGTGGTTCCTGCAAGAATACATTTATCAGGGGAACCATGAGCTTATCAGGTTGGTGGTATTATCAGTCTATCAGACTGGTGGTATGATCAGTCTGTCAGGCTGGTGGAATTATCATTCTGCATTGGTTAGCATTCTCCCCACTGTCTCTAAAAGACCACCCAAATACACAGAAAGGTCAATACAACACTGTAAAAACTGGATTCTATTGGAATAACCAACCCAGTATGCAACTAGTCAGTCAAGAGCAATCTTCAATCAACTGAAAAATCCTAGGATTCTAAAATAAATCTCTCCAACCAAGCATCACTTGAAATGTCTGCACTTGTTCTTCAAGTACAAAATAATAGAAATACGAGACGCCATACCCAACACAGAAATACCAACCTATCCCACTACCCAATCTTCAGCCTTGTCTGACATTTGTACAAATCACTAGGTTTTGCCCATTATATTAAAGCATTGAATCTGTTGAATCTTGCACTGCAGCATGCAACAAAGACTTTTCCACAACTCTTGCTCCAGACATTACAGATTTAGGAAATGCCTCTAACGACAAAGGTAAAATACCCAGTCCACTAAAGAATGCAATAATTCAAAATTAGAGCGGTGGCTAAACATCTCCCGGAGTATGTATAGTGGACAGCCCGCTTCATGATCGCCTCTCCAAGCTATCACTGACAAGGGGATCCAAAATGGCATTGACCGGCATTAGGGAGGCCATCCCCAATAAGCCTTATGAAGTGATTAATGCAACAGTAGAGCACTGATACTTCTGACCTCATGGTGGCGTACAATTTCTTCATCAAACCATTAGGGTTAATTAAGTGGACAGGCATTTCATAGCTTTTATTCAGTATTTCCTTTCTTAGCGAAGGAAGAAAGATAGAAGTTTGTCGAAGTAGCTGACATGCTCCAAGGTTCCTTACTTCATACCCCACTGCCCTCTTACATCTAGAAAAACGTTGCAAATTAAATTATTCAAACACGACTGGTACCTGGGGCAATCTTTGTTATAGCTGACAACCTCTTGACCGTGAAAGAAACCTCTTACTCACTGTCACGATCCTGTACATGATCTTCACTATTCTATAATGTAAGTGGTCCCAACAGCATCAGCGTCTCATTAACCAGCAAATAGAAGTTTACAACTAAAGTCAGAACCTGCCATTTAGATACTACAACAAAAAAATGGTGCGTTAATTTGTATGCAACTACAGTGACAGTAGGTCGAAGAAACAACCTCTGCCAGACACCCCTTGGACTGTACTGTAGCTGCTAGCAACATGCAACTTCGACCTTCAAAGTAAAACCAGATACACAAACTCATGTCTTCATCCAGGAAGCTAATGGTATCAGCCAAGACCAGAAAGTAAAAGTGCAGAACACTATTTGAGAACTTTGTTACGCAATGTGTAACTTATAGGCACACTAGCACTTGTAAAGTGTCACTTCTGTGTTCCACAAAAAGTTAAATAAACAGTAACACTATTTGTCAGAATAAATTAGTATCTGCTGTAGTATAGTTCTTCTCTGATTACTCTGCAATTACTAACCTACCGGAGTGGACTTTAGGGGATTGCTTTCGAAACAGTTTTTAATAATGAATGAACGAAAATGAACATGATGTTTATGTATTATCAACAAAGCGTCTTCACTTTATTGATGAGAATTGTTTCTGTATTGCAACCATGAAAAATGCCAATAAAGACATAAAAAAAGAATGAATTAACGAATGAATGAACAAATCGAATGAACGAATGACCGAATGACCGAATAAATGATTGGGGTAACAAAACTGACTGAATGAGAGCGAGACAAGAACCTCTTGCAGAAGAAAGAGCTACATTTTAAAATCCTTTTCCATAATTGAGAGGAGGAGGAATTGTGAATGAGGAGTGACATAGTGTTTTATGTGTGTATACTTGTAAAGCGCACTGCCGCCCCATCTCGGGGCATCCTGGCACTGTATACCGCTGTGGAACCCTTCCTGGCTTTCCCTGTGAGATGCCCCCTACAGGGTACCCCCAAGGTGAAGCCAGGCATCCTAGCACTGTTGGGGCCGTTGTGGAGATTAAGCAAGCTATTGCCCAGAGTTGGACCCATGATTAGAGTAGGCACCGAGGCGAGAATTATCGAGTCCGCGGACATTGAGCCCAAGACACTGCCGCGTCGGGAATTGAACCCTGGTCCCGGGCCTGACCTCTGCTTCAGGGTCTGCCACTTCTAACCAGTGAGCCACACTTCTCCACAAAGTGTTCCAGAGCTTTACACCTGTATAAAGAAAGGCGCGATCCCCAGTTCTAATTCTTTAGATCATGCAATCCTCTGGAGCTAGAATGGCTGAATTAAGGTCAAGAGTAGGCCTGTAAAGAGTAATTTTTTGACTGATGTAACTGGTCACTGAGAACATGAATCTCTATGTCATGGGAACTCATGTACATTTTCCCGGGGGCCGCAAAGTTTGATCTTTGGTGTGACCGAGGGCCGCACTGATGCCGGCTGGGCGAGGGGGGTTATAAATGGGTGTAGTGGAAGCAAAGCATATATATCTAGTGGCTGAACTCAAATGCGCAATGTGAAACCAGAAAACCTGGGATGAATCCCGACTTTTCCACTTGACCAAATTGTGACACTCTGGGCAATTTTTTATTTACATTTCTGTCTTTTTCTTCATTTTCACATATAAGAGGACCTCGAAATACATGACTTCAGGATGCATGCTGTACAAAACTAGCTCCTGTGTTTGGATGTATTCACTAATGACATTGTTGTCAGGTTGGGGGGCTGGTAAGCATGAACTTTCTAAATTCATGTATGAAAACCATCAATTTAAAATAAATACTTCTTAATGCATTACTATAATTTGATTTATTAAGGTTAAATGGTTCTACAGGTCAATAAAATACCCTTTTCGAATTAAAAATTATGTATTTCCTAAAGTTAAGGGCTTAGTTACTTCCTTTTCGTAACTTGAGTTTACCTTTATATAAGTGCTTGCTGTATATTTAAATTGTAATAATGTTATTGCTGAGTCGAGTAAACAGCAGCCCAATGCTGCTGCTGCCCAGAGGGCCAAAATAAAAAGTCAGGAGGGCCGCATTTGGCCCCCGGGCAATACTTTGAGTATCACTGCTCTATGTAAATGCAAAGGGACCTAAATATGATATGCTTCTGTACCAGTAGCCAGTGAAAGAGAGGCAAGGATGGTGTGATTGCATTGAGCCTAAGAATGTCCATGACAAACCCTGGCTGCTGCCCTGTAAACTATCTGGAGGTGACTGAGAATGCCCTGTGGGAGACCTAGGCATAAGCACATTCGCATAATCTAGTTTCAGCGTTATTACTGCTTGGACAACTGTTTTACAAGAAATGACTTGCAAAATAGGAAGATTTTGCATGGAGGCTTCAGTAGCGCAATGCAGGTAAGCAGTCTTATTATTTATCTGCTTCATAAAAGGTAAGGTGTCAAAATTCACCCTGAAATTCCTTACAGGTTTAGTAGGTGAGACTGAGCACTCATTAAACCAGGCCACCAGGCAGGAGTCCAGGCAAAGGATGACTTACCGAAGACTAAGACCTCCATTTAGTGTATGTTCAATTTCAGGCTTTCTTATTCATCCATTGGATAACCTAAACCATATAGATTTGGAGACTTACTTTGTTGATTTCTATGTAATTGGAGAATGCAGATGACTATCTGGATGTCATCTGCATGTGATATAAAGCCAAGGTCATAATCTCTGACTGTAAAAGCCAGGGTGGATACATAGGGCGAGGAGCCCCGAGGGATTCTACATTTCAAAAAATGCTCTTAGACTGGGAGGGACTACTTTTTCTCTATTGGACAGAAAAGACCCGATCTATTTCCAAGCTTTATTTCTTAGCCCAATGGCAGGAAGCCTATTTAGAAGAATATTGTGTGATATTGTGTTCAATGCTGCAGAGAGATTCGAAGAAATCAAGGTGGCAGAGCCTCCCTAGTCCAAGATCATCCTGAGGTCGTCTCACACAGCCAGAAAGGCAGATTCAGTGCTATGGTCGGGCCTGAATAGCAACTTTGAAGTGTCCAGGATATACTTGGTTTCAATAGACAGAGAGTTAAAGATTCTCTGCTTTTCAATAACTTTGAAACGTTGGCTGCTGTAGGAAGAAGAGAAATGGGCCTACAATTAGACAGGATAGAGGGTTAAGCAATGGGGTTTTTGAGCACTGACGCAAATGGCATTTCCCTTCTGCCAAGGTCAGATTACAAAGGTATGTAAGAGTAGGAGTGATGTTGTACAAAGATAAATTGAGTATGTGGGAAGGGTATCGGATGGAAGGTGACCCGAATTTTGTGTCTATGAGGCGATGCAACTGCATGCCTTGAGTTCTGACAGAAGCTGCAATTATAGTATAAAGAGACTGACAGAGGAGCTGGAGTTTCTAATGTCTGCAGGTCTTCGCCTGAAAGAGTTGCCTTTAAGTTGGAAAAGACCGATAAAATTTTTTTTTTAAAGAAACCTGCTAACTGGAACTGGTCGCAGAGGGTTTGAGAAGGGGGCAGTATCAGGAGGTTGTACGCAGCTGGATTCTTCAGTTGTTGAAAAAGGCAAATAGTTCATTTTTGGCCTTAATTATTCGGTAAGGGAAGAAAGTTGCTTCAGCCTGTTCAATCAGTAACTTACATGTATCTAGTTGTTTGTAGTATCAAGCTTTTTATTCAGTATGGTAGGAATTCACTACATTTTCTTACTAGCTATTGAAGTTTAGTTCTCTTCCCACAACTGCAGTGACGGCTATTCCGCTAAGGCGGAGGAGTGTCGCCTCACTTCTTTTAACAGTGGTAATAAAGGAAAAAGTAAATGATAACTTGTTGTTATTATCATTTTATTTGTTCTTACTGCAGCAGCTTGGCGGGGGCGAGGCTGCTCTCCTCTCAGAGCAAGGGTAGGAGTGGTGGGCACTCTGTAAAGTGTGCATTATTGTTTGGCCGGCCGTCTCGGGCCGGCCAAACAGTCATGCGCACTGTGCATGTTCTCCACCCAGGCTGTACATGCCCAGGCTTCCATTCCCTGGCTGAGCTCCAAACCACAGCACTCAGACCAATCACAACGCTGCATTGCAGCGTTGTAATTGGCTTCGGGGATCCTGGATACTTCCTGTTCCGGCCGGAGTGGTGGGACAACGACGAGGGACAACGAGGAGAGACGCTTCGAGGAGGTACGTTTTTTTTTTCCTTACCTCCATTCACCCTACTGCCACCCCGATCAGTGCCAGTCGCCACTGCGCTGCTCCAGCTATACTGAAAGAAGGCACGCTCAGGAAGAAAGGCTTGGATCTATTACTGATCCATCACCCTTCAGCAGGTCCCGGTAGGAAGCCTCAGCACTTGCAGCCTGAGCTTCAGCCTTCGCCTTTTTCGTTTCTCAGGACCTCCAGCTCCCGCAGCAGCTCTGGCAGGGCTAGGTCATCTTCCCCCTGCCCTCCTGCAGCCGCTCCATGAGCACCAAACGGGTGTTCAAGGCACCCAGGTCGGCCGACTGCATGCTCTGTGATCTAGTGTGCACAGGAGTTCCTATTTGTAAGTGTGAAATGCTGTGTGTGCCCCTTGGCGTTTGTGTTCCTATGAAAGCAAGTTTATTTATTTTTTATTTATTTATTGAAGTTTTGTATAGCGCTAACTGGAACCGGGGGTATCAGAGCGCTTCACAGCAAGTACAGATATGCAACAAAGGAAAATAAGGAAATAAGAGTCTGTACAACAACAACTTGAACGCAATATGGGACGGAGATCAGGAGCACATCAGCCGGCTCTGGGTTCGGAGAGATAGCGTCCTTTCACCGACAGGCTCGGGGTTCTTGTTAAGCGCCGGAGAGCACTAGGAAGTGGGCTTTGAGTAGCGATTTGAATTGCGGGAAGGAGGCGGTCATTCTGATATGGGGGGGATGGAGTTCCAGATCCTAGGAGCATTCCCTGCAAAGGATTTATTTGCGGTTTTGTGTTTCTGGGATTTCAGAGGGATGAGTAAGAGTGTGTTGGAGCTTCTGAGGTTCCTGGATTGACCGGCCCTTTTGAGTTTGTTGGCCAGGTATTCTGGTTTACCTGTATGCAGGGCTTTATGTGTGAGGCAAGCTGTGCGGAAGCTGGCTCGTTGGTCAATCGGGAGCCACTTCAGTTCTTTGAGTGCCGGAGAGATGTGCTCATATTTCTTTGTTCCTGTGACCATTCTTGCTGCTGCGTTAAGGGTGGAGGTGAGAGGTCCCAGATGCGACTTGGCTGTTCCAGTCAGCACTGCGATGCAATAGTCAATTCTGGAGAGCACAAGTGCCTGCGCGGCCTGTTTCAGGTCTATGGGGGGAGGAAGGGTTTAATTTTGTAGAGAAGTTTCAAGTTCAGGAACGCACTTTTGGGGGTATTTGAGATATGTTTATTCATGGCCAGTTTGGGGTCGATAGTGATCCCTAGGGATTTTGCGGAGTCTGTTGGCGTTAGAGAGACATTGAGGGCATTTAAGGCTTTGAGCCATTCCACTATTTGTGGGTTTTCATCTTTGTTCGAAATGAGGAGTACTTCCGTTTTCTCTTCATTAAGTTTGAGGTGGTTGGTTGAGAGCCAGTGTTGGACCTCCCTGAGTGTAACATTTAGTCTGTGAATGTCTGCGATCGATGAGGTTTCCAGGTAGAGTTGAGTGTCATCCACGTAGAGGTGGAAGGGAATGTTGGTGTTCCTTAGAGGTGAGGTGAGGGGTTCCATGTAGATGTTGAAGAGTTGTGGAGAGAGTACTGACCCTTGCGGAACTCCTCTGCTGATGGGGAGGGGGTCTGATTCGAAGCTGTTGATCTTTATTTTTTGAGTGCGGTTGTTGAGAAAAGAGGAGAACCATTTTAAGACCGTCTGTTCAATGCCCGCTCTCTCCTGGAGGACATTAAGTAGGAGGGTATGATCCACTGTGTCGAACGCAGCCGAGAGGTCAAGGAGGATGAGAAGAACACATTGGTTGGAGTCAAGTCACATGTCAAGTGACATGTGCATATCATCTAGGACATTTAGGATTGCGGTTTCAGTGCTGCAGCCCTTTCTGAACCCTGACTGGTGTGGGTCAAGTAGATTAGTGTTCTCAAGATGTTGGGTTAATTGTGAAAGCACACATCTTTCAAGAATTTTGGATAGGAACGGAAGGTTCGAGACCGGTCTGAAGTTGTTCATGACCATGGGGTCAAGGCCAGGTTTTTTCAGAAGTGGGGTGACTTGTCCTAGTTTAAGGCAGTCAGGAATGGAACCCTCGCTCAAGGAGCTATTGATGATCTTGCCCCAGATTGGGGCTAGGGTGAGCTTCAACTCCTTGGTCAGTCTCGAGGGAAGTTGATCGAGGGAATGAGATGAGGGTTTAGCGGAGGCGATAAGATTGCTTATCATTTCCTCCTTGACCGGCTCGAAGGATGACCAGCTGATAGACGGGGTTATTGGGGAGATGTGTTTAGTTGCAGAACTCCGGGTTTCTGTGCAAGAGGAAAGTTTCGGGCTGAATGAACGATCAATTTTGGCGATTTTTTCATTGAAAAAGCTAGCAAAGTCGTCGCAATGGGTTTTGGACGCCACTAAGTTGGCTGCATTGGAATGGAGGTTTGGTTCCTAATGATGTTGAAGAGTTCTTTGGGGCGGTTTTTGCCATTGTCTAATGCAAAGCAGAAGAAGGATGACTTTTTGCTCTTGATATGAGTATAGTGGTTTTTGCGTGCTGCCTTGAGTTGTTCCCGATGGAGGGAGGTGGGGTTGTTCCTCCAGGTTCTTTCCAAGGATCTGAGGTGTCTTCTTTCTTCATTAATGTCAGTGGAGAACCATGACCTAGAGGGAATGTTTCTTGTTTTTTTTAGTTTCAGAGGTGCCAGCTGATCCAGAGTGGTACATAGAGTGAGCTCCAGGTTGGAATGACAGAGCGAGGTGAGTTCCGCGGTTGAGAGGGACTCCGTCGTGTTCGGGAGGAGTGTGTTGAATCCTTCTTCTAGCTTGTCTCGGGGGACTCTGGAAGTGTTCCTGACCACTTAGGGGGGACTTGAGTGGGTGGGTGGGATAGGGCCGGCTGGTTGATATGGAAGAGAATGATGTGGTGGTCTGACCAGTCGGCCGGGATGATGTGATCAATCAAGACTGCATTTTTGTTCGCAATGATGGCATCCAGGATCGCTCCTCTGTAATGCGTTTCCTCTGAGCAGTGTTGGATCATATTGTTGTCTTGCAGAAGGGTGTTGAGAGATTGAATCAGCGGGTTAATGGTTTCGTTCCATCTTAGGTTTAGGTCACCCAGAATTAAGCTGTAGTCGCTATTGAGTGCTGATTGGGTGATCAGATCCGACAGCTGAGCTCTAATTTCGTTGGAGTTGCCTGGAGGGTGGTAGAAGAGATGGCATTGACGAGAACTATGAGAATGAGATTTGATGTTGACCGACAGGCATTCGAAGGAATTGTATATGCAGGAGGGAGTTTCAGAGATGGAGAGGTCACTTTTGTGGATAATAGCTATGCCGCCACCTTTGTGTATGGGCCTGTCTTTGCGGATGATTGAGAAACCGGGCGGCACCAGCATGTCAATAATGGGGAGGTATAGGGTGGTTAGCCAAGTTTCCGTGATGAAGGCTACATCCAGGTCATGAGAGAGGATGGCTTCAGCTATTTCCGTTGCATGTTTGACTGTGGCCGGCTGTTGATAAGCATACAGTTCATGGGGGTGTCTTCTTTTGAATTCAAATTGTCAGGCTTGGCTCTGGGTATGGAGGAAAGGAACAAAGGGGGTCTAGTGGCTCTGCGTAGGGGCCTGTCCCTACCCACTCCGGTGATGACTTGGATCAAGGAGGTGAGAGTAGAGTTCAGGAGTGGGGCCTGGGCTGGCTGGTTCGAGGGGAGTTCATGAGATGCGACGAGAGCGCTCACTTCCTGGGGGGAGAGAGAGGTTATATTTCTTCTGGGACTGACTGCTCGTGACGCAGTCATGGCTTTAGAGAGGGGAGGCAGGGAACCATGGAGGGGAAAGGCCCAATTGGTGGGTGGAAAGTAATTCCTGGGGAGAGGCGGAGGGATGTGAGGTGGTGCAGAGGGAGGGGAGGGCAGCTGGACATTCCCTAGGGCAGATAAGGTTTCCTGAAGGCCAAGGATCGGGGTCGCGATCTGCACTTCAATAAGGTCGAGGCGTTGCGACAGCTTGGGTGGGGTCGAGAAGAGGGGGGAGAAGAGGGGAGGGTGGGAGGAGCTGCACCCTTGATGAGAGGGGCTTTGGGGCGAATTCCTACTGGGGGGGTTCAACGGGAGGGGGAGTAGCTGGCTCCGGTTTGGGGTTCGGTTGTGGGAAGGCTAGTAGGGGAGGGGAGTTGCGGTCCCTTCGGGGGTGAAAGTTATCTTCAATGAAGGGGGTGGTGAGAACTAGGGGAGAGTGGGTTGTCGGGTTGGGGGGTTGTGTCTCGGAGTTGACATGTCTACATATCAATTGTGGGAGGGCTAGAGAGGGGGGAGGGTTGTTGACCAAGAGGGGGTGAGAGTTCACTTCGTTTGCGGGGACAGTGTGATCTAGCGGAGTGGGGGTTGGAGGGGGGGAGCTGAGAAACGGAGTTGTAACGGGGTCTGGAATCTCTAAGGGCGGAGGCTGAGAGCTAATGTTGCTTCGGGAGCTGGGGAATGGTCTGGGATCTCTAAGGGGGGAGGCTGAGAGCTAGTGGTGCGTCGGGAGCTAGGAAGAGGGGGGTTGGGATTCCTTTGGGGATTCGAAGGGGGCTGGGTCCTGGGAGGTTGGGTAAGATGGGTAGAGTACGGGAGTTGGGGAATAGGGGGAGCTAGGGCTGGTTGTGGCGTCTGATTGGCGGAGTGACTAAGCAAAGTAGGGAGGGGACGCTGGGGTGGCGAGGACCTGCTCCGGAGACTAGGAGGTTGTAGGGAGCCGATAGGGGGGAGGGGGGCTGGTTTATGTGTGTAATGGGCAGTAGCCATCTTGAGAGAGGGGAAGAGAGAGTCGAAGAACTCTAGGTTCTCGTCTTTCGCCTGAATTAGAATGGTGCCATTTTGGCATAGATGGTGATGGGGATGTCTCCTGTCAGTGACTGTTGGTTCAGGGGGGCGATTGTTAGTTTGCGGTTAAGTTCAGTGAAGGTTGTTTTGGAGACGGGGAGAAATGAGTTAAATATGGTGACCCATACGTTAGGTCTGTTGGTGTGGAAAATGAAGTCCATTTTCCTCTGTCCTCTAGTTGCGCAGTGGTAAGTGTCAACAACTAGCGTTTCGGGGTGTTGCCTGATTAAATTCTGTTTGAAGTGTTTCTTGGCTTTGAAGGAGAGGGTGGGTGGGAATGTTATGGCGAAGGTGTTTTGCCCTTGCGGAGATAGGTGGTTCAGAGAGGGGCAAAGATGCTTCTCCAATTGTGAGGCCTCGGGCATCCTAGCCGGGCTGGGGAGAGCAAGAGGGCAAGATCTCTGGGGCAGGAAGGGGGGAGTAGGACGGGGAGGTGCCTGGTTGATTGAATTGGGGCAGAATTTAAGTTCGTCCTAAAGGTGAGAGGTAAGATAGGCTCTGAGGAGGCCAGTGTTTTCAAAAAGTGGGTAGTCTGCTACAAATTATGGTGCGAGGCGCTGTTACTTAGGGTCCTCCGCTGTCCCTTGGCTGGGAGAAATTGGTACGTTGAGGCTAAGGAATTAGAAGGTCTGGTTTCCCTCCCCATTAGCTGCCCTGGGAGATCTTAGCTCATCAGGGCTGTAGACTAGAAACTGGCAGAGCATGTGTCGAGTGTCTTGCTCAGAAGAAATCAGTCAAGCCAAATCACGAGTAAATTAAAGTCGGGCGGGGCAAGTTAGAGTTCCCAGATCAAATGATGTCCCGGGTGTCGGCCATATTAAGGTCAGGCGACTCTTAGTGAGAGAAAGTGCTCGCCGGGGCTGAAGACTTGAAACCGGCAGATGCCGTAGTCTAAAAACGGGCAAAGTAGGTCTGAAAGCCCTGCTCAAATACTCAAGTCAAATCAAGTAGGAGTAGATTTAAATCGGGAGGATCAGGTCCGGTTTCCCAACCCCAATGATGTCCCTGGTGGCGGCCATCTTGATGTCAGGTAGCCCTTAATGATAAAAAGTGACCGGTACCTGCATGGCGGGTGGGGGGAGGCGCCCCTGTGGGTTGACGCTTGGGTCACTGGGTGCGGCGACGATCTGGTGGTGCAGGGGCCTTTAATTCTCCTGAATTGGGCTCACCTCGATCTTTCATGTCCCTTGTCTTATTGAGCGGTCGGCCATCTTGGGGCCAGGCAGCCCTGTTGGTGAAAGAGCATCGGGACCTGCGCGGGTCCACCGTCCGACGTGAGACCCGACGCCTCTCGACAACATCGAGTCTCCGGTGTTTGTCGGAGGAGGAGGCGCCCCTCAGTTTCTGCTGTCAGCAGGCACTCCCGAGCGCTGCTCGGCACCGCTTCCCGCTGGCCCGTGTTCTCAGGTCTGGCGGGGCCGCCCTCTGATGGATTTGTCGCCGTCTACACCCCGGTGAGTGTGGGGGGACCACTCAGTGCTTGTGGGGTGCTCCCACAGGTGGGGGTGCGGGGCGAGGCTCCGGAGCAGAATCCCGGTGCGGGTCTCTTGCATGCAGGGGTCCCGGTCCTTCTAGACGGGCAAGCCACCCCTGCAGGGGAATCTTCCGGATCCTGGAGGCAGCCAATTTCGGTGTGAGGGGGTGGGTTCCGGGGGTGTTACAGTGGGGTTGCTCCGGTCGGGATTTACACAAAAAGTGATCCCTTGACCCGGAGCTTGTACCACTCACTCCCTCCTTGTCCAGGAGCATGCAAGTAACTGTGTAAGTCTCCTAGTATGCATTCCCTTTTGTGTCCCTCTAAGTATCTAGTGGCTTTTGTAAATATGCCCCTGTATATCAGTGCCCCTATGTGCTCCTGCTTAAGAGCCTTCCTATTGAAGTTCCTGAATACTGTTTAGGGTGACCAACCGTTCGTAAATTTCATGGACAGTCAGTAATTTGGACCTGATGTCTGTTGTCTGTGAGGATCCCTTTTACAGATGCCTTTCGTCCGTAATTTTGGGCCTTGCAGGGAGCAGAGCTGTTTCCCTGCGAGAGGCCTCAGCTCCCTGATGGGGTCGCCTCCCACTCATCCTTGGAGCACAAGAGCAGCCCACCCCGCCCATTGTCATTCTGTATTGTCACATGCAGAATAACAATGGGACAGTTTGAGCTGGTACAGCATGTGGTGGCCGCCTCCTGCCGCAGTCTAGGGCAGGGTATTCTGTTAGGGTTAGATGGAAGAAATGTACAAAACAAATGTACAAAAACGCCTGTGCTGCTATGTGCCAGTTCATGAAAAGAAGCTAGTGAAAGAAGTTAAAAAGAAGCGGTTATAGTTCTTACACATTCTCATCATTTCAGAGCTGAAACTATTTTAGTATTATATACAATGAAGTCATAGTTGCTGCTTTTTTATTTATTTTATGCAACTAACATCCATTGACAAAGCCAATAGTCATGACTTGTTGTAGGTCTAATGTTACTGGATGCAATGATAGAAACAGCAAAATACGAATCGGGCGGCACATTATGCTCAGCACATATTTTTAGCTTAGGTGTTTTTTTGTTCCAAGTCTATTTTATTTTATGAGGCAGTTCCCCTGGCAGGGGCACTTAGACACAGCGGTAAGCCTACAACCTCGGATCGAGGCCAGACGCGACATGTATAGAATAGCAATTAGATCATGAGTCGTTCCTATAAAGACAAATTAACACAGCGCCTTGCCTACAACCCCAGTGGGGCCGGCCGCGTGGCTTAAGATCAGCTGTCAGAACTACTCAGGGCGCATGGGGCCCAAGCACCTAGCCTTTGACAAAAGGTGAAGAGGCAACTAGTCCACTACTGATGGACGACCCAACGGGGGCCAACAAACATGTGTGAGATCTAGAGAGAAAGAAAGAAGGAAGAAAAGTGCAGAAGAAGGTATAGGAAGCGAGAGGCAGGGAGGGCGTCGTGCGAACAGGGCGTGCATACCGCTCAATGGGGGGAGGGGAGTATCCGCTAGCTAGAGAGGTCCTCGGGAGCTCCCGCATCTTGTAGGGCATCTAAAGGAGCAGTCTAGTGGGATCTGTAGGAATGACAGCGTCATCAAAGAGGCGTACGGTCCGGAGTCTAGTGGGCATATGTCGCGCATGTTCTATCGAGCAGAGGTAACGCACCAAGGGCTTCCAGACCGTCCCAAAGCGAGTGTCGCGCGCTTGTATTCGCGCTGTGAAGAGCTCCATTGCTAAAAAAAACGTTCCAGACCCGCACAAACCAAGAGGCTATGGGGGGCGCTTCGGCCCTTTTCCAGTACAAGGCTATAAGCTGCTTGGCCGCTCCCAGCATTTGTAGCGTCAAGATCCAGTCGCTGCGGGTGAGTGCCTTGGGATCTGGTGGCCTAATGCCAAGTAGGACTGTGCTGATGGCTTCAGGCAAAAGGGAACCCCAATACCCCCCTAATGTGGCTGAGGACCTCCTTCCAAAAGACAGTTAAGAGCGGGCACGCCCACCATATGTGTACAAAATCCCCCGTTGCAGTCCAACATCTCCAGCACAGTGGGGAAACAGTGGGGAACATCTTATGCAGCCGCAGGGGAGTGTAGTACCACTGAGTTAAAAGCTTGTAGGCATTTTCCCTCTGCGGGATACTCCGGTACACCTTGGGAATATCTCTCCACACTCTATCCCATTGCGGAGGTTCAATGTCCGCATCCACCGCTAATTGCCATTGGCGCTGGTAGGGGTGGGTGAGTACAAGTGGCGGATGTTGCAAGATATGATAGATCTGAGTGACCAGTCTCTTTAATCCCCCTAGGGAGCGCGCCAGCTTTTCAAAATGGGTGAAGACTCGCGTGGCTGCTTGGTTCATTTCCCCACTAGAGACCCAGTGGCACAGTTGAGCATACTGCAGCCTTGCCGTTGGCGGTAGGTGGAACTCCTCCCGGCAATGATCGAACGACTTGAGCTTGCCCCCTTCAAAGAGATCGCATATCACCTTGCAGTCTCCTTGCGTCCATTTCTCAAATGCCCGAGAGTGATGGGCCGGCGGGAAATGTGGGTTCGCCGATATGGGAGTATGTGGGGACGGGAACGTTGTGAGCCCTTTGGACACAGCAACGGTGTCCCAAATGTCCAGTACCGTCTTCATGGGTACCGCCATGTACGCGCTCTTAGAGCGAGATGTCCGATGGAGCCACGGCAGATCCCAGATGAAGCGTTCCGTTACTGCCCTGTCCATATGCAGCCATCCTTTTTCACTCTCTCGCACCCCCCATTCTATCACAAAACGGAGGTGTGCCGCCCAATAATAGTGCACTAGGTTGGGGCAGGCTAGACCTCTCCTGTCCCGTGGAGCCATAAGGATCTTTTGCGAGAAGCTTGACCACTTACCACCCCACACAAAAGACGTGAGTTTGCGTTGCAGTCCCCGTATGCAGTGAAGCGGGATGGGGGTGGGGAGGCATTAGAAAACGTATAAGATTTTGGGGAGGATCGGCATTTTAACTGCGTTGAGCCGGCCCAACCACGACAGCATCAGCGTCTTCCACCGCCGCAGGTCCTCCAGGACCTCTTTCCGGCAGTCCCGCCAGTTTACGGACGACCAGGCCTCCAGGGAGGGGGTCAGGGTGAGGCCCAAGTATCGAATATGGCGCTCAGCCCACTGATAGGGCACGGCCTCCTTTAGAGAGGGAACCTCCTCCGCCGGGATGGTGAGATTGAGAGCCCAAGACATATCATTGTTGATCTTGAGGCCGGAGGCTCTCTCGTAGAGGCAGAGCACCCTATGGATGGCCGGTAGAGACTCCCGTGGGCGCGTGAGGGTGAGAATCAAGTCATCCGCGAACAATGCCACCTTGTTGTCCCCCCCACCATGGACTATACCGTGGATGTCCGGCTCGCGCCGTATCATCTCCGCAAGGGGTTCCACGGCGAGGGCAAACAATAGGGGCGAGAGGGGGCACACCTGCCTAGTGCCCCTGCGTATGGCTAGCGGTGGTGTTAAACCGCCATTGACCCTGATTCTAGCCTGTGGCTCTATGTATGGGGCAATAACCCTTGCGATCATCTTCGGACCCAGCCCAAATTTGCGGAGCACCGCCCGAAGGAAATCCCAGTCCACCCGGTCAAACGCCTTCTCCGCGTCCAGGGAGAGAAGGCAAGCCGGGATTCTCCAGTGGTGGACCTTCCCAACGAGGTGCGCGAGCCTACGTACATTGTCTGCTCCCTGTCGGTCTCGAATGAACGGATCTAAACGCTTGGCAAGGAGTTTAGTATATATTTTAAGATCCGTATTCAGTATGGCAATAGGGCGGTAAGAAGCACACATCGTGGGGTCCTTCCCGGGTTTCGGGATCAACGCTATCTCCGCCATACCCATGTCAGGAGATGGCCCTACATCATCCGTAAAGGAGTTAAACAGCCTCAGGAGATAGGGTCAGAGCTGGGTCTGAAATGTGCGATAGAAAGATAGGGGTAGGCCATCCGGGCCCGGCGTTTTCCCCAGGGGAAGATCTTTAATTGCCGCCGTGACCTCTTCGTCAGTATTGGGGCCTTCCAGTTCTGCCGCACACCCTGAAGGCAGTGGTGCCCCTGCGTAGTAGTCCAGGACAGCCGCGATTGCGTCCGCCGTGGCAGTCTCCCTCCTGTATAAGGTAGCGTAGTAGTCCACAAATGCTGCCTGCTTAGCTTTCTCCGAGATAGCTCTAGACCCATCCCTCAGCTGGACACTCGCTATATGGGCCTAAGCTGCACGCTCCCTCAACCTCCCCGCCAGCAATCGTCCTACCTTGTCGCCTCCCTCAAAGTACGTCTGTTTCAGTGCCAGCAAAGAGTGTTCCGCCTTATTAGTGCGTAAGAGCCGAAGCTGTCCCCTGAGATTGGCCAATCTCCTCCTAGTCTCCAGCGACGAGCGGACCCGATCCTGCACCTCGGTCTTCTTAATGTCTCCCGCCAGGTCAGCTTCCAATTTACAGGCTGCCCGTCTCCGAGCAATGGCCAGGGCAGTGATGAGCCCCCGGATCGTCGCTTTGAAGGCGTCCCATATCACCGGGAAGGACATCTCCGGGGTGTCGTTGGAGACAAAATAGGAGTCTATGGCCTCCCGTATGCTGTCAACATCTGCTGCATCCCGAAGAATGCTCAGCGGTAAAAACCAGCGGGCCTCTCTGGCGGGGCGCGCAGCCGGGTCCTGGAGGAGCAGTTCGACATGAGCATGGTCCGACAGTGATATGTCCGAGATGGAGGCTCCCAGCGTGTCTCGTAGCAGGTCCAGTGACATAAAGAGAAAATCTATGCGGGAGTAGGACCTGTGGGCGTGTGAATAAAATGAATAGTCTCTCCGCTCCGGGCAGTGGTAACGCCACGCATCGATTAACCCCAAGTCCGCTATCTGCTTGCGCAGCGTAGAGGACATTGCCCCGGTGCCATTGAAGGCGGCATCACTACGATCCATGTCCGGGTCCCAGACCAGATTGAAGTCCCCTCCCAATATCACGGTCGGGTCCTCACATGGAATCTGGTCCCGCAAAAGTGTCTGGAGATATCGGTCCTGCAACTGGTTGGGCGCATATACGCTACATAGGGTAAGTTGGCGCCGCCCCAAGTGTGCTGTAACCTTGAGAAAGCGCCCATCCCCACTCCTGTAGGGCTTCGTGTCTCCCCGCCTGAAGCCAGCCCTGCACAGTATGGCTACCCCCGCAGTTTTAGTATCCGCTGCCGCCCAGAACTGGAGAGGGTACTTGGGATGCGCCATGCGGTTTGTGTCTCCCTGCAGTAGGTGGGTTTCCTGAAGGAAAATAATGTCAGGCTGCTGTTGGAGGAGGTAACGCCAGACCTGCTTGCGCTTATTAGGGGAATTCAAGCCCTTGACATTAAGCGTCAAGACCTTCAAGGGCCTAGGGATGTTTGCAGTCATAGCGCGCAGCAATCAGGATCCGCCCACGTTCCCCACTCCCGCCAGTGTGAGGAGGAATGCACAGAGGTAGCCTCTCCCTGCCTGTCCCACCCCAGGGACAGCAGCCGCCCCATCCCCTCCCCGCCACACATTGAGTCAAGAGGAAGGAGAAGAAGAAAGGTCTGGAGAAAGATAAGAAGGAAAGAAGGATAGGAAGAGAGAGAAGAGGGAAGAGAGGCAATAGGCGGCCAAAAACAGGCCCCGTAACTACTCTCTGTGACCGGTCTAAAAGCCCACCGGTGGCGCAGGGTGTTTAGGGCCAGGTCCTGGAAGATTTGAATCTTGTGGCCTCCATAACTAAGGTCTGGCTTGTCCCTTGCCGCTTTCAGGATAGCCTCCTTCTCAGTGAAGTAGTGCACGCGGGTTAAGATGTCCGGGAGGAGACCCGCTCTGCCCGCTGGCCCGAAGACTCGATGGGCACGATCCAGAGTCGGAGGGGAGGCGTCCTTGTCCCCCCAGACCTCGTGGAGGAGCTGCACTACGTAGGACAGGATATCTTTCCCCTCTGCTTCAAGTGGTACACCCCGGATGCGGAGGTTATTGCGGCGGCTCCTGTTTTCAAGATATTCCTGCTTGACCTGCAGTTCAATGTTCTGTTCCTCCAACGCCGCCACTCTCTGCCACAGCTGTTCTTGGTCCTCCGTGCGTGCATCGACTATTTTCTCGAGGCCGTCAATCCTATCCCCCATCTTGGTGGCCTCCTTCCATAATTCCTTGACGCATGTCTGCACCTCCGAGCACAGGGAGCCTATTTCCATTTTAAGCTCCGACATGAAATAGGCCATAAAGGCTTGGGTCACCGGTGGCGAGTCTGCAGCCGTCTGTGAGGGAGTCTCGGTTGGCGCTGCCGCTCCCACCTTGCCCCACATGGCCACCACCGAGGTGTCCCTGGACGTCGACGCCGAGTCCGCTCTGCCCCCATTGGACCGCGTCATCGCCAGGGCTGTGGCTGAGGTCTGTCAGCGCACTCCGTGCGGTACAGTCTGGATGCGGCACAATATGTCCAAAGAGGCAGAAGATAGGGAGGGGCACTGCCCCAGTTCGTGTCTCCCCGGAGCCCCGCACCCCTCCGGCAATGCTCGTAGAATGTAGCACCGATGTGGCAAGTGACAGCTACGTACAGGCCCCCCGACCTAGTAGGCCCCACTAGACACCCCCAGGCGAGCAACAGGGTCCAGAGCTCCCAGGCCCACCTCGGAGCAGCACCGAGGAACGTTCCGGGGGCACACAGTCAGAGCACGGTCACCATAGAGATCCCGGTCACTCAGGGTGCTGTCCAGGCTGCTGCATAAGGGGGCAGAGGGGAAGGGGGCAGGGAGCCAGGGGGCAGCAGCACTTGCAGGTCATGGCCCCGAACCACCACGTAGAACGCTACGTGCAACACTGCCCCAATGACCACCGCCCCGCCACCAAGGGTCCAGATCCTCTACGCGCCACCCCTCAGGGAGCCTCCTCGTGGTCACCTAGGGCCCTACGCCCAAGCCGCTGCACAAGGGGGGGGGACAGGGCGCAGTGTCATAGGCCTCAGCACCTCAAACGGAACGCCGCAGCCGGCGCCGACTCCATTCGCCACCGCACAGCGTCAACAGGCAAGGCCATGTCCACCCCCACCAACAATGGCCTGGGTCGGCCGTGCGCCTCTCACCCCAACAGTCCGTAGTGGCTTGCTTTTTCGCCTCGCCCCCTCGGCCATTCCCAGCTTCCTCACCGACTCCACGTGGCTAGACAGGGCCCTATGTCCACGCCACTGCGCAGGAGAGACAGGGGGCAGAATCCCAGGCCGCAGCACACCGTTCCTCCGCCATTCGCCACCACCCGGCGCTGTCAGGCAGGATGGGGCCCACCTCCACCAGCAGGGGCCCGGGCCGCGCCATGCTTGTCCCTCGGGGGGCCGCCAGCAGATCACCGCTCCTCGCCGCTCGCCTCAGCAACAGCCTCCAGGGCTTTCCGCAAAAGCAGCCCACCGGCGCTACGGCGCCCTCCACTACAGCGCCCCCCGGGCCCCTTGCACACGCTGGAAACCCCTCCAGCTCCGGGGCACAAAGATGGCGGGCACAGCTCTTTTCCGGGGCGCCGGCACGCAGGGCAGGTTTACTCACGTCTCTCCGGCAGTTGCAGGCCGTCCGAGTGGGCCGCTACGCACCCCAGGGGCTTCTCCACCGCCCCGAGCGGACTCGGCTGCAGGCCCGCTCCACAGCTCACCCCCGGATGCTGCAGGCCGAGGCCTCCATAGGCCACGCCGGGTCTCGGGTTCGCCACCCAGGCTCCTGTCACCACTGGGTGACACCGATGCTTACGCCAGCAGGGTAACAACCTGGCGGACCCCTCCGCCCGGCTGGACCCCGGCCAGGACCCGCAGACAGCTTGTGGCCGGGTCTGGAACGCAGGTGCCTGCCGCCGACCAGAGAGCCGAAATGGCGGATCCGGGTCGCCTGTAGGGACGTCACCAAGCCTCTCCGGCTCTCCCGGCGAGGCGCTCCGCCGTGGTTTCATGCCTCCAGTGTCCACACTCTCCAGGGGTCCCCACAGCTCTCGGGGTCCCTGTGCAGCCCCCAAATTCCGCTAAATATCGCTAAAACAGGCAGCGGGCGCCGGAGCTCTCGGAAGGCACGTCCTAGCTCATCGTCTCCGAAGCCACACCCCTAGCTTAGGTGTTTTAAAGCCACACCCTCAATTACATCAGATACGCCCCTTGGAGAGACCCCCAGTATTTTCATTCCGCTTAAAGCCCTGGAAACAACACCATGTCAAAGTCACCTCACGTCCTGGCACAGTGCATTATGCATGACTCATGACTTCCATGTTTTCAGATTGCCTATGTGCAGGGGCATAGTGAACCCTCCCTCACCCCACCCCACCCTCTTGCTTTAGGAACTACAGCAAGGATGTTTTTTTATGGGCCTCTTCTGTCTGCAACTCAGTAGACAAAGGCTCAGCTCATAATTAATGTGAAAAGGTGGGATAATGAATAAGTCAAGGAATGGGTAAATGGCGGAATAGATTAGTGAAAGGATGAATGAATGAGTGAAAGAGTGAATGGATGGATAATGAGAGAAAGGATGGATGGATGGATGGATGGATTTGTGAGTGGAAGGATGGATGACAGTAAATAAATGGATGTATGGGTGGTAGGGTAGATGGGTGGGTAAAAGGGTAGCTGGATGGATAAAAGGGTGGATGGGTCACTAAAAGGATGGATGAGTGAAAGGGTGGATGATGGGTGAGTGAATGGGCTGAATGGATGAGAGAAATGATGGATGGATTGATGAATTGAGAAGTGAAAGGGCGATCGAATGGATGGATGGATGAGTGTACGGGTGGATGTAAGGATGGACGAGTGAGTGAAAGGGAGGGTAGATGGACAAAAGGATGGATAGATGAGTGAAAGTGTGGATAGATGAGTGAAAGGATGGATGAGTGATAGGGTAAATGGATGGGTTCATGAGTGGATGAGTAAATGGATGAATGGGTGGATGGGTGAAGGGTGGATAGAAGAATAGGTGGCTAAGTGAAAGGGGAATAGAGAGAGACAGAGAGGATGGATGGGTGGATGAGTAAAAGCATGGATGCATGATTGGCAGAATGGATGGGCAAATGGGTGCATGGATGAGTGAAAAGAATGCATACATGAGTGAAAGGGAGGGTGGAGAGCTGGAAGAAAAGATGGATGAATGGATGAGTGAAAGGTTGAATGGGTGGACGGATGAGTGACTGGGTGGATGGATGAGTAAGTGAAAGGATGGCTGGATGGGTGACAGGGTAAATGGTTAGATGGATGAGTGAATGGATAGATGGGTAGAAACGTGGATGGATGAGTGAAAGGATAGATGGAGGGATGGATGAGTGAAATGATGGATGGAAGGATAGATGATGGATAGGTTTGCAAATAGTTGTAAAGGTTTGGATATGGATGGGCACACAGATGGAAGGACAGAATGAATGGTGAAAGACTGAATAATGGATGAAAGAATTAATAGATGATGGAATGTACATTTCAAATGATGTATATCAGGGGTTTGAAGGAAGGATGAATGGCTAGATCCTTGGACAAGTACAAAAGAGCTATTCTGGAGAGGGTTGTGATGACTTACGTTGCTTTCTTGGTGCCATAGCAGCTGTAGTTCAAAGTGGGAGGTATTTACATTTTCTGGCTACTCCCTTGCCTATGTGTTACTATTCTGTATTTGCTGTGTACTTATGTGTGGGATCTATCCATCATGCATATGACAATTTGAGTGACACCCAACTGGTACTTGAATGTTACACTAGTAATTGTAAATGTTTGCATATTTTGTTCTAGGTGTAAGGTTTTAGGGAGAGCCTCATAGTGCCATAGGCTGTGCTTGAGATGTATATTGTGTTTTTAGCAATAGGCAATGCGTCAAAAATAAACTATGAAATAGTGTATAAACAGTGCCTTCTTTAAGAAAGCTGTAGGAAAAAGCACCTTTGTGACTTTAGCTAGTGCAACTCTCTGCGAAGCCCCCATGTGCAAGTCAAATTTCATACTTTAAGTTCCACTTGCTGAAACACCTATAATGCGTTCCCTATAGTGGGTTCATCACAACAATCCTCCCTTTAATTAACGTATGAGTGCCGTTTTTCATCTCACAATGGCACTCAGATATGAGATGCTAGTAAAGAAGTCTATTCGAGCAGATCTTCCTGACCACTTCTCTCACCAAACATTCCTGCTCAGGGCCATGAGTTGTAAACAAATTATTAGTCTGGACACTAAAGTGTAGTAACCATATAAATAGATTATTGTCATATTAAATACCACTAAAAGACCTGCACAGTTGCTCACATCTGCGCGCATACCGAAAAACTGAGAAATGCACAATTATCTCAACCTAATATAAACTTATTTTGACTTGTACTTAAGTGGTTGTCTATTTACTTACTTTTATATTATCGCACAACTTGCTCGGATGTGTTTGTAAAACTTACCTTTTGTCCCAAAGTTTTGTCCTGAATTTTGACCTTCTCTCCTAAATTTTTGTCCTGAATTTTTGTCCTGAATTTTGACCCTTTGTCCTAAATTTGTACAATTACCGTCCTGAATTTGCACCCATACCAGTTGGTCACCCTAGTGCTGTTACATTTGCGCACCCAGAGCCGGACTGGGAAACAAAACCGGCCCGGCAAAGTGCTTGGCCGGCTCCCCTAGGGGAAGGTTGGGGGTGCAACCGAGCTCTTTGCCGGTACCGGTTTACGGCCGATTTTGTTACAGGGCCGATTTTGCAGCTACGCTGCATAAACGTCCCTGTAACAAAAACGGCCCCACGGGGCCAAAAACAGGCCCCCACCCTTGCGGCGCACCAGAAGATTGCCCGGTGCCCGCAACGGCCAGTCCGGCCCTGTGCGCACCTGTTTTTGTGCTCTGGTGTAACTGTCTGTTGCAGTTCCCTTGTGCTCCTGTGTTGCCTTGCAGGTGTGCTCATTAGGAGTTGATCCTCTATAAGAGACTCATGGGTATATTCACAAGAACGTGTGATAACTACCGCAAGAGTAGCGTAACGCAACTTTCCACAATGCAGCCTATCGCGAGAAAACAACCCTGTGTCAACGTGGAATTCAAAAGAAGGAGGTAGGATGCGATAGACACCAGATAACGCGGCAAATGTCCGCGTGAAAATCAACGCCATGCCGCAAAAATGTGATACGCGAATGCAAAAAAACATGCGATGAGGCCAACTGTGGGACAAAAAGTAGGGAAAACCAGCCACAGGCCTGCTAATCCCACGCGTCTGGCGGGACAATGCACCATAAAAACCCAGTGAAAAATACACCAGAAATAAGCCAAAGCGCGTAGCAACATGGATGCACCCTGACCCAGCGCAGAGGCCTACTTGAACCCCACAATCTCCACAGACCACCAGCAAGGAAGAACCGGGTCGGGGAAGGCCACGGAGAAGAGGGGGAGGAAGACGGGGTGCAGACCGCAGGAAAACAAGACCAACATCACGGAGGTGACAGAACAAATCCAGCAACTGACCCATAAGCAGACCACTTGGAATCTCGTCGGAGTGCCAGGGAGGCCAATAGGCGACAGCATGACGCGTTTCGGCAGTAACCTGCCTTCCTCAGGAGAGCCACCTCCAATGATTTTTTCAAATAAAGATGTCACAAAAGGTAAGACAAAAGGCTTGCCAATGAAACTTGTGGCCCAAGTATAAACACGTTCTAGTAACAAGCCATATTAAGGCCATCTGTAGGACCTTTGCCCACGGCATCATTCCATTAGGTTTCTTCCTGTGACTTTCTACCTCCATCTCTATGCTCCCCTAAAGTCTTCCTTTATGTGAAATTTGTGTTTGGTTTATTGTATATGATGTACTATAGGGTATGAGTATGAATTAAGTATGCTTGAAGAAGAATGTTTGATGTGATGGTGTTGTACTATGTGGTATTGTGTACAGTTAATTTGTGGGCTTTTGTGACATGTATTATGAATATATAAAAAATTGATAAAGTTCTCTTCTAAACAAATGAAATAAGATTATAAAATAAAAAGCAATTCATAAGATTTCTGATATTTTGATGGTCAGTTCTTATATCATTGTGAATTTAGTGTAGGAAATAGTAGCAGTATTGGCAATTGTTTTCTGGTTTTTGATTGATGAGCCCAAGGCCCATGCCTCAGGGGCCATCCTATGTCTCCGGAGAAGGGGTCCCAGACTTGACAGCACAGAGTTAGTGGCCCTGGATGCACTGCGTCTGGCACAGGCACCCAGCCACGGGACGGTGACTTGTGGTGCAGTCAGATGGGCCATGCGACATGAGCGGGTAACCATCATTGTCCGAGGTGTATGTTTCGGAGTGTTTCGGGGTACAGTGGAAGGTGTCCTCCAGGGCAAGATGCCAAAATGTTTGATTTTATCAGTAAGCAGCAAATGGAGGAGGAGAATGCGACAGACCGTTGCCACCACCAATTCTGAATCAGCTACATGGGGGTAAAAACTTCCCCCTAGTCCAATGGCTCAGATGCCACCACTGTTTGACCAGAGATTGTCCATGAATGTTGGGGAACAGACTTAGTGGCACCGGGGCTGAGTGGGGATGCAGACTGCGATGATGCCGGTACACTGATATGGACTTCACCATTGCTAAAACATGACTTATGACCTACTGGACCGCAGTGTAGGCTGTAGGCAGCGGTCAGCAGTGGCCCACAGCCACGTATCTTTGGCTCACGATGCACAGCGCTAGTGACACCAGGGCAGTTGTCAGTAGGGTATGAACACCTCCGTAACAATGATCCTTTTCTCTCCGCCAAGTTGCAAGGCAACATCCTCTTAGGCCTCTCCTTGCGTGCAAAATGTGTAATCTGCCTTTGCATACTCGATGTTCAGTTCCAAATCTGTGGCCTACTCGAGCACAGCCTAGGCCGAGAGCAGTGTAGGCCGGAGGCAGCGGACAGCACAGGCCATTCACAGAGTGTCGCCGGCATAGGTTGGTGGCCCCACCGGCCTGCGTAGTCCAGGTTCAGTGGCACCACGTGTTTGCTCACCTCCGTGACTGTGACCTGGCTTTCGTCCGAACTGAGCTGCATCTTCCTCTTACTCCTCTCCGTGCCTCCACTGGTGTGGACTCAGCCATTCGTGATTCGCAACTAGGTGCTGAATGTGAGACCTACTGGTCCGCAGGGTTGTCCTGGACCCTCATCCACGGCTCGACGGCTGGCGTTGGACAGGGTTTGTGGCAGCACGGCTCGCCCAATGGTGTTGGACAGGGTTTGTAGCAGGATGTGTTGCAAGATGCACATATGGAACTATGCCTCACTGATAGAAGGGAGTCTGGTGCTGTGGCCACGGTCCCGGATTTGGGGTCACTGCCATTTAGGAGCCAGGACACAGTCACACATATGGGACCCACTGGGCCGCAGAGGTTGCCGGTAGAATATGTAAATGAGAAAGGAGTAATGTGGGCCAGCGTTGGGGGACAGCGGTGGTCTGAAAGGCTGGCTGGGTCACGGGCCTCGGGCTTGGAGCTTACACTGGCACGTGGTAGGCCTTCCATGACACACGCCGGTGTCGGATCACTGATCTAAATCTATCACTGTTGCACTTTATTGAAAGTAAATCGGACACTGGTGTTTCTAGTATTCATGAAATGTATGAACAACAAGATGTAATGATATAAGGCATGTATACTTTTAACATTAATCAGAAAAAGACTAAGACTGACATTTTATGAAATGTACTTTGAATAGGTAATTGCAGATTGCCAAAGGTTGCATTGGTACACTTTATTGAAAGTATAGAGGACTTTTTTTCTATTTATGTAAAACCATTATCTATTTTGTTTCACAATTATTGCATTTTGTGGGCATAATAAGAATGTTATGTATGTATGTGCAATATTTATAAATGTGCTGTCTCCTATGGATCTGCTTTATAAAAATAAATGTTTTAATAAAACTATTAGTTCAGTGATTAGAAATGTGGAAAATGAATATTTTAGTGTCCTCATTGTGCATCTTACTAGTGGTAATAAAACTTCACATGAGATTGCTTTTCAGAAAATATATTCCTTTAAAATACTGATATATAAATAAAGAATAAACAACTGGGCAGACAATGATTAGGAAAATTGAGGTTTACAAATAAAACCTTTGACCTAGCTGCTTGTCAAGGCAGAACGACCTCGTGGGAAGTAATGTACAAAAAGGTCTTGCCCCACAAGATCTTTAGCTAGCAAATTCTTCCCATTTCTCAGGTGGCTTTCAGCTTTTTCCCAGATTTCGGCTGGCAGATTTCATTAGATCAAAAAACTGTGCAAGAACCATGCAGTGGCTGCATTGTACAAAATTCCCAAGGTATCGCTTTAAAACGAAAAAGCACTGCCACCACGTCATCCCAATTATCTTCTTGGGCACCAGACTATAAATGAAGACATACTATGGAAGATTACATTTTAGCCACTGAACATTATGATTCGGACAAACAACGTCACACCCCTGGCAAATGGGTCAAATGAGCATTTTTAACATGGTGTATTAGAACATATTTAAGTGCAAATCATCACTGAAGATTATGTATAATGGCTCAACAGGTTTGGAATGTGGTTAGAGAACCTTTACCCTAAATCAACAAGTCTACTGAGCTGCTTATTTCCATATTCCACAGCGCTTTGCTGTCTCTCTCAGTTATATTAATCTCACTTCTGAGTTGTCATTGTTGCGCTCACATTACATGTAAAAGTATTACTTCATCGTTGTCCTCTTTAACTTACCCTGATAATTACACATGATTATTACAACAAATAGCCCCACTGTTTTATTCCATCAATGGGACTACCAGATTAAATCCTTCCTTGGTCCCTCTTAGACTTCTTTAATTCACTTGAGCACCACCCTTCACCATTACGCTCTACCTTGCATTCACCATATAAGGCTAGATCAAAAGATCTCCACTAATAAGCCCCCAGTGAGGGGCCCGTCGAGCACTGCAGAGCCAGACCGACAAGGAGCGCCCTATGATGAAGCATGACACTCTCCTGGGTGTGTGGGGGCATTTAGATCTGCTCATTGAAATTCCCTCCCTGGGACCTTCTGTTCAGTTTCCCGGATCCACCCTTGTGCGCCATGCCCCCCTCCCCATGGGAGCAGCACCCCTCTTTTGTGTTTAAATGTTCCTAGGAGCGTGGGTGCTGGACCTCTCAAACAACTCCTTGTCCCTCCCCTGATTACTTCCTCAGAGTACCAGCCAGACACAACCAATGCATACAAGCAGTATACTACACTAGCAGAAGCACTCACGCACTCCTCACGACTAGTAATAAGACATTTCTCTCTTGGAGCTAGAAGCTCGGATCTCATAGGCTCTGTTGTCATACTGTTTTAAATAGGCAAATACAGCATTGCTGCATCTGTGTTGGTAAATGAAGTTCCGCAGAGTGGATGCCAAATCTTTATTATCTTGCCACTTTAGGTTCTTTTATGCATAGTGTATGCGCAAGATGCACACATCATGCACATATTTCGTCGGTGCACATGCATTGCACAAGTCATACTTGCATTCAGAAACTTTTTACAGGCAGAGAAACAGTTTTGTTTTATTTAATTTGCAAATCCATTCCTTCGAGTTTGTAACAACACAGTAAAATGTGATGCAGAACTTGACCCTGGGATATCAATACTGAAAAGGTATATACTTTTACAGTATTAAGATTTAAAAAGATCTATTCACACCCCAATAAACAAAAAAGGTAGACTGTTTTAGTAGCTACAGCATGAGAACGTTTTCTTTAATCCGCAAGTACTATAATTTATACAGAGCGGGGGTTTTCAAGGATATTTTACTGTTGGATTCCTAAATTGGTAACATGCATTACCAGTGATTTGTAGATGTTGTTCATCTTGCCTAAATATCATCAATTGGTCTGATTGCGGCCATTGAAGGATTAAAGTGCTTTTTGCAGCTGAAATGCTTTCAAAAGAATTTTGCACTGCCAACAAGATACATATCTATCTACAAGTGTGACTGCCAAGCAGTCATCAAAATGCGAACCAAGCCAAGAAAAAGAATAACTTTTTCTGTGGATGCCTGCATATTATCCATCCATTTTGATTTATCAGTGGGAAAGTATGTTTATGTCGTCTCAAACGTCCTGCGCTTCAGACTTGCACAGGGTATTGGAAGGTCAAGAATCAACTCTTGAGATACTGACAAGCAGTTCCCACTATCAGCACAGAAAGTAATTGTATTTATATAGCGCTTACTACCCCTGACGAGGCGTCAAAGTGCTTTTCGGCGAGTAGCACACAGGAAACACATACACAGGTGGGCCCACGCTCACAAGAACCCACCCACATTCTTGCAACTGCTATTTGTAAAAACCAAAACGGGTAGACAAGAGGCAGCACACTGAGACATGAACCGTACTAACTCGCTAAGATCCAACTTGGCAACTGCCTCAACCCCTGCCCCCATATCTAACGCGCTTACTTGGGCTGTCTAGGATGCCCAGTATGGTCATAGGTGCAGATGCAGATACGTGGCTTGTGTACTATGGTAGACATAGAGACTCCAGTTACAATGAGCATTATTTTAGCAAATAGAACATGTTTTTAGATATTGACTTCGTTAGTTCCGATGTGTCTTTGCTGTGGATAACAGGACGGTGATTGCTACTGGAACATTGATCTCACTGGCTGTACATTTTCCCTTAGACTGGAAAGACTGATGCTGAACTTATTTGCTTCCAAATGTTGGGAGAGCAAGTGCAAATGCAAGGTGAGTGGTACCACCTCATGACCATCTTCCCTTTTTCCAGAAAATGCAAGAGTATTCTTTTGAATATACACTTCAAGTTAATTCTGTAATATTAGTCTCTCTTTCATGAGGCCAAACCAGTTCATGAATGCAACGAAGAAGGTAAAACCATATATATATATATATATATATATATATATATATATATATATATATATATATATATATATATATATATGTATGTGGGTATGGAGGTGAATACTTAAAAAACCCTATTACCCTTTAACAGTACCCATCCCTGTAACATAACAAAACCCTTCCAACCCCTTATCCCTTACCATTCCTGAAACCCTAACAAACCCTACTACCTCATAACGCTAAAATTGCAGGAGGATAAAGGCACAAATGTTTCTGTTTTTAGAGGTACAACAAGGGGCCAAGTTGTCAGCGCCGTACGAAGAAAAAAGAGAAAGCTCAGACGGTGGAGTAAAATGTTGATGGTTTAATGAAGATATCAAAATATCGGATATCAAAGTGAAAGAGAGGAGGAGATTTATAATAAGACTGCTTATCTAATTTCAGTTTAGTGACATACATCATGGAGGGAAGGAAACGGGAAACCTACTCGCATGCTGCGTAATATGCAATGGGGCTGTGGAATTGCCTGTGGGCAGTGGAATCGCCTGTGCACAGTGCCACAGGAATTTCTTCCTTTCTATCCTGTTTTTCGACATCTATATGTGACCCTGACACTGGTCCAACAATAATATTATTTGCACTACTGTGTGAATGCCAATAACGGCCAAATTAACAAAATTGACAGACTATCATTGCGGCCAATCAAAAATCACACAGTGCCAAGAAATATAAGCTGCTATGTCAAAGAGCTCTTTCTGTGCCCTAACACAGCCCTTATGAGGATGTTGGTACTAGCTGGGACATATTAAGGGACTCTCTCTTTTAAACAGTTAACAAACCTAGTGAACATACCCAGAACATCCCAGAAAGCAAATGACAATGTCAATTCCTTCCATCACGGATGCTACTTTTGCATCCCAAGCCAAGATAATCAACATTCGCATGCTTATTCTCCAAAAGATCATTTTGCTTCTCCAAACATATACTTGGGTGGAGTAGATAACTTCCATGGAGATGGAGCACTTGGACCACTGCAACATAGTATAAACATTCTGACTGCAAAGCCATGAACAATGCTGCGAGAATGTGCTTTGGATGCTTTGCCATACGATTCACTCAGGAGCTCTCAGGCCAGGGAACTGTGCTGAGGGGGCCCCTGGAGCTTCGGGACTTCCTGCACTGCCGGGGCCTTTGTTATGCCACTGCTCAAGCAGGAACCCAGCGTCACCTTCAAAAGACCACTATACCAAAGAAAGCCTTCTTGGGGCAAAGCTTGAGATACATGACCAAGTTAGCTCCCCATTACACACCACCCAGCAATTTATGGTCAACAGTATCCACTCCAATTACTGAACAAGCACTCTGTCAGCAAAAACATGGAGTGTGAAGTTCTCGGAAGCTGTGGGTGGGACCCCAACCACCTAAGCAAAGACGCCCCTGAAAGCAGACCTGTTAAAACTAGATTTTAATTGAAGTTCCACTAACGTGAAGGTAGAAGCAGAGGTAGCCCAGACAGATCTTGCCTCATCATCCCACTGGATTCCAAATAACCACAAACTGTTTGCTCGTAATTTCGTATCCAACATTTACAAGTCACTGAAAGGCAACACACTCAAAACACCTCAAGAAATAAACAAGTGCAACATACATGCAGTAACGATTCGGGTAGTCTGGTTGAACAAAGATAGCTTGTGAAAGGGATGAAGCGAGCACATTGCAGAAGTGTGCAGGGAGGTTCAGTGTCTATGAAAATAGGCAGAAAACATGAAAAAATGTGATACTGCAAACACATAGCCTCCAGGTGTGCATTAGGGTAAGGTGATATAAGAATTGGGAAATAAAATGATAAACAGATAATCAAAATGAATAGATATAAAATTGAGGATGGAACCATGTGAGATAAGAGGTATGGGTGCAGCATACAGATGTGAAACAAAAATGGGTGTTATCAGTCAGGATGTGAGCACGTTAAAATGGAGAGAAGCGGCAGATATAACCCAATGTTACACGGCGCACTGAAAAGTAAACGAGAAATAAGTGTGGGAACTTGAGCGGGGTGCAACAAAATATAGGAAGCGACATGGTAACAGAAATGGGGTTTCTGGTTAGCTAGGGTATACACCTAAGCCAGGCAGAACCCACCATACTCTAGTCAGGGTAAGGGAGTTACCCACTCAAGATAACCCCTGCTCACCCACTTGGTAGCTAGGCAGAGCAGTCAGGCTTATCACAGAGGCAATATGTAAAGCATTTGTGCACTATATACACACACCAGTGACACACTAGACACACCACAAAAAGTGACTCCACACAAGGTTCTATAAAAATATCTTTTGTATTATACATAAAACACATTCGACCACAATCACATAAATCACCGTGCTACTAAGCACTTCTCATGAAAAAAATGCTTATAAACCACATAGATCATAAGTCACTTTGCCAACCAGACAATTGTCATAAAGGCTAGGCCTTTGTTATAATATTATGTCATAAACCACTTTGGCAACTAGGCATTCGTCATAACATCACCTATCATAGAAACATTAGGCATAACATCACAGTTAGAGCACTTATGTAAATGCTCATAACTTGCGCATTAGTCCACAGACTCTTTGAATCAGCTGTACAGTACAACATCAGGGACTAAAGAAAATACAGCAGTTAAGTTTGAGGACTAACACATAAATCACCTCCAGGAGCCGCATCTGCATTCCTAATATCGGACATACAGTAATTTCTGGCTTCACAGAGTGCAGGAACACCTGCAATCCTATCAGGGACAAAACGGTACTCCCCAGGATGTTTTCCTTTAATGCGGGCAGTTTCTGCTTGGGGCCCATCTTGGGCGCTCCACACGTTAGCGAAAATGCCACCCAAGGTAAGTGACCACCAGCGGGAAGGCACACACATGTTCCCTGTCGGTTGGTGACCCCCGCCGGGGGATCTATCCAAAGTCAGCTGCCCGTGTCCACACGGCACAGCTGCTGTCCCCAGGGAGCAATGTCTTTATGATACGTTGGAGACCTCTTCCGGTCTCATGTGGGCGTTTCTGCCCGTGTCTCTCTCTGGATGGGACGTACCCGCTGGTGATGTCGGCTGGTCCCTCTCACAAGGCCCAACAGCTGAAGAAGTTCCCAGCCAGATTTCCGCGTTCCCCCAGGAATCTAGCAAGGCAGTACTCAGTTGCCGCAGGCTGCTAGGTAATCCCTAAATGCCGAGGCCACATCGAGAGACGCAAAGGCGGGTTATTTCTCCTAATAGCTTCATCATGCTTCTGCAGGTTGCCAGGCAACCTTTTTCTTTTAAATCCCGGGGCCGCATCCGGAGACGCCGATGTGACTCCTCTCCGTGGTTTTTCAGCCCACAGCGGGCACATGCACTAGAGACTGGAGGGGGGAGAGCACCGTCACACTTAAACTCTCCCTTCTCCATTCCCAAAACTGGTGGGACCGCTTGCGGCACACGCCATGCCGCTCGTGCTGCTGCCTGTCTCCTTAGAAGCACCTCACAAACTTATTGTAGAGGAAGGGGGTTGCCCAAAAAGCGCTCACCTCACGCTTTCTGACATGCCAGATAGCTTTCTTCTTCACAAGTTGAGGAAATACAGTGCTCACCCCACACTGGATGGTCAAATGCAGTGCTCCTCATGCACATTCTCTCTTTCTTCGCTCCCAGAAAAGTAGCAGGAGGACAGTCCAGTCCTCTTCTTGCTCCAGGCAGGTTATTTAAGATCCAGCAGGGCTCTTTTCTTATGAAGTCTTTGATTTCCCTGAGACTTCCAACTGGAGGCAAGTACACACAAAGTCTTTGGAGATTTTTCGTCACAAGCAGGATACCCCAGCAACGCAAAAAGAGTCAGTCTTTTTCCTCCACCATAGACAGATCAGCAACTGCAGGCCTACCCACCCCTCACACAGAAATGGCAGTGCTCCTCACACAGTCCTTCCGCTCTTCTTCTTCTTGGCAGGGCATTCTTGTTCCTTTAAGTGATCTAAAGTCATGGGGTTTTAGGTGTAGTATTTATACCGCAAATTGTCATTGTTCACTTTGCTGTAACCCAGTCGAAACCAGTCCTGTCCACCGTGGTGCAGGGTGACCACAGGGGCCGGGTCACAGTTTTGTGAGAAAGGAGACAACACAGCCTATTCAGGTGCAAGTGAAACTTCTCCCACCACTCTAAATGCAGACCAGGTCTATTCAGCCCAGCGATGAGTCACCCAGATAAGGCAGTGCACACCTCAACCTCCCTTATGATTGTCTAGAGTGAATGCACATCCCCAGCTCCTGTCAGTCGCACACTAGACGCTGAATACCGTAACAGCCAGAGGCACACTGAATAGTAAAGTAAGAAAATGCCCACTTTCTAAAAGTTTACACGAAAGACAAGAACCCACACTTCCATGAATTTCACACCATATACTTTAGGGATGAAAAAAGATAAACACTATTTAATGTGTTTACCTTGGCGATTAGTTGCGCCAGTTTTATTCATCAATTTTCACGAAAAGAGAACATGTCACTATAGTCAAGAGAAATATCAAAGCCTTAAACGTAATGGCCATTTAGTGTCCAATATTTACAATGAAAAATTAAATATTTACAATGCAGAAATGTGATTTAAACAACAAATTGACAAAACATACATAAATTGTGAAACTGTGCAAAAATAGTACACAAACGTCATTATGTGATATCATTTCACAAATAAAATGAGGGGAAGAATTATCCACATGTTTTTTAACATAACATTTTTTATGAACCAACAGTTTTTTAAAGACTGAAATATAGTATTTGGCAAAAATGGAGATTTTTAGTAGATCTCCAAAAACAACACGAAAACCTCTCGGTAGAAATGTTTCAGTCTTTAAAAAACTGTTGGTTCATAAAAAATGTTATGTTAAAAAACATGTGGATAATTCTTCCCCTCATTTTATTTGTGAAATGATATCACATAATGACGTTTGTGTACTATTTTTGCACAGTTTCACAATTTATGTATGTTTTGTCAATTTGTTGTTTAAATCACATTTCTGCATTGTAAATATTTAATTTTTCATTGTAAATATTGGACACTAAATGGCCATTACGTTTAAGGCTTTGATATTTCTCTTGACTATAGTGACATGTTCTCTTTTCGTGAAAATTGATGAATAAAACTGGCGCAACTAATCGCCAAGGTAAACACATTAAATAGTGTTTATCTTTTTTCATCCCTAAAGTATATGGTGTGAAATTCATGGAAGTGTGGGTTCTTGTCTTTCGTGTAAAGTTATTGGGTCCTTACCCCACTTCTGTCCGTATGGGCCATACTCTCCCTTTTTGAAAAACACTTTCTAAAAGTGGCATTTTCAAACACAGAATTTAAAAAGCACCTTTACCAAAAGGTGTGTTAATAAATTCTGAGTTCAGAGAGCCTAAACTCCATTTTTCTATCTGGTCCCTATGGAAAGCTACATATGTAGAATGTTACAGTGCAGTCACATGATAAACCTATGGGACAGACAGGCTTTCAATAGTGAAAAACAAAATATGCAGTATTTCAGTATCAGGACATGTCACACACACCAGAATATGTCCTACCTTTCATATACACTGCACCCTGCCCATGAGGGTATCTTGGGCCTGCCTTAGGCGTGCATTACATGTAAGGGAAGGGAAGGTTTGGGCCTGGCAAGTGGGTGCACTTGCCAGGACAGCATGGCAGTTTACAACTGCGTGTGCAGACACTTTAGTGGTAGGTCTGGGACACATTTACAGGGTTACTCCTGTGGGTGGCCCAACTAGTGCTGCAAGCCCACTAGTAGCATTTGATTTACAGGCCCTGGCACACACCTTACACTTTACTATGTCTTACCAGTAAATCAAATATGCCGATCATGGATAACCAATCATTGTCGCAATTTATACAGAGGGCTTATGCACTTTAGCACTGATAAGCAGTTGCAAAGTGCCCAGAATCCTAAAGCCAATGAAACAGGGTCAGAAAAAAGGAGGCAAAGGCAAAATGTTTGGGGATAAACCTGTCAAAAGGGCTTGGTCTAACAATAACTGGCTGCAGATCTAGGGACATCTAAAAGGTTCATGGGCTGTCAGGATATGAGAGGTCAACAAAAGAGGACCTCTAGTATGGTTGGGAAAAATAATCAGGATGCAGTCAAAGACAGGGTGTCAGTGAGAGAAAATCAGAGTGAAGTACAAATGGAAAGTGTGCAGCACAGTACCGTAAAAGATTAAGTATGTGAAGTATACTGTGTGGCATGAAGGTGCACCAAGAGAAAGAACAAGCATTTACAATGCAATGGTCTCGGCATCATTAAAGGTAGAGCTATTGGCATTGCTCATGACATTTCTTTTTTTTTCTTTAAATCATAAATAAATGGCATTGTCATTTACATTGTCAATACACACCACTCTGCACTCAACTGCACTCACCTGCACTGCACTGCACTGCACTCACCTGCACTGCACTGCACTCAACTGCACTCACCTGCACTGCACTCACCTGCACTGCACTGCACTCACCTGCACTGCACTGCACTCACTTGCACTGCACTCACCTGCACTGCACTCACCTGCACTGCACTCACCTGCACTCACCTGCACTGCACTGCACTCACCTGCACTGCACTCACCTGCACTCACCTGCACTGCACTCACCTGCACTGCACTGCACTCACCTGCACTGCACTCACCTGCACTGCACTGCACTCACCTGCACTGCACTCACCTGCACTGCACTCACCTGCACTGCACTGCACTCAACTGCACTCACCTGCACTGCACTCACCTGCACTGCACTGCACTGCACTCACCTGCACTGCACTGCACTCACCTGCACTCACCTGCACTGCACTCACCTGCACTGCACTCACCTGCACTGCACTGCACTCACCTGCACTGCACTACACTCACCTGCACTCACCTGCACTGCACTCACCTGCACTGCACTGCACTCACCTGCACTGCACTCACCTGCACTGCACTCACCTGCACTGCATTCACCTGCACTGCACTGCACTCACCTGCAAGGCACTAACCTGCACTGCACTCACCTGCACTGCACTCACTTGCACGCCACTGCACTGCACTCACCTGCACTGCACTCACCTGCATGCCACTGCACTGCACTCACCTGCACTGCACTCACCTGCACTCCACTGCACTCACCTGCACTGCACTCACCTGCACTCCACTCACCTGCACTGCACTGCACTCACCTGCACTGCACACACTGCACTCACCTGCACTGCACTCACCTGCACTGCACTGCACTCACCTGCACTGCACTGCACTCACCTGCACTGCACTCCCCTGCACTGCACTCCCCTGCACTGCACTCACCTGCACTGCACTCACCAGCACTGCACTCACCTGCACTGCACTGCACTCACCTGCACTGCACTCACCTGCACTGCACTCACCTGCACTCACCTGCACTGCACTCCACTGCACTGCACTCACCTACACTGCACTCACCAGCATTGCACTGCACTCACCTGCACTGCACTGCACTCACCTGCACTGCACTCACCTGCACTGCACTCACCTGCACTGCACTCACCTGCACTGCACTCACCTGCACTGCACTGCACTCACCTGCACTGCACTGCACTCACCTGCACTGCACTCCACTGCACTCCACTGCACTGCACTCACCTGCACTGCACTCACCTGCACTGCACTCACCTGCACTGCACTCACCTGCACTGCACTCACCTGCACTGCACTCACCTGCACTGCACTCACCTGCACTGCACTGCACTCACCTGCACTGCACGCACTGCACTCACCTGCACTGCACGCACTGCACTCACCTGCACTGCACTCACCTGCACTGCACTCACCTGCACTGCACTGCACTCACCTGCACTGCACTCACCTGCACGGCACTCCACTGCACTGCACTCACCTGCACTGCACTGCACTCCACTGCACTCCACTGCACTCACCTGCACTGCACTGCACTCACCTGCACTGCACTGCACTCACCTGCACTGCACTCACCTGCACTGCACTGCACTCACCTGCACTGCACTCACCTGCACTGCACTCACCTGCACTGCACTCACCTGCACTGCACTGCACTCACCTGCACTGCACTGCACTCACGTGCACTGCACTGCACTCACCTGCACTGCACTCACCTGCACTGCACTGCACTCACCTGCACTGCACTCACCTGCACTGCACTGCACTCACCTGCACTCACCTGCACTGCACTCACCTGCACTGCACTGCACCGCACTGCACTCACCTGCACTGCACTGCACCGCACTGCACTCACCTGCACTGCACTGCACTGCACTCACATGCACTGCACTGCACTGCACTCACCTGTATTGCACTGCACTGCACTCACCTGCACTGCACTGCACTCACCTGCACTGCACTGCACTCACCTGCACTCACCTGCACTCACCTGCACTGCACTCACCTGCACTGCACTGCACTCACCTGCACTGCACTCACCTGCACTGCACTGCACTCACCTGCACTGCACTGCACTCACCTGCACTGCACTCACCTGCACTGCACTCACCTGCACTGCACTCACCTGCACTGCACTGCACTCACCTGCACTGCACTCACCTGCACTGCACTGCACTCACGTGCACTGCACTGCACTCACCTGCACTGCACTCACCTGCACTGCACTGCACTCACCTGCACTGCACTCACCTGCACTGCACTGCACTCACCTGCACTCACCTGCACTGCACTCACCTGCACTGCACTGCACCGCACTCACCTGCACTGCACTGCACCGCACTGCACTCACCTGCACTGCACTGCACTGGACTCACATGCACTGCACTGCACTCACCTGCATTGCACTGCACTGCACTCACCTGCACTCACCTGCACTGCACTCACCTGCACTGCACTCACCTGCACTGCACTCACCTGCACTGCACTGCACTCACCTGCACTGCACTCACCTGCACTGCACTCACCTGCACTGCACTGCACTCACCTGCACTGCACTGCACTCACCTGCACTGCACTCACCTGCACTGCACTCACCTGCACTGCACTGCACTCACCTGCACTCACCTGCACTGCACTCTGCACTCACTACTCTGCACTCTGCACTCACTACTCTGCACTCTGCACTCACTACTCTGCACTCTGCACTCACTACTCTGCACTCTGCACTCACTACTCTGCACTCTGCACTCTGCACTCACTACTCTGCACTCACTACTCCGCACTCTGCACTCACTACTCTGCACTCACTACTCTGCACTCACTACTCACTACTCTGCACTCACTACTCTGCACTCACTACTCTGCACTCACTACTCTGCACTCACTACTCTGCACTCACTACTCTGCACTCACTACTCACTAGTCTGCACTCACTACTCTGCACTCTGCACTCACTACTCTGCACTCTGCACTCACTTCTCTGCACTCTGCACTCACTACTCTGCACTCTGCACTCACTACTCGGCACTCTGCACTCTGCACTCACTACTCTGCACTCACTACTCTGCACTCTGCACTCACTACTCTGCACTCACTACTCTGCACTCACTACTCACTACTCTGCACTCACTACTCTGCACTCACTACTCTGCACTCACTACTCTGCACTCACTACTCACTAGTCTGCACTCACTACTCACTACTCTGCACTCACTACTCTGCACTCACTACTCTGCACTCACTACTCTGCACTCACTACTCACTACTCTGCACTCAGTACTCACTACTCTGCACTCACTACTCTGCACTCACTACTCTGCACTCGCTACTCACTACTCTGCACTCACTACTCACTACTCTGCACTCACTACTCACTACTCTGCACTCACTACTCTGCACTCACTACTCACTACTCTGCACTCACTACTCACTACTCTGCACTCACTACTCACTACTCTGCACTCACTACTCACTACTCTGCACTCACTACTCACTACTCTGCACTCACTCCTCTGCACTCACTCCTCTGCACTCACTCCTCTGCACTCACTCCTCTGCACTCACTCCTCTGCACACTCACTCTGCACACTCACTCTGCACTCACTACTCTGCACACTCACTCTGCACTCACTACTCTGCACTCACTACTCTGCACTCACTACTCTGCACTCACTACTCTGCACTCACTACTCTGCACTCACTACTCTGCACTCCCTACTCTGCACTCACTACTCACTACTCTGCACTCACTACTCACTACTCTGCACTCACTACTCACTACTCTGCACACTCACTCTGCACACTCACTCTGCACTCACTACTCTGCACTCACTACTCTGCACTCACTACTCTGCACTCACTACTCTGCACTCACTACTCTGCACTCACTACTCTGCACTCACTACTCTGCACTCACTACTCTGCACTCACTACTCACTACTCTGCACTCACTACTCTGCACTCACTACTCTGCACTCACTACTCACTACTCTGCACTCACTACTCACTACTCTGCACTCACTACTCTGCACTCACTACTCTGCACTCAGTACTCACTACTCTGCACTCACTACTCTGCACTCACTACTCTGCACTCACTACTCTGCACTCACTACTCACTACTCTGCACTCACTACTCACTACTCTGCACTCACTACTCTGCACTCACTACTCACTACTCTGCACTCACTACTCTGCACTCACTACTCTGCACTCACTACTCTGCACTCACTACTCACTACTCTGCACTCACTACTCTGTACTCACTACTCTGCACTCACTACTCTGCACTCACTCCTCTGCACTCACTCCTCTGCACTCACTCCTCTGCACTCACTCCTCTGCACACTCACTCTGCACACTCACTCTGCACTCACTACTCTGCACTCACTACTCTGCACTCACTACTCTGCACTCACTACTCTGCACTCACTACTCACTACTCTGCACTCACTACTCTGCACTCACTACTCTGCACTCACTACTCTGCACTCACTACTCTGCGCACTCACTCCTCTGCACTCACTCATCTGCACTCACTACTCTGCACTCACTCATCTGCACTCACTACTCTGCACACTCACTCTGCACTCACTACTCTGCACTCACTACTCTGCACTCTCTCTGCACACTCTCTCTGCACACTCTCTCTGCACACTCTCTCTGCACACTCACTCTGCACACTCACTCTGCACACTCACTCTGCACTCACTACTCTGCACTCACTACTCTGCACTCACTACTCTGCACTCACTACTCTGCACTCACTACTCTGCACTCACTACTCGGCACTCACTACTCTGCACTCACTATTCTGCACTCTGCACACTCACTCTGCACACTCACTCTGCACACTCACTCTGCACTCACTACTCTGCACTCACTACTCTGCACTCACTACTCTGCACTCACTACTCTGCACTCACTACTCGGCACTCACTACTCGGCACTCACTACTCTGCACTCTGCACACTCACTCTGCACTGTGCACACCGCTGATATCATGGAATCTTCCACCACACTTTCTAAAACTCTATAGTCCGAAGCATAATAGGCACAGAACCAAAAGAAGGGTAGACATTGCTTAAAATAATCTTATTGTATTTATGAGAAGCAAAAGCGAGACTGTGAAATGTGCTGAATATCAGTTTGTTACGAATCAACAGAGTGGAGTTAGAGAACCAAGAAATAGTAATTTAGAATCCGGGTTAGAAGGAGTAGTAATCACAAGCTGAGGATCAACGGGCGCGAAACAGCGTGGTGGGCGCGCAGGAGACGCAGCGTGAGCGTGCACATCAGCTGAAGATCGCTGGAGAAGACACCGAGCCTGCCTGCTGCCGTGACTGACCCGCTGCAGAGGGAAAGAGCCCGGTGAGTGGGGGTAGAGGGGGGGGGGCGGCAGAGAGGGAGTGGGCAGAGAGGGAGGGTGTGTGTGTGTGTGTGTGTGCGTGCGTGTGTGTGTGCGTGCGTGTGTCTGTCTGTGTCTGTCTGGTGTGTGCCTGCCTGCCTGCCTTTGTGTGTGCGCGTCCACAGACCCTGGTCGGCTCGTGCACCGCTCTGTACTCCCTTGCGAGCTTACATGGCGACAATAGTTCTCGTTGCCGAGACCTAAAAAAGAGCAAAATAATCGGTCACGTACACATATCTAGAGGGTTCATGAAGTCAGAATGTGAGTGCAGCAACAGCTAGAGTTGTCTAAGCAGCGTGTGGACAACACACGAGTAACTGCAAACAGAGAAACACACCAGGCCTTACACTGACAAAACCACCCTCTAAATTGAGCCTAATTGTAATTTTCAACCTAACCCCTATATTACCTACCACTTGTATAACTGTTTCAAAGGCCACCGGGCAAGAGCAAACTTGAAACAAGTGAAAACGATTTGCAATCTCTATTAATACTCTAATTTTTCTGGTATGATATAGTAATTATTTGTAAAGCACTGTTACCCTAAGAGCTAATCTGACACGGAGAGAAGGCCAACATGGTCAACACCACCTACAAGGAGTTAATGCGTCGCCTTCAAATTTGAGATTTCCAGGTGCTTACCAAAAGGAAAAGGGTTAGACTCTAGACGAAGACAGTTGTAATACTTAGCAGAAAAATTCCAGTAAACTTTTTTTGCTGTGCCCTAGAAGAGGAACTAAAAACTCCAGTGGAACATCAGTGAATGATCAACACTGCCCACCGATTCTTAAGAGCTGTGGTTTCCAATATCTTTGACAACGTCATTAACTGGCATTACTTACTGGAATTCCGGTGGGGGTATGGGGGGAGGGGGTTGATGAGGGAAGAGTAGGGACATTATTCATCCTTGATGGGCACAGGAGTCCGCCTCTGGTTGGAGAGAGGCAGGCATCATTAACCACCCAAATAGATCAGGAAAGGCCTGGTGAGCCACAAAGGTCAGAGATCAGCAATTACCAACTCAGATATTTCCACTCCTCCAGTAAGTCGGGTGTATAGTGTGCTCAGCTCTTTGTGCGCATTCCACTGAGATCTGTGTGAGACTTAAAGGTCAGAGATTCGTCCTTCAAAGGTCCATAAAATGAGCGTCACTGAATTGGACAATACTGCCTAATACTGAACAGCATGGGACAATTCAATGTGTCACCTGCCCTATTTAAATCGAAAGAATAATTTGACTTGTAGAATAACAGGTTAACCAAGAGAAATGTGAAAACTGTTTAATTTGTTTATCATAGTTACTAAATGTTCGATTGCATTTCTCCCTCACTCATGAAAATCCGAATTCCAGAATGAGAGCCAGGGTATTGTCATCAATGTTTGGGTCTGACAGCACCTATAAAGTATTCGTGGCTGAATGTTACCACATTTTATTGTAGTCATTATGCTATACTTCTATTAAAACAGAATTAGAGGTGTTTTTTAGGGGACAGATCAACAACAGGACGGTATAGAAAAGTACCAAAAGCATGTTCCTCTTTGGCGTAACTAGAGTGCTCTATCAGCATGTAAGCACACAACATCCCTCCTAATTGGCTAAATAGAAGACTGCAGAAAACGTATTTGTTTTTTGTATGAGATGAATAGAGAGCTAGGCTTGCCTTTTGCTGTCGCCCAGTAAAATGCCAGTTAGGAAAACGGAGCCAGTTGTTTTGCTGGCATCTTATAGAAATACAGAAGACATCTTCGGATTGTTAAGCAACTTTAGGAGGTTTTAGATTGCCAGTTTTTGGATTGACTGGTAAGTAGGCCGCATGTAAAATGCCAGAGGGTTTTGCTGACGTTTCACAAACCGTGATGAAAAGACCAAAAATGGTGGAGACATTTTATGAAAATTTCAGCAAGGTGAATGTTAATTAATTGATTGAGTACAGATGGTGTGCACAGAAGAGATGAATGAACATCATGTTGGATGCTTTTTCAGTGAGAACATTACCACTATGGGAAATATGGGTAAGATATTGTAATTTAGGATTAATTGTGCTCAAAATGATCAAATTTGAAATCTTTTGGGATGTAAGGTCATGCAACAGGTACTTGTTAAAGTGCAAGGTTTACCTGGCAGGCATCTTGCTGCTATAAACCCTTGTTGGTTTCAGCCCTACGAAAAAACTCATTACATCTTCATATTCAACAGAGTAAGCTCAGACCTGGCCCAACAATTATTTTGGGAAAAACAGTTTTTCTGGCTCTTCTTGAAACCATGAAGATCAGAACTAGCTCTCAGCGGAACTGGAAGTAAGTAAGTAAGTAAGTAAAATTTATTTGCACAATTAATTAAAATCATTGCAATATACACACTCATAATTGACCATTAAAAAAAAAACAATTTTCAGATCTGTTAAAAAGTCAGTGAATTTATGGGATGAAAAAGAAAAAGAGAAATGGCGCTTAGGGGGGCAGAAGCTCAGTCTTAGTCAGATGGTAAGATCAAGGAGTTAATTTCTGTGATAAACTTTACAAACCGTGTCGCCATCTGAGGTGAGTCGCCCCTCATGCATACATCGAGTGCTTCTTGGCATGTCCTGATGTTAAGAAAACCCCAAATTGGGCGAAGCCAAAAAATTCTTTGCGCTTGTAAGTGTTGACAAATGCACAAAATCTGAATGAGATTTTCCTCTTCCTGGTTACAGAAGCGGCATTGGGAGGAAGCTTCTTTCTTATATCCTTGGCCGAATTTATATGCCTTCAACGGAATTAAGCCAAAACGGAATCTCATTAATTGGAGTTTTACATGAGATTTCATGGAGGATGCGAGATAGGACGGTAAGATTTTCGGGGCATATAGTTTGGAGGCCCAGGAGCCATGGAAGAGCTGTAGTACTTGTTGTGCGTCGAGGACATTTGATAGAATTTTTGCTTGTTTGGTTAAAAGCTTCGATTTCGCCTCAATGGGCAGCAAGGTTGACCATATGTCCTTTGCTTTGAGGGATTCGAGACAAAAGATCAAGTATTTATTCCACGATGTTTTGGGGTTACTGAGCAGTGACCACATGCAGCTCTTTAAGGTGTTAGGGCTAGCTTGTTTTGTTTTTAAGCAGTAGGCGATATATCTTGCACACATGATCCATCGCTGGGAAGATAAGGAAAATTCTTTTCGAATTTGGGCATGGGAGGTCGAGTTTGGCAATTGAAAAACCCTACGATAGCAGGATGATTGCGCTCTATCTAACCTATATTCTTTTCTGGAGTCTATATTGTGGTTATAGGGAGTCCTATTGAGATAACTATATAATTCTCTAGCAAGACTGGTATTTGTGTCCAAATATATTTTGATAGATATCCTTTCCTAGCTATAATTTCCTTACATTAGCTTATAAAAGCCCCTTCCAGGCTACGGGCAACTGCCTGCATTTCAGTTGTATGCACAGAAGGTCTCCCTTTGTGATCAATCCAAACACCCAGATACTTGTATGCGGTGACAGATTCCAGTGGCTTCCCTTCAATAAACCACGTGGTCTTTTTTGTTTTCTCGGAGGATATTGCCATTACTTTGGTCTTAGCAATACTACGACAGGGGCATAGGGCAAAAGAATTGACTGCACTACGTCCACTATCTCGTGGTCTAGTTGTATTTGTGGGTGCCAGAAACCTGAAGCCACATACCCCTAGGCTTCCAAAAGTAATGCCCAAAAGGCACTTTTGCAATATAACACAGTGGTTCAGCACACCATACAGTATACAGTAACAATAATAATCAAATTAATGATATCAGTAGGCCATAGGATTTTCTTTCTTGCTTTTATTCAAAAAATCTTCATACACATGTAGCAAAATGTGTATGAAGATTTTTTGAATAAAATCAAGAAAGAAAATCCTATGGCCTACTGATATCATTAATTTGATTATTATTGTTACTGTATACTGTATGGTGTGCTGAACCACTGTGTTATATTACTTTGGTCTTAGTGGCGTTTATCTCTAACATATTGTGGTTACAGTACTGGGCGAGGGAGTCTAAAAGTCTTTGAATGCCCACCTGGGTTTGATCTAGGAGAATGGTATCGTCTGCGTATTGCAGGGTTTGAATTTTTCTTTGGTCAATTCCAGGGGGAAATGCTCGAGAGCGGGACAGCCATTCAGGGAGGTCTGCGAGGTATAAATTAAAAAGTAGGGGTGCAAGAGTGTAGCCCTGTTTTAGACCTCTGCTAGTATAGATTTTGTTAGAAGTGGACTATCTCGATGTAACTCTTACTTTAACCCAAGTGTCTGTATGTAGGGCTATTAGTGCTTTCAATAACGTCCAAGGGATGCCCCATCTTGCCAATTTTTCCCAGAGTTTAGCTCGGATCACGCTATCGAAGGCTTTACAAAAGTCTATGAATCCCAGGTATAGCGATTTACCTTTTGCGGCTAAGGTGGTTTCCATCAAATGGGATATACAGATAAAATTGTCTTCAATGTGGCTGCCTCTTTGGAAGCCGGTTTGGGTGAAAGGGATTAAGTTGTTATTTTCCACCCACTTTGTAAGTGCAGTTAAAAGGACGCTAGCGTATGCCTTCCCGTCCACATCAAGGAGGGCTATCATCCGGTAATTGTCGGGATTAGTGTGCGAGCCTTTTTTATGGAAGGGAACGAGTAGTGATCCTTGCCAAGAGACCGGGATGGGGCCTCCCAGTGTTGCGGCCTCAAAGAGGGGAGTCAACATCCGTGCCCATTTCTGGGCGGAGGCTTTGAATACTTGAGTGGGAATTCCATTGGGTCCGGGGGCGCCACCTGAACGCATTTTCTTTATTATTTTAATTATTTTGTCTGTAGTTATCCTGACGAGGGGAATTGTGTCCTCCTGAGGGATTAATTGATCGAGGATGGTGAGGCTACTGCTGTTGGAGGCGTGCGGTGCTGTATAGAGGATTTTGACATAAGCCTCCCAATCGGCTGAAGAGATATTAGTTGCGGTGGGAGGTTTAGTGGCTTTGGTGGCCTTGTTTACCCAGTTCCAAAATTTTCTTTGATCTTTAGATTTTATGATCTCAAAGGCTGTTGCCCAATGGTACTCTTCTTCCAGTTTCTTTAGAATGAACCTGGCCTTCCTATAGTCTTTTCTGGCGGCTGATATGTCACGCCTCAGAGATTTATATTCACATTTGTTATTCGCGTTGGTTCGTTGCAACTTATTTAGTTTACTTTTGGTAATGATTGTATGTTGTTTTTGCTCAAGCAGGGTAGTAGAAGCCGGAAAGTCCTGCGTAGAGCTATTTGTTGGTTTTAAATCTAATTGGTCTCTGAAGTCGGTCAGTATAGTTTCCCAAGAGTATACCGTCAAGTGGCTAATGCCAGCCGGAACCCATTTAGTCAGGAGGTTGTCCACTTCCGCTTTTATTACTTCCCGGTTTCCCTCGGACCATCTCAGATTTCTTACACTCTGTAGGTTCGATTCCGTTCCGATCAGAGGAATATTCGGGCGATGTAGCTGCCTAAGGGCGATCTTGCACGTTAAAATCGCGTGGTCGCTGTCTGAGGATGGAGTTACCAAGAGCTGTCGTACCAACTGAAAAGCAGTTAGTGATATCCATATATAGTCCACGGTGGCCATTCGAGAAAAAGATACGTGAGTGTATGCGGCTGGTTGATCAGAAGCAATCCTTCCGTTTAGGATGCGCAAGCCTAATTGATTTAATGTTGTTGCTAGTTTTATTCCGTTGATACTGGGATTTTATCTCCACAATTGCCCACATTTCGTTAACTGATGATAGTTGAGAGGGTTGGGTGGAGTCAATCTCCATTAGGTTGGTGTTAAAGTCACCCATTATCAGCCACAGATCGTTTGGGAAATTGGGATTCAAGATTGTTTATTATAGGTAGCATATTTCTCAGGGTAGACTCTCGTCTTGTTTTTGTAGAATGCAAGTAAACACAGCCGAGGATGATTTTTTGTTTTAACTTTCCCTTTTCATGGCTCTTAGCCTCAATGCTGATGAAGATATAGTCGCCCTCACCATTATAACGTGGCTCTAATTTTGCGACCAGTGTGTTCGTCACGGCAATCAGCACGCCCCCAGATGCATGACCACCTACAACAGATGGGATAGCGAGAGATTCGATAACGGTGAAATCTTCCAGGTGGTGTTCTCCAGGGCCCAGGTCTCTTGAATAGCGAAGATGTTGTGGGTCTTCCGGAGGTCCGTAGTTAATCGTCCGATTTTCTCTTTTGTTAGACCCCGGATGTTCCAAGAGCATATGTTTAGATAGTGGGCTATGTCGTGATTGGGTTTATTTTCATACGAGGTTGTCTATACACTACCCTAAGGCCTGAGAGAGCCATGACCAACCTTGGGATTTATGCGGCTTGAGTACGCAATTGCGCGGACCTCCTGCTGTTGTAGCTATTATTTGAAGCGGGTTCTCGATCCAGGGTGCTGTTTTTGATTCCTGTCGGAGGCCGCGTAGCATCAAGGGTGGCTGATGATTCTTCTTGTCCTGGTTTAGGTCAGGCCTGTTATTGTCAATCGTTAAGGATTCGGAAGTGTTTTTTAGAAAGGTCGGGTAGTTATTGGTAGTGTAAAGGCTAGCCTGGATGCCCCATTCACTCAATTGTTTTATGTTCTTCATTAATGTTACCACCCGATCGGGATTGTAAAAAGTTACCACTGTTGGGTCATTTTTCTGTCCCTGCGCGGGATCTATGAAGGCCACTGTTTCAATTGCAAACACAACAATGATGGACAGAATGTGGATCAATGTCACACATTCACCCCAGTCCAAAGATCTGGGCCCAAATCCATCGTTTTTCCACTCCACACCACCCTGGGTTAGACAATGGCGATATGCAAATCAGCGCTGACCCTGTGCCCCATGGGAACAGTCCAGTCCGAACTACAAAAGCCATGTCCTTCCCAGAACGGAAACAAGCATCCGAGGACCGGCCCGGTTTCGAGGTAACACCTCTCTTCAGCCCGGCTAGCTTGATTCCAGTGGTGTGGAGTGCCTGGGACTCACGTCTGAGCATCCCCAGTACACTTAGAGCGGTAACTGCAAACACAACAATGATGGACAGAATGTGGATCAATGTCACACATTCACCCCAGTCCAAAGATCTGGGCCCAAATCCATCGTTTTCCACTCCACACCACCCTGGGTTAGACAATGGCGATATGCAAATCAGCGCTGACCCTGTGCCCCATGGGAACAGTCCAGTCCGAACTACAAAAGCCATGTCCTTCCCAGAACGGAAACAAGCATCCGAGGACCGGCCCGGTTTCGAGGTAACACCTCTCTTCAGCCCGGCTAGCTTGATTCCAGTGGTGTGGAGTGCCTGGGACTCACGTCTGAGCATCCCCAGTACACTTAGAGCGGTAACTGCAAACACAACAATGATGGACAGAATGTGGATCAATGTCACACATTCACCCCAGTCCAAAGATCTGGGCCCAAATCCATCGTTTTTCCACTCCACACCACCCTGGGTTAGACAATGGCGATATGCAAATCAGCGCTGACCCTGTGCCCTGTTTCAATGTCTGCTGAATTGACGCTTTCTAAGCCTGGGAGGTGCGAGCATAGCTTTAGGATATTTCCTCTGTTTAAGATATCCCATTGTCCCTCGGATTCGTATTCCGGGTACAGTAATATTTTTTTATGTTGTTGCAGCACAGAAAGGAACTCTTGGTTGTTTGAGTTCGGTTTTTGCGGAAGTACCTGGTTAGGGCTAGGTGTTAATGGGTCTATCAAAAGTTTTTCATTGCGTAGATATTCTGAGTTGTCTTGGGTAGTTGGTTTTAGAATCGAGGGACAGGTAATTGTAGGTTGGTCGCTTCCTATCGCTGGTTCTTGTAGGAGGAGCGTCTTGTTGTCGGGTCCAGCCGCCTCTGAAAATCCCTCAATGAAAATCTGTTCCTCTTCTATTTTTGGCAATGAGAGTACTTCAGTATGAGTTCTTGTTTTTTTACCTAATTCCTGGATAATAGGTTTGTTTTTTCCGCCCAAGGGGGGAAAGGAGCTTTTGTTGAGAATTTTAATAGAATTTTCGTTTTGCTTTGGAAAATTGCTATGAAATTTTTTATTGTTACTACTATTTTTAGTTATTTTGTTTTCCTTTTGGTCTGATAATTTCTGCACGTGATTTAAAGACGCTTTCGTTTTTTCGGTTTTTTCTTCTCGGTAGTCGGCTGGTTTTTCTGATTGCTTAATCAAATTTATGGGTCGCTCACTCATGTTGGTTCCGAGCCATTGTAGTAATGCATTACCCTTTTTTTGTTGCTTTGTTTAATTTGTTTAATTTCTTCTTGTTCTTTCTGGACAAGGAAGTTCCTTCCTTCGGGTTTTGTTTGATCTTATTTGAAGACATAGGTGGACTCAGTGAAATGAGTGGCACTTCTTCAGTAATAGATTGCGTGGTCGTTTCTTCAGCGTTCAGAGGTAGTGAAGTAGAAGTGGTAGCATTGTCAGGATAAAAGACATTTCCTTGAGTTCCTAAGGTGGAGTCTTGAACTGCAGTGAGAGGCTGTTCGTAATGAAAGTTTGATGTAGCATTAAGTGGCAATTGATCTAGTTTCGTGCTACGGTTATTATTATTCGGGCAATCTGAGTTGTTTGAGCTTAGTTTTGGTATTGTAGGAATTTCATAGGTTTGAAGTTGAGAAGGCGTACTTGGTTTCAGTAGTCTAGTCTGGGGCTTTTTCCTCAAATCTTCTATTAGAGTAGACATTATTTCAGGCAGAGACTCAAGTTTTTATAATAGAGGCTCACAATTGCAGCTGATTTGTGTAGGGTTTAGGTGTAAATTTGTATTTGCGATTGGTTCTTGACTTTGGTTCAAACTTGAAGTGAGATTTTGAGCCACGTTTTTTTTAGCTTTTCGTATCAGCGAGTTTAACTGATCCAATTTTGAGTCTAGTCTGCTACTAGTTGTAGGATAGTTATCTGGGTGTCAAGTTTATCTGCATGCATGTGGGCAGCTTTGGCCATTGAGTTCAAGGCTTGGTTGGTGGCTGCAAGAAGTCCTTCGACTTTAAGCATTCCTGGGTTAGTGGGAGAGGCCCCTTGCCTGAGACCTGTTGCGAGGTGTTTATTTCCTGTGGAGTAGTTGTGATCGAAAGGTGAGTTGATGAGTGAATTAGTTTGTTCCTTTTGAAGATTTTTGTTTAGGTCTTGATTGGAACTATAAATTTTGATTCCAGCTTTATGGCGGCTAGTAGTTGCTGAGGGGACATTTAGTGGGCTCGCTTAGGTCGACCCCTCAGATGAATCATTATTTCTAGAGATAGTGAAGTGGAGTGCCCCGTTAGGGATCGGAGTGGATGTTTGCGACGGAAAATCAAAACTGTGTTTTTGGATGTGATCGTTCAGTCCGCCTTGTAACAGGTTTGACGCGTCTTCATTGGGTGATGAACTTTGCGAGGGCGAAAGCTTTATTGATTGAGTCGGGGAGTGAGTCGATGAGATCTAGATTATAGAATCAGCTAGGGTAAGTGCTGTGGTTTTTACTTTGTCTTTGCCTTTTTGCGTCTGAGGGATTGTGTGTTCTTTCTCAGGGTCTGAGTCACAAGCAGGACTGTTGGCATTCGACAAAGCAGGAGAGGCAGACATTGCCAAAGAGAGCGTGATTTTGGACGATTTGCTTGAGTTTGGTTGAGAAGGTTGTTTGTCAGGGAGAGTCAGGGATAATATCGGATGAGGGGGGAAATAACTAGCTGGTGAATTAGCTGGATCAGTGGCTGTGGTCTTACGACGGACGATTATTTCAGGATAGAGAGAGATTGGGTTAGGAGGAACTGTCGGAGTTATTGGTTGATAGGGGGACTTTATATTCTGGTCTCGGAGAGATTGAGGAGCAGATTTATTTAGTTGGTCGATCCGGAGAAAGTGGTCTCTGATGTCGGCGGTACCAATGTTTTTGATTTTGGGTGAATGTAAAAAGAGAGCGGGTAGCGCGAGAAGATTAGTTGGCATTTTTTCACCTTTTGGGGCTTCCGATCGGTCTCTTCCATTCGTTCAAGGCACAATGGGCGGGAGGGAGATTGATAACCATGGCCTGCCTCTTGAGGATACAACAACTTCGATTTCTGTCGTTTGGCAGACTTATGAGGGCGGTGAGTATTTTGCAGTTGGAAGCTGCTCCTGGTGCGCATCGTAGTGAGAACAGACGTTTCTTTTAATTTCTGGGTAGTTTTATGGTGAATTGAGATGTAATTGGTGCCCTCAGTTTAAAGTTCACTGGCTTCTGACACCTTACGGGGCTTCTACGTCCCTTTGCTAGGGAGCCACTTAGGGGCCGACGAAAGCGAGCAGAGCTCACAGGCGGGGCCGCTGGCAGTGTCGGACCTAGTCAGGCCTGCCTGGACCTCCACCTCCACCCCCGGGCTCTTGCTTCGCAGCTGCCTCTAACGGCAGACGCGCTCGCGTTTACCCAGTCAAGACTAAGACGGCCAGAATCAAGCCTGTACAGTCCCACCTTGTTAGTGGCTTGGGTGTGGGTGCTGGGTCCCCCGGTGCAGCTCCAAGAAACCCTCGCAGCAGGGAGATGGTAAGGGCTGCGCTGCCGCGGTCTGCCCTGGTTGCTGCCTGGTTTTGGGCGGCCGATGCGGCGCGCATTACTGATGCGGCTGATGCGGCTTCTTTCGCAGCTACCTCGGGGATTCCAAAAATCTTTTCTCTTCTTTTCTGGGGGATTAGTAGCAGAGCGGAGCAGAGCTGCCCCTCGATACCGCGGTGCTAGAGGATGAATCATATCTAGATTTATTCAATGACAGTTTTGACGCTATAATTTGTACTCTATATAGCCTTTTCATAACGTAGTCTGGAGCTCCCAGCAGCAGTGCATTGCAATAGTCGATTCTACTTAGAAACGTACTCTGGATTACTTATTTTCTTGCAGATTGGGACAGTATTGGAACAATCTTCCTAGGATTCCGGAGAAGACCTAAACAAGTACTTGCTCTTTTGTTGACATGTAATTCCATAGCTATTTTATCATCAACATATATTCTAAATTGAGCACAACCTGCGCAACTTTAAGATTATCCATACTGATCCATGGTGAAAAGTCTTTTGAAAGGCAATATGGTTCTAGGGGGAACAACACATAAATTTCTTTCAACCATGTACTTTCAAGGAGTTCCTTTTCAGCCAGATTGCCATGTCATTCAGGCATCTATGCAGTCTTTCTACTGGAGTATGATTGTCTTTATCTAAAGCCCAAATTATTTGCATATCATCTGCATAATTTACAAAAGAGATCCCATATGATCTAATAAGGATCAGCAGAGGTCAACACTTCAGCGATAGATATTTTGTGATAACCTTACGTAAAGTTCAAGCTGTAAACATAATTATCATGCTGTCTATCTAGATAGGAATGGTCATTTTATAAACTGCTTCAAAGATGATAACATTTGAATGAAATTAGATTAACTGAAATATATTGTGTAGTAACTTTATATATAGAGATATATAACTGCAATCTGAGAATGAACATAATGTATTTACCTTGTTAAGAAAAGTCTCCATTAATGGTTCTTTATGTGAAGTAATTGTAAGGGCTATAAAGTTAGCGAGGAGGCGATCACTTTTGCGGTAAGGGGGTCGGTGGCAGCTTCCTCCCACTCCGCTTGGCGCCATTCTGTGTGCAGATTGCTTGCACTGTTTTTACTGAGTTATAATAGCTCCGTGAGCGAGAAATATCGTATTTTACTGTGTTAAAATTGAATTGAAATCGTATTTTTAAAGAGTGTCAGGATCTGTAAGAGCGCAGGAATTGTTTATTTTAGTTGCACTCTGTGAAACAAATCCGCACTCCCACACGCATTCAGGGACCAATCAGGGACCAGCTCCTCTGTAGCCAGACCTGTGCCTGCTCGCCCAGCCCGACCCTTCAGCCAATCACGGGGGCGGAAGGCGGGGCAGAGCCAGGAGCACCCAGGGAGGCGAGCGGTTAGCGCTCCAGCTCTCCCCTACTCGAGGGCTATAAAGCAACTCGTCGGCCTAAACGCGCAGTGTTTACGCGCAGTGTGGCGCCTACTCCTGCGCCTAAGACGAGCCGAAGACCAGCCCGTCTGCGCCCGTCCGCGACAGGACGGGGCCAGGGGCAGGGGGCCATGGCAGATTGCACCTTCCCAGCAGAGATTGGCCATTGTACCACGCTGTCATATTCTCGCCATACTCTATTGGAAATAGGCAGGTATGTTACCACACTGTGTCCCCACCGGACTTTTTCCAGTGTGGGGGGACCTTTCTCTTGTTTAGTATGTCATATGCAATTTACCAGCACTGCGATAATCACTCCTCCTCATCTAAAGTGTGCCAGGGCAGTTTTGAGCACCAATCCACCAACATTGGCTATTAATGCCCCTAATGATCCGCCCTTAACGTGCAAGAATCTTTTGTGCAATGTCCGGTCCCTTGTTTCTCATGCTACACAGGTCTGGGATCTCATAACAACAGAGAGACCTCATCTATGTTTCTTAACTGAGACCTGGCTTAAGCCTCACACAGTTCCTGCCATAACGTTGGGAGTACCGGCAGGGTACAAAATAGTAAGGCTGGACCGTCCCATTAAAACGGGAGGAGGGCTAGCTATTGTTTTTAAACAAGAGATGGAGATTATAGTCATTGAAACTGTGTGTACCCCAGAAATGGAGCTCATGATTTTTTCCATTAACCCTACTTCTAGGGAAACTAGGAAGGGTGCACTTCTGTACCGGCCTCCGGGCCCGTGTGGGTCCTTTTCCATTAAATTAATGGAAATCCTGGCACCTCACATGCAAGCCAATTCTGATTTTATCCTGGTGGGGGATTTTAACATTCACAGTGAGATTACCACGTGCATTGAGGCACAGACTGTGTTAACAGACCTGTCCACACTTGGACTCTATAAAAAGAATCAGGGGCCTACCCATTCTGCGGGCCATACTTTAGATCTAGTGCTCTGTAACTCAAGAGCTATTGATTGCCTGACTCCCAATCAAGTTGATTGGACGGACCACTCTGTTATAATGTTTTTTACTCGTTCCAACTACAAAGTCAAAGCCATCCATAGGACTATGGCTGAGATCAGGAGACCCTGGAACAAACTAACCCCAGAAGGCTTCAGGGATAAATACTCCGAACCAAAATGGGAAACATGCGGAGATAATGTCACTTCAGTTTTAAGTGCATTTAATGAAGCCACGTTAACTACTATTAACCAGGTGGTCCCGCCTAGAACTTATAAACCCCGACCTGCCCCAAAACAAGAAGTCTGGTTCACGGGGGATCTCAGACAATTAAAAATGAATATGAGAAAGTTAGAGAAAAAATGGAGAGTCACACATCTGGCAGAGGATAAGGAAAGCTTCAGGAGGTCGTTTAAATACTACCACAAAGCAATCCGAGCTGCTAGGAAACAACACATAGCAGTTCAATTGACAGAGGCGGGTACTAACGTAAAAACTCTGTATCAAATTTTACAGACATTTACTAAGCCCACTGCCTGTGATACTGATGGGATCGAATCTCAAGAGTTCTGTGATAATATCTCACAGTTCTTTGTTAAGAAAATTGAAGCTATCTACACTAAGATACTAACATCTAATTCCATCCCTAATAATCCAGTAAAAATTGACCATCAAGTCCAGCCTTATACTATAACTGCATGTAATGAGGCTAAGAAGCTTGCCGCTTTCCCCCCCATCTCTATGGGAGAGCTGACTGTTCTTGTCGCTCGAACAAAAAGTGGGTGCCCCACAGACATCATCCCGGCACGTATTATGCCACTTCTGTTGGATGATTTGGGGGTTGGAATGCGACATGTAGTCAATCTGTCCCTGTGTTCAGGGGAAGTCCCTTTAGATTGGAAACAGGCTCTTGTGAGACCCCTGCGGAAAAACAACTCGATCCCCTGGTCCGATTTGACAAACCTGAGACCGATCTCTCTTCTCCCTTTTATGGGGAAGCTTGCTGAGAGATACGTAAATCAGCATTTGTCAAAGTTCATTGAACATGCAGGTGGGCTCGATCCCTCTCAGTCGGGCTTTAGGCCCAGGCATAGTACTGAGACCGCCTTGCTGTCCGTCGCTGACAATCTTCAGATGCTACAGGACAAGGGTTATTCCGTTGTCCTTGTACTCTTAGATTTGTCAGCGGCGTTTGACACTGTGTCACACGACATCATGACCTCCAGACTAGTTGACATCGGTCTGGAAGGCAAGGCCCTGGCCTGGCTAAGGAGTTTCTTCATCAAACGCACCCAAAGAGTCATTCTGGGACCATACCAATCTGAGGTGGTGGCGATCTCGAAGGGGATGCCACAGGGCTCTTGTTTGAGCCCGACGTTATTTAACATCTACGTGGCACCCCTAGCTAACATCATGAGATCCCATGGGTTCATTCCAGTATCATACGCGGATGATACCCAACTCCTCTTCCCTTTTAAAACTATGACTCCTGAAGTGCGTGACTCCTTTGCCCGGGGGATGAAGGAGGTGGCATGCTGGATGGCAGCTAACTTCCTTCAGTGCAACGTCTCCAAGACCGAGGTTATGCTCTTCGGAGAGGCCAAACGCCTGTGGACTCCGGACTGGTGGCCTCAAGATCTTGGCCCCGTCCCTGAGCCCAAAATGGTGGTAAAAGACCTTGGAGTGAAATTGGATCATGAGCTTGCCCTAACACAACAAACAAATCAAGTGGTAAGCTCATGTTTTCATGTCATTGGGCTTCTCAGGAGAGTATTCCCTCTGTTGCCGGATACAACCAGGAGAACGTTGGTCCAGTCACTGGTGCTAAGCAGGCTGGATTACTGCAATGGGTTGATGCTAGCTGCCAATGAGGGGATTTTTGCCAGATTGCAGGTGGTGCAAAATACTGCTGCGCGATTGGTTTTAAATGCCCCGCCTCGTACTCCCTCAAAACCGTTGCTGACCAAACTCCATTGGCTTCCAGTGAAGCAGAGGGTGATGTTTAAGATCTGTTGTATCATCCACAAATGCCTCACTGGAAAAGGTCCTAGTTACCTTACGGAAAAATTCATCCCTTATGTTCCATCTAGATCTCTAAGATCAGGAGATCAGGAATTGTTATGTGTTCCCAGGGCCTTTAAGGCAAGAAAGGGAGGAAGGGCTTTATCAGTAGCTGGCCCCAGGTTGTGGAACCAACTCCCAAAGGATATTAGAATGTGCAGGGAATATTTCCCTTTTAGGAAAAAACTTAAAACCTTCCTATTCAATTTTTAGTTGGCCTTAGTGTTTACTCAATAAATCGGGACTAGTTTGCTGTCTTCAGATGCTGCCTAAGGCGCGGAGATACTCCTTCGGGAGTCGATTCCCAGCGCCATACAAACATGCAAATAAATAAATAAATAAATGTACACTAGGATATAGTGAAATATGGTAAAGGAAATACGTCTGCAATAGAAACAGCAGATATATATTTTAAACCGGGTGGGGAGGGGGCTCTAAGTACTTTTGCTGTTTCACCAGGTTTCTTATATAGCATGAGTACCTAAAGAAATGAAGAAAAACTATTGTGAGATGCTAGTAAGCAAAGGTTTTACTTGTGCTTCATCAGGACACATTTATATGACCAGAAGATAAAGTAATATTGGCACTGCCTGCTGAAGAAGCAGAAGAAACAACATCTTTTATAATGAGTGAAGTGCTCATGATTAACGTGGGTAGTCACATTTGTACATTGATAATCTTTTGAAATGATGTGGGTTTCCAAACAGAGTCCCCATGAAAAATATGTTATTTTGGAATAAGTAATATTTATAACATAGTGTGTCTAGAATTATTCTTCTGATGAAGGGATAAGAATATCCTGAAACATGTAAAGGGAAATGTTTGGAATGAAAATGATCGGTATGTAAACAAATGGATTGTTGAGCAATCGCTGAAAATCTAATCGACTATAAAGGTTAAAATAAAAAGAATGAATGTCCTGTTAATGATGTGCCATATGCATTTGGTTAAGGGAGCAAAGCTATAAATCATAGGGTTTTGATATGGGTGACTCTGCAGATATTTGACTTTAGTAGTATTAAAAAGAAGAAATGTTGCCTCCATCCAGGTCTCAGTCTCGGAAAAGCAACCCTTGATGTATTTAATGTGTTGCTCTGACAACACTTGTATATAATTGTGGGTTGTGGGCATACTCAAAGATGGAGGCTCATAGCAGGACAGATAAAAAATGGTCAGAGATGTATACTAGGGCATTCTTCACAGTAACGTGAATGGGGGGAGCTCAAAAGCCCCATCTGGATACAGTTGCATATGTTTGTCTCTACAACTTACTGGAGAATGAGAAAAGATGTTATGGGGTGAGTTACATATCCTAATCAAATCTTTGTCCAAAAGGTGTTGCAATGGAATCTGTACATACACAGAACTATGCGCAGGAATATAGGACCTCGGTGTATAGAGGCTAGGCCTTCCCAGCACCTTAGTGCCCACGAACCCAGGACAGACTAGCTATAGTTCCTCACTCACTCTCCTACACACTCATGAAGAAGCAAATGATTAGACACCCCAGAACACAACACTCCAGGATCTCTCAGGAATTGTGGTGACAAGACACAACTTTTCGCACACTCTCTTGTACATGTTAACAATAAGAACTGACTTAGTGCATAAAGAATTATAAGGCCTAACCATCCTCCCTGAGGTAAGAAGATGATTTATTATATCATAGAAGTTCTCTGGGCTTTGTCAGCAGACCCTATACCTTGGTGCCTAGACTGTATATCTACATCATAGGAACCGCATGGCTCTTCTCTCTAGAAAGCTCCCTCTCCAAGTGTGTGTTACCTAAACATGCATCCCCATAATATCAAAGCACGCGTATCCAGCAGTAGCTGTGTTAGCATGTTTTGTCTAGGTGCTAGAGACTGACCAGAACAGAATAACAAAGGGCATTGTTTGTCAACCTTGCTCACAGTCTTCAGACTAAACTCTAGGAACAGGCAGAGAATGAACCCAGCAGATGGTTCTCATGTGAAAGGTATAAACAGAGTCTTGCAAAAATAAAGCCATGTAGTAACACGCGCAAAAGCAGCATCATGGCTGCTGGGCTCATGCTAACTTAGCAATGTCGACAATGTCGATCGGCCACGTGACACCCTCCCCTTGGCCAGGTCGTAGCATATAGAAACACAGAGTGCAATGGTAAGCAGAGTCAAGAAATGCTCGTAAAAGAGCCAAATTGGGAAAATGCAAAAAATATTGTTTAAAATGTTTTTAAGGCGAGCCTGAAAAATCATCAGATTACGTGAACCAAGGAATGCAAGTCATTCCTAAAGGTCATCCCTATCGTTCATAGCAAAAAGGGATACCATCCTGTTGAGCAGGTCAAAGGAACACACGTGCTCCTCATAATCCGATGCCTCCAGGAGCATATCTGGGCAACTTGTGTGTTACTTAATGAAACTCCATTGCAAGAGGAGCTGTGCAGCCTCACAGGTGTTCCAGTCTTCCAACACTCCAAGTGCAGCCGCACGCATCAAACAGCCGTCCCCAGAACAGGCCTGATCATGGGCCAGTACCGGACCAATTAACAGATCATAATCCAGGTCAGTGCCGGATGCAGTGGGGAGACATATATCCAAGGCCCAATAGAAAGGGCACTGTCAGCAATAGAACAAAGGTTGCATGCAAGTGAAGTAGGCGAAGCGAAAAGTCAGTCCATAACTCACACCAAACGTCGCCAATGGCAAACATCCAAATAGTTGTTGCATTCGATCATGGTACAGTTGCAATTGGCCAGGTTTGTGCAGTACAACGAGAAGGGCAGCCATTGTGTAACAGGAGTAAAAGTACCAGCACGCCACACGCCAGCAAGAGGATCAATGGAAACCCTATGAACGAGCTGGAAAAAATAGAATGATTAAAGGCCGGAATTACTCCAAAAATCGTATGAAAATAGGGCACAAAGCCAGATCCCACAAGTTTAAAAAAATGAGCAAGGATTTCAGTATCAGAAGCATTAAATATTTGGTGTATTAATTCTCCAAAATGGAGTGGGAGATTGGTGTTTAGTAGCGAGTGTATCTCACTTGCGGTTCTCGCCACCTTCAATTGGAAGGTCTCTCGCGCTGATGTGAGAGCCACTTCTTGTTGAAACAATAGCGCTTTAAGTCTGCTTAGTTTATTTAAATCTGTTTTCAAAGTTGGGATGGAAGGCCAAAGCGAACTATCTACAATCCCATGCGGGGGTGGAAAAAGGACATTGTTGCAACAAGTAACACGTTGCGAAACCGTTACTATATACGTGATGCCTGCCCTTAAGCCACAGCAGTTGTGAAAATTCAAAATAAGATAACTGCCATTTGAAAGCAACATGAGAGTGGGAATAATTGCTGGGAGCAAAACAAGCCAGATTAGGTGCCGACACATTACAGGCGCTATGCAATTTAACTTGTTCACAAACTAGGGAATGTCTTACCGTGGAATCGCAATTCTCCCCTGTTAACCCCTTCGCTGCGGGGGTAATTCCCCCGCTGTGCTGGGGGAGGGGGCCGCGCACAGCGCCCCGATGCTTGTGACAATCTCAGATCGTCACGTAGCATGGTGGCGCTGTGCTCATGACAAGCTGAGCTCATCACAGCCACACCTGTTTCTTTAGAACGCTCAGCATAGCGGGGGAATTATCCCAGCGCGCGAGCGTTGGGGCCGTTATGACAAGCTCAGCTTGTCATGAGCACACAGCCACTGTGGCTCATGACGAGCTGAGCTCGTCATGAGCACGCAAGAGGTTAAGAAAACCTCCTTACCTGCACGCAGACATCTGTAGGTGAAACCATTAAGATCAATGGGGTCACCCTGTCTCCCTCGGAACTTGGGTTAGTAGTTATAAAGCTACACGTGGTTCCATTGGGTAAGTACCACCGGGTACTTGTTTGGAACCAAGGCATATGTTTCCCAATCAATAATAATTTGTACTGGACTTTTCTACATGTACCACAACTACAGTAAGTTTTAGCAAAAATATATATTTATTAAATTATTTGTTTTGATTTTCTACTCTTCTTGCCGATTGTGTAAACAATTTTATACGAAAGATAATAACAATGGGGGCTGTCTAACAAAGAAAACACAATAACAAATACGAAGACAATTCAGTGGGTGACTGTGGTGACATATAGCACAAATGAGTGACCTTTCAAATTCAAACAATAAACAAGACAATAACATAAATTCTCCATCCTTTTCAGGTCTTTCACTTTAGCTGCCATTATTTCCTAAATTATAAGCTATAGTGAGCCAGGACATGAGATGGTTGCATGTCGAAGTTTCAAACATTTGTAACATCCACACAAATTGCATTACAGAGTACAATTGATTTTGACCATGATACAGCACAGATACATCATTCTGAACAATATCAATAACAGATGTCACAATATTATCTAGAGTGTACATACGGGAGGATAATGTATTAATGCTATTATCTACCACTGCAAGAACCTTTTTCAAATTAGCTTGGTCAATTTGGCGCAGAAGCACAGCAGCTTCCATTTGCGTCAGTTTCCATAATTCATTATATGCCTCATAAATAAATAAATCGCTTTGATCTAGGTGATTTAGGACCTGAAATAAAATCAGCCAAATTGATGTCACTTGACAAAAGGGACAGGTGTTGATTCACTGACGACAGCGTGGAGTGTCCCAACAATTGCTGACACAATTTGCCCAACGAATAAGTGGTGACTGAATGAAAATGTGGGAGACGTGGATTAGGTCTAGTTTGTGTGAAACCTGTCGTAGCATTAAGAAAACGCAGTTAACAAGCATTGGACCTTGTTGGCCATAACAACCATCCCAAGGGTTCGACGTCAGAAACATTTATATTACCAGTTTTGAACATGGCAAGCAGTATATCAACCATAAGATTGGTATGTTTACACCACGTATCGTACTCAGCCAATGAAGGAATGGAAGGAACATTCACATTTTTGGCTGTAGCCAAACCAAAACAAGTAGTCTACTGCACTGTGTCATTTAAAAACAAAAATTGAGTCGGAATCAGACACGCACAAACGCAGAGCTTCAGCACCTTGGACCTGCCAATCTTTATTGTCCCAAATGGATTTCAAATCAATGGTATCTTTCAAATGTTCGTAACCATGTAAGGCGAAATCAGTCCAAAAGGATTTAGAATAAATCAATTTTGCATGAGTCAACATGAATTTAGATTGAGATGGCAATTTTAACTTATAGAAATAGGACTTTGGATTGGACACATTGTAATCTGAAAAGTATGTGAACTTACTCCGGAGAGTATTAGAACTCCCCTGTAAAAGAGCCGGACAATGCTCCCACTGGTTAAAATTAAAAATTGTTCTTAATGTGTTTGTTTTATGCAAGAAATTATGGCCATAATGTTGGTCACAGAATAAATCTGCATAATTGGCCGAATTCAAATACAAATCTTCATCATCAAAAGCAGCATAATATTTTAAATCAGAAAACAATGAATGAACTGCCTGAACATCCTAGTTGACCGAATGTATGTACTGTGATACCACATCTCCTAGTGAAACGCGGAAAACATATGGAATGTTCAGGACGTCCGTCGGACCATGGATATCAAATGCAACTTTATCCCAAACAATGCCATCAGCAACAGGGAATACCAAAATGTTCATGAGGGCTTGATCGTGTTTCATGATATGAGACGATGTGTGGGGAGCAAGAATTCCACCAACCAACTTCACAGCAGAGTATTCCGGCAAATAATGACCATTGATGAGCAAGAACAACACTGCCACAAACCCAATCCACATGAAAAGGAAGATAAGTGGGAGCACCATCCAGATGTTTGTCCAGGGTGGGACCAGGTAAGTCTTTTTGAATCATGTAATGAAAAGACTGGTACACGTCGGTGGAGTTGACACAGATAAGGATGAAGAAGAAGAATCGTTAGAGAAACTTGTACAATCCATGTAATAACCGCTCGCTCCCAATCGCAAATTGGAGGCTGTGCAGCATCAGATGGATGATGTATAGTACTGTCAGGAACGTCAATGAGGACGTCAATAGGAGCAGAATCATACTCGACGTCTGCATTGGAGGAAGATGAAGGTACAACAGGCAAGAAGTCAATAGAAATTTCCAACTCTCTTTCCATAACGTGGGTACTAGTCGAGGAAGCTGAAGTCATCGGATTCAGTGAAACAGCTTAGCTTGGAATACTGGGAGTCACACTATTCAGTATCGGCCATATGGTGTAGCTTGACATTGTCAATGGAAATAAATCTCTTTTCCTTGCGGCCAGGCAAAGGAGGTAAAATTACTTTACGGGTACTGGGACATGTGAACGATAAGAGGGACCAAATTCTTAGTCTTAGTTACAGGAATCAGTATCTCCGCTTCAGTGGACGAGGGTGAATGATCTTTAGCCAGCGTGTCATGGGTATTTTGTAGTTCCGGCAACATAGTAGAATGGTTATCTACATCAAAATTTGCGGCAGCTGCCACAAAGTCTAGACCAACAAGGTCTGGCACAAACATTTTAATGCCAAAGAGCATTTCGTATGGGGTCCACCAACTTAGAGATCTTCTTGGGAGATTATTCAGTGCACGTTGAACCCCATACAAATGAGTCAGCCAACCCCTGCCAGTACCTAAGACTCTAGCTGTCAAAGATTGCTTTAAGCCACAGTTCATTCGCTTCACTATAGAATTGTCCTCAGGCCTGTATGGAGAGAAAAATTGCACCGGCACCCCCAAAGACCTCATTGTGCCCTTGTAGGCATTAGAGGTAAATGCTGGACCTTGGTCAGAATGGAAGGTGCCAGAGGCAACATTCCTGACAAAGACAAGCAAATCTCTCATGACATTTTGAGTGTCAGCACAGAGTTGCGGCCAAACCCAAAGAAATCTAGTGGACAAATCAACTGCAACCAAAATATGTTTATATGCAGTGTCAGTAGTCAAAGTACCGCAGTGATTAAGACAAATGCAACCAAACAGTTGATTTGAAATGTATAGCTGTGTATGTGGTGGACGTGCAACCATAGGTGGTTTAAGCTGTTGACAAATGTCACAAGACAGAGCATAATTATGGGTTGGTTTGTATAAAACACGCCACCAATAACGTTGCTGTAAAATAGAAACATTCGCAGAAACTCCGGCATGTGCAGATGGCATGCCTTAATGTGCAGCTGTGATCAAAGGAAGTCTGCGATCTTCTTTGAGAATCAGCCGATCCCCAATGGACGGTATCGTAGCAAATGGGACTTGCTCAGGTGACAAATGTTAAGAATACTTAGAAGGGAAACCTTGTGGGAAATTTGAACCACCCTTCGTAGCAGCTATAGTCGCAAGAATATCATTATCAGTCTTAGTCATGGACATAGTAACTGCTGCTACTGAACATGTGGCTACTGCAGATTTGGCTGTCTCATCAGCCAAAGAATTGCGATTCTCCTAATACTATGACCAGAGAATCTGGATTTCATTAAAGACACAGAGGTTAACATTATGCATATTTATTTTAATGCCACTTCAAGCAGCCACGTGGAAGTAATACATCATAAAGCAAAAATCTAGAATAGAGTGTCCAAGTTGTACAATAGTCATAAGCCTACATTGATCTGCCTCTTTTAAATGCGAGGAAAGTAAGTCATTTTATAAAGAAACAAATAAACTTTTCTTCTTATAGTAACTTATAGGATCCAAACGAAGAAGAATATCTGAACGCCACAGCAGTGCTTGGGAGAAGAGAAGGCAGTCTTGAAATCTCGGAGGAAGCTCCTATGGATGCAATCTTGAGGAAGAGCCATCTAAGCAGAGTTATCTGAAAAAGACAACGGATTAAAGTTCGGCACTTGTATTCTCAATGAATAAATGAGTAATGTCATAAAGTACATTAAACCTGTTTCGATCCTTTCTTATTTTTTTTTTATCTTTTTAAAGATAACAACAACTATAAGAGAAATTCTTAAACATTGTTTAATTATTATTAATTAACATTAGAAGTTTATTATCCACATCCGGCAGGAAAGAGTTGGGATAATGTTAGCCTTCATTTCTTTAATGAAATCCATTAATTAACATTAGAAGTTTATTATCCACTTCCGGGAGGAAAGGGTTGGGATAATGTTAGCCTTCGTTTCTTTAATGAAATCCAGATTCTCTGGTCATAGTATTAGGAGAATCGCAATTTCATTACAAGACCGAAGGCTACCATTATGAATGTTGTAAGTCATGTAGAACTACGTCAGACATGTGTTCAACAGGTTTGCAATAGTGTTTCGCGAAGGTGTAGGAACTGGACCTGTCGGCCCCTTTAAGAATATCCAATTTACCCCCTTTCCAAAAGGATTGGCTAGCCATAGCGCCTCTTAATGAGTGTGTTTGAAATCTTTTAAGGTCTATGCCAGCTAATTGCATAGCTAATTTAACCCATCTAGCAATAGAGGTAGAGGAAAGGAGTTTGAAGGGTTTAACAAATGATATAAATAGTTGGTTGACACCAATGGTGCGATGAACACTCATTCTTGTATTCATACAATCTACCACACACAACTTTTTGCAAGCATCAAATCTTGTGAAGAAGATTGTGTCTGGCATGGTTTTTAATGTTTTGATCATTTCAAATCTGACCCCAAAGGCGTCATAAGTTCTATTAGTTATTTCCAGTGCCTTGACGTCTGATACTCTCCGGCAGGATATTAGGCATAGGAGAGAAGCTAGTTTAATGGACAATTTTTTATTGTCTACGAAATTGTTATCTTGCCAGTTAGAGAAAAGATCAAGCAGTAACTCGACTTCCCAAAGTGTTTCGTATTTAGGTTTAGGGGGTCTTTTAAGCCTAATACTTTTCATAATTATACATATTATTGAGTTTTTTCCTATAGTTCTTCAGTTTAAAAGGGAATGACCTGCTGATATAGCTGACCTATAACTGTTAATAGGTAATAGGTTAATTAGTTAATAGGTTAATAGGTTAATCGGTTAATTGGTTAATAGGTAAGGCCTCTTTCAAATTGTTCCACAAGGAAGTTTGCTACATGTACAATAGTGGTCTCCACGGAATCCAGGTTCCTTTCCATGCACCAATGAACCCATCTTTTCCAGATGCCGTTTTTTTTTTTTGCAGAGTTTTATATAGCGCGAACTAGACCCGAACCGAATCAGGTATCAGAGTGCTTTACATAGCACCAGTTACGTTACATGAGGACACACTTTCATTTTAGGCACGGGAGATTAAGTGATTTGCCCAGAATCACAGGGGGTTTTTGGCGTCGTTACCGAGACTCGAATCCAGATCCCCAGGTCCGAGGTCGAGCGCCTTAGCCGTTAGGCCAACGCCTCTCCCCGTTGTATCTATAGTGTGTAGCAGGGGCCCAAAATTCCTGGAGGAGAGTTGAAGCCTGTACCACAAGGTTAGTGATTTCATGGGCTCTCCTAACACTTTCCAGGCAAGAAGGTTCAAAGACCCGCTCTGGCTTAGGGGATGTTCTAAGCCGTCTATGTCTCTTAGGAGGCCTTGTGAAGCTGGAAGTAGAAAGGGAATTTCATAAGCTAATTCCAAGGTTGTCGGAAACCATGGTTGGGACGGCCAAAATAGTGTTTTTAGTATTATTGAACACTGTTATTTTCTCAACTTCTGACGGACCCACTGGATCATCTCAAAGGGGGAAAGGCATATCCCTGAATCCCTTTCCAAGGCTGAAGGAAGGCGTTCACTGCCAGGGCACCCGGATCTGGCAGCCAGCTGAAATAATTTTGTAGCTGAGATGTCTGTCTGCTTGTGAATAGGTCCACTTCTAAGGTTACACATAGTTGGTCTAGCCTTCTGAAAACGTTCACATTGAGTTTCCGGTCAGTGTGGTCTACTAGGAATGTGGAGTTCCAATCCGCACAAACGTTGTTTTTTCCGGGAAGATATTCTGCTCTTAATGTTATTTTGTATTCCAGACAGAACATACATAGTTTTTTGGCTAGGTTGGAAAGATCTGGGGATTTGGTGCCTCCTAGGCGATTTATGTAGGCTACAGCTGACATGTTCGTTTTGAGAATAACTGATCTGCCCTGAAGGGATTGCTTGAAACTCATTAGGGCATAGAGCCCAGCTGTTAATTCCCAAAAACGTATGTGGTGTGTACTCTCCATATAGGACCATAAGCCTTCCGTGTTCTGATTTTGAAAACAAGCACCTCAGCCATGAATGCTCGCGTCTGATTCCAGAAATAATTCCGGAGAGTTTCCAAAATTGGCTTTCCCATTCCAAGCATCCAGGTTTTCGAACCACCAGATCAGTTCTGTCTTGGCTACTGTGTCTAGATATATTTTGTGTACATACCATAGGCCAGAGTGTAGGGCTCTGCTCTTCACCCTTTGGAGGCCCTGATAATATAAAGGACCCGGGAAAATAGCTTGAAAGGGGGATTAGAGGAGTCCCAGGAGTCTGGCTAGTTCTCTTAAGGTTAAGAGGTCCTGTTTTAGGACGTGCCGTATCTCTTTTCGAATCTTGGTTATCTTCTTTGGTGGGAGTAATAACAATGACTTCACTGTATCTACTGTGAAGTCCAAGAGCTCTAGAGACCTCGAGGGGGTCATAATGGATTTTTCTCTGTTTATAGTAAAACCTGTACTCTCTATCAAGTCTATGGTAGGGTTGAGGTCTTTCAATAATTGAGAGTGATTTTGAGACATGAGGAGAATGTCGTCTAGGTAAATTATAAGGTGGATTCCGCTTTCCCTCAAGACAGAGGCGATAGCCTTCATTACCTTGGTGAAGCACCAGGGGGCAGAGGAGAGACTGAAGGGAAGAGTTTGGAACTGGTATAGGTGATTGTTCAAGGCAAATTGTAGGAAAGACTGTGATTCTAACACCATTGGAATTGTGAAGTGGGCGTCTTTCAGGTCCAGTTTCACTCACCAGTCTTTCTCCAGAAGCATGTCTCTGAGTAGATGGATACCCTCCATTTTGAAAAGTCTGTAAATGAGAGATTTATTCCGTTCTCTGAGGTTTATTACAGGCCTCCAACCTTTGTCTTTGTTTTCAACCAGGAATATATTGCTTAGGAAGTTCATAGATTCCCAAGGTACTTCTACAATGGCTCCCTTCTTTAGCATAGAATTCACCTCTTCTGCCACAATTCTTTGTTGGTCTTTGGTCAAATTTAACACTCTTGGGGGTGTATGTTGTGTTGGTTTCCCTATGAAATCTATTTTGAAACCCTTAATGGTTTCCAAAACCCATAGGTCGTGAGGGACTCGTTCCCATGTGTGAAAGAAGTGTTTTTGAGGATCCCCCACTTTTCCCGTTGACCTCTAGCTCTGAAACCTCTTGAGCGGAAGGGTCTTCTTCTCTGTGGGTAGAAGGAGGGGTTCATCTGGTAGGGATGTCCGAAACCCCGTTGTCTGAAGAAGGGTCTTTGAAAGGGATGGTCGCAGTGCGACCCCTTTTGCCGGCCCTGGCAAAAACACATGGGTTAAAACTCTGCACAAATTAGTATGTACCTTATCGAGCACAGTAAAAGTTGCCACATATTTTCCTAGGGTTTTGATTATGTCTTCCCCGAAGAGGAGTCCCTTGGGGTTGACAGAAGGCTCTGTTTTGGCCATGTCACTGTTTGGGTCTATCTTTGTCAGGACTACTCTTCTCCCTTTGTTGTTAATTGCAGCATTTGCATTCCCTACAAGTATTAGGGTCCTCTGGCACCATCCTCTCAGTAAGTCAAGGCTTGCGGGGGGGGGGGGCATTAATGTGACTTTTTTCAATTAGGTCGATGATTCTACACAAAGGGCCTAGCATGTCAAGCATGTGGTCCTGGCAAGTCTTAAGGGACCATTCCATGCCCTTTCTTGGATCCCTGCCCAGTTTAAAAAAGAATTTAATAAGTTCTGGGTCTAGGTTAGGCGTGAGGAATATTTTGTCTCGAACTATAGGTCTTGGGCATTCCGCCTTTAAAATATTTTGAGTGTCTCTTTCCAGGGGATTTCTTATACACCTGTTAATGAATTTGGCCACGTGGTTCTGTGGCCACCATTGTGAGCTCCTGGGATGTTGGATATTATAGGGGAGAACATCTCCTCGTCTAGAGGATCTATTATTATTTCTTTAGAAGAAGAGGGTAGTTCATCTTCTGAAAGAGTGGATTCTGGGTCAGTTTAATCCGGATCTAGGTCAAGAATATATTCGTCCATAGATTCTAGCCCTCCTTGTCATTCGACATGAATTATTTGGGTGTCAGGGAGAGCAGTTTGGTATTGCGTGCCGCTTGGGGCATCCTGGTAATTTATGCCGTTAAAGACTGATGAGTTTTTTGGTGCCCGTAGGCCTCCCTTATGATTTGAGGTGCTTAGCCCTCCTTTAGACGATGAGGTGCATAGACCTTCCAATAGGTTTGAGGTGCTTGTACCACCCAATGTGCTCGGTGGGCTCGTTCTCTCGATATTATTAGTTTTCCTTGATCTTTTTCCCCACTCCTAATGTATTCGTTATTTTGCCCTCTGGGGTGCTCAGAGGTGCTATTCTCAACCTCCATTATGCCTCTTTTGCCTGCCATGACTTGGCTAATCGTTTCATGTGAGCAGGTGCACATTTCGTTTTGAATGAAGTCTGCCCACTGTCAAAACTGGGGTTGGGGGCAGCAGGGGATTTGGGAGTTATCTGATTCAATGTGAGACATGTTCTCTATTAATGTATATCCCAAGGTGTTCAACATACTTAGTATATATATCCCCAAGGTCTTCAACCTACTGGGGTTGATGATAAATAATAGATTAACCCTTTAGGGTGAAAAAGCCACAAAGGTAGTGGTTAAAAAAGTTTGTTAAAGGAGCTTTTATCCTGCCTGGGGCGTGGCGAGGCTCAGCTGATCGCTTGTGTCCCAACCGCCGTTATCTCTGAAGACTGGATTCCGCGAGGGATTAGCTGTTCCTTAGCGTATAGATAGGCAAAGCATTGCTAGCTGAGTTGATACCTCTACGCAACTAAACGCTATTAAGCAAGGTTAAAAAAGGGTTCAAACAGTCTGATAAGACGGTGTGAACGAAGGAAATTACAGTCGAGGAGAGGACGCGAGGGGTATGTAGCTAAGGCAGTTTACATTACCAAACGTGACCGTTTAAACTGCAAAACGCGACAGTTTACATTACCAAACATGTAATGTACGTAATGTAATGTAATGTAAGACATATTTTTATAGCGCGAACTGTCACCCAAAGGATATCCTGGCGCTTTGACTCTAGATACATCACGAACAGAACGAGATCACACAGCCCTAGGAAAGAGATGGAACTTCAGTCCTTTTTTGAAAGAAGACAGTTCATTTGAACTCCTCAAGAGGAGTGGAAGGGAATTCCAGAGTTTAGCAGCCGTGAAGCCAAAGGAGCGGCCACCCATCCGTATCCTCTGGATTCTAGGAACTGCCACCAAATAGGCAGAAGAGGAACGTAAAGGTCCGGCTGCCGAATACCATAAAAAGAGTTCCTGAAGTGCAATGGGCCCTTGTCCGTGTAGTGCACTGAAGACAATGCAAGAAGCCTTAAAGCCGATCCGCTGATGAACAGGTAGCCAATGAAGGTCTCTGAGTGCCAAAGATGATGAGGCTGAGCGCGCCCGTGAAAGGGCCAGCTTGGCTGCCATATTCTGGATCCGCTGCAGTTGTCTAATCAGGGAACTAGGGCCACCTAGGAGCAATGCATTGCAGTAATCCAGTCTGTTGAGTATGATACTATGCACTACTTCAGGTCTGGCCGATGCAGGTAGCATGGGGAGGATCTTACGCAACATTCGTAACAACATCAGACAGGTACCAATTGTCTTGTTTACAAAGGCATCCAACTGTAGGTGTGGATCAAAGATGACACCCAGGTTGCGTGCAGCATCCGCTGCTTCAACCGTGACCGAGGTGGTGGGGGGCCAGAAGTCTGCAGGCAGAGGGCGAGATATTTTGTCCAGTGAACAGTGCAGCACCTCTGTCTTTGATCCATTGAACTGAAGGGAAATTTTGTCTTAGCCAGTCCGCAGTGGCTAGCATGCAGCGATGTAAGGTCTCCATGGAGACAGCGTCCTTACCTTAAAAAGAGAAGATAAGCTGCGTGTCGTCAGCGTAGTTTATTACAGTGATGCCAAAGGATTTAATATGCCTGATCAGGGGTGAAGGTATCTAACATGAGGTATCTAAGAGGTTAACAGTACACTGACAAACACAACAGTTTACATTATCAAACACAAGGTATCTAGAAGTTAGCAGTATGAGTAAAGAATAGTACTTCTTTGCTTGAAGACACATTTAAAAGAGGTAGACCAATGTAGACTTATGACTATTGTACAACTTGGACACTCTATTCTAGATCTTTGCTTTATGATGTATTACTTCCAAGTAGCAGCTTGAAGTGGCATTAAAAGAAATATGCATAGCGGTAGCCTCTGGTCTTGTAATGAAATTACCAACAGCATGTGTTCCCACATGCTGATGGCCAAGAGTATGAATAACCTGTGTGAGCGGCAAACGTTCTTTAAGTTCTGCCACTCGGACCCAAAGCATTTTATGCTTTATTGTGCTACTTTTAGTGTCTCGATAATCATTCTGAGACCAAAAGAACAAATTGTCATTGAAAGCCTAGACACAGTAGTAAGAATCGCACAGAACTAGAGTGTTCCCATCTGGATTCGCAAATTCTAAAGCTAAAATCAAAGCCCACAGCTCCGCCAAATGAGTCATACAATCTCCAAGTACTTGCGTATGTACTATAGAAGACTTAAATTCACCATTTACAATTGAGCCAGCCACAATAGTGCAAGCCGCTGAATCAGCATGCTTCGACCTGACATCTGGTTGAGCAGAGCAGTTGGTATAAATGATACATTTGTACTGATCCAAGGGAAGCAATGACAATGGAGGAGGGTGAACATGTTTGTATTGTAAAAACTCCTGTGTCTGCAATGCGGGATCTAAAATAAACGTGAAATCAGCCGATGTCAAAGAACTCGCCCATTGTATCCAACGGGGATGCAAAGCTTTCGAATTTGGAACACTCGCCTTAGTCATTGCTTCCAAAGTAGATACAGGCGAAACAATAAGAATGCGTTTTCCCTGCGCCTGAGAGCATTACTTCAGAATTGCCATCTGAAATGCAGTCAAAATTTTCTCAACTGTGGATAATCGCATTTCCGTCGAAGTGTACAAAGGCAATGGGTACTGTGTCACCCTCATAGAATATCAAATAAGTGAAACCTGCTGTCCCTGGCACAATTCTTATGACCAAGTTCGTAGAATTACCAAGTCTTATCAAGAAGTTGGTCACAAGCAGATCAGACTGCAAAGACAGAAGAATCGAGGTATGTTCCGGAATCCAGCTGACAGGCGAAAAAAAGGGTTGTATCAACGCATAAAGCGGTTTGGTACTCTGGGCTTACTCAAGAATGTGAGTCCCCCAAAAGTAAAAAATCCCAGCAAAGTTTGAAATGTTTTCAACGTAGATGGTGGTTGCAATTGTGCACACTTCTCCAGAAAGTTGGGAGCCAACCCCCGACCTTTACTATTGAGCTCACAGCCCAAAAAGAGAACCACCAAACAAGCAATGTGTGACTTGGCAAAATTAAATTTGTATCCCAAGTCTGCAAAAGAGAGAATTATGCGATGCACTTGCACAAGATGCGGGATTGTTTCGTCATCTGTCAAATAAATATCATCGACGTAAGAGAACACGTCAGGGTCAATGTCATGTAATAAAGACATAGCACGCGCAGCAAAAGCTCCAGGATTGTTTTTATATCCCATAGGCAAACATGCAAAGTGCTTCTGATTGCTGACCGCGGTAAATGCGGTCAAGTCACAGCTACCAGGAACTAAATTGTGACTATAAAATCCAGTGGAAATATCAAGTGTTGTGTGACTGTTCAAATGTTTGTAATCCAAAACTATACGATATGAACCGTCTGGTTTCGATATCAGAAAAAGATGATTATTCATGGATGAAACACCGGTTCAATGACACCCTGATATTCCAATTGCATCAAAATTTAATTTATGGATGCTTTTGCTTCACGCCTGATTGGACATTGAGCCTGCGGCTGTGGCATAGAACGTAAAGGTATTTCATGTGTTGGCGAATCGTTATCCCAGCCCACCTGATTATGAAACATAGCCAGCGCTAGGGCTAAAGCCCACTCCGCAGCATAAGTTTGTTTAGACTCTTGAGAGACATAACTGGAAAAACTACGGAAAAACTAGGGAGTATTACATCTTCCCCTCAGGTAGAAGACAAAACAAATAGAGGAGGCCAATCTGTCTCCACCAACAAAATGTCATAGGACGAGGTGAGGTTGTCCCAATAGATCCCCTTAATCGAACGTTTAATATCACCCTCAATTTGGAGGACTATCTCATAAAGCCTATCAGGAGGTGCAATTGTGTGTCTGCTGTTTCCACTGTGATGAAAGTATCAGTTGCTCTCGCCTTTAGAAAAGACTGGAGTGCCTCCCGCACTATGGTAACTTCTGCCACGATGTCGAGGAGTGTCACCGCCCATATCCAATCGTGGAGTTCTCAACGTCTGAGGCATACTTTGCTGTCAAACCGGCAACTTTCTTCTTATGAAACGGGCCAGAAGAGGAGGCAGTCCCTCCGGTTTGGCTTACACATCAAACTGGCTTGGCGGATCACGTCTTTGCTGAGTAGTCTCGCCTTGTCTGCGTTCCTGGCGCTCTCTACCACCAAACTGTGAAAGAAATGAGTCCTGTAATGAATGAGGAGAGTTAGGCTCAGGAACTTGAAACCTCTCAGATGACTTAATTTTTGAGCGGTCACGCAAATCATATCTACGCACAGAAGTGTCAGGTGTCGGTGAACCAGCACGCGAATCCCACTTCTGCTGTTGCTGCCGCTGATTCCTATTTCAAGTCTTTTTAGGAAAAACTGGACGCCCATCCTTCTCAGGTTGGGTCTTTTGTTGTGTTTGTGTAAAAGGTTTAATACCCCGGTTATTGCGCCCTACGGATTTATACACTTTAGCAATTATCTTCGTCAAATCACGTTAACATAACATGTGTATTTGTAAAGCGCACATTCACCACTACGGGAATCTTGGTGCTGAATAACAGATGTTTTGTTGTTACCCAACTCAATGGTACTCATTTTATCGACCGGGATTTGAATCTGAGACCATGAGGTTGAACACAGGCCCCTACAGTAGACGCATTAGTCCACTGAGCCTCCAGACCCGGCTATCCACGGCTTATCCACGTCAGCAACCGCCTCTAGGCACGGACTCACTTGTAAGCTAACTGCTTCCCCCTTGACGTTAGCAAGGATCATATCGGAGACAATAGGGAACACCCCCACCAATCTCATCCCCAACTCCAGGGCAGCCTCAGCCCCAGTACGGATGGAAGACCGGTCAGGGAGGGGGGGCCAAAGCACAGCGAATATACACTTGTACACTTGTAAACACTTTCCCCCAGGTGGTGCAATCAGCCAAATTGGGAATAAGTCCTTTAGGTAAACTCATGGTAAGGGTCCGGTGTTTCTCCACAGGCGTAGTATGTGAAAAAACAGCTCTGAGTTGCTCAAATTTTTCTGCAAGCCAGTTAGGGAAATCATCCCTATTCTAACGATGTTTACTCATCATTGAATTAATCATGGTGGGACTATTAACAAGACCACCACCATGTCCTGGTGGGTGTGCAGTAACTCCAGGCGGAGCCACCTGAATGTTACATGGCATAAACTGTATTACAGCCTTATGTTTATGTATCAACGATGTATGCAATTGTCGTAGCTCTACGATAGGAAAATGAAGGTAATTTGGATGTGGCGTAAACCCAGCCAAAACGAGCCACATGGCCCCATCGACTGATAGGTGGTCTAAACGGACCACAGAAACAGGGTGAAGAAGGGCTACATTAAACCATATGGTGTGCTGCCAAGCTGTCAGTGGAATTTTAAGTAATTGATAAGGGCTATGATCCAACGGGACCGCGGCGGCAGTATATTCGTGAAACAAATTGTCATTCCCATCCACTGCCGGAAAGGTAACCCAAGAATAGAAAACCTCGAAGCGGTATGCTGCATCCGCCTAAACTACAAACATAAAATTTAAATCTGCCCCTCCATCAGGGACTCCATGTTAAGACAAATAAGCTTTGATCACAGTGCAATTCAGCACCGCAATAGCGACCGCCAACAGAAGAGCAGTATAAGAAACTAATGAACGGTAGCGCAAAGGCGGGCCAACATAGAAAGAACCACCTTTTAAAATCCAAGCATAAAAAAAGTATAAACGTCAAATAGAGGAGGCTTAACCCTCACACCACGGTCGCCTCCAGAAACTAGTGAAAGGGTATTCTGGAGAAGCACAAGCACCACTCAGGGGTCTCGCGTATACGTACCAGACCAAACGTTGTTGGCGCCATGTTGCACGGATTCTGCACATACACAGAACTATGCGCAGGAGAATAGGACTTTGGTGTATAGGGGCTAAACCTTCCCAGCACCTCAGTGCCCACAAACCCAGGACCGACTGGCTAAAGTGTCTCACTCGCTCTCCTACACACTCATGAAGAAGCAAATGATTAGACACCTCAGAACTCAACACTCCCGGATCTCTCCAGAATCCTGGTAACAAGACACACCTTTTGGCACACTCTCTCATACATGTCCACAATAAGAACTGACTGAAACATGAACATAGTTTAAAATGTTTATTTTAACTATTGTGCTCTAAAAAGCAGTATACGAGCCACAACCAGCAGCAAAATGCACAAACCTAACACGGTTTGCATTGCAGCAAGGCCATATATCATAAAGGGAGATGCCATCATATAAAGACAGTGAATAAAGGACTATACGGCCTAACCACCCTCTCCTTGGTGAGCAGAAGCTTTATTATATAATAGAAGATCTCTGGGCTTTGTCAGCAGACCCTATACCTTAGTGCCTTGATGGTATATCTACATCATAGGAACCGCATGGCTCTTCTCCCTGGAAAGCTCCCTCTCCAAATGTGTGTTACCTAAACATGCATCTCCATAATATCAAAGCACAAGTTTCCAGCAGCTGTGTTAGCATGTTTTGTCTAGGTGCTAGAGACTGACCGGAACAGAATAACAAGGAGCATTGTTTATCGACCTTGCTCACCGTGTTCAGACTAAACTCCAGCAACAGGCAGAGAACGATCCTAGCAGATGGTTCTCATGTGAAAGGCATAAACAGAGTCTTGCTAAAATAAAGCAGTAATGCACGCAAAAGACGCATCATGGCTGCTGGGCTCATGCTAACTTAGCGATGTCGACAATGTCACTTTCGGCCACATGACAAGGAACTATTTTTTCCACAGCAGCGAATCCACAGGTAAACAAGCTTTTGCTCAAAAATAGCTCTAAACAACTTGGGTGGAAGAGAAGGAGGGTGGGCCAGCTGGTAACCCTAAACTCCATGGGACAAAACCTGGTAAAGAGGAAAACAATATGTTGTCAGTAAAGTTTATCCACGACATAGCTTTCTTGGTGCTCTCACCTCCCCACAGATTTTGCTACTTATCTAATACAATTGTGTGCTATTGTTTTTGAAGGTAGATTTTAAAACTTTCCAAAATAACTACCATATTGCTTCTTGGGAGCAAAGGTTTATGTGGGGTAGCAGTTCCAATTGTGCCAGTTCCGGAGCTGTATTAAGACTGGTCCCAATGAATACCCCCACCTTACTTTAGTTCTGTATTAACAGTAATCAAGGTAGCTTTTTTCTGGATTGTTTCATTAAATCCCGCACTTCTATATTGAACCTTAAATATGTAGTCACCTCCTAAGTTTACGTTTTTCAATACGGATTATACAAACAATAAGGTCAGTCTAGTGAGCAGTTAAATACAATCATTCTCAATACTACAAGGCACTGAGCACTGTTTACTTTCAACCAGTGCTTTAAATGGAAATTTAAAAAAGTACAAGTACCTGTTTGTTTCTGAGAAATGCCAGTGCTCCCCATTAAATGTATTTTCCAATATGCCAGAATTATTGCCATTCTATGGATTCTATTGCAGAAAAGTACCACTTAATGAACTGCATTCCCTTTAAGTCCAGAAACATTTTCAGCATTTGTATCTCTTATTTTTTTTTTAATGGCACGAAGGGATCGGTACGAAAGTGCTGAATAGTTAGTAGGACAGGTATTAGTACTAGTACATATCTACATGTCTGCTAAACACTTTTGAAATAATACAAGATTTTTTTTAAACCAAGTTTTTAAAAAAATCTAAGAAAAAGTACAAAAGTTAATCTACAAGTGCACAGAACTTAGTCGTATGAGAAAAATGTCCCTAATAGTTCCTGGGAAAGTTGATTTTTTTTATAAAGCGACCCAGTGCGTCTAGCCTTGCTAGGACGGTAAGGGGCCTTACCTTTACTAATGTGCACTTTATTTCAGACGTGAGAGGGAAATTCGTTTCAGAAGTTAGTGTTTTTCCATCCTTAGATTTCTGGGTTTGCTGGAAATAATCGTTTGTGGTTCGAGGATTTGTAAAATTAGTTGAACGCAGGAGTTAGTGTGCAAGTGAGTCAACTTCAATAATTAATTCATGAAGCCAGAATGCAAACTTTCAGCAATTTTGTGGAATGTACAAGTGAATAAAATGTCAGCCTGACCCGCTCTAAAGGAGGGTAGGGTTGGCTGAAAACAGACACTGAGTGCTAATCAGTGGCATGTGCATTTACTTTAATATTTGGCTACCACTGTTATTTCTGCGGTCATGAAAGTAGAGATCCACAGAACATTAACTCAGCATCTCAGCATGGGCTCTAGAAAGCTCACTGCAATGCAAAAAAAGGAAATTCGAGAGTTACTGATTGTTATTATCCTCTCTTACAGCCAGATTCATGAAAGGAAATCCGGCTTGCAAAGGGCCAGATTCTGAGAATCTGGCCCTTTGCGAGCGCATCATCATTCATCATCCCAAATGCAAAAATCGCAAAATGCGAAATCGCTATATTGCGAGGAATTGCATTTAAGGAATCTCTATTTGAGATTCCTTAAATGCAATTCATGAACCATTTCAGAATTGCGAATTCACAATTTTTGGCCGCTATTTACCGCGAAGTCTGACTTCGTGGTAAATAGCGAAAACTTAGAAAAATGCACTTTAGTGCATTTTTCTAAGTTGTATGTTATACACACACATGTCCTTTGGACATGTGTGTGCGCAACATCAGTCTACATTTTCATTTCAGGGGTGCTACAGGGTGGCCTTTGGACACCCTTGGCACCCTTGAAATCGCATCCTTATTTGCGATTAGCAAATTGCTAATTGCAAATAAGGAATGACTCTCCATTCATTCCTATGGGCCTTTAGGCCCATAGGAATGAATGGGGAGTTATTCAATATTTGCGATTAGCAATTTGCTAATCGCAAATAAGGAAGCTGTAGGAATCGCAATTTTTTTGCGATTTCTACATAAATCCCGTTTTGCGAGCCTTTAATAGCGATTCCTTAATAATCGCTAATAAGCACTTGCAAAATGGGACATTGATGAATCTGGCCGTTAGTCTCAACCGGGGGAACAGATGAAAGAACATGTGACCATTTTCAGCCTGAGTGTTTATGGAATATCTGAAATATGTCAACGGATAAAAATGGGGGCGAGTGTGGGTAACCTTTGATTGCCTCAGCATACTGGAATTCCACAAGTATCTTGAATCCCTACCAAGGTAGCTTATTTGAGTTCAGCATTCTCCACTACATTAACTGCAGGGTGAAAGTTTCAACATTCACAGGGCAAACGTAGCCTTTCATACTTCCCAGGTAGATACAGTGACAAGACGTTGGCCAAAAACAATCTCTGTCATTTATTTAGTTATTATGTGTTCAAATATAGTGGCAAAACTCCATGCTAATAAACTGCAATATTAACGTTATGTGTAAATTAAACGAACTTTGCATTTAAGGATGTCAAGAAAGGTTTTACAATTCCACTTTGGCCGGATTTAGGTTTGGGCAGGCGGGCTACTTCTTCACAATGGTGAAGGATATCCCGTCCACCAGAATGCAACCCCACAGGATATAATGGGATTTATATTTCGGCGGATGGGACATCCGTCACCGTCGTGACGGAGTAACCTGTCTGCCGAAATTTAAATCAGGCCCTTAATCTTTGAGGAGCTCAGGTCAAAGTCAAAATCCCTAATTCTACATTTAATTGTAATTTTCTGCTACAGTGCAGTCATTGTCGTCTTGTCAATATGTAATTTAATTGGTCGGTGCTGCTTTAGCTGAGTGGTAGTGCAACGTGTGTTTATGTCTTTGAAGCATGCAGCCTACAGGCCCAGTGGTTTACTTGGAGGTAGGGGTGCGCATGCCTACAGAAAGAGGTAGGGGGACGTGTGTGTCTACAGAGAGTGGTAGGGGTGCGTATGTGTCTACAGAGAGGCAGGGGTATATTTATGTGTCTACAGAGAGGTAGGGGTACATGTGTGTGTCTACATAGAGGTGGGTGGGTGTGTGGGTGTCTACAGAGAAAGGCAGGGGTGTGATTCTACAGAGAGAGGTAGGGATGCGCATGTTTACAGAGAGAAGTAGGGGTGCATGTGTGTCTACAGAGAGCGGTAGCGGTGCGTGTGTGTCTACAGACAGGCAGGGGTGCATTTATGTGTCTACAGAGAGGTAGGGGTGCATGTGTGTGTCTACAGAGAGGTGAGTGTGTGTGTGTGTATACAGAGAGGCAGGGGTGTGATTCTACAGAGGTATGGGTGCGCATGTCTAGAGAGAGAAGTAGGGTGCATGAGTGTCTACAGAGAGACTTAGGGGTGCATGTGTGTAGACACATACATGCACCCCTACCTCTGTAGACACACATGCACCCCTACCTCTCTCTGTAGACACATACATGCACCCCTGCATCTGTAGACAAAGAGGTAGGGTTGCACATGTGTGTCTACAGAGAGAAGCAGGGGTGTGTGTGTGTCTACACAGAGGTAGGGGTGCATGTGTGTATCTACAGAGCGTGTTTGTGTCTAAAGGGAGAGATAGAGGTTTGTGTGTGTGTTTCTACAGAGAGAGACAGGGCATCTACAGAGAGAGGTAGGGTGTGTGTGTGGGTCTAAAAGAGAAGTAGAGGTGTGTGCTTGTTGACAGAGAGATATGGGTGCACCTGTGTATCTACAGAGAAGTAGGGGTACACATGTGTGTCTACAGAGAGTAGGGGTGCATGTGTGTCTCTACAGAGAAATGTAGGGGTGCATGTGTGTGTCTGCAGAGAGGTAGGTGTGCATGGGTCTTAAGTGAGAGGTAGGGGTGCTTGTGTATTTATACAGAGAGAGGTAGGGGGTTGTCTACAGAGAGATGTAAAAAGGCAGAACCGAAGTCGACCAAGAACCCTTCAGTATTTGCCCGGCGTTAGCCGCTTCTTATATCATTCAATATTACCAAACAAAGAGGCAGGCGCTGGAGGCTGAAGGCAGGAAACAGGCGTTTATTCCGACGGAATCAGAACACGTCAAATCAGACAACAGGGTATCTTCTCGAGGTGCTCTAACCACATCTCTGAGGCCTGGCCTCTTATACACAAGTTTATGGCTTTATTACATTTATGACATCCGTGGTATTGCTTTGAAGTACGAAAAAGGCATCTTTGGAATCCCCGGTTCAGGCCCGTTCTCACACATATCTACAGTAGGGGTCCCCACCCAAATCTCAGCATGATGGCTATCGCGCAGCGGGACATTCCGCTGGGAACAGGAATGCGGGCGATCGGTCGGATGGATTAGTTACTTACCTGTAATCCTAGTTCTCTTCCAGGGGTATCCTCATCAAAGTCATAAGCATTAGAATATTCCCGCCCATGTGCGGGACCCCGGAAACACTATATTATATGTGCCCCACATATATATATACACTCATATATAATATATATACATATATATATATATAAAAACATGCAATAGCAGCCAAATAAATAACAGAGCTGAAATATGCTGAAAAGAATTTCCACCATACATGAGTAATAAGCATTAGAAAACATGAGAAAAACAACACAAAGTTTGTTTTAGAAACTGTTTTAATGCTCAGAAAGCAGTAGAAATTCTCATAACTCACTGGAAGCATAGAAAAGCTCCCAGGCTGCATTGCAAATACACAGTCTAAAAAGACTGAAAAGCTAACCTGTAGCTACATAGCAATAAACTGACACCGTGCCTTTAAGGCACCCATGACCCCCAGTATCCCATCATGCCTCAGGGGTGACAGTTAGGTCAGTTGTTCTTTTCGGAGACTGAAAATAAACCCAGTAACAGATAGGTTAATAATATCTCCTTATTAAAGAACGTCCTTTGCCCGGGGAGGCGGGAGGGTTGCTTATGACTTTGATGAGGATACCCCTGGAAGAGAACTAGGATTACAGGTAAGTAACTAATCCTTCTCTTCCAGGGGATCCTCATCAATAGTCATAAGCATTAGAATAGAATAGCGAGCCTCACCTCATCTCCCTGCGGGCAAAGGGGTAACAATACAGTAATAACCATATTAAGCCTAGTAACTACTAAGCTTGTACAGGCCGTAGGCTACCCAAATAGATTCCTCAAAGAGGCTTGTCCTACTTGAGTATCGGCCCTGGAATCAGACTCGAGACAGTAGTGTCTCGTGAAGGTATCTACTGATTTCCAAGTCGCAGCCTTGCAAATCTCCGACATTGGAATGTCGTGCAAGAAGGCTACTGTAGCGGCCTTCCCTCTAGTGGAATGCGCTTTGGGTGACTGCAACAAAGGCTTGCCTGCAAGCTGATAAGCCAATTTTATGCAAAAGACAATCCATCTCGCGATGGACCTCTTGGCCGCTGGAAAACCTGTTCGCATCGAACCATAGTTCACAAACAGTTGATCCGTTTTCCTAATCCCTTTGGCCATTTCCAAATAAAACTTTAGCACTCTCTTAAGATCTAAGGAGTGAAGTGACCGCTCGGCTGGGGTCGTAGGATTTGGAAAAAACGAAGGGAGGGAAATGGACTGATTTATATGAAAATCAGAAATGACTTTAGGCAAGAAAGTCGGATGAGCCCTTAGGACTACCCTATTATGATGAAAGACAGTGTATGGTTCTTTCGCACAGAGAGCTTGAATCTCGCTGACTCTGCGAGCAGAGGTGATAGCCACCAAAAAGGCCGCCTTCCAAGAGAGATGTTGTAAAGAGGCCTTGTGGAGGGGCTCAAAAGGCGGTGACATTAACCTGGATAGAACCAGGTTCAATTCCCATGGAGGAGAAGGATTTCGCACAGGGGGATACACTTTTTTCAACCCCTGGAGGAAGTCCTTAACCACTGGAACCTGAAAGAAAGAAACCTGATCAGGTGATTTTCTGTATGCTACTATGGCTGACAAATGCACCCTAATAGAAGCGTATTTTAAACCAGCAGTCGCTAGGGAAAGGAGGTATGGCAAGATGACATCCTCCTGTCCTGTAGTCGGATCAAGGTGATGATCCCTACACCATAAGAAAAACCTCTTCCACTTGAACGCATAGGACGCTCTCGTGGAAGGTCTCTTAGCCTCCTTTAAAATGTTCATGCACTCAGGAGGCAAGTTCAAATGTCCATATTGCAGGACCTCAGGAGCCATGCTGTTAGGTTCAGTGAAGGGAGGTTGGGATGCATTATCCTCCCGTTCATCTTGCTCAACAGGTCCGGCCTGCAAGGGAGTTGTCTGTGTGGACACACAGACAGATGTAGAAGATCCGGGTACCTCCACTGCCGCGGCCAATCCGGAGCCATCAGGATCATGTCCATGTTCGACCTGCAGAGCTTGGAAACTACTCTCGGAATCAGAGCCAGGGGAGGAAACGCGTAAGCGAATGTCCTTGACCAATCCATCAGTAGAGCATTCCCCTGAGTCCCTGGCCGGTGGAACCTGGACGCGAAGGCGTGGCATTTGGAGTTTTCGTCGTCTGCAAACAAATCTATGGTTGGACGACCCCAGCAACGAAAAAGCTCTTCTACGACTTCGTCGTGTAGCACCCAGTCTGGCTGATCTTCGAAGTGTCTGCTGAGTGCGTCTGCTTTTACGTTCAACTCGCCTGGAAGGTGCACTGCCACTACCGTGAGGCCTCGAGAGAGGAGCCAAAGCCAGATTGCCTGAGCCTCTCGAGACAGAGGGCGAGACCTTGTGCCTCCTTGCTTGTTCAGATAGAACATGGTGGTCGTATTGTCCGTCTGAACTAGGACTGAGTTGGACTCTATCGCTGGGAAAAAAGCTTTGAGAGCTAGGAATACCGCTCTGAGTTCCAGCATATTGATGTGGTATGTCTGCTCCTGCGCAGACCACTGGCCTTGAATTTGAAGCGGACCCATGTGCGCTCCCCAACCTTGTAGAGAGGCATTCGTCACTATCGATTGGGTTGGAAGAGGCTGGTGAAAACGAACCCCCACCAGCAAATTCTTTCTCCGTGTCCACCATTTGATGGAATCTTTCGTCGCTTGGGAGAGCTTGATGCAATCCTCCCAAAGACCCGTCGAATGGTCCCATTGATCCTCCAGGGCCTGCTGTAGAGGACGCATTCTCAGCCTGGCGTTTGGGATGAGAAAGATGCAGGATGCCATGGAACCCAGCAGGGATGCTACTTGTCGGGCTGTTGAAAGCCGAGATTCTAGCAGAATTCCACATTTCTGGTTCAAGGAAAAAAGTCTCTCCTCCAAAGGAAACGCTTTTCCCACTTTTGTGTCCAGAACGGAGCCTATTATTATTATTACATTTATTAAGCGCACAGCTACCCGGAGGTTTCCCGGCGCTAAGTGAATTGGTAGTGAATTGACTGTGTAGGCCGCTGGACTGACTTCTCCAGATTCACATGGAGACCGAGCCTGTGCAATTGGAGAAGACACAGATGTAGATCGTGTTTTACCCGCACTGGAGATGGACCTTTTAGGAGCCAGTCGTCCAAGTATGGGTATAGGAAGAGTCCCTTCTTGTGCAGAAAAGCCGCCACCACTGCCATGCATTTGGTGAAGACTCGTGGTGCGGACTTGAGACCGAAGGGTAGCACTGCGTACTGATAGTGTTTGTTCCCTACGACAAACCTCAAGTACTTGCGATGTTGTTGAGCAATTGGGATGTGAAAGTACGCATCTTGCAGGTCCACCGAACACATCCAATCTCCGACTTGAAGATGTGGGCATATTTGGTGAAGCGCCAACATGCGGAACTTTTCTCTGATGATGATCTTGTTTAGAAGTCGTAGATCGAGTATTGGTCTGAACTTGTCCTCCTGATCTTTTTTGGGGACAAGAAAGTACCTGGAGTAAACTCCCTTTCCTCTTTGAGCGAGAGGAACCTCCTCTATAGCTCGTTTTTGTAGTAGGACTTTTACCTCTCTTCGGAGCAAGCTTAGTTGGTGAGGGTAAGCGCTCTTTGGAGGTATGTTCTTTGGAGGAGCAAGGAAACGTAGTTTGTATCCATTGCGCAGTATATTCAGCACCCACTGATCCTTTGTGATGCTGACCCACTCTGCCAGGTGTTGTGAAGCACTTCCTCCCACTGGAGTGGGCAATGGCGCCAGAGGAAGCCACTGCTCAGGCTTTCCCTCCTCTGGTGGTGTTAGAGGATTGTTGATGACCTCCTCTACCTCTGCCAGGTTTACCTCGAAACTGGGGTTTCCCTTGGTTCTTATTTTGGGACCACTGAGGGGTTTGAACCCTCTGTTGAGCCCCTCTCCCCCTGTTGGTCTTGAAGCGGCGCTTGAATTCTTTTTTTTTCTCCAAGCCCACCGCTTTCACTGTGTCCAGTTCCGTCTTCATTCGGGTCATTTCCTCGTCAGCATGTTCCCCGAAGAGAGCGGAACCCGAAAAGGGGAGATTAAGGATGTGATGCTGAGCATCCGGCTTCAGGCCTGTAAGGCGCAACCATGCCGACCTCCTGGCACAAACCCCATGTGAATAGGAATGCGCCGCAAGGACAGCACCATCCGCAGCCGTACTTATCATCTGATTCGCCACCAGACATCCCTCAGTCACAGTCTCTTCAAAATCCTGCTGATCTTCTTTTGGCAGCTTGGTTTTGAACCTTTCCATAGAGTCCCATAAGGCCCTATCGTATCGACCCAGAAGAGCAGCCGCACTAGAAACCTTAAGAGTCGAAGCAGCTGAGGTGCAAACTTTCCGACCCCAGGAGTCTTGAGTCTTGCTGTCCTTGTCTGGTGGGACTGAAGAGGAGCCGGCAACTGCGTGTGTCTTCCTCGCTGCTGCCACAATTACAGAGTCTGCTGGAGGGTCAGATCGTACAAAAACCGGGTCAGAAGAGGCCGGTTTGTATTTCTTCTGAATGCGGGCTGGCACCGCTCTAATAGCCGCCGGAGTTAGGAATACCTCATTGACAGGAACCATAATCCCCGGGACTAATGGAAGTAGAGGACGGGAGATCGCTTTTTTGTGTAAAGTCTCAAAAATGACTGTCATTGTAACCTGAGGGACAGACATTTCAATGCTCAGCTTCTGAGCTCCTCTTTGTAAGACATCCAGATACGTGCCAATGTCATCCACTGGGGAGGACCTGGACGTAGGACTGTCCGTCAACGTAGTGGAGTAGTCCCTCTTGGAAGACTTAGTAGAGGAGGTAGATGAAGTAGATGGCGTGCATCGACGTCTACGGTGAACACTGTGCCCCCTCTCTTTTGATCTTTTTGAACGCTCTTCCCGTCTAGGAGAGCGAGATCTGGCTCGATCCTCTGGCTCGTTTCTGGGAGATCGGGGCCTTCTGGGAGATCTGGGTGGTGGTCTCACAGGAGATTTGCGCCTGGGAGGACTATGCTTGTCCATCTCCTCTACTAGATCCTGAAGGGGAGCCCTGTGCTGCGAGCTGGCATAGTCCTGCATACGCTTTGCAGCCCCAGAATCTCTCCAATGTTCAAGAGATCTGTACCATCTAGGTGACAGTCTGACTTTATCCGCCCACGGGTCTGTCCGACGCTCAGGAGAGTTGCGCACAGGACTCCTGGACTCCGAAGATGCAGTCGAGGAGCCAGAGGACCTTGAAGTGGAATGACGGGAAGCTGAATCCGTTACCATAACAACATCTGAACACCTCGACGTCGAGCGATCTTCCCTCGTCGTCGAGTGCTTTCGGGGAGTCGGCGGATCAAACAATCTTGTCTTTGATTGTCTATGCGAGGAGGAATGGTCTCTCGACGTCGAGCGGCGATGAGCTGACGCCGACGGAGTTCCCTGTCTCGACGTCGAACGGCGAGTACCGGCCGTCGACGGAGCCCCCTCTCTCGACGTCGAACGACGATGCCCAGTCGTCGACGGAAGTCTTTCTCTCGACGTCGAACGACGATGTCCCATCGTCGACGGAGCTCTCTGCCTCGACGTCGAGTGACGATGTCCAGTCGTCGACGGAGGTCTTTCTCTCAACGTCGAACGGTGATGTTCAGCCGTCGACGGAGTTTTCTGCCTCGACGTTGAATGTCTATGCGACGACGGCGGAGGGGTATTGGGCACCCTCGATACCGAGAGCTGACGAGACACCGACGGAGACTGCATCCTCGACGCCGAGCGACTTTTCCTTGTCGACGGCGGAGGGGTCTTGGTCCTCGACGCCGAACGCCATTTCTTTGACGACGGCGGAGGAGTCACACTTCTCGACGCCGGTCGTCGTCTGGATGACGTCGGCGGAGGGGTGACCTCCCTCGACGCCGGTCGTCGCCTGGTTGACGACGGCGGAGGGGTCTTGGATCTCGACGCCGACCGTCACCCGGTTGACGGCGGCGGAGTTCCCTTCCTCGACGTCGGACGTCGCCCGGTTGACGCCGGCGGAGGGGATTTCGACGACGGAGCTGGATCCTTCGACGTCGTCGACGTACCTGGTCTTCTCTTCGATGGCGAGCCCGCCGTCGACGGTAGTTTAGACGATGAATGATCCACCGGTGGTTCTTTTCTCAGCGCCGAGCCCGACGCTGAAGGTGAAGGGTGTGAAGACTTCTTTCTGGAAGATGTATGAGTCTTCCTGGAGCCCTTCTTCACATGAGATCTTCCTCTTGATGACCTATGAGCTAGGCCATAAATGCGAATCCTCTCCCTGTCCTTCAGAGTTCTTCCAGACAGGTGTTCACAATGAGGACAGGTGCCTGGATCATGATCTTCAGGCAGACACAGGATACAGACGTCGTGGTTGTCTGATTTGGCCTTCTTGTTGCCACAAGAAGGACATTTGTCAAAGAGTGAAGGCATTCTCAGGAGAAAATGCTCACAAAAATGACTGAAAAAGGCAGTATCTTACTTAACTAGGTGTAAAATGTCAAGTAAGAGCAAAAAACTGTCAAAGTGAAGTATTTTTCTGTCAAAAACAGAAAAGAAAATAGTGGAGCTGTGTAACCAGGGTCCTTCTCTGAAGGAGCCGGAAAGAACAACTGACCTAACTGTCACCCCTGAGGCATGATGGGATACTGGGGGTCATGGGTGCCTTAAAGGCACGGTGTCAGTTTATTGCTATGTAGCTACAGGTTAGCTTTTCAGTCTTTTTAGACTGTGTATTTGCAATGCAGCCTGGGAGCTTTTCTATGCTTCCAGTGAGTTATTTATTTATTTATTTATTTATTTTAGGTTCTTGTAAAGCGTTAACAATCATCCTGGGTAGGATATCACGGCGCTATGCTAGCTAATGTGAAAGTAGCATGGATGGAAGCCTAGTAGGAATTTATTCGGGAAGAGGAAAGAGGAAAGATTTTAGCTGTTTCCTAAATGCCAGGTGGTCTTCTGTGAGTCGGAGAGCTGTAGGTAGTTCATTCCATTTGGCGGCTGCAATATGGGAGAAAGCGCGCTCGCCCATCCTGGCTCTCTTTACCCTGCAGGTTTTTGCGCGAGCCAAGAATTGAGAGCGGAGGTTCCGCGTGGGAGCATAGAACTGAATCCTATTTTTCAGGATGAGGGGACCAGTTTTGTGAAGTGCTCTATGAGTGATGCACATCATTTTAAAAGATGCTCTTTGCCTCATTGGTAGCCAGTGGAGGTGGCGCAGGCAGCTCTTGGCCGAGTCGTATTTCCTTTTCATACAAATGGCCATGGCCTTGAGAATTTCTACTGCTTTCTGAGCATTAAAACAGTTTCTAAAACAAACTTTGTGTTGTTTTTCTCATGTTTTCTAATGCTTATTACTCATGTATGGTGGAAATTCTTTTCAGCATATTTCAGCTCTGTTATTTATTTGGCTGCTATTGCATGTTTTTATATATATATATATGTATATATATTATATATGAGTGTATATATATATATGTGGGGCACATATAATATAGTGTTTCCGGGGTCCCGCTCATGGGCGGGAATATTCTAATGCTTATGACTATTGATGAGGATCCCCTGGAAGAGAACTAGGGGTGTGAAGTCATTGATTAATCCCCGCTCCTTTGATGTGAGGCGAGGTCCTACTGTAGGGGGCAATAAACTGCATCTGTTGGGCTAGGTGATGGCCTGGGATCAGGCCGGACAATCGGGCAGGGAGGAAGAGGTTATCAAAAGGGCCTGTTCTATGAATGAGATGAAAGAGTAAGGGGGTGCAGCACGGGATGTGGCTCGGAGACAGGGTCGAGCTGGAGGTGCGTTTATGGCCCAAGCAGGAGAGACGGGGGGCTGTCGGGGCTCGGGGGGGGGTGCTTGCGAGGCCGGTGAGTGAGGGGGAGAGAGACGCGCAGGCTATTGGCAGTGGGCAGAAAGGCTATGGCACACAAAATGGCTGCCACTTACGTGCATGAAGGGGCCTAAAAAGGGACAAGATGGCGTGGCCACTGTTTCACGATTTTCACTTTACTTTCAACAGTGGCTGTGGTGAACATAAATGAACGCCGCTTATGTATACCTAATTTAGTCATTAGGAGGATTTGTGTTTCTAAAGAGAAGTTGGGGTGTGTGCTTGTTTGCACAGATAGTTTGGGGTGCAAATGTGTGTCTATAGGGAGGTAGGCGTGCATATGTGTGTCTACAGAGAGGTAGGAGTGCATATGTGTGAGTCTACAGAGAGAGGTATGGGTGCATGTGTGTGTCTACAAAGAGAGGTAGGGGTGCATGTACGTGTCTACAGAGAGAGGTAGGGCTGCATGTGTGGGTCTACAGAGAGAGGTAGGGTGTGTGTGTGTGTCTACAGAGAGAGGTAGGGGTGCATGTGCGTCTACAGAGAGAGGTAGGGTGTGTGAGTCTACAGAGAGGTAGGGATGCACATGTGTGGCTAAAGGGAGAGGTAGGGGTGCGTTTGAGTTTCTACAGAAAGGTAGGAAGGTGTGTGTGTGTCTAAAGAGAAGTAGGGGTGTGTGCTTGTTCACACAGAGAGGTAGGGGTGCTTGTGTGTGTCTACAGAGAGGTAGGGGTGCGCATGTGTGTTTACAGAGAGGTAGGGATTCATGTGTGTGCCTACAGAGAGAGGTAGGGTGTGTGAGTTTCTACCGAGAGGTGTGTGTGTGTTGGGCTGGGGGGGAGTGGAATATTGGGGAGGGAGTGGGATAAGTAGGGGGTTGGAGCTGTTGCTTCTTTGCAGCAAAGAGATGCCTTGGTATTTTACCATTTAAAATCTTCTGCAGCATTTAAAACCAACACAACCTAACAAGGTTCTCTCATTTGAGGAGCTTTAATGGAAGGGGCATATCATAGTGTGGCTAAACTACTTTACTGAAAAATGGAACTACACTTACTGTTTGAATGGACGGTAATTCATTGGTATTTAAATAGTAACATTAACACTAATAAAAGGAATGACAAATGCTAGGGCTACGTCTACCATTACAGTAGGAGGGCTCACTGAAGCCACACACTTGCAACATGCTCTGTGCTGCTTTGACTTTGTGCACCACAATCTGAGCGTATGCAGGCCATTTATTGCAAGCTTAAACTGGATGGTAACGGTAAACAGTTCCCAGACTCACAACATTTACAACCTCATTTCACTTTGAATTAACCTGTTATTTGGTATTTTCCCTAAACTGATATCTTGTACACAGAAAGTTATTTCTTGAAATTCAGTGTCTTTTTGTGATTATGATCTTACTTAAAGTTACCCAAGTTCTAGTCTTTTAAATTCCATGAATGAGTCCATTTTAAGAAAATGAAGAGGCCACAGTGTACTGAGCTCACGATATCACATAAAAGGTAGAGATTTATTCAACATCAGATTGCGTGTATATCTGCAAATAGGTGACTCAGTGTGTCACTCATAGTAATGATTTTGTGTCTAAATAATAAACATTCACAGAGTAAATAGTTTAAGTTGATACACATAACTTAAAAGGACGGTTAGAGCGACTTGTATGTAGCCGAGCACCATGGCCATCCGCGCCTAGAACTCTGCCGAGCGAGGCTCGAGATAAATGGTTGAAAAATTGTCATGAATATGAAGAAAATGGGAGACTCAAAGAGCAGCAATAAGAACCTCATACATTCCAACATTTGGGAGGAAGAAGGAGGGACATTATGAGAAAGAAATCGCGGAAATTGTTTTTCCACATTGAATTCTATTGAACTGAAGGCAATTTAGGCGGGTGAATGTTAAAAAATAGATATTTTGAAAAAAAATCGGGAGTCTTCCACCTAAATCGGGTGTGTTGGCATGCATGGGACTGGATTGCTGTGGGACACCCCAGAAACAAGTAGAGCAAGCAGCCAGTCCGGCAGAGCAGCAGTGCAGAACAGAGACCGTTCCTGAAGGTAGGTGTCGACTGAAGATGGTGCCAAAACAAAGCCAGCGGAGCCGATAGAGACACACAAGGCCACAATCTCAGACCATGGATCAAGGCGAGCCGACAGACCATGAGAAATGGGAACATATGGTTGCATAGATTAAGATAAGTAGTCCCCGTAAAATTAAGACCTAAAAAAAGTGACTTGGCAACAATTCAGACCAAGAGAGTACCCGAAACTTATAGACACAACAGAGTTGCCACTCGAGTGCTGGCTCCCCTGCACATGCTTGCCATAAAAGCAGACACAGGAAATGGTGCACAATTCTTGCACATACACCCCAATACTGGAGAACACTTGAATTTCATCAGGACCTACAGCCCCAACCTGCGCAATGACTGTGACAAAAGAGGACCACTTTGCAAGCCTCCAAACTTTCAAAAATTTACCACAGGAAGACGGCATCTCAATAGGGCTGGTAAATATACACTCAAGCTTCGGGGGTGAAGATCAGCGTTTTACACAACAATATTGATGTAATAGGATTCAGGGACCTCAAAGCTGAAAATAAATTCCAGGACCTTGAAGCGGCCCACATCATTTAACAGACAAGGTGTCACTCCCACAGACACATACTAACTCACTCGAACTCAAATGTGAGGATTTGGATAATTGATCCCTTATACGCCTTAAGCAATTAGCAATCACAGAGAAACTGATACGGTCAAATTCAATAACAAATCGCATCAAACAACAAATAAAAACTGTACACTGAACATAGTATTAAATGAGGAACCAGAGGAAGAGCAGACCAGAAACAGAGAGCAGATAATCCAAGCAGATCTATGAATATCTATGGCAATTCATCAGGACCCTAATTTACATGAAGTGAGACCATGATTCAATTCGAAGTGTGTGCCCACATTACTGATTCACCAAGAGAGTGCTCACAAAATGTTCCACTTCTTTATATTTGAAGAGATAATCTAAAACATCAAAACCGACCCAATCCCCATTTAAATCAGGCCCCTTAGGACACACGGGATCACAAAACCACTTAATGGTATTCTAACACCCGCTAGTGGGCACTGCCATTTCCTATCCTGTCTTCCTCGATTACGTTATTAGGGTCCTGATGAATTGATACAAATCTTTACACTAAAGAGGAACATGTTGATGAACTGCAGTGTTAGACCTGTCAGCCCTAGGGTGGTCTTACCCTGTTTTTTCTGTCCTTTTCGCCTTATTATTGCCACCGTCTTTTGTTGGACGTAGGTCTCTGGGCGCCTTACCACTGCCAAACAGTGCTGAGGTGCAGGTGCTCTCTCCCAACAACATGGCTGCCACAGGCCCCTGCTACTGCGGAGTGGCCATTGAATACACTCACTAGTAGTTAGGAGCAGGCTGGGACATCCTGATACAGTATCTCTGCCATCACGCCTTTTTGTTCCATAGCCAAACATGTGGAAGCTCCTTGGAATATTCCAGCCCTGGGAGGGGTTATGCTTTGTCGCCTTTAGAGGAGGGTCACCTGACCTAGGGGTATAAGAGTAAAGGAGGGAAAGACTGTCAGTTGAGGCACCACTGGACCTGGGGATACCTCTGCAGGAGTATAGGAGGTTGGGCCTAGAGGAGGAACCTACACTACTGGGACTGACTGAGCTTAGGCCATGCTGTTCCTAAGTTAGATGAGGGACTCTGCCAGCCTGCTGATCTAGCCCAGCAAGGGGGAACCCAGGGAACCATCTCCAGTGTGCTGCAGGAAACCATCCTGCCTCTGAAGCCTACCAACTCAATCCCCCTTCCTTTCCTAGAACCTGCACTGAGACCTGCCATCCATCTCCCAAGAAAGGCGCTGTGTCCATCAAGTGCTGTAAGAAAGAAAGGGACTGCCTGCTGAGAGCACTGCTGGGGGATCAACCAGGTAACCAGTGCTTACTGCCAGAACTGAGTCCCCCTGCGCTGTGCTCCTAAAGTGCTGAGCCCCTGAAGCGCTGTAATCCCTAAGTGCTATTTGGTCCAGAACTGTGCTGCCCCCAGCGCTGTGCTATTGAAGCGCTGTGTGTAACTGAGAAGGACTGCTGCCTCCTGAGTGCTGTGTGCCTAAACTGCGCTGCATGCCCTAATCATCGCAGCAGCCCAGTACCTGCCATTGAGCCCTATCTGCTGGGGCTCACCGCCGCAGCCCACTGCGCTGTCAAGGGAGAGGCACTGTGTCCATTGTCACCGCCGAGACCTCGGGGTCGCTGAAAAGGGAAAGTGCCGCCTAGCCCGACCTGCTGTGCGTCCCGGGTCGTCCCCAGAAAAGAGTGAGCCATCTGCCTGCACTGCCGCGGCCCCCGAAGCCTGGGTGGGCCGCTGCGGTATTGAGGAAGGCAGTGCTGGGCCTGTAAAAACAGTGTGGGCGTCTTCACCTGACTGTGGGGCCAGCCTCGTCATCGGCCGCGCCCCCCTTAAAGTTGCGCTGCCAGAAGCCGCATTTCTATTGGTGCCTGCGGCCGGCTGGGGACCCAGGGGAGCTTACAAATCCGCCCCCTCCCAAGGAGAACTGCTGTAGGCTGGGGCCTAGATTGAGAGCAGGACTGCCACAGCCCGCCTGAGTACAGTAATTAATAATATGCCAAGAGAGTTAAGTGTTGATGTTACCATAGTGACTCAGATGTGTTCCCTACTTGTTTAGTAAATTCCCCTGAGGTTGTACACATGCAGCCTAGGTGTTGCTCCTGAAGAATGCGGGCATAGGAAATGTCAATGATGCCGTGTTAATGCTGCTGATGCCGTACCCCTGCCCACTAAGTGTTGCATTCTCATGATCAATCCCTTTGGATGTCTATTTATTTTTATTTTATTTTAAATTCTTCTATAGCGCCGGAATCAATCCCATGAGGGTATCTCCGCGCTTTGCCAGCTGAGGAATTTTTCCCAGAATGAGCAGCCTGGAGAGTTATGTGGATAGAAATGCCTCTTGGTAAAGAAGGGTTTTCAGTGTCTTTCTAAAAGACAAGTGATTTGTGTTAGTTCTTAGGTCAATGGGAAGACTGTTCCAGAGGGCGGGGCCAACAGAGGAGAAAGCACGGTCTCCTTGTCTAATTTTCTTTGTGGTAGGAGGTTTTAATAGGGCTTGATTGCATGAGCGGAGGGACCTGCTGGGCTGGTACAGTTCCAGGGACTGGGATAGGTATTTAGGGCTTGCTCCATACAGGCATTTATGCACCGTGCAACAGATCTTAAAATTGATGCGCTGCCGTATGGGAAGCCAGTGCAGTTCTTTCAGCAAGGGCTTAGAAGGAGTCCTGGCGGGTACACCCATGACCAGTCTTGCAGCCGTGTTCTGGACTACCTGCAAGCGGCCTACAGCATCAGCATTAGCTAATGTTAGCAGGCCGTTACAGTAGTCCAGACGACTAGTTACCAAGGCCTGTACAAGTGTCTTTCTACATGTGGCCGGGAGAAAAGGAAAGACACGCCTGAGCAGACCAATGGTGTGAAAGCACAGACCCGCAATATAGTTTGTGTGATCTTTTAGGGTCAGTTTTTGATCCAGCTTCACTCCGAGATTTTTAACATGAGGTTTGGGTACAGGTACTGGGCCAAGGTCTAGTGGCCACCAGTCAGGGGACCAAAGGATACTTGCTTTGCCAAAGAGCAAGACCTCTGTTTTTGTTACATTACACTGGAGGCAATTCCTCGCCATCCAGTGTGACACCGCTCTCATACCCTCAGCAAAGTTCTCCTTGGTTTTGAGGCCAAGGGAGCTGAAAGGGTAGAGGAGCTGGGTGTCGTCGGCGTAGGAAACCGGTATGAACCCATATTTCCGCACAATCTCAGCAAGGGGGGCCACATAGACATTAAACAATGTAGGGCTGAGGCAAGAGCCCTGTGGCACCCCCTTTGTGAGCCCCCTAGAGATGGAACTGAAGGGGCCCAGGCTGATAGATTGCGACCTCCCGGAAAGGAAACTCTCCAACCAAGATAGTACTACGCCTCCGATTCCCACTCCTTGCAACCGGTTCAACAGGGTGTTATGAGACACGGTATCGAAGGCTGCAGACAGGTCCAACAGCACAAGAATCATAGAGCCCCCTTTGTCTTGTGACATTTTGATCTGGTCTGTCACAGAGAGGAGGGCCGATTCCGTGCTGTGGTTGGGCCTGAATCCAGATTGGGATTGGTCCAGGCCCCCTGTTGCTTCGATAAAGTTGGAAAGAGTGGTGTTAACGTGCTTTTCTGCCAGTTTGCTGATGAAAGGAAGGAGAGAAATCGGGCGAAGGTTGGAGAGTGCAGACCAGGGCAAGGTGGAATTTTTACGTATGGGGTTCACTACCGCATCCTTCCAGGCGAGTGGGAGCTGGCCTTTGGTAAAGGATAGGTTGAGAAGTTTCTGAATATGAGGACCTAGTATCTCAATTTCCTAACCTATGTGTTAGGAAATGTTGTTGCCTAGAATGCCCCTAAACAACAGCAAGTTATTTGCATTGATGTTGTACCTGAGAGATGTTGACCCCAATTGCCTAGCACCTGAAAGTGATATTTGCCTGATGTTTGAGAAATGTTCCATACCTGAATTGATGCCTAGTACATAAGAGAAGTTACTTACCTGCCCTAAAAAGTCTAGCTAAAGAGTCTTGTTTGAAACAACAATCTGGTGTGGTGTCCCTTCTATTGCGTGTGCCTTCTTGAGTCAGTGCGAGTGTGTGCTGCACTTCTGCTTTACACATTGCCTTTGGGTGCCTTCCTGCCTCGCGCCAAGCTACAGTGGTCTAATTGGTGACCCCAGTTCTATCACAGAGGCTATGAAGGAACATTATTTACTTGCATATCTAATAATAACAGAGATCCCCAGAATAAAGCACTGGGGTACTTTAGTTTTAATTTTACTTTCACTTTTTCATCAATCTACACTTTCAAATCAGCTCTTAACCTACATATATCTTCATTTACAGTAAATTGAGTAAAATAACTCCCGCGAAGAGCCCCTTTTAAGGGTCCCGTTGGGCATTGCAGTGATGGCCCAATGAGGAGCTGCACAATGAAAAATGACACCCCTTTGGCAGGGTGAGGGCTCTTTCTCCAATTTGAGAACATTTACACTGACCACTTATTTACCCAGTTAGAAAAATAATGACACTTCGTAAGGATAGGAACAGCACACTATATTAGTTTTGACAGATGGATTACCAAGATAATTCTTCAGGGCACATTCTGATCCTCTCACAAACAAACTATTAAAGGTCTTTAAGAAGGCCATGGACCGAAATGAGCTCCCAAGATCCATGCAGGAGGCGACCATAGGGATGATACCTAAACCAGACCGGGATTCTAAGAAGCTCGACTCATATCACTCTCTATCCATGATAAACGTGGATGGTAAGGTATTGTAGAAACTGCTGGTGAACAGACTGCAGAGTGTGATCAGCTCGCTGGTACAAGATGACCAGTGTGCCTTCATTCCAAACAGAGTATACAACAAAATAGGGTTTGGCGTAAGCGCAGTAAGGCTGCGCCAATTATATAAACAACAAAACAAGTGCCAGTACTGCTCAATGATTTAAGAAATATATAGAAACACGTATATATGACTGATAGAAGGGTTTTATTTATGTTTTTCAGATTCATTTTCTTCACGGTCCTGAGAAGAATCCCATCATTCTTGGGGATTCGAATCGCGTCGACCCCTCCCCCCCTTTTTTCCCTTTTTAAGCCAATCACTTGTAAATAATGAAAGTCTAAAATGTTTTTGATGGCTTAATAGTTGATTGTTAAAAGATAGGTATTTATTTCATTGTTGTGGGCACCTCCTGCTACAATTAACTAGGAACAGTGCAGGGCTTCCCTGTTCCCACATAGCACACTTTCCTTCCCTTCTTTTCTTTAGTGTCTTCATGCACATATGATTGAGTGGTTTTGTATGAAGTTGATTCTGAGTGGATCACTTTTCTTTTCTTGTCTACCTGGTTTCACCACGCACTTGTACATATTCACTTGAAATTTTAGCACTAGGAATCTTTCTCGTATTCTTATTATGCTGTAGGAGACTTGTTTTGACTGAGTATTCACATGTACTCCTTATTGTGAAAAAGTAACTAATCTTGACGATACAAAAATCAAAAAATAAAAATATCTTCTCGTGATTGGATTTCAGACTGAAAGAGTGGTCTATAGAAATGAGAGATCTGGTGATTGTGTTTCTATATATTTCTTAAATCATTGAGCAGTACTGGCACTTGTTTTGTTGTTTATATTCATTCCAAAACAGAGGCGCGTTGATGAAAATACGAAGACTTATTCATATCATGAATTTGGTACAGGTTATGACTCGTTAGCTGTGTTGGTGGCGCTCGATATCAGAAAAGTGCTTGATATGATAGTTTGGGAGTACATGATGGTGATACTTTCCAAAATGGGTTTTGACCAAAAATCTCAGACCTTGATCTCCTTGCTCTACACGAACCCCATGGTCCGAGTCTGGCTGGGAGGATAAGTCTCAAAGGAATAGGAAATTGAGACAGAAACCCGACGTTGTTGACCGCTGTCAGCATTACTGATCGCTCTGGCAATGGAACCTCTGGCTGTGCATTGCGAATAGTCCTTCATCAGGGGGCATCCAGGTGGGCAACTCAGTGAACATAGTTTTATTATATGCCGAAAATGCACTTGTGTATCTGTGGCAGCCAAAACGGTCTGTGCCTAGGTTGCTGGACAAACTGAAAGGATTTGGTAGGATTTCAGGGCTAAACATCAAAATGGGGAAATCTTTTGTGTTTCAATTGGTGAGCTTGGAGGGACACCCAGTAGAGCAACTACCCGAGGTGGGACTTAGATGGGAGCTCAACAGGTTCAGATACTTGGGGATACAGGTAACACACACAGCTGAAAACCAATACATACATATTATGGGCAGAGTCCTATTGGGCCTGCAGGCCCCCGTCACCGTCTGGAATAAATTACCTCTTAAACTAACAGGCAGGGTCACGATTGCAAAAATGGTGGAATTGCCCCAATGCCTTTATATTCTCCAAAACATAAAATACCTGATACCATGTCATACAATCAAACAACTCAATAGCCTGTTGCCTTTTAATTTCACTTATCTGGCGGGGGAGGGGTTCGTCAAGTTGGACTAAATGTCCTGAAATTAGACACACAGAAAAGAGGGCTAGGTCTCCCTGACTTGGAACTGTACTATCTGGTAGCCAAACTGCAGCACGCTGCATGACAGTGCACAGACAACAACAACTGGGAAATGCGGCTGCTGGCAGGTTCTTTGGGCCCCTATGGCCGGCCGACATATTTAATGACAGGCAGACTGGAAAAACACTGCTCGTATTTGGTGAAACAAATGGCATATGTGTGAGAGCTTGCCCTACAAAGAGTGCTACGCAGACCCCATTCTCCAGACTGCTACACTTATGGAGGATGTAGCCCTTCCAACAAATCAGCCAGACTGTATCTATGGCAGCATGGAGGAAGGGAGGGTGCAATACCCTGAGTGATCTCTTCCAGGGAGATAAGTGTATTACATTTAAAGAGGCACGAGACTACTTCAAGGTAGACCTGAGATAATATTTACAATTTGCCACAATGACTAGAATGGCCAGAGAGATCTGGACTGGGTTCCCTGACACTCGGAAGGCTCCCACAAGTTGGGGATATTGCGCGGAGGAGGATTCTCTCAGCACATAGTCTCCAGTCTTTACAGTCCCTAAAAAAGGATAAGGGGGCAGGAGAAACGCCTGCTAGGGCTCAATGAGAGGGAGTTCTTTTGGAACCACTGATGGACAAGGAATGGCAGACAGCCTGTGAGATGACCGATAATGTAAATAACAATGTTAGATTCAGACTTTCTCACTTCTGTGTACTGCACCGCACGTCTATCGCCAGCATGTTTATACTGTATCTAATGAGACACTTGGACAGGCGTTTAAAATGTGGGGAGGGCAATACCGATTACTTTAGATTAGTTTGCCACAAGGTGAATAACTCTGGGATTCACCCTAAGATATTCAAGACCCAATATTTTGATTGGCACGAGCTTCACAAATGGCTACACTCAAAGGCCATTGGTTATGGAATATTATCAGAGATCTAGGAGATCTGTGCCTGTTGATCAATTATAATATGAGATGATGATTTCCAAAATTCAAGGCTCTTCTTATACTTGATAAGCCAAGTGTGCTGTTTATATTGTTTATTACTAACATACAATCATGTAAAGAGCAGCCAACATGTGTTTCACCCAGTTGGCCAACCGGCCAAGGGCTTCTTCAAGGCAGGATAATCTAGGATGCAGTCCTATAATTTTAGGTGTCTGTGAGTAAATATATCTGTGGAACCCGGTGCGCTATGTATCAGCTGTTCTTTACACAATTGTATGTTACTAATAAATAATTAAAACGGCACACTTGGCTTATCAAACATAAGAAGATCCTTGAATTATGAAATCATTATTTCACATTATAAATGATCAACGGGCACAGACCTCCTTCTAGATCTCCAATGCTGATTACTTGCATGTGATCTGGACCTGTGCTTTTAACATCATATTGGAGAGATATGGTCCAGCGACTGCGGGCAGTGACAAGAATGCCATTGGAGCACCCCTCCAACACTAGCTTCTAAGCACTATCCCTAATCCCAAAACACAATAAGATGCAAAACAGCTTCTCACTGCCACAACTAGAGTAAGGAGGATAGCCGCCTGAGAGGTGGGGTGAGTTAGCACTTAATTTAATTTGTTACCATTAGGAGTGCAAGCCATTTGGCTACACAATAAAGACCAGGAATGACTGATTATAGTTAACCCCTTAGGTGCTTGCAAAACACATGCACATCATCCCCGGTGTGTCTGACAGCGATTAGCTGTCACCAGGGAGGGCTAGGGGAGAAGCAGAATCACTTTGATGTCTCTCTCTGTGTCCCATCCCGCACATCTGTGATGTCAGCACGCAGTGAGGCATGCTGACGTCACAGTTTTGCCCCACAGGAACCGAGGAAACAACAGGTAAGGCTACACTCGACTCTGAATGGGGAAACAGGTCGAAAAGGCCTCCCCAGCTTTCAGGGAGACCTTGTTTGAAAGGGTAAAGTCTCCCCTTTCAAATGAGACCTCTCTGAAAGAATTTCCTTGCTATGAATTGAGGCTGCACTGCGATCCACGGCCAGGAAACCCCACTAGAGCACGAGGGATTTCATCTGGGGAGGTCAACCCTTGTGGAAATGAGGGGGCATTTATGTTTTATAAATAAGTTGGTTTTCCTGAGGGGGAGTGGAGGGGGCGTGCTCATAACCCCTCCCCCCCCCATGTGTTAAAGGGAATTTTCTTTTTTTAAATGAAGCGGCAAAATTGCGGCTTGAATTATGCAAAGCCCATAGCGGCACAGCAGTTTTTGGAATTTAAACTATGCACTTACTTATCTGTGGCCCACCAGAAGCTGTAGCTACGGATTAAAATGTACTGTCATTAAGCAGAACCCACAAAAGGGGAAGGATGGATTCCCAGACACTACATATCCCAGCATGCTTCAGGAACAATACTCACCTGTGAGTCGCTGTGGAAGGAATAGAAGTCATCAGCGTAATAATAAAAAGGTGTGTTTGGGAGTGTCTGCAAAACTGCAGTAAATCCTATGACTACAGAGCAGGGACTCCGAAACACTTTAGGTAAGGAGAGAAATCAGAACTGTTAAATGCTGGTTCCCCTGACAAAGATTCTGTTGAATCAACTGCTGTGGAGTGCGTCCTCATCTTTGGCCACAATGAGAAAAATACATTATATATATATATATATATACATATATATATATATATATATATATATATATATATATATATATATATATATATATATATATATATGTATATATATATATATATATATATATATATATATATTCACTGAAAAAAACATAGGTTTCAGGAGTTATATAGTTAGGAATTAGCTTTTACAAAACCTTTAGTGGTGTTATAGTTAGCTGGACATTTTACTCATAAAAAACCATTGAAATTGCTCCTATATAGTTAGTTGTACTAACTATATTTCGCGCACCCGCAATCCACTGCTGATGATGTCACATATTAGATCATTCATGACATGGTCAGTGACATCACTGATGACATCTCAAATGACATCACTGATGACATCACTGATGACATCATCCAGTGAATGTGGTTTGCTTCGTTATTTAAATATGCATTATAAATATAGCAATTTGCATTGAAGAATGAGTGGATATATATAAATAAATATTTGGATGGAGGATTTAGTAGCAGTGTAATTGACTGTTTACTTGACCGATTTATGTCTCACTAAATATAGTGGATAGTGACTAAACTGTGTGAATATCTGTATCACTTTGTCAGTTGTTGTGTAAACTGATTCTACAGTTGGTTACTAGCTATGTGAAAGTCTATATTAGTTATTGATTAGTTAACTGAGTAGTTGTATGGGAGTGTGAAAGTGTGTGTGGTTCGGTGGGGGGTGTGTGACTGTCCAAAGATGTGTGAATAGTTGATTCAGTAGATATATGAAGTTAAAACTACATGTTCTAACAGTTTGGGTGAGGGAATCTCTTGATGGGTGTGGTGATGAGCAAATATATTTCTCAACGGTACAGGTCCAACAAACTAGAAAAATAAAAGGCAGTGTATGTGTCAGTTGTTGTATATAAATAAGTATACATAAGACACAATGATTGTGTGAGTGACTGTATGGATAACTGTATACTTGTAATAATGATTTTATAATTCACTAAGTATGACTTACTATCTTAATGAATAGAAGAAGTGGTGTTTGTATAAGTGTTTTGCTAAGTAAATATGTAAGTATGATCCATTGTTTGCATAAGTGAGTAGGATGACTTCATATGTGAATAGGATGCGTGCTGTTGTTTAATGTCGATATAGATGTATAAGTATTTTTGATAGTGTTCTATTGTTCATTGACAGCATGTATGAGTGAATCCATAGGTAAGTGATTAGATGTGTGTATACATCTATGAATCACTGAGTGGATTTTTAGATACTCGTATTGCTGTGACAATGGATTTAAATATGATACTCTGTATTTTACAAAGAGTGATGAAAAATTGTAATAGTGTATGAAAAGGTGTATGTGATTGTCACGTGGATGATGTCATCAGTGATGTCATCAGTGATGTCATTTGAGATGTCATCAGTGATGTCACTGACCATGTCATGAATGATCTAATATGTGACATCATCAGCAGTGGATGGCGGGTGCGCGAAATATAGTTAGTACAACTAACTATATAGGAGCAATTTCAATGGTTTTGTATGAGTAAAATGTCCAGCTAACTATAACACCACTAAAACCTATAGTTTTTTGAGTGAATTTCAAAGGTTTTGTAAAAGCTAATTCCTAACTATATAACTCCTGAAACCTATGATTTTTTCAGTGAATTTCAAAGGTTTTTTAAATGCTAATTCCTAACTATATAAGGCCTGAAACCTATGGTTTTTTCAGTGAACTTGCAAGGTTTTTTAAATGCCAATTCCTAACTATATAAGGCCTAAAACCTATGTTTTTTTCAGTGAATTTGCAAGGTTTTTTTAAATGCTAATTCCTAACTATATAAGGCCTAAAACCTATGGTTTTTTCAGTGAATTTCAAAGGTTTTTTAAATGCTAATTCCTAACTATATAAGGCCTGAAACCTATGGTTTTTTCAGTGAATTCGCAAGGTCTTTTAAATGCTAATTCCTAACTATATAAGGCCTGAAACCTATGGTTTTTTCAGTGAATTTCAAAGGTTTTTTAAATGCTAATTCCTAACTATATAAGGCCTGAAACCTATGGTTTTTTCAGTGAATTTCAAAGGTTTTTTAATGCTAATTCTATTAGCGGATAACGTTTAAATATATTAATATCCTAGTGGGACCACCTGAGCAGCCCTAAGGGGTCAGGGTGTTTCTACCCTGCCCCCTTTTTGTGTTCTACACGTTTGTTTTTCTGCTTTCTTGTGCCTCAGTCTACTAAGACCCAAGATGGATGCCAACACTTCCTGGTTAGAAGTGTTGACAGCCAATGAGCATGCAGCTTTCTCGGGAAGGCATGCTGATTGGCTGTCACTGTCTGTCAACACTAGCACAAGATGGATGCCAACCAGGGGCGGCTGGTGACATTTGAAAGTGGTGGGGCGTAAACTAATTTGCATATTGCACCGCAGCGAGCGCAGCGAGCGAGCGAGCCCGAACCACCTTGCATCCATCCATACATCATTCATGCATCCATCCACCCATCCATCCTGCATCCATCATTCATTCATCCACCCATCCACCCATCCACCCATCCATCCATCCATCATTCATGCATCCATCCATCCACCCACCCATCCATCCATCCACCCATCCATCATCCATTCCTGCATCCATTCCTGCATCCATTCATGCATCCACCCATCCATCCATCCTGCATCCATCATTCATTCATGCACCCATCCATCCACCCTGCATCCATCCTGCATCCATCATTCATTCATCCACCCATCCTGCATCCATCATTCATTCATGCATCCACCCATCCATTCATCCACCCATCATTCATCCTGCATCCACCCATCCATCCACCCATCCTGCACCCATCATTCATTCATGCACCCATCATTCATTCATGCACCCATCCATCCTGCATCCATCATTCATTCATCCACCCATCCATCCACCCTGCATCCATCCTGCATCCATCATTCATTCATCCACCCATCCTGCATCCATCATTCATTCATGCATCCACCCATCCATTCATCCACCCATCATTCATCCTGCATCCATTCATGTGTCCACCCATCCACCCATCCATCCACCCATCCTGCATCCATCATTCATTCATGCACCCATCATTCATTCATGCACCCATCCATCCATCCTGCATCCATCATTCATTCATCCACCCATCCATCCACCCATCCAGCATCCATCATTCATTCATTCATCCATCCATCCACCCACCCATCCATCATCCATCCTGCATCCATTCCTGCATCCACCCACCCATCCATCCATCCATCATGCATTCATGCACCCATCCATCCACCCTGCATCCATCCTGCATCCATCATTCATTCATCCACCCATCCTGCATCCATCCTGCATCCATCATTCATTCATGCATCCACCCATCCATTCATCCACCCATCATTCATCCATCATCCATCCATCCACCCATCCTGCATCCATCATTCATTCATGCACCCATCCATCCACCCTGCATCCATCCTGCATCCATCATTCATTCATTCATCTACCCATCCACCCATCCTGCATCCATCCTGCATCCATCATTCATTCATGCATCCACCCATCCATTCATCCACCCATCATTCATCCTGCATCCATTCATGCAATACCAGTCTCGAACCTTGTACTCCAGCACCAATGATACATGATTAATATTAATTGTTTTTAAAAACATGTATTTATTCGACACCAATTTCACACCTTAGTCGGAACATCATTTTTATTTGTTTTTTAAAATATCTATTTATTTAACACCAAAGTAAGTCATGTATACATTTTTATGGTTCGATAAGAGGCTCGAACCTGGTTTCCCAGCACCAAAGTCGGCCGTGCTATCCGTCAGGGGTTATGTAACCGGGCTATGTAGTGACCAGCCAATCCTGCGCCAGGATTGGCTGGGGGGGCACCATGACTCCTCGCCCAGTCGCCCTGTGTAACCCCGGGGGCTGCGGCCCGCCCCCTAGTCCTCTCTCTAAGGGGGAATTCACAAGAAAACGATCTGCGCATGCGCGGGCATGTTTGTGCCCAAAAATACACTTGCGCAGCTGCAGCAGCCCGATCCTCCCCCCCCAACCCCCCCCTTGCGCACTCCGGGAAGGTCGGGTGTCTCCCAGTTCCCGGCCGGCAGATAGCGCGATTTTTAAAAATAATTGTGTTTGGCTTCTAGTGAGGACGTGGTGGGTCCATGGGGCTTAGTGGGGCTTCGCCCCTACGCCCCAATGGACGCACCGCGCCTGATGCCAACACCTCCTGGTTAGAAGTGTTGACAGCCAATGACCATGCAGCTTTCTCGGGAAGGCATGCTGATTGGCTGCCACTGTCTATCAACACTCAAAACCAGGAAGTGTTGGCAGCCATCTTGTGCCTTGTTAGAAGGCACAAGAAAGCAGTGAAACAAAGGTGTGAAACTCGCAAAGGGGCCAGAGTAGAAGCACCCTGACCCCCTAGGCCTGCTCAGGGGGTCCCACAAGGACTCCCAAGGCAAAAAAAAAAAAGACGAGGGGTACCTCCAATTTATATAAAAATGCAAATTTTTTAAAAAACTCTGTCTTTCTTTTTTTCTCCAGGGTACGCGTACCAGTACGTGTGTGTGGGGGGGTATGTGTGTGGGGTGTGTGTGTGTAGGATGTGTGGGTGTGTGTGGGGTGTGTGTGTGGGTGTGGGTGTGTGTGGGGGTGTGTGTGGGTGTGTGTGTGTGAGGAGTGTGTGTGTGTGTGTGTGGGTGTGTGTGTGTGTGTGAGGTGTGTGTGTGGTGTGTGTGTGTGGGGGGGTGTCAGAGGTGTGTGTGTATGGGGGATGTGTGGGGTGTGTCTGTGAGGTGTGTGTGTGGGGGGGGAGTGAGGTGTGTGTGGGTGGGGGTGTGTGGGTGTAGGTGGGGGGGGGGTGTAAGGTGTGTGTGGGGGGTGTGGGTGGGGGGTGTGTGTGTGCGTGGGGGGTATGTGTGTGGGGTGTGTGTGTGTATGAGTAAAATGTTCAGCTAACTATAACTGGTGTCAAACCTATGGTTTTTTCAGTGAATTTAATAGGTTTTTTAAATGCTAATTCCTAACTATAACTGGTGTGAAACCTATGGTTTTTTCAGTGAATTTCAAAGGTTTTTTAAATGCTAATTCCTAACTATATAAGGCCTGCAACCTTTGGTTTTTTCAGTGAACTCGCAAGGTTTTTTAAATGCTAATTCTATTAGCGGATAGCGTTTATATATGTTAATATCCTTGTGGGACCACCTGAACAGCCCTAAGGTGGTCAGGGTGTTTCTATAAGGCCCCCAAATCTTTTTTTTTCTTTTAAAAAAAATGAGGTACGTGCACCGTACACGTATGGGTACGCGTACCGTGCGCGTACGGTACGCGCACCGTAAGCGTACCCCGCGACTTTCCGAATTTTCTTTTTTTTTTTTTTGGGCCTTGGGGGTCCTTGTGGGACCCCCTGAGCAGGCCTAGGGGGTCAGGATGCTACTACCCTGCCCCCTTTTTTAGTTCTACACGTTTGTTTTTCTGCTTTCCTGTGCCTCAGTCTACCGAGGCACAAGATGGCTGCCAACAGTTTCTGTTTTGGAGTGTTGACAGACATTGGCAGCCAATCAGAATGCAGCTCGCGCACTAGAGGTACGCGTATGTGCGCGTACGGTACGCGTACGGGTAAGCTCACGGGTAAGCTGCTATAGATATATATATTTTTTTTAACCTAAATTACTCAAAATCCACTGGAGCACATATCTTGAGACATAGGAAAGGCACATCGGGCTACCAGTCCCTACAATTTTGCCTAGTTTGGTGGAAAACCATTCAGCCATTCGGGCTAAAAGTGAGTCCAACCGCCCTATGGAAATTAACATGGGGAAAACACGTTTTGGGACCCCCCTTTTATCTCGGCCCCCGCTTGATGAATCCCCCCGAAACTTTCGGGAAGGAGCGGAGCGCAGCGAGGCAAAGTTAAGGAAAATTACAGGCAGATCCCTCAACCGGCGCCAAAGTTATTCCAAATAGAATGTTGCGATTTCCCTATGGAAAACAATACTAACTATATATATACCTACTGGCTATCGCCAGTAGGTAATAAATATGTATCCCAGGTACTCCGCTTCTATGTCTTATATTCCTTCGCAGAAAATGGATACAGACCACAGAATCAGTGCAAGATTATTTATTTTTGGTGCACAATACCGCCATGACACGTTTCATCCCTTCCCTCGGGCCTTGATCACGTGACACAGTCAAGCATAAACCATTGGCTTTTAAAGTGAACAGTGCAGACGTAATCATTGGCGCAAAGGCATACAGATATGGTCAACATTGAAGACAGACTCACTGATAAAACACTATGAGTCTTTCTTAATGAACTATGATAAATGAATCATAAAATCATGTGACCACAGAACCGATTTTAGTTAGGCGATAATACCTTATAAAGTAAATCAGTTAAAAAATAAATTCATGATACAACAAATGCAATTACGCCTTCACAGTTTTTTTAAATGTGCAAAATATTATATATGTGCAAAAAAGTAAGTTTTTAAAATTTGAAACTGTAGGCCAACAATCAACCTTTGGCAGTTGGCATTTGTATAACACCATGAGTTCCTGTGTAAATACAAAAGAAAACAAGTTACTTACCTGTAACTACAGTTATCCAGTATTGGTATCTTTCATAGATTCACATGCCTGAATCATTCCCCGTCGTCGAAACGGGAGTCCCACGGTAAAAATATATACCATAGCAGTGCCTAAAAATTACTTGTAGTAGGCTGGAAAAGACTAAAGGCCTAACTAGGCCCAAAACTTAGCAGCCTATCTACCTCATTATGTAAAAAGACCTGAAAATAGTCCCACCCTATCAGCTGTCCTCACCCTCTAGAACCTTCCCAGCCCAGGCAGTTCTCCTCAGATTTTCCCAGCACAAGTGAGAAGTAAGTATCCATAACAAGAACTGCCCTGCCGGGGAGGAGGGTGGGTGCATGTGAATCTATGAAAGATACCAATACTGGATAACTGTAGTTACAGGTAAGTAACTTGTTTTCTTATCCAGTATTGGGGTATCTTTCATAGATTCACATGCCTGAATCAGAGTAGCAAGCAGTGACATTATGTCTGTCGTTAGAGGAAGGTGGGAGACAAAATAAACGTAACCATCCCCACACAACCTGGAAAGGTTATAGAGCACAAACATGTTAACATAACATATGCATTAAAAACCTTTATACAGTACATTATAGAGTAGGACAGCATTTGAAAACAGTAGAACAGTGCAATGAAATAACTATGTAAGAAATCTAACCTTAGTGAAGGAGATGCCGCAGCACCGCTTCTCCAACCGCTGTGTCATCATGAGTTGCCGACTGCAGACAGTAGTGCTTCGTAAAAGTGTGCACACTTTTCCACATAGCAGCACGGCAAATGTTCTCCAGCGTCACTCCAGCGAAAAGGGCCGTCGACGCTGACATCGTTCTGGTGGAATGTGCTTTAACCTTTCTTGTTAAAGGTTTGTTAGCTTTTTCGTGACAGAAGAGAATTGTAGATGACAACCATCTAGCTATAGTCGCCTTTGTTACAGCTTTACCCACAGTGGCTTGGCCATAAGCAACAAAAAGCTGACTAGATTTGCGTATGTCCTTTGTTTTTTGAAAATAAAACTTAAGGCATCGTTTCACATCTAAAGAATGTAATACCTTTTCTGCCGGGGTTTTAGGATCCGGGAAAAAAGTTCTGAGCTTGACAGGCTGATTGATGTGGAATTGGGTCGGTACCTTCGGGATGAACTTTGGATTAGTTCTAAGCGTCACAAAGTCCTTAGAGAATTGTAAGAAAGGATGTGCAATTGTGAAGGCTTGTATCTCACTGACTCTGCGGGCGGAAGTAAGAGCTAGTAAAATAGCCACTTTCCAGGTTAAGAACCTCAGCTCCGCCCTGTGAATGGGTTCAAAAGGCCTCTTTAACAGTTGAGATAGAACAATATTGAGATCCCACTCCGGTGGGGGGGCGAACTGGAGGAAAAGCTCGAAATAACCCCCTAAGGAATTGTTTAACCAAAGAAGATGAACATAATGATGGTTTGTTGGAACTCTTTCTGAATCTGGATATCGCCGCCAGATGTACCTTAATGGACGAGAAAACCAGACCTGCTTTAGCTAAAGACAGTAAATAAGGAAGGATGTCCTCAGGTGGAGCCTGGAGTGGATGAACATTATTTTCTCCACACCAGGAACAAAATCGCTTCCACTTAAAACGATATGTCCTGATGGTACTTTGCGCACGGGCTTCTGATAGCACCGCCCTGCAAACCGGGGAGATGTTAAGATCCTTGAACTCTAAGAAGTCAGGAGCCAGGCGTGCAAGTGCAGCGATTGAGGGTCCGGGTGTCGGATCTGGCCTCCCTCTCTCATTAACATCGACACTGTCGGCTTGAGACGAAGTGGAGGCTGCTGGGAGAGCTGAAGGAGTCCCTGAAACCAATACTGTCTTGGCCAATGGGGAGCAATGAGGATGAGAGTGCAATGCTCCCTCTTCATCTTCTGCAGTATCTTCGGAATGAGTGGGATCGGAGGATAAGCGTATGCAAATATTCCGACCCATCTCATTAAAAGGGCATTTCCCCTTGATCCCTGTTGAGGAAACCTGCTGGAGTAAAACAGGCATTTGCGGTTCTGTTGCATAGCAAACAGATCCAGAGTTGGTGTGACCCATGTTTGAAAGATTCTCTACATTTGCTGTTGCTCGAGTTCCCATTCGTGACAGCTTGTGAAAGTCCTGCTGAGGTTGTCGGCCAGAGAGTTCTGGACACCTTGTACATGTTCTGCTCTGAGGGATATGCCGTGGTGTAGGACCCACTCCCACATCTCCTGAGCTTCTAGCGAGAGGGATAGAGATTTTGTCCCCCCCTGCTTGTTTATATAAGACATGCTGGTGGTGTTGTCTGTGCGCACCAGGACTGACGAATTTGCAATCCGTGGAAGGAAGGCTTGTAGGGACAGAAAAATGGCTCTCAGCTCCAGGCTGTTGATATGTTTCTGCTGATACTGATGAGACCACCGCCCCTGAACCTGAAGGTCCTGGAGGTGACCTCCCCAACCTTCCATGGAAGCATCCGTTGTCAGGGTGAACTCTGGTATTTCGTGAAGAAAAGTGAGGCCTGGTGACAAATTGTGTTTCTGTGACCACCAAAGATGGGCTTGCTTCATCTTGGATGTAACTTTTATGCGGTCGTCGAACGACCCGTCCGCTTGCTTCCACTGCCGATGTAATTCTTCCTGCAGTGGCCTCATTCTGAGTCTTGCCATGGGCTGAGACTGATTGCAGATGAGCACATCCCTAGAAGGGACGCAAATGTTCGGACCGAAAGAGACCGACTTGCAAATATCTGTTTTGCCAGGTGTAACAGTTTGGTTTGCCACTCTTGAGTCAAAAATGCCTTGCACTGGCTTGTGTCCAACACCGCTCCTAGAAAGGTTCATTCCTGCCAGGGTTGGAGTTGAGATTTGTTTGCATTGAGGGTCAGTCCCAGATTGGAGAACATAGAAAGGGTACTCTTGACCGCTCTTTTGTGGAGTCCTTTGATGGTGCCTTTAGGAGCCAGTCGCCGAGGTACGGGAAAACTTGCAGTCCCTGAGACCTCAGCATGGCCGCTACCGGGGCTAAACACTTGGTAAAAATTCTCGGTGCTGATTTCAGGCCGAATGGGAGCACCTTGAATTGAAAATGGACGCCAGCCACTGCAAACCTCAGGTATTTGCGGTGTTTTGGGTGGATAGGGATGTGGAAGTAGGCGTCTTCCAGGTCCAGAGAAGCCATAAAGTCCCCTTTTTTGAGACAATTCAGAATATCTGTTAGTGTTACCATGCGAAAACTCTGTTTCCTCAGATATTTGTTGAGCTTGCGCAGATCCAAAATTGGCCGCCACTCTCCTGAATTTTTCTATACGAGGAAGAAGCGAGAATAAAACCCCTTCCCTTTCTGAGTAGAGGGAACTCATTCTATCGCATTCTTGTGTAGCATCTTTAAAGCCTCTTTGAACAATAAGTAAAGACGAGGGGGAGGGGGACCCCTGGGCGGCACTGTTGGTGGTTTTTGCAAAAACTCCAGAGTGTGTCCATTCCTGACAAGATCCAGGACCCACTGATCCGAAGTTATGCTCCGCCATTGTTGATAAAAGGCGGAAATCTTGGCGCCCACGGGCAGGGGAAGATGAATGACTGACGTCCGGCAAAGTTCATTGGTGCTTGTTGGAATCACGCCCTCGATTGTTCGAGCGCCGTTTACCTCCCTGGCGAGAGAAACCACCAGAAGCAGGCTGTCTGTAGGATGACTGATAGTACGGCTGCTTGTACTGAGATTGGTACTGCCGATTTTGCTGGTTGGAGTAATTACCTCTGGAGGAGTAACCACGGCCTCGCGCTCCTCTAAAGGATCCTCTTCTGTACTGTAGGGTGCCTAATGATTTGGCAGTGTCCGTATCCGTTTTGATAGCCAGCAATGCATCATCAATGTGTTTGCCAAAGAGTGAGTCCCCATCATACGCCATGTCCAAGATCTTCGTTTGGACCTCAGGTCTGAAGGAGGTAGCCTTGAGCCATCCTTGACGTCTGAGGACTGCTGCTCCCGCCAATTGACGAAAATTGGTGCTATATACATCAAGGGCACAATCAATGATCTCCGATGCCGCCCTTTCTCCTTCAAGCACGATTTTGCGTGCCTCCTGTTGGCGATCTTCCGGAATCAGATCAAGGAATTCTGACAGATCTGACCACATTTGTCTGTCATAACAGGCCAGAATTGCTAACGAATTAGCTGCCTTAAAGGAGGCTGCTGCATTTGCAGAGAATTTCTTTCCTATTGCATCCAGTCTCCTGCCTTCCTTGTCAGGTGGCGTTGAAATCGGAGCTGAAGAGTTCTTGGACCTTTGTTGCGCCGCTTGAGAAATGACCGAGTCCGGCCGAGGGTGTCCTATTAAACAAGATGGAGTATCAAGTGGCGCGCGATACTTCTTCTCAATTCTTGGAAGTACTGCCGGAATGGAAGCGGGTGTCTTCATGATGTTGAGGACCTCCTTCCATATGTAGTCGATTATTGGGATAGCCCTTGTCATTTTCCGATATCCCTCTTTAAAGTCGTGTAAAAAGCAGTCAGACTGCTCTACTGTGACAGGCAATTCAAACCTGGTAGCCGCACGTTGCATAATGTTGTGAAATCCGCCAATATCCTCAGGCGGAGAATCTGACGGGTGCGGTGTAGGCGGTGAAGGCATGGGAATGACATAATCATCCCACAGATCCGTAGGTGTTACATCTGGAAACTCGCCCTCTTCCCTGCCATCTGCCTCGTCAGAAGAAGAGGTATCCGTGTCACCTTGGGGAATAGGATTTGTATCCTGCCTTGGTGACAAAGAGGCTTGCGGTGAACGAGGCCTTGGCATCTCAACCGGCACAAGCGGCACAACAGGTGTTACTGGAGTTGGAGGAAATCTCTGGCGATAGTCTGCACACATGGCTTGTAAGTCCTGTATCAAGGTAGGTGGCAGATGACTCGAGTCCTCCGAACGTGGAGGTCTTGAATCATGCGAAGGATATTGCGTTGAGAATCCACGTGGCCATAAGGCTCTTGCTCATCGTCCTCCTCCTCTTCCTGATACTTAATGTGCAATTGTGAAGGATGACGGGCAACCCCAAAAGGGCCTTCCTCTTCGTCATCAGACTCATTCTCCACATGTCTCCAAAATGTGAGAAGGTAAAAGGGGAGAAATGTGAGAGTAGTCCTGCCTCTGATAAGTTTTCATTTGGAAACGGGTATACTGCACTCTTGTTGGAGGTGTATGAAGCAAAAGTGGAGCTGATGCTAGAGCTTTCGCAGAAGACGATGACGACGAGCTTGTTATCGAGTGCGTTGTCGTCACCGGAATTGTCGTCGATGGAATTGTCAATGGGGTTACCGTCGACGGAGCTGTCGTCGACGGTACTGCTGATGCCGCTGTCATCGTCGACGGGGCCGTCGATGGTGTCTTCGTCGACGAGTCCCGCGTCGACGGGGCCGTCGCTGGTGTCTTCGTCGACGAGTCCTTCGTGGACAAGGCCGTCGATGAAGTCTTTGTCGACGGAACAGTCGTCGACGGGCCAAACGTCTTCGTCGGTGGGGCCTTCGTCGACGTGACTGAAGGGTTCTTCGTCGACGAAGCCGTCGTCGACGGGATAGTCGACGAGGACGTCAACGGCACGAGGTTTTTCGTCGACGAAGTCTTTATAGACGACGACGAAATTTTAGCAGACACCAAAGGAGAAGTAATAGCCGAAGTGGTAACCGTAGTAGAAGAGGCTGAAGAAGCAGAAGTGAAGGTCGTAGTATGAGGAGACACCAGAGAAATAGTTTTAGTCTGGGCTGTACTCACAGTGGACGGTCTTGATGGAGACGAGGTGGTGCTCCTTGAGGGTTCTGAGGCTCTCTGAGAGGGTTTAGCTTTTTTCTTTCTCTCAGGAGAAGAGCTCTCCCTGGATCTGGCTCTCTTGCTGGAGGCAGAGGCCTTGTCCTCATCATCTGTAGAAGATGATTTTAACCATAAAATAACCCTTGCCTCTCTATCCCTGATAGTTTTTGTAGGGAAGGTACGGCAAATTCTACAATCCTTCACCACATGTGAGGGGTGTAGACAATAAATGTGCTGGTCGTCCACATGGACCCTCTTCTTATTACAGGTTCCACAAGCCTTGAAAAGAGCCTACTTTTCAGACATTTTTGAAGAAAAAAGAGACAAAACTGAGTAGGCACTCAGGGAGACTCCCTTACACACGAAGTGCGATGAAAATCTGAGGAGAACTGCCTGGGCTGGGAAGGTTCTAGAGGGTGAGGACAGCTGATTGGCTGGGACTATTTTCAGGTCTTTTTACATAATGAGGTAGATAGGCTGCTACGTTTTGGGCCTAGTTAGGCCTTAGGGGCCAGATGTAGGTAAATCACATTTACCGATTCTTAAATACCGAATTTTACCGATTCGGTATTCATGAATCGGTAAATGAGATCTAGGAAAAAAAATCGGTATTTTTTACCGATTCGGTAAAATTCGGAATCGGACTTTCGGAATTTACCGAATCGGTATTTACCCCATTCATTCCTAAGGCCCATAGGATTGAATGGGAAATACCGATTCGGTAAATACCGATTCGGTAAATTTACCGATTCGGTAAATTTACCGATTCAGACAATTTTCTGTCCCCTACATCCCAAATGCTAAATACCGGTCGGAAACGGTCGAAAATCGGTATTTTCGGCCGTTACCGACCAGTATTGGGCTTCCTACATCTGGTCCCTAGTCTTTTCCAGCCTACTACAAGTAATTTTTAGGCACTGCTATGGTATATATTTTTACCGTGGGACTCCCGCCTCGACGACGGGGAATGATTCAGGCATGTGAATCTATGAAAGATACCCCAATACTGGATAAATCAATAGTACCATTATTTCTGGAAACTAATTTTTGTTGTTGTTGTATGACTTTATTCGATATAAAATATCAAAAAAGTATGAACAACCCAATTTCATCACTTTAAAACAATACCAATTTTTAAAATATAACAATAGCATATTGCCAGACAATCAATACAAAAGAGACAATCATCTTTAAAAATTACAAAATAGAATTATAAATAGTTCATAAAAGCAGTAAAAAAATAGACCAATTCATACACAGTAAAAGCAACAGTGCACATAGGGGGGCCTCGCTTGTATTAATAGATATTAATGTTACTATCCCTTAGCAGCTTACTTCTGGATAACCAAGCACAACCCAGATATTTAGCTGCCCCACAGATTATACTCAGGGAGGATGTGTCAGTTTTAAAAATACGCAACGCCTCCCTGTGATTCTTGGCTCCCAAGTTGGTACAGACGGGTTTCAACCATTTTCTTCTCGTGTGTCTATACGCAGGACAAGAAAAGAGAAAGTGGGAGATAGATTCAATGGGGGCTGCACAACCAGGGCACGCAGTATCTTTCACGGTATCTAGTTTCCACCCTGCTATAAATTCATTGAGTGGGAGCGTTCCAAACCTCAGCTTCAAGTATAATGTCCTTTCTCTCGGGGATTGAATATAATCGAGAAAGGGTTCCAATTTAGGAGTAGGCTTGTGATCTAGGAACTGCTCTATCAAAGTGCCCCGTTTAGGATTAAGTGTGGCCTCTGCAAGGACCCACTCCCAGTAAGCTTTCTTAACTGCTTGTTTTGGCGGCGGGGTCTGGCTTTCCCATGCCTCTGCCAGTCCAATATCCACAACAAGCTGTTTGAGTTTACAGATCCATTTGATCTTATTGCCTGTGTCAAGTTGGATAAGCTCACTAAGGGCAGTGACGTAATTTAACAATTCTGGGGTCCTTCTCAGGCACACCCAGAATAATAAGGGACAAAGCCTTGCAATTTCATTAATTGGGTGTTTCCCATAGTCTCGGCGGAGCGGAACTAATGCGGTAGATGGAGGGAGTGAGACCAGACCTCTGTAAAATTTATTCTCTGATCTCACTAAGTCTGTGGTGTTCTCGAATCCCCATTTTGATCAAGTGGGAATTCCACTTCATCAAATTGTTGACCCGTATGCCCAGATAGTCTAGTGATTCGACTAGTTCTAATGGGGTGTCATTCAGCTTGATAGCGTTCCTAAACCGTTTAGATGGTCACAGTGCCATTAGCTTGGTTACAGATGTATTAATACTTAGGCCCCGTGAGTCGCAAAACTGACTAAACCGATCTAAATGTTTTTGCAGGCCCATCGGACTTTTTGAAACCAGTAAGGTATCATCGGCAAAAAGCAGAGTGGGAGATTTTCCGCCTGCCAGGGTTGGGGCATCGGCTGGGTCCTCCCTCAAATGGTCTACCACCCCATTTACAAAGAGTGAGAACAAAGTCGGGGCCAGTCGGGGGGAATATGACAAAGAAGTATTAAGACAGCTTGGTAACGGTGCACATTACCGTCAAATAGTAGATAGCCCAGCTGGCAACCTAAGGGCTAGGATTTTACATCTCACTACACAAGCTTTAGATGCCGGCTTTCTGAGCAAAAAGGAATACGAATACTTGAACACCTCCATGCTGAAAACTCCCAATTTGTATGTATTACCCAAAATACATAAAGATGTTGTCAACCCCCCGGGTCGGCCGATTATTGCGGCATGTGGATCAATGCTTGAGCCCCTAGCCAAATACATTGATATGTTTCTTAAACCCTTTGTTTGTAAAACACAGGCCTATATCAGGGACACCATGGATTTCATTCACAAGGTGGAGGGCTCGGTGTTCGACGGAGACCAACAGCTGTTGGTCTCCTTCAACATCGAGAGCCTCTACACTAACATCCCTCAGGATGAGGCACTACTTGTGATGGAATTGGTACTGGAGAAAAGGAATAGACCTCATCAGGTGCCAACCAATTTCATCATTGAACTGGCTAAAATCTGTTAAAAAAATAGCTTTTTCTCCTTTAAAGGGGTCCTCTATCTGCAATTAAAAGGAGTAGCAATGGGGTGCTGCTTTGCCCCCGAAATAGCCAACCTTGTGATGGACCAATTTGAGAGCAGATATGTCCTTGGTGAGGCGAACCCATTTCTGCATTGTTTGTCGAGGTGGGTTAGTTTCATCGACGATATTTTTCTGATATGGAATGGGAATAAAGAAGACCTAGACCGATTCCATGGATGGTTAAATGCTTGCACTCCAGATCTTAAATTTACAATTAACTGCAGTAATCAGAAAATCAACTTTCTGGATGTATGGATTTTCAATAATGGTGGTATACTAGAAGTTAGCCTTTTTACTAAGCCCACTGATAGAAATACCTTACTAGACTTCTCCAGTGGACATCCAAGGAGCGTCAAAGAGAATTTACCATATGGGCAAATTTTGCGTATTAGGCGCAATTGCACCAACAAGAACGATTACTTTAACAATGCGGAAATGCTTGTGAATAAACTATGCTCCAGAGGGTACCCGAGGAAATTAGTAAAAGCCGCCCTTAAAAGGGCGTGGTATACCCCTCGGGAGAATTTATTGACACCTAAAGAAGGAAAAAATGAGAAAACCGCTATGACCTGTGTCCTAACATTCAATGTTAAGGCGAACAAAATCAAACAAATCATCTCAAGAAACTGGAGAATCATTGACCATCTCAAAATCCCTCCACCACTGTTCTCCTTCCGTAAAGGAAAGAACATTAGACAACATTTGGTCAGAGCCAGTAGAGAACCCATGATTAAAAAAGATACCAGGACCCTGTTAGGCCTGCCGGCCGTAATAGGGCATTTTCGTTGTATGAATTGTGTTGTGTGCCCTAACTCGAAAGATCTAAAAAGCATTGAGGTGAATGGCCAGAACCACACCATGCGTTCGTTTTCCAACTGTAACACAAAGAACGTTGTGTATGTGGTATATTGTCCTTGTAATTTAGCTTACATAGGACAAACTACACAAGCCATTAAAATGCGAATAGGCCAACACAAATCGAGAATTAGATGTAAGACTAGTGGAGCTCCACTAGTGCAACATTACATAGAATGTGGACACAATGAAGAGGATTTCACTTGGGCCGTACTCGTAGTGGTGACAGCCAAAAACAGAGGAGAGCTAGAACGGAAGTTAAATTGTACAGAAGTTAGACTAATCGAGAGATACCACACCACAACTAGGGGTCTTAATGACCGTGATGAATTATGGGCATTAATTTAAGGCCTTTGACTGACAGCGACTGGATCCGTAGATGAGTGCCCCTGATGATTCCCCTTTTGTCAGGAGTATTCTCTTAGGGTCCAGTCCGTGAGGAGTAGCTGTAGAATGGAGTAGGGAATGTATATGTAATGTAAAATTCTCGTATGTAATATAGATACTGTTCCTACCATGTATATTGTTAATTCAGATTTCGCGCTTTTCTTGTGAGATCACGTTGTCATTTGTACTATGTATGATTTCCTTTTGATGTATCGTGATTTCAGTCCATATGTGGAGATTGTTAACCCGGATGTGTTGATGCAATGCCCCGTGTTTAAATTGACGCACATTTTTAGGTGATGGTATTAATTCTATTTTTACTTTCTTTTCCTTCTTGGTTTGACCTATCCTTGAGCGGCTGTGTGTGTACCCATGTCATTTAGAATAGATACAAATAGATATGACGCTCTCCTTCATTCCTTCGTCCTTTCTAATGTGACGGTTCCCAGTCCTGTTTTTGTGTCGGTGACTCCCGCACGCAGATTGGATCGTTCACCTACACGCCCATTTAATGACGCAGCGTGTCTTTACCGTGAGATTGTTGTTTGACTCTCGGACGGTGGATCGATAAGACGAACGCCGAGTGCTTTCTGAACCCGCTGGTGAACCGGGGAGCTGTAGTCACAGAGGTAGGCACATTTGGTCCTCGCCCCGCGTGTGGGATTAGTTGATAGTCCCGAGTGGTGTATGTGTGGACACCTGGGGAGTAATACGGACCTCGTCTTGTTTGTTTTCTTTTTTCCCCGACTACAGGTGATTCCTGTTGACTTGACTGAGGTTGTGAGACACGCCTAGGTGTTTGTTTAAATACACACCTATGAAATAATCTGCGCTGTAAACCCAGAATTGTAATTTTTGAAGGTAGGCAAGACCTACGTTTGTGGCGTGATTTCATTAATTTGTGTTGAAGTAGGAGATTTTGGCAATGGATTAGTACACAGACGTGCTGAGTGTTGTAGTTTATATGTGTGATAGGTTTTAACTTTGCTCTCTCTCCATATATTTTCCAGGAGAGTTTGAATTGTTTGGTTCGTAGGAGGAGGTTGTTTGTATCCCTCAGGGGGGTGTCCCCTCACCAAGGGGGGGCCGCCTGCACTTCATTTCCCAGGTATTCAGACTGCGTGGTGGCTGATCGGGTTGATATACTTCGGATTGCATGCCCCCACAGATACCTGATTGAAGACACAGGGTGGATAGAAGAATGTGTTCTTGGTGATTGGGTCTCTATAATTCGTGTATTCTTTCATCACCTTTGAATGATTTGGTTCTTTCGTTTTTTGTTTTTCGTTTACAAGTGATAGAACGACTTTCTGGGCTTTGGATTTATTTCTTTAGTTTCACGTTTCTAGAATTCGGGTGTACATTGCATAGACACGAATGGGTGAGATTATTCTTGCGGCATAGTGTGTCTCTAGGAATTGTTTTAAATGTATTATGTGTATATATTTTTCCAGTACCCTTGTCCTGATGAAGCCAAAAGATACTACTGGCGGAAAGCGACCGCGACTGCGTCGACAGATAATTGATTGTGTTTGTTTTACCCCCTTGTTTTTCTTTTTGTTTAGGGTACATAGTTGTATATATTCTGTATATATTGTAATTACCAATTTTGATTTCTGTATATAGTCTGGTCACCTCCTTTTCTGTGATTCATCATATTGTCCTTCTTAAAAATCATATCATTTATTGCTGATAAAAATATTGAAGAAAACAGGTTAATAAATTGTTTCCTGTTTTGAAATAGCTTTTGCTTTATTTGTCCCTCAGTACCTTTCTTGCTACTTTCTCATCTATGTGATGCTCCTTGCCCAGGTATGGGAGGGTAATTTGGGCAGAACCCCTGTTCTTTATGTAACAAGACACAACCCTGGCGTACCCCCCTGTCCACCGCTACCCTTTCTGTCAACTGGCCCTGTCGACTCCACCTAATTCTGGCGTAGTTCCCCTCGTGGAGGCGTTTGATAAAGTCCAGAATCGAGGGGGGATACCTAGATCGAATAGTAAATGCCAAAGCTTGGTACGAGGGACCAGGGCAAAGGCAGTCTTTAAAACAATGAATGCCAAGTAAAGACTGCCTTTTCCAATGATCAGGGATTTCCAATAGATCATGTAAAATCTAAAGACCTGGTCCATCGTGCCAACCCTCTGTCTGAACCCGGCCTGAAAATGTGATAGAACGTTTTTGTCGTCCATTCAGGACCTCATCCTCATAAGGAGCCCCCTGCCAACCACTTTCTGTACTACATCGATTAAACTAATCGGTCTGCAGTTGGCAGGGCCCTCCTTATTCCCCTTTTTATAAATGGTCACTACTTCAGCGCCCTTCCAGGAATCTGGAACAGCATGTCCTCTGGCAATAAGGTTCATTGCGTGGAGGATAAAATGGGCCCAAAGCGTTGGGTCATGCCATAATAGATCACTAGGAAGGTCGTCGGGGCCCGTCGCCTTACCTGGCGCTATGCTTGCTGTGGCCGATGTTACCTCGTTGATCCCAAATATTTCCGCTGGTATAGGGACCTTGTTAGTAGATAGTGGGGGCCCCGGCCCACGGGGTATGTTCGGATCGTCACCAGAGTACAAACTAAAAAAGTGATCGTGCCACTGGCGGCCTGTTATGTGGTTAGATAACAGATTCATTCCCCTCCTAGTACTTTTATTAATTAGCTCCCAGAACACAGTTGAGTCCTTCAGCTGTGCGGCGGATGTAAGCTCCTGCCAGTGGGATTCTTCCCAGGAGCGCTTGGCTTGCTCTATTGTTCTTGCATAGTCCTTCCTAGCTGTTCTTATTATTGTGGGGTCTTTTGCCCGAAGTGCTGTAGATAATTCCTGTCTTTTTTCTCTGCATATAGCAGAGTACCACAGATTGGACGGTCGTGGTGGACGGGCTTTCTGTTCCCTGTTATCTTTGGTGCTAAAAAACTCTCCCAGCCTTCCTATTGTATCTTGATAGAGCCTGGGGAACTGGGAACCTTGCGTATCCTCACAGGTGATGTTGAATAATTCAAATTCTGTGATCTTCTGTTCTATGAGGTCCCTTATATTAGAGAGTGTCTCTTCCCGATTAGCAACTTTATGCCACTTAAGGCATCGATTGCAATTGGACAGTACTACCTCCCTTGTTAGCAACACCGGAGCATTGGCTGTCGCAATGGATGTAGTATCCTCCCCTTGAATAATTTGCATGGACAAGGGGTTGTGATCACTGTCAATACTGGGCATAACCTCCATATGGAGGAGGTCACCCCACAAACGTGTGTCCAGCAAGATATAATCGATCCGAGAGGGGGAGCTAATCCTATTCTATGTGTTCGCTCCACAGGGATCAGAGCGAGTCCTGCCATTGACTGCTCTTAAATTGTACTCTAGAGTCAAGGCATTCATTTGTATGGCCCTGTGGGTCCACTTCTTTATTGGCGTTATGCTTAAAGTTGGAATAGCCCATTTGTTGTCCTCATCTCCAATGCCCAGAATGTCTTCTCCATTCAATGGTTCAAATGTTATAATCTCCTGCTACAATGATACCAGAGTTGGGAGGGATGGAGGACAGTTCTAGCTCTAGAGCTGTTAAAGTAGCTGGCAATTGGGCCCCTGGAGACCCTCTAGCATATACATTAAAAATCTCCATGTGGGCAACATTTTTACCCCCTCTAATTGTCAGATGCAAGATATCCTGAGATGGAGAGTTATGTTTGATGACAGACCAGTTTAGTGCAATGTTAATCCAGATGTGGAGACCCTTCGATGGGCGACCTTTACCTGAGCTGATCGCCGCGATATAGTATGTGGAAAACCCTGACTTATGCAGGGGGACCAAACTCCATGTCTCCTGGAACAAGTTGATGGTGTATTAACCAATGAATTCATTCCACTCAGGGAGAGATAGTTTTTGTTGTAACCCTGCTATGTTCCAGGAGAGGAATTGAATCACCCCTACATTTTTTGTAATCGGTTCAGCGTTTCTGGACTCCACAGGCACTGTCAAATCAGTGTTATCTTTTATATTCTCCCTAGCTTCACCTCCTGGCGCTGGGCTGCCAAAACCCATATCACTTTCTCTACACATATACCCAGTCAGGAGGAATATCAGATGGTAAACGCCTCCCCTAGTCAATCAACTAGACTCAGTCCAGAATCCCTCCCCTCCCGGGCCAGAGACCAGAGTGGAAAGTACCGGATCTGAATAGAGGAATGCTCAGGGGGGGGGGACATTCTGTACTCTAATGCCAATAGGTTTTCTGCAATCGCCGGGTCATATAGCTGTATCTCAATACAATCGGTCTTGGAGTTGCCCAATGAAACCCGCCTCACTTTTGCCATGTCCTCCGGTATGATGGATCTACAACCCCTTGTGTGCCTCAACCAGTGTATTGCTTTGTTAAGTAAGGATTTGCTGCGTTCGTAAACCCTAACAGTGTTGAGTCTTGGCACCTGCGTCATGTATAATGTTGGAAAGATATTATCTGGATGGGTTATATCGCCTTGTGTTCTTGTACTAGCAGGGCTAACAGCTTGCTTGTTCAGGGCTGGTTTGGGGAGGGCCGAACAATGATGGTTTACATTAATAGTGGTGTGGCCCTTACCTCTTCCCTTGGGATCCCTGTCTCTAACGGATTCAGCATATGATCTGGTGTTGTGGGGTGTATTGTCTGTGCCCAGAGGGCCCTGCGGTCTGTGACCTGCTCCTAGGGGTAGCCTGAGAGAAGTTCCCCTGGGGTTCTCTGGTCTAGCCCTATTAGCTGGGATATTAGGTAAGGGTGGCGAGGGTAGAGCAGGTACAACAGGGGGACAATCACGTCTAACTGTAAGAGCCTCAACCTTATCTCCTAGGGATGCCAAATCCCTTTCAAGCTCTTTGATCCTTTCTAGTAATTCCTTATTTGTTGACCCACAAGAACCACAACTAGCCACATTCTTAATAATTTCAATATCACTATGTTCCCTCAATGGGACTGGAATCGTATCTTCGTTTACATGTACAAGGGCTGCAAACCTATTTGAAAAAGGTACCTGGGTATCAGTATCGCAATCCTGTTGTGTCCCCCTAGGGGTTTCAACTAATGTTGCCGATTTAGTGGTAGGATTTAGATGGGATCCCTCTTTGGTCATATCTGGGGTACTATGTACTTCACAAATAGGATGCCTATGGGGGGTTTGCTTATTGAACATAGAAGGAATTACTCTTCTTTGTATCTGAGATAGAGCCTCGTCGAGTGGGCAGGTATCGTTAGCCAGAACTTTGTTATTGTTACCACCCAGGACTTCTCCGCACTCACTGACTATAGCTTCTATTCTAGTCAGCACACAATTAATAACTGCGTGAGGCACTTTCTTGGCTTTTTTCCCTTTTTTGTTTGTAGGTACTCCCCCACCCTCCATGGCCTTCCTTTTCCCCATTTAGAAACGTTAGTGAAGAAACACCCCTCTTTCTAGACTGGTCACACTGTTGAGAGGGGTGGCCCAAAATGTTCACAATTACAGTTCGAGATCTCCACCAGATGACAGCGACGTATTTACAGTACCTTAGGTGCTTGTTAAGCCAGACGCCAGATGAAAAGGGAGGGACCCAGTCCAGCCTCCTCCGGGCCCTGACGGCCACAGACAGCCCGCCCTTTACCCGGGCTTAGCCTGGCGCCCGGCCGCGCGCGTCCCGCATCGCGGGTGTGTGCTGATGAATAAAGCCTCCCGATGGAAAGGGGGAGGGGGTGCCGGTCTGCTGCTGGCCCCGCTGGTTCCTGGGGCTTGGAGTCCTGGGTAATGCCTGCCCCGCTCTGCTGGCCACAAAACACCACTGCTGTGACGCGTCTCCCGAACCTAATTGGAACATGGGTTACTGGAGCCCCAGTAACCCCTTACCAGGCATTATAAATATAAGGAATTGTGGTGGTCCCGTTGGTATAACAATGATAGATCAATATTGATCAGAACTTGGTAGAATATCAGTTTAAATACCAGAATTCATCACCTATGGAGCAAATGAAATCCTAATACTTTTTGTAAGTAGAATCAATAAGTGGAAAGTAGAGTATCACATTACATTCTACTGACAAACCCTGATCTTCACACACATAAATAATTGAATACATATGAAATAAATATTATATAAGCAAAGCAATGCAATCCATAATAGATAAAATCTGCTTAAACATTCATATATGCAACAAATAAATATATGTATAAAAAACTACTGGAATGTCAATAAATAATCAATAAATACAACTATAAAATCTACATTCATAAAATCTCATAAATATTGCTCTCAAAGTATGTCTAAAAATCTCACTATAAATAGGTCGACAATCTGGAATATCTGAAGACATGTAAAAAGATCCTCTGTTACATTCAAACCAAAAAGGCTGTTTCGTATTCAGTTCTGAAATGTATCTAGTTTCCAACTGCCGTAATTTTTCTTCTCTATTTCTGCCTCTTCTACTGGCCAGGATCGAGTCTATGACCAAATATATAAGATCTTTACTTTTAGACTCATGTTTGGCTTTAAAATGCAGCCCAACAGGATATGTATTGTCCTGATTGTTGATTGTCTTCAAGTGCTGTAATATTCTTTTATGCACTTGGAGCTTAGTGCTCCCTACATAAAGTAGATTGCACGGACATGATAATACATATATTGCAAATTCAGTCTTACATGTAAGTACTTTGCCAATTTTGTGTTTTTTCTCATCAAAGGGAGTAATGTAAGTTATTTTATTCTCACCCTGTTGGCATGCCTTACATGTTTTGCAATTAAAAAAGCCAGTGTGGGTTTGCAGCTAGTTAGATGACTCAATAACTTCAGGGCTTGTTTTAACTAAATCGTCTTTCATAGAGCGACTTCTGCTGTAGGTTATGGACGGTCTTTTAGGTAATTTTCGGTCTATTATGGGGTCACTAAGAACCAAAGGCCAGTTGCGAGATATTATAGATTCAATTGTTGACTGTATTGGATTATGATTCTAAATTCTTTATCAGTTTCATCAGTGTTGGTTTCTGCTCTAATGGATAAGGTATCAGTTCTAGATTCTGTCTCCAATAATAACTCATATCTACTCTTCCGCATGGATTTATTGATGGTATTATCTATGACCAGTTCCGAGTATTCCCGTTCTTTGAACCTCTGTTTACTCTCAGCCTGGGCTTGGAGTAAATCATTGTCCTCAGCCAAAGCATTTCACCATAGAGGATACTGGTTACTAGATGTTTAACATGGGAGTTACTCGCATGGAGTATCGATTTTCCAGCAGTTTTCCTGCGATATTGCTTTGTTTCGATTATGTCATTATCAATATATACCACCGTATCAAGAAAACTCACAGTTGACGAGCTGATATTAGCAGTAAAATGTAAATTCAAATCATTCACATTAATAGCCTGTATAAATTCATTAGCCTCATCGGTGTTGCCATCCCATATAACAAAGAAGTCGCCAATAAAGCGCAGCCATAGCTTTACATTAGTTGTCATAGATACCTGATGTTCAGTCATGAGGACCAGCTCCTCCCACCAGCCCATGTGAAAACATGCATAGCTGGAAGAGAAGCCGGCCCCAATCGCCACACCCAGTTGTCTATAGAGAAGATTGTTGAACATAAAAATATTGTTCGAGAGGCAAAAATCAACCGTTTCTACGACCATTTTCTTATGGTCTCTCATATTGCCCATTGTTTTGTCCAAAAAAATAATCCAATGCCCTCAATCCCTCAGTGTTCTGGATACTCGTGTAAAGTGAGCTAACATCAAGAGCGATGAGCAGGTAACCTTGTTTCCATACAAAGTCCTTAATTCTACGCAGGAAATCGCTTGTGTTGCTTGCATACGATGGTAGGGCATTGACCAAATTTTGCAAAAAGAGATCTACATATTGAGATGTATGCTCAAAACATCCATTTCTTGCAAATATAATAGGTCTCCTGGGTGGATTTTCACAGTCCTTGTGAATTTTGGGCAAAAAATAAATTGTGGGTACCACTGAATTATTGTTCTTCAAGAATTTGAATTCTTGTCCTGTAATCAAACTGTTAGATTTCCATGTCGACAGTTTTTATAAAAGGCTAGCTTACCCGTCGCACGTTGCTGCGACCTAAGAAGAAAGGAAATTCAAGGAAACTCGTTATGATAACATTCAATCTACAGTGAGTCATTTTTATTGAAACGTATTCATTTTAATATGGAAAACATTTCAAAGTGTCGTTTTAATTCTATTTATTTATTCGAGTGCTTGTGGATACACAATATTTTTGGTTTTCCCGTCTGGTGCGTACACGAATAAATCAGAATCTTTTCCGACGCGTGAGCTGGCCACATACAGTTGTCCATGTGAGAAGCACGGATTCTCCAAATCTAGTCCACGCACTTGCAGCGATTGTCCTTGTGCTTTGTTGGTTATTGCAAAAGCGAGTCGCACCGGAAACTGTAAACGTTTGAATTCAAATGACATATCTGTTGGGATCATTGGAATATGTGGCAACAGTACATCTTCCCCCTTGAATTTCCCATTCAAAATTGTAGCTTCAATGACATTGTTAATCATCTTTTTCACTCTCCGTTGGTCAATTGTTTCATTCGAACAGGCTTGAGTAGTGCGTATTTGATCGGCTTCCAATCTTGATTCTTGTTGCACTCCTGTTTCATTCGAGCGGGCTTGAGCAGTGCGTATTCGATCGGTTTCCAATCTTGATTCTCGTTGCTCTCCTGTTTCATTCGAGCGGGCTTGAGCAGTGCGTAATCGATCGGTTTCCAATCTTGATTCTCGTTGCTCGTTCGTTTGAGAAGAACGGGCTTGAGCAGTGCGTACTCGATCGGCTTCCAATCTTGATTCTCGTTGCTCGTTCGTTTGAGAAGAACGGGCTTGAGCAGTTTGTATTCGAACAGCTTCTAATCTTGCTTCCCGTTGCTCGTCTGTTTCTGAAGCTCGTAATGCCTTTTTCTTTCTTGCTTCAGATGTAGATCGACCAATCGATTTCCGTTGGGGGGTCAAAACTGTTGATGATGCTTGCAAATTCCCTGAAAATAAATTAATTGAAAATTCAGTAGTCGAAACATTATGAGGGTCCTGGGGGGCCGTAATTTAAAAAGCAATTATGCCAGAAACCTTCGCGGGAGTGTACTCAACAACTCCCCAAAGTTTCATGGCGATTGGATGAATGGTGTAGTAGTGCATAAAGGACAAACAGACAGACAGACAGACATTCATACAATCATTTTTATATATATAGATTGCATACATTCATTTGAGTTCTGATCCATTGCATCTGGTGTAGCAGGTACTGTCATTCAGTTGTTTGTAGGCTTCTTTAGAGTAGACATCAGTACTATATTTCCACCTTTGTCAGAGGCACAAATCACAATTTTGTTGTTCTCCTTGAGTTTTGACATCAGGGTATTGTAGTCAGATTTTTCTTTGATGTATTTAGGTTTGCCTTTGTATGTCTTGATGTTTAGATCCTTCAATTGCTCAGCCACCTGATCATGAAATAAATCAATCGAGTCATGTAACATGACCGTATTAAATGTTGACTTTGGCTTAAAGTGTGTCAAAGGATGTTGAATTTGATTAACGCTGCACTGTGTGGATGGGCCTTCAAAATGCTTTTGAAGAGGAGCAGGAAATGTATTTTCAGAACAATTTGTTGCTGACTCTGGGTCCCATAATTCCTTCATTTCGTTCAAGAAAGATGATTCTGACTGGGTGGCTTCTACAGAGGTTGATGAACTTGTTCCCCTTCTGCTGAAAAATCTTGTTTCTTGTTGTTTTTGTTCAGCAGATGGTATTTCTTTAGTTTTAACTTGCGAGTACTTTTGAACACATCAAGTCTAGTTTTCACATATTTGAAACTACTCGCAGGACAGTAAGTTAACCCCAGACTAAGTATTTTTTAATCATTGTCATATATACCAGCCTGCTGTGTCAGAATCCGGTTATTTATCTTGAACTGGAATTGGTGTTGATATATATATGCGATGACATCATATGGAGTTGTGAATGGAGCAGTGCCATTGTGACGTCCTCATCGATGTGAGAGAGCAAAGCAGAAGTTTCCGTGGAATGCTAGTACAAGAGTAACTCAAACAGGTGAGGAATCCACAGGCAGATGTATCCATCAGAAACAAATGTTAATCACAATTTGTCCATTTTGTCTTACTTTTGCCATTTCTTTTTAACTAAATATTATTTTATTTTTATTTTATTTTTGCTTATTCTGTGTTTTTTATGTTATTTTTTATTTCTTTATTAATTTTATATTCCCATGTTCAAGTTAATCATAATTAACCACCTCTCAGTCATAATTACAATCTTATTGCACCAGTCAGTGACTGTCTTCTGAGTAAAGTGCCTGTGCAAGAATTACGTGCCTGAAGAATTCACTATAAATATTCCAATACAATTTAAAATTAATTGCAGTAAGGTGCAAGTGCATTGGGTAAACTCAATCGTACTCTCTCAAAGGGCAAGTGCAAAAATTCATATTTGTCAAATTACACCAATTGCTAGTGAAGATATTCACATAAATACATAAAAAAAGAGAGAAATTCTTGGCAAGTGCCCGATTTCTATGTATTTGACCTACCTTCAACTGTACTTATAACATATATATATATATATATATATATATATATATACAGGGAACATACACGCATGCTTCTTTGTATGATAAAATACTGCCTTAAGAACAACATCTTTTTATTTAACGGTGAACTGTACAGACAGGTCAGTGGCTCAGCAATGGGTTCTTGTTTTTCACCCAGCTTGGCCAACCTATTCATGGGTAAATGGGAGAAGGACATTCATTCTGATCCCATGCTACAACAAGACTTCGAGAATGTAGTAATGTGGCTACGCTACATTGACGACCTCTTTATTGTTTGGAGAGGTACGTTAGAAGAGGCAGATCTGTTCATCGACAAACTCAACCGTAATGATGCCAACATTGTCCTCAGTGGGAACAAAAGCCTGACTGATACAGAATACCTTGATGTCAAAATTGAGATCACTGACCACAAGGTGCATACCAAACTTTTCCGCAAAGCTACGGCCGGAAACAGCGTTTTGCACGCTCTCAGTAGCCATCCTGAAAGTCTGAAATGGAGCATTCCATTCGGCGAACTGTTGCGGGCAAGACACAATTGCAACAATGACAAGGCTTACAGAGAGGAAAGCGAGGTCATACTAGACAGATTTAAGAACAGGGGTTACCCTAACTGGGTACTCAAGAGAGCCAAGACTAGAGCTGACTCTATAAAAAGGGCTGACACTATTTGTGATAAACCAAACAGTGAGAATGATGAGGACAATGTGACCAGACTCATTTTGACCTACAGCACTGATTTTCAGGCTGTTAGAAAATAATATCTAAGAACTGGGAAGTCCTAAGAAATGATAACGTAATTGGCAAAGAGTTACCCAACAGACCCAGCATCACGTACAGACGTGGTAGGAGTATCAGGGACATGTTGGTCCACAGTGACATTACCACGTACCCTCCTGCAAATGTACAAGGTTTAGATGGTTTCTTTCCTTGTGGCCATTGCAAGGCCTGCACCAACAGCAAATCATGCAAGGAAGTGTCCTACAATGGGATTAACAAGAGAATTACCCCTTTTCTCACATGCAGTTCCACATTTGTGGTGTATGCAATCATTTGCACATGCAACAAATGGTATATAGGCAGCACCACATGCATGGCCAAGAAGCGCATTCTGGAGCACACCAGAGCCATTACCAATTTTGACCCCAAATACCCTGTGGCTAGACATTTTAGGGAATATCATTACTCTAATGTCAAATACCTAAGTTTCATTATTCTGGAACAGATACCCTTGAATCCTAGAGGAGGTAATAGGGTTCTGAAACTTCGACAGAGGGAATCTGGATTGATTATAGATTTCCAGAGTAAGACTCCGGGGGGTCTCAACCAGGATGAGGAACTGGCTGTGCATTTAAAAGAATGATTTTGTGATCTGTATAGTTTTTACTGCACGTTCTTTGATGTCTTCCATACCTTAAGATGATAGTAGCTCCATGAATAACAGTTATATGTATGTTAGCATGTTAGTATGTTTCATGTTACATTACATTTTTTAATTGTGCACATATTTATTTTGTTGCAGGAGCAAGAGAGGGGCCCTTTTTTCATCGTCACTTCACTTCACGGGAACCCTCCCTTCTCTTCTCCAGCGTTGGCACTTTATGGGCACTTGACTGTTTGAGAGACAGAAAATCACAAGGACGGTAAAATATTCCCACTTTTGTATTCGAGCACTTGCGAATACTTGATCTGGCCCTTGCAGGACATGAGGAATGTGCTGTTCGTTTATTGATTTACAGAGCGGGCTGTTCTGTTATAACATTTGGACTGTGAAGGCACATGCCGATCTGTACGCAATGGGCGGTACAGGGGGCGGGGTCCGTTGGGGCTCCACAGTCACATGATCGGCACCATCGTAATGCGTTTATTTTAAATGTATGCAGCATTTTGGGGGTTTATTACTACCTGCTAAATACATGTGAACCTTCACAGACTTCCTTGCAGTGTTAGGATCCATGCTGGTTATATTATGAGTTTTAATTTTGGTTCGTGACATTTTTACGATACAACCAGTTATTCATTGTTGTTTGAAGGATTAAGATTACAGCACCTCTAGTACATGAACGCTTGTGAATTCAACACGCGGATCAATGTGTAGTTGGGTAAATTAACTGATGTGTGGAAAATGAATACCAGTCCCATGTTTATGTTTATGGTTTTACTACTTTAAAACTATGCCTCTCAAACAGCTTTCCACGTGATCAAGCCGTTTTACGGTGAAACGCGTTGTGGAATAAACAGCACTTCTTGAATTCCGGTGTTTACCTCTTCATTGTCCTGAGAGCGTGCTTCCTAAGTCTGCTTTGGTTTTCAAACGATATATATATATATATATATATATACCAAACGGAAGGACCACAAGCTGGTAGTGCCGAGACCCTACAGTAAAACAGAGAAACTTCCGATGCGACTTTAGGATGGGGATGTGAAAATACACATACTGTAAATTGATCAACACCATCCAGTCTTCCTGCTGCAATGCCAGAAGAACCTGAGCTAGGGTCAATATCTTGAACTTCTCCTGTTTGAGGTAAAAGTTCAAAATCCTGAGGATTGGCCTCAACCGCCTGTCCTTTATGGGCATCCGAAAATACCAGGAGTAGCATCCCTGACCCCTCTCCTGCTCTGGGACCACCTCTATCGCACCTTTCGGCAATAAGGACAGAACCTCTTGCTACAGAAGCAGCAAATGGTCCTCCGAACAACAGCCCTGCCGGGAAGGGTAAGGAGGGGGAAACTCCTGGAAAGTAAGGGCGTACCCATTTTCTACAATATTCAAAACCCAAAGATCCAATGTAACAGATTTCCAATTTGATAGAAAATGGGGCACCCACCCTCCCACAGGACCCACATGCTCCAATATGCGGGATCTAGGGATGCTTCCCTGCAGAACCAGTGGTGGGGACAGGGGAGGAGGAGGAGGAGACCTGTTGGCAAGCAGCTCCTTGCAGATGACCTCTTCCTTTCCCTCTATATGAACAGTAAAGAGGATTCTGTTGCTGCTGCTGCTGCTGCTGTTGTTGTCAGCCATGAAAAGGAACAGTCTTCACAAATTGTTTCACTTTGAGTGCTATGTACATGACTGGACTGTCTGTGATTAAAGTAGTATTAATAGGGTCGTTGACTGGGGGAGCGATGGTCCTCACTGGTTCTAATACGTTATTGTTCAATAATGCTGATTCCTAAATTGCACAGAATTTTATTGAATTGCTGCAGTATGGGACACACCGGGGGCATGGGTGGGATAGGAGGGTGGCGGAGGTGGTTTTGTTCCTTTAATTATGTTTTGCTTAAGAGTCGCAGACGAGCCTTTTGGACATTAGCCAGTGATGAATCCTTACTTGGTCCTGTATCCCACCCGTTGTATACGTATAATGCTATTTAATCTAGGGGATTATTTATGTTCCCTTTCCTGAATTGGGGGGAGTAGATAGATCGCTAATTAGTGACAGCTGATGATCAGAAGACTACTGTGTACCTATGACTCCTGTAACAGATTATGTTTTGTTGGGAAAAAATTACAATAAAAATATATTTAAAAAAAAAAAAAACACTATTCCCAAACCCCTGGAACTTCCGGAAACCATAGCCCATAGGCTGAATTGCAAACCTTAGGACCTAGCAGTAGCCCTGCTCTCCTAAAGCCTCTGTAAGGCAGAGTCAGCCTTGGTTTCAAAAAGCCTTGATCCTTCAAAGAAAGGTCCAACAACATGGCCTGGACGTCTGGAGAGAATCCTGACCCTCTCAACCAGGCGTGTCTCCTAGTCACTACCGAAGAGCCCATCACACTGGCTACAGAGTCCGCTGTATCCAGGACTGATTGGATGACCTGACGGGCTGCAGCTTGAGTGTCCAATAACAGCTTGGTGAAATGACCTTGATCATCATCTGGCAACTTGAGAATTACTTCCTTGGCCGAATCCATAAGAGCATGTATGTAGCGCCCCATCAAACATGTAGCATTGGTGGATTTCAAGGGCATGCTAGCCGACGAAAACACAGTCTTTGCTGATTCCTCTAGCTTCTTTGAGTCCCTGTCCCATGGGGTTGTAGGAAAGGAACCAGCAGACTGTTTTGAAGAACAAGAAGCCAGCACCACAAGGTTCTCAGGTGAGGGGTGCGATGATAAAAATTCCGGGTCACCTGGTGCCACCTTATAGCTCCTTGCTACTGACCTTGAAACAGCAGGGGCAGACATTGGCTTCTGCCATACATCCAAAATAGGATCTGTGAGCGCCTCATTAAAAGGAAGCAAAGGCTCTATAGCACAAGAAGGGGGATGCAGTACCTCTGTCAAAATATTTGATTTGACCTCTTCTTTTACCTTTTCTGTTACCTACACAGAATGTTGGACAAGGATGTAAACTACAAATTTGCTTCTGGTGTTGTAGAATTCGCGATTGTTCCATGGGTCCTTCAATAAAGGTGATTGGATCTCTTTTTATTGGGACCATGTTGAAGGCCTTGCATTTCTGGCACTTAGCAAAGCCCGAACTGGCCCTCAACCAACCGTCCATATTGACCACCTCTGGGCTGCTTACCACCAAATCCTGTCTCATTGATTTTGCCCTTCTAATTGTCAAAAGAGGTCTATGAGATGTGATACTACCTAGTATGGGATCACTCTTCACTAGATGCCAATGTCTATTCATGGATTTTCTCACTTTCACATGATAGACATTGTACCTAGTGATCATGCATAGTTCTTCCTTGTCCTTCCTTTTTTTAATCCCTCCTGTATTCCTTGAGAACAAAAGCAAACTCCTGTAATGCTCTCCACTCTCTTGTTCTGAGCCTGATTTAGAACTTGCGTACTGTATCCCCTCTCTGTAAATCTCTCTGTCAGTTGAATCTGTGCTTACCTCAAGGAAGTAGGCTTACTGCAGTTTATTTTCATTCTTAGATGTTTTGCATTTGGAATACTTTGCTTAAGTTTCTGTGGATGAAAACTACGAGAGTGCAAGTTTGAATTCCCTGCTCTGGGTTTCCTATGTGTTCTTGTATGTATTTTGTTGTCATTTATGAATACCTCAAGGTCCAAGAAACAAACTTCAGATTTACTGACGGTGCTGGTAAAATGTAGATTCAAAGAATTGTCATTTAGTGTCAACACAAATGACTGTACTGATTCCTGTGAACCTTTCAACAGGATGAACAAGGCCTCTATAAATCTTGTCCAGAGAATGACATTCTCTGACCACTCCCTGGCATGTTTGACTCTGAGCACCTGCTCCTCCCACAAACCCATGTGTAGGTTGCCATATCTTGGGGCGAAGCAGGTGCCCATGCTCGTGCCCGTCATCCGTCTAAATGTATCTTTGCCGAACATTAAGAAATTATTTTGCAAGCACCATCTAGCCTTTTCAATTAGCATCTCTGCCTGTTGGTATAAACCAATTGGTCTTAGATTTAGAAAGTGTCTCATGGCCCTGAATCGATCCTCATGAGAAATGCTGGTATACAGCGACGTTACATCAGGTGTCATCAGAACAAAAGACTCCTCAGGAATTCCCTTTATCCTGAATATACGAAGAGAAACCACAAACAAATTCCTGCAGAAAGTGGTCTATGCACCGGGAGGTGGCCTCAAATAAGCTTCCAATGGCCGAGATAATAGGTCTCTCGGGTGGAGTATCCCAATTTTTATGTATTAGGTACAATATTGGTTTAATGGGAACATCTACCTTCAAATACAGGTATTCACTCTGGGAAATTAAACCTGTTTCCTTCCACCTAGCTAAGTCTTTGTGAAATTCATTTTTTATTTCAACCAAATGTGTTTGTGATACTTTCCGATAACACTTGATGTCCCATAGCTGTGTATTTGCTTTGCTATTGTACATACTTAATGGCCACAACACGATATTTCCTCCCTTGTCTGACTGACATACCACAATGTCTTTCCTTGATTTAATCTTATTCCTAACTTTTAATACCCTTCATCCTGTTTTAAATTTCTTTTTCAAAAATTCTCCCTAGACATCACAGAAAGATCTTTTAAATCAGAGATTGCAAGAAGAGGATGGATTCCCAGACACTACATATCCCAGCATGCTTCAGGAACAATACTCACCTGCGAGGCACTGTGGAGGGAAATTAAGTAATCAGTGTACTAATAAAAAGATGAGTATGGGAATGTCTGCAAAACTTCAGTAAAGCCTATGACTAAGAAGCAGGGGCTCCAAAACACGTAAGTTATAGAGAGAAATCATAACTGTTAAATGCCGGTTCCCCTGACAATAAAGATTCTTTTCAATCAACTGCTGTGGATTGCATCCTCATCTTTGGACACAATGGAAGCATATATATCAAGAGAGATCTCTTTTTTATGCAAGTGTGGTTGGGTACAACGATCAGCCCCCAAGGAACCACACATATATAAAAAAAAAGTGAAGGAAGAAATTGCACGAATACAGAACGAACTTTGTAAACCGGAACATTTCAAAGATAAAGATTTCATAGATAAAAGTACTAAAGAGATGAATGATAGATTGCGAAAACAAGAAGATACCATCAAGGCGAGAAAAGCGTATAAATTTGTCCGCGACAAACAAGATTACGAACTGGGGCAAATCTTTACGTTTGCATGGAAATTTGATAATCTGCGTAAACAAAAGGGCAATGAAACACAAAAAAGCGCTATGATTCCTAAAAACCCCGACTTGGCGACCAGCGATTCAAATTTATCAACACGGATGCCAGTCTGGCATCAAGTGAGGAAGACTCTGATGATAGCAACCCTGGTGCAAAACGAGGGGATCTAGGTCAACTCACCCTGGCGGAAGAACTCGAATACATCAGAATGCAGCGCAAACAGACATTACGCAATAAAGGGAAAGAGGCAACCGAACCGGTACTGGAGGAAGAAATTTTTTAAAATGAAAATACGATAATCAACCTAAGTGATGTGGTCCTTAATGAGGCCGAAAAACAACTCCTATCATTGGGATTATCTTTCAGCCCAGAAAGTAACTTTGGATACAGTAGCACACGCGTGAATGTGTTTAAATTCATTCACAAAATCAAATTAAAAAAATATTTCACCATCAAAAATAATCTGACTACACAACAACAGCAGAAAAATATGCATACAAGCAACACCATTGCTTCAGGTCGCCTACAAGCCAAAGATGTATCCTTAATGCGTACTTGACACTGTCTCAAAGAAAATATTGATGATATTTCTGGGACACAGGAGGCAGCTGACAAAGCAGGAGTTGACATAGCTAGGCCGGGGACTAGTCCGTTGAAACCAATATCGACGTTTGTCCCTAACATGCCGCGTGATGCCATAGACATCTATCATGACCGGGTGACCGAAGAGCTCAAAAAGTTAGAACATAAAGTCCAATCCCAATATAGTCCACCAAACAAGAAAATGAAACCATATTTTGCCCTAATGAAGAAACTGAAGAATGATAACACCATTGTGATCAATAAATCAGACAAAGGGAGAAACGTTGTATTATGGGACAAAAAAGCCTACATCAAAGAGGACCATCGCCACCTTCATGACACTGAATGTTACTCAAAAGTTAATATGGCATCAGTAAAAACTATTCAGAGAAATTACAAAGATGATCTTCTTCAATGGAAGAGAGACGGTCTCATTTCTAAGGACGAATTCAACTTTTTAAACAAAGACTTCCCCACAATACCCAACATCTATTTTCTACCTAAAGTACACAAGAACGAAATACCGGTCACTGGGAGACCTATTGTGGCCTCCATAAACAGTACTTTTGAAAACACCTCAAAATATATTGACTTTTTCCTTCAAGAGTTCGTAATCAATTTAGCGGCCTACATTAAAGATACAAATTAAAGATACAACTGACTTTTTGTACCAACTCAACAATTGTGGGTGGTCTAGTGAATACTTATTGCTTACCATGGACATATCCACTCTCTATACTAGCATTTCTCACGTAGATGGGATAAGAGCGGTTGGATATTATTTGAACAAGAGACCAATTGAGATGCACCGCCATAATGAAATGCTTACCAAGATGATTGAATGGTGTCTTAATAATAACATTTTCATGTTTGAGAACACTATGTATAAACAACTGAGGGGTGTGGCCATGGGGGCATGCTTCTCCCCCAGCTACGCGGGGCTCCACGTTGGCTGGTGGGAGGAGCATGTCCTCAGGATACAACATGATAAAACTTGGTCTGAACACATCATTAAATATTGGCGTTACATAGATGACGTATTTATAATATGGCATGGCACTAAGGTCCAAGCAGAGAATTTTGTGAATGACATCAACTGAAATGAATTCAATTTAAAATTCACATCTCACATAGACTGCCAGACTACCAACTTCTTAGATATCCAAGTGCAAATAAAAGACGATAAAATTGAAATATGCTTGTATAGAAAGCCCACATCTGGGAATACTATTCTACATGCAGACAGCTTCCACCCTAGCCACACCATCGCTAGTATCCCCTATGGGGAATTTTTTAGAATCCATACGACATGTAGCACTGTAGAATCCAGACAACAACACCAATCAGACGCTTTTAAAAGATTGGTAAGCAGAGGCTATGCCCCCAATAATTTGGAGATAGTCATAAGAAGAGCTAATAGCCGTGATCATAACTATCTCCTAGACCCCAACAGGAAAAGACAAGGAGAAGATAATGAAGCTGACAGAAACATTGAGGACAAAGAAACAATTAGTTTAATTACAGGATATAGCAAACAAGCCAATCTGATTAAAAACATCATTAATAAAGAATGCCCAATTGTCCTCACAGACCCCATCCTCAAATAAATAATTCCTGCCATACCCACTATCACTTTTAGGCGGGCTTACTCTATGCGTAACGAGTTGGTCAAAAACAGCCCGAAACCTGCCAAAGCCATGAACTGGTTAGCACCACGCAAAGGTTTTTTTAAGTGCAGTTCATGCTGGGCATGTAAGTTTGGTATTAACACCACGATGTACACTACCCCTTTTTCAGACAAAACAATCGCCTTGAAAGCACACTATACTTGCCGCACTGAATTCGCTGTTTACATTCTTAAATGTAGTTGCAATCTTTACTATGTGGGTAGTACTAAATTACAAGCCCATGTACGAGTGCTACAACATCTTAGAGCGATTGTAGACTCTGACCCAGCCTACCCCGTGGCCCGCCACTTTAAAGTTTTCCATGAGAATAATCCTAATTGCTTACAATACTTTGTTATTGATGCTGTGGTACCCAACATCAGGGGGGGCAACAGGGAAAGACAATTAGAGTCGAAGTACATAATAGAGCTGGACAGTAAGTCCCCGATGGGACTTAATCTTGGGGGAGATATGTACGATTTCCTATAGCCACAACTTGATATTTTTCAGTGCCTTTTTGTTCCCTGTTCAGTCCCGAACTACAGTTGGGCATGTATGCATTTGTCTTGTGTGTTTACATCTGTACTTTTGACTTTATGCGCATAACACTTATCTGACCCTTTCTCCAGAGTTTTTTTTACCCTTACGTGACCTATATCTGAAAATGATTCATATCTCACTCATGACCTTCATTATGCATCGGATGATGCATTAGTGACCCATTGCTTCTGGTTTTTGTAATCTAGTTACAGAGTTTCATTACATGGATTGACTTTAATATTTATTCTGACTTTAATACTTTTTTCCCCTACAGAGACGATATTAATGTCACATTGTGGTCTTACCATTATCATGTTTATGTCGAACATACTCAGCTGCTAAACGAATATGATTTTTCATATTCTACATCCCCGTAGTATAATTGTTCTTAACTTTACACTTTTCCTTTTATATTGCACAGTTTGACACTGGTTAGACACTTTTTTGCACATAATTAAGGAACACATTATGGCGTTTTTTCGCTTATATTGACATTTATACTTTAAGACTACTGCCTCTTTTTTGAAAGTCTGCACATTGATATTCATATGAACTTTGGGGGTCCACCTTGAAGTGTCTCCCTGGTATTTGTACATTTAAAATAATTCATGACGCCACGAGAATGTTAGGGCATCTGGATCTTCATAGTAGGATGTATATCCTTTTTTTAAGAAACGTTTTTTACTGATGCAATTTACAACATCTGTACATCGATGAAATACAATTAGCAATATCGTTTTTTATGTATAAGATATTAATGTTTATAGGCTGTAGCATTTACGAATTAATAACTGCACTGTAGATGTAATACCTTACATGAATTTGGTAGGGAAAAAGATTGTCTCCTTGTGGATGAATGAGCATTTGTGCATTCCCATTTTTTATGTATTCCTTTTAAGGCAATGAACTACAAAACTGCCATGCAAGTATGTTTTCTATGTCAATCATTTGTGTAATGACATCACTGTTTGGCTCCCTTTGTGATTTTTAAAAGTGAGACTCATCGCCCATTTGTTTGCAGTGAGCAAGGACACAGCCTGGTGTCCGAAACGCGTCGAGGCATGCACGCTTTTTGCACAGCAAATAAAAATCTGGTTATCAACCATCATCGTGTCCGTGGTCCTCTTCGGTGTAGCGAGGCACCTGGGAAGTGGAGTGTATATATATATATATATATATATATATATATATATATATATATATATATATATATATATATATATACACACACAGACACACACACACACACACACCTACATATATATATACACACATACATAGAAATACACAAATACATATATGCACACACACATACACACATTATACAAGCACACACACAATACACATACACAAACATACATACACTTAATATATAAACACGCATATTATATATATACACACAATATAAATACACACAATATATATATATATATATAACATATATATATATTGTATATGTGGGCTCACAGCAGGACACTGTATTGCGCCGTGAGGGGAACGGCTGTCATACCTGCTCTTTCCTTTCCTGCCGTGAGGGCAACGGCGTATCCTAACAGGCTGAACAACAACTCCCCGCAGCCCCGGGTCTGGCGCAGCGGGAGCAACGTCACCAACGCGCCCGGTGGCTCATTAAGAGAAGGCTGCACCGAGCGCTCAGGGGGCTCACAGCAGGACACTGTATCGCGCCGTGAGGGGAACGGCTGTCATACCTGCTCTTTCCTTTCCTGCCGTGAGGGCAACGGCGTATCCTAACGGGCCGAACAACAACTCCCAGCAGCCCCGGTCTGGCGCAGTGGGAACAACGTCACCAACGCGCCCAGCGGCGCATTAAGAAAGGGCCACGCATCCCGTCCCTCGGGACATGCGCGGGCGACGCCGGGCTGAGCCCAGGCAGAGGGCGGGCCATTTGTGGCCATCAGGGGCCAGAAGAGGCCGGGACGGGCCACCCCCCTTGCCTACAGGATGGGGATGCGCAAACTGATAACTAAAGAAGGGGAAGGTAAGAATCCCAAGGTGCCCCGCAAATCAGAGACTAATATTTCCTATGTAACTTCAGCTGTGGGGGCACTTAATGATCAAATTGCCAATGTTGAGAAGGAATTGGGACTTGACTTGTCTGCGGACTCAGTACCCACCCTGGATGTTGTAACTCGACCGAGTCCCGCTCCTCCTATCCCCCTAGAACCAGACATCATTGTCGCCAATCCGCAGCAGGGTGTCTTGGCTGAATCGGTTTCCGTGGACACCACACAGAGAGATAGCTCGGGGGGGAAAAAGTCACACGACAATGCAAAACATAGCAGTAAAGGTAATAAAAGGAAGAATTCCCTTATCCAGACCCATGGGAAAGTGGATATTATACCGAACCTTGGCCTCCCTGTTAATGTGAAGGAACTGATGGAAGAAATAATTGAATCCCGCTTGGAGCCTGTACTCGTGAACATTGGCAAGGATATAGTGGACTCTTTGAACCTTTGTGTCGCTAACATTGTTAAGAAATGCGAAAACATTGATACATTCCTGAAGGAATTTAGGGCTCATCTTACAGGTTGCAAAGAAGGCAGCGCCATAGGCGAGATTCAAACCAGGGTGATTAGTCAGGAAATGGACATGGTCCCTGCCACGGGAGCAGACACGCAGATTCAACCTGAAAGACATATACACCAAGAAAAAAGGGCAAAGCTAACCCTGGGGGCTCAACAACAAGTTACACCCCCTGAGGTTGGACACATAAGGACTCCAGACCAGGATCGTCATACTCTCGATCCCTGTACCTCAAAATTACCCATATTGCATCTTCCCCCTCAAGCAGCTCCTTTAGTGGTAATCCTGACTGGAATCCCTTCGCTAAAAAATGGTGCCGTGGAAAATGAGAAAGATCTTTTGAACAGAACTAAAAGGTGGTGTTCACAGTTTAGCAGTGGGAGCATTGATATTGCTTCGAGTATGATTACGGCTAGAAGGGTTGAGTGGGTTGGGAAACGGAGAAAGACCATTCCAGGAGATTGTGTCGTTGTTAATTTCAATAGAGCAAATATTGTGGATACTTTGTTATGGGATGGTTCGGAGCTTGATGGTCAAGGCATCAGGCCACTACCTCTGGGTTATTTTTATCCCTCATTTTTCTACCCACAACCCAAATCACACCCGCCTAAAGTCCTACAGATTCAACGTACCACCTTGAATGATAACAACACTAAAAGTAACTCATATCAATCTCAGAAGGCTTCATTGTGGGCAGCTAAAATGATCACGGCTGGCCAGGCTGATGTAGAATATTGTCCAGAAGTAACACTAACTAATAGATTTTCTGCCCTGTCGAGCCTGGATACTAATAATTAACAACTATCCACTGACTCGGCCGACATAGCAATCTTAGAGCAGATTAGGCAGCTAACATCCCATTCCTCACACAAGATAATCAGTTGGAATGTGGCAGGGCTGAGAAAGAAGGTAAAGGATGAAAGATGGTTACATTTTGTGGTACAGTATGATATAATTGCTCTACAAGAGACCTGGGATACAAGTGACCTTTTTTGTGTAGATGGTTACTGTAGCTTTCCAGTAAAGGATATCCCGGGACTGGGAGGGAGACCCAAAGGTGGTCTATGTATTCTAACTTCACTAAAACTCCCAGGCACATTTAGCAAATTGGTGATTACCTCAGCTAATCTCCAGGGTTTAGAATGGTCTCGCCCTAAACACCCAACGATTTTAATATTGAATTTCTACAATGCCCCAGAGAAGGACACACAGAATACACATCTGAGTACCCTGGCTACTGTTTTAGAAGAATACAAGTGAACACATATTGGTTTATTCGATGCAATTTTAATGGGTGATTTTAATATACACCCTTGTGGATGGGAGTGCCTGGCAAAACAACATATAGGTCCCCCTGGCTCAATTTCCACTCATTTTGAACATTCTCTTCAAGGTGAGATGTTGGAAGATTTACTCGCCAATGTTAACTTATATGAAATTGAGGGAACTTGGGAGGAGGATAGGGCCCCGACTTTCATAGGCAGAGATGCTGAGACAGTAATTGATTACATCTTTGTCTCCCCGGGCATAGTATATGAGGGCGCCTCCCTTGAAGTTGTAGTTTCGGCCTTCAGCGATCACAACCCGCTGGTTTTGACATTACCCAAGGGGGGTGACGCTTACAAACAGAAGGAAGGTGCGGAACGCAATTATGATAAACTTATTCCTAAGGACCAGGGTAGGAGGCTTAACTGGGCCAAGGTGGTCCCAGACACTTTTATGCAGGACTTAGAGAGCAAAGTAAAAGAGGACATGGAAATATGTCTAGATAGCTTGGCTGATGGCAAACAGGTCGTTAACTCCTTTATTAATATCTGTGCACAAGTCAGACACGACCTGAAGTGTAACAAGAAGAGGGACTGTCCAGACTTACAAAGGTGGTTTGATGAGACATGCTCAAAAGCCCACAAAGAATTAATGTATGCACTAAAACAAAAACCAAGAAATCAGGAGCTAGTGGCTCTACTTAGAAAAAAATTATAAACTTACCATGGCTAACCGCAAAAAATGCATCAAAAATGAGGCATGGGAAAATCTTATGTCAATAGACGTTCTTAAAGATAGTTCCAAATTTTGGGCTGTAATTAACCACCCCTATTTCGCTGGCACAAACAATTCGATCATGGATTCCGTGATCCCAGATGAGATTTGGGTTGCGCATTTTAGCAAAATTTATAATAGTGAGGGGGATTACATACCAGTGACGGATCCAGCACATAACTATTTAGTCCCCCTTTCGCCATGTTAAAGAAAATGAGGTTCAGAGGGCCATTGTGGAGATGACGAAAAATAAGGCGCCGGGCCCAGATGGTGTGCCCGCAGATCTTTATAGGACCCCCTTGGAGTTTTGGACTAAGACTCTTACAAATGTTTTTAACTCCACAATTACATCAGGGTTCCCTTCGTCTTGGGCCACTTCATCCATTATACCCGTGTTTAAAAAAGGTTCAAGATCTGACCCTGCCTGTTACAGGCCGATCTCTCTGATTGACTCTGCCGTTAAAATCTTGGGCAGAGTCATTCTGCAGAGACTCGGAGAACACCTGGAAGGGAGGAAGGTCCTCTCCGAATTACAATATGGGTACAGGGCCAAAAGGGGCACACTTGACCAATGCCTTAACCTCCACATGTTAATTAGCAAATACACCTTGGCTAAGGAGGGTCTGTTATATATGACCTTTATGGACCTCTCATCGGCCTTCGATTTGGTCAATCGTACCAAACTCTGGACGATTTTAATTAATATAGGGATATACCCGCCCTTGGTAAAAAATTTAGTGGCCCTGCACCAAGACCTGCGAGCTTCGATTAGAACTAATAGAGAGGGAGCATGCACCAGTTCTTTTAGATCGAAACGAGGCGTTAGGCAGGGGTGCATTTTGGCACCCCTCCTATTCACCTTATACATAAACTCCCTTGAATTAACCCTGAACGCGTGGGGGATTATGTAGTCTCTGTACTCCTCTGTACTCCTCTACGCGGACGACGCGGTACTACTGGCCCGCACCGGGGTAGGGCTGCAGAAACTCTTGGTAGATTTTGGGGAATTTATGTCCTCTTTGGATTTACAGATAAATAACAAAAAATCGCACCTCGTGGTAGCTGGGAAATGTCTAAAAACTGCAAAGATAAGAAAGTTTTATTGCAATGGGGAAGAGATCTCCAAGGTCCCGGTTTTTACGTACTTGGGCGTCATTTTTGACGAAAGGGGCACCTGGAGGCCACAACTAAATGCTAAAGGCAGAGCTGTCACCAGATCAACTTCAGCTTTATTGAGCTTCGCAAAACGACTCGGATCGCGCCCAATAGAAGCCCTGTTGACAGTTTACAAGTCAAAGTGCCTTTCAATAGCTAAGTATGGTGCCTCCATATGGGGATTTTTACCACAAAGCAAACTTCAGGTGGCGGAAAATAAATTCCTTAGATCTCTGTTAGTGGTGCCTCAATCTACCCCAGTACTCTCAGTGCACACAGAGCTGGGTCTTGGTTTTATTAGCGATCAGTTACAGCTGGCACCTTTGACCTGCTGGGCTAAGACCTGGCTGAATTCTGAAATCAGTCTAAACCACTCTATTCTTAAAGACTGCATGGCACTGGATGAAGTTAATAAAATCCAATGGTTGGTCTACATCAAAAATACTCTTTGTAAACTGGGGAGGCCTGATCTATACTTTGCCCCGAGCTGGATTAAGAAGGGTGATGTTTTATGGATCAATGAAAACTTTTTGGGTCGAGTGGAGCTGGAACGGGAGGCAGCTGAGGTTCAGAAACCGGGAGTCAGAGCTAATTACATTCTGCAGACTACCCCAAAAATGGAACCCTATCTGAATATCGTTACCCGACCCTTCCATTGTAACCTCCTTGTGAGATTTAGACTTAACATCATCCAGTATTCCTTGGGGAACTATCCAGTTTGGGGAAAATTAGATCTATCTATCCCCTGTAGCTGTGATAATTTTTCAGATCAACCACTGTTGCACTTTATTATGTTCTGTGGACATTATGAGGACTGTAGGAAACAGTTTTTAGGTCCAATCCTGAGAGAAGCAGGCTTTACACAAGTTCGGCCTGCACTCCGCTACCTACAGCTCTTGAGCAGTACCAGAGTAATATTTGGGGTTGCAAGTTTCTTGGTCGCAGCTATGCGTATTAAGTCTAAAAAACTAACGCTAAATGTTCCTTAACATGTATTTTTAATTGATAGCTATTACCTCTTAAGATTAAATGCTCTAGCCTATGTAAATATATGAAACTGATTTTTTAAATGTAATAATTGTTTTTTCTTAAATACATGAATTGTCTTGTTTTATATATATGATGGAAATTGCTTTTGTGATTTTAATTAATCGAATAAAGTACGTTTTGACTTGACTTGTATATGTGTGTGTGTGTGTGTGTATATATATATATATATATACACACACACACACACACACACACGCACACACACACACACACACACATATATGAGATCCCCTGCTCTCCTTCGTCTTAGAGCCATACGTGCCTTCGCAATATATATGCAACTTTTAGGCAGCAACAAAAATGTCAAGCTAACTCTTGTGATTATCTTCCAGCTAGAGCGAGAGATTGGACTTTTGTCTATTGGCAGTTTTGACATGCCATAAATTTGCACAGAGGGTAATGTGACTGATGCAAAGAACTGATCTGTATTTTATGTGGATAGCTAAGAGAATCAGAATAGGCAGTTGTTATCAGCGCTTTAAAACAAATCAAATGTATGTGAGAGAGGGGCTATTGGGAGATGAGGGGCACTTTTGCTGAGTGGTAGTGAGGGAATCCAAGGATGAAGTCATGGGAGGGGAGCACACCAACAAATGACTGTCGCACTAGGCGCCACCAGCGCTATGGCTGTGATGATGGGTATGAGGCAAGGTGAAATAATAGTGTGTCTTTTTTTGCTTTTCAGTGTCTTTGGAGAACTTGCTGATTGAGGGGAAAAAGAGAAGATAAGTTGACCAAGGTTATTTACTGTTGCACACATCACTGAGAGACCAACAGTTTGCGAATGGATGGATGGATGGATGGATAGGTTTTTATATAGCGCAATATCACCGCCAGGTCTCAAAGCGCTTTGCATTGGGAACCCGTCCTGGTTTTTCCCTGTGAGATAGCCCCTACTGGGTACCCCCAAGGTGAAAGCCAGGCATCCTGCCGCAGGGGGCCGTAGTGGAGATTAAGCAAGCTATTGCCCAGAGTTGCAGAGTGTGAACCTGTGATTCGAGTTGGCACCGAAGCGAGAATTACCGAGTCCGTGGACATTTTGGGCTCAAGACCCTGCCGCGTCGGGAATTGAACCCTGGTCCCGGGTCTGATCTCAGCGTCCGGGTCTGCCTCCTCTAACCAGTGAGCCACACTTCTCCAACAATATATCTGCCTGCTAAGCAGTCGCGGACGGTATGACTCGCGGGTTGGCAGGTTGCGCTGGAGTCTCGTGAGGGGGTGGATTAATTTAAAAAAATTAAAATCAACATACCTTTCCGGGTCCCGCTCCGTTGCAGCTCCTGGCTGGATCCCGTGGTAAGGAACAGGAAGCAAGAAGCCTCCCTCCCCAAAGCCAATCACAACGCTGCAATGGCAGCAATGTGATCGGTGGGGTGTGATTGGTGGGGACGGCACCCAGCCGGGCGCTTATGGGAAGGTCATTTTCCCTATGTAGGCTACATGCAGTTTAGATAGAGAAAAGGGAGAGTGTGCATGGCTGGTTTGGTCGGCCCCAGAGGGCCAACCAAACAATCAGGGCCCACAGCATTGGGCTAGCCACTCCTCCTCAGCTTTTGAGCAGACCCACCCACACCCAACAAAATACTTCTGCTTTCTCGCAGTGCGTGCAGCAGAAACATAAAATGGTAGCTTTACCATTTTATGTTCATGCTTATCGCACTGTGAGAAAGCAGTTGGGTGACGCTCCTCCGCCCTAATGGAGGTGTCGCCCCTGCTTCTACGTAGGATAGTGTTTTGGACAGGCGGTTTTAGACAGTAGCAGAGATGGTGTTTCGCTGGATGACTGCTGCTCAAACCCTAACTCTGGTTATGGTGAACAGCTCTGATGCAGGATCAGAGATGGAGACAGCAGATACTGAGACAGCACCTGAGGGAGAGGACAATGAAGCAGTATCTGGAGCTGATTCGTCAGTTGGCAGAGTCCCATCTGACGAGTCATCTACCAGCGATTTGGTGAGGAACGATGATGACAATCATTCTGTCCCTTTCCAAGCACAGTCTGTGAAGCGCGACAAGAGTAGCAGGTTAGATCAACCCTGAGAGCAGGCACATGCGGCGGCAAGCACAGACGGAACCCCACAATTGGCAGCCCCACAATTTAGTTCAGCCCCAAATTCTGGCTGTCACTGGCGACACTGGATGTAAAGTTTATACGGCCAACTTTTTGCCAATTGACTAAGTCCATCTCTTTTTGGATGTTGACTTCCTTGAGAAAATTGTGCAGACACAAGTTTGTGTGCTGAACAATTTCTGAGAGAGCATGTAGGTACTCTAGGGCCCCGTTCTAGGGCACATCAGTGGACTCCCACTTCACTGGAAAACTTGAAGACATTTTTGCGACTTTCCCTCAAAATGGGGTTGGTTAATGTAGAAACCAACCATGCAGTTCTACTGGTCTACTTGCACGATTTGGGTAACACCCATCTTCACACAGTACATGAGCAGACAACATTTTAAGCTATCGCAGAGCAGTCTACAATTTAATGACAATTCTGCTGCATTGCCCCGGAACCATCCAGACTATGATAGTTTGCTCAAAATTCGGCCTGTAATGGAATATTTGTCTGCCAGGTTTCCAGAGATTTATATTCCTGGAAATATAGCCATTGATGAGTCCTTGGTCCGGTACAAAGAGCTGCTGTTGTTCAGACAGTACATTATGAGCAAAGGAGCTTGCTATGGAATCAAGCTATACATGCTGTGTGAGAGCTCTACTGGCTATGTGTACAGCTTGAGATTATAAACAGGAAAGAACTCAACTCTAAACCCTGTAAGTTGCCCTTCCATGCTATGGTTCACAGGAAAGATTGTATGGGAGCTTGTCCAGCCACTCCTTCACCATGGTTATATATAACCTTTATATAGACAATTTATTTTTGGGAGTAGAGCTTTTGAGTGAGCTCTACAAAGCTGGCACTGTGGCCTGTAGTACAGTTCATTGTCGCCGCAAGGGATTCCCAAAGGAGCTGGTTTGCCAAAAGCTCAAGAAATTCCAGAGCACTGCATTGCGTTCCAGCGAACTGCTCGCAGTCAATTTCTCAGATAGGCGTGATGTGTGCATGCTCACAACAATTCATGATGTAGTGTACTTGTATAGCGCACGAATCGACCCCAGCTGGGGTATCTCGGCGCTTGTACGAATACCGCTGTGGAACCCATCCTGGCTTTTCCCTGTGAAGTGCCCACTCCTGGGCACCCCCAAGGTGAAGCCAGGCATCCTAGCGTTGTTGGGGCCGTTGTGGAGATTAAGCAAGCTATTGCCCAGAGTTGCAGAGTGGGACCCATGATTAGAATAGGCACCGAGGCGAGAATTATCAGGTCCGAGGAAATTGAGCCTGTCAGGTTCGGCTTTAGGCTTCTTCGGGGCTGAGTTGAGAGTCCAATACCTGGCCCTACCAAACCACCTCAACGTTCGATATGCATTGATACGAACATATGAGATAATTCAACGGGGCGCGGGAAAGGAAGGGGACAGCGGGGAGGGAGATCTGTAACGACAAATAACAACAGATTAGCACACCCTATCTCCCTCACTCTATACAGGGTATTCTACAGTGGTCTTCACTACCCAAGGAACCTCCCACTAGGTGTGAGTAATACCTGTAAAGAAAAATACACAAGGCTTTAATCCTAGCGGAGACACTGATGTGGAGGAGGTAAGAGGACTTGTACCCAGCTGCAAGACAAAACATACACGGTATAACATATACTGTTTGTAGGGAATCCTAAATGACTGACGTATAGCAGCACGTACCCTCCACATACCCTGAATATTGCTTCATATCTACTTGTATGGGTACACCATAAGCCCTTCTCTCAAGACCCCTCCTGTCTCCTGCAGAAACGAAAACAAGAGAATAATAAATTCTGCTTCAAGTGGAACCTCGCCTGAAAACACCCAGAGAAAGGTTCCCTCAGAACTGACTGCAGTGTTGACTCCACACCGCAGCGCAGAATGCGTGGTTGTGCCTTACGTCGATAAAGGAATCAATGTTTTACTCCTTCTGGGCACGTGAATAGCGAGGCTCAGTGTTTATGTGCAAGTGAGTCCCTTCGCTTTTCTTTTGCACGTAGTATTTACAAACATATATACACTAGTGTTTGGCAATGAAGCTGCGCAAGGTCTCTGTAGCTCCTACTGCCCTGGAAATACCAAACACGGATCTGAACCAATGCACAAAGAAGGGAAGCAGAATTACACTCAGCCGAGTGAGCCTTCCCTGCTTTCTGAGTCAGCCGGCCGGTGTGCTGTTGGGATCGATGGAACCAACGCCTCACACCGCCACCAGAAAGCCCTTACTCACTGTTCAGAAGGACTTGGGAAACAAGTCGGATCCTACCAAAGTTCCGGAGCTCCAACACGCACGTCCCTGTAACAACGGAATTATCGGCGTCTCAGAGCCGTTGGTTCCGTTCCTTTATTTCCTGACATGCGCGCGCACTCGACGTCCTACGTGACCGACGAGCGGCATGCCGGGAACTGTAGTTTCTATGCTCCCTGCTACCGCCCGGGATCCGTGAAAACGGCCCGGGATCCGTGAAAACGCGGGACATGACAGTACATCCCCCTTCACAAAGGGGCCCTACCCACCCGTGGCTTCGCAGGAAACAAACGATGGAAACGAGCCACCAACCGGGGAGCCCGAACGGCCCTAGCCGGTTCCCAGGAATCCTCGTCAGGCCCAAACCCCTTCCAGGACAGCAAGTATTGCAAGCGCCCCCTCACCCATCTAGAGTCCAAGACCTTCCGCACTTCATACTCCTTGTCATGTTGCACCCAGACAGGCAGAGGGGCCCTACGCACAGGACACTTGGAGGGTTTCAGGAGCGATACATGAAAAACCGGATGGATGCGCATCTGTGCCGGTAGACGCAGACGCACAGCCACAGGGTTGACGTGTTCCACCACTCGGTAGGGACCGATGAACCGGGGGTTAAACACGCTGTGTCGTTTAAACTTGATGTTTTTTGTGGACAACCACACCAGATCCCCCTTCCGATAGACCGGATTGGGTCTCCTGTGCTTGTCGGCTTGGTGCTTGTATTGAGCTTTGGCCTTTGCAAGATTCCTGCGTGTATCCAAAAGAACTCGGCGCACACGCAGCAGTCTTTCTTTCACCTCAGGTATCTTCATGTTATCGGAAGGTAACAGCATGGGGGTGAACCGGGGGTGATGCCCATAGGAACAATAGAAAGGTGAATGTTGAGTGGATGCGTGTTGGGTGCTATTGTAGGCCACCTCTGCCACCCACAACCAAGTTACCCAAGAATCGCTGCTTTCTTGTACATAACAACGGAGATACTGTTTCAAGGATTGATTTACTCTCTCCGTCTGTCCATCCGTTTGCGGATGGAAGCTCGTGGACACTGACGAGGAGATGCGTAAGGCGGTGCACCATGTTTTCCAGAATCGGGCTGTAAACTGAGCCCCGCGATCAGACACTATATCACGGGGCAGGCCATGTAGCCTTACTACGTTCACCAGTAGAAGGTGAGCTAACTGGCCTGCAGTGGGCACCTGAGCACATGCGATAAAGTGGCCCATCTTTGTTAGGAAGTCCACCACAACCACAATAGCCGTCTTGCCTTGGTCTTTCGGGAGTCCTACTATGAAATCCACTGAGAATCTTTCCCACGGAAGGGTAGGAGTTTGTAGCGTTTGTAACAACCCCTGTGGCTGTTGTCGGTTCGATTTCATCTGGTTACAGTTGACACACTCCGCCACCCAGTGGCTCAAATCTGGTCTGATGGAAGGCCACCAAAATTGTCTTTGGGTTTTCTCCAACGTTTTGATGAATCCCATATGTCCAGCACACGGAACATTGTGGCACCAGGAGAATACGGTCTTCCGCAACGCATTCGTGGGTACTAGGACCTGTGTTCCTCTCATTGGGATGCCTTGTTTCATCTTCCACTCAGGGTGATGACGGAGCCATGTGCGCCACACACAGGTTTGGGCTCCTCTCCGTACTCCCGATAGGAAATCTTTGGTGTGTGTTGCTCCTATCACCTGTTCCGGCGCGACAATCGCTCGGATGGGTTTCTCCAAAGGGAGTAGGTGATTCTCTCTTCTTGTCAATGCATCAGCTTTTCTGTTGTCCGTACCGGGCCTGAACGTAACCATGAAGCGGAATTCCTCGAAGAACAACATCCATCGAAGCTGCCTGGGGGACAGATGTCTTGCTGCTCTTAAAAACTGCAGATTGCGATGGTCGGTGTATACCGTGATCAAGTGTTTGGCTCCCATCAGCCAGTGTCGCCATGTCAGGAAAGCGTCTCTTATGGCGAGCAGTTCCTTTTCCGCGATAGTATAATTTAATTCCGCAGGACTGAGTTTTCGTGACATGTAGGCAATTGGATGTAGAACGCCTGTGGTGCTCTCTTTCTGGGACAGTACTGCCCCCAGAGCAATCTCAGAGGCATCCGCTTCGACGATGAACGGGATATCAGGATTGGCGTGTGTCAACACCGGGGCTGAGGAGAAGGCAGTCTTTAATGCATTAAACGCGCGCTGAGCTTCCTGATCCCACACGAACTGCGTGTTCTTTTTCGTAAGTCTCGTGAGGGGTGCCACCATTCCTGAGAATCCTGCTATGAATCTCCTGTAAAAGTTGGCAAATCCCAACAGGCTCTGTATGTCCTTGACGTTCTTGGGAACGGGCCATTCCACTATAGCTTGCACTTTTCTTTCTGCCATCACTTGTCCCGATGGCGTCAGCATCACACCCAGAAATTCCACTGTTGTGACGTGGAATTCGCATTTGGTGATCTTGCAGAAAAGATGGTGTTCCCTTAGTGCCTGTAACACGGATTTACCATGGGTTATGTGCTCCTCTGTCGAATTCGAATAGACCAAAATATCGTCTATGTAAACGACTACGTGACGATCCAAAAAGTCGCGAAGAACTTCGTTGAGAAAGAATTGAAAAGCGGCCGGGGCATTGCAAAGCCCAAAGGGCATCACCAAATACCCGTAGAGACCATACCGCGTCTTAAATGCCGTCTTCCATTCATCACCCTGCCTAATGCGTACAAGGTGATACGCCCCACGCAGGTCCAACTTGGTGTAGATACGCGCTGCACGGACTTGTTCCAGGAGTACTGGGATCAAGGGCAAGGGGTATTGATTTTTTACGGTGATGGCGTTTAACGCGCGGTAGTCGATGCAACACCTTTTTTCACCGTTTGCTTTAGGTATGAAGAATAAGGGAGACGCTGCAGGGGATCTGGAAGGTCTAATGAATCCTAGAGCCAAATATTTATCAAGATAGTCTCTCAGGGTTTCGGTTTCGGGCAACGTCAAAGCGTAGATTCTCCCGTTGGGGATTTCAGAGCCTGGTAGGAGGTCGATGCGACAATCATAGGTTCTGTGAGGTGGGAGCTCTTCTGCCTCTTTATCACTAAAGACCACCCCAAACTCTGCATAACAAGGAGGCAAGGTTACGTCTTTTTCTGCTGCCGTGGCTATCGTCTGCATTGAGGCTAAAGTGGAAGCAGGGGTCCTAGGTTTCCTTATACAGTGGTCACTGCAGTACTGAGAAAGAAACTGGATCGTTTTAGTGGTCCAACGTATGTCAGGGTCATGTTTCTGTAACCATGGGAGACCCAGTATGATTCCATACTGTGGGGCTTCTATGATGTTGTAGGCCAGTGTTTCCTGATGATGATTACCATACACCAGTTCATATTCCATTGTGTGGTAACGTATGGGTCCTGCTTGTAATTCGTTCCCGTCTACAGAGTACACCGTTTCTGGTGTGTTTTTGGGTACTAGAGTTACTCCTAGTCTCCGTGCTTCAGTGTAATCCATAAAACAACCCGTAGCACCGGAGTCGACCATCACATGTACCTCCTGTTGTACGCCATCTATTATCATGGACATTTGCAGAAACAGATGATTCTTCTCTGCTTCTGTTCTTGGGGAGAGCGAAGGGATGATATGTGTGCTTGAGGGCTTCCCTTCATCCGCCATCAAGCCGTGCAGTTTCCCGAATCTTTGTCAGCCACTCCGGCGAGGCTTTGTCCTCCCTTGTATCTGTTGCCTTTTGGTTTCACCGGGCATTCGTGCAGGAAGTGGCCTTTCTTGCCGCAATAGAGACATAACCCTTGTTTGCGCCTATGGTCTCTCTCGCTGGTGGTTAAAGAGGCTCGCACTGCCCCTATATCCATTGCTTCGGAATGAGTAGCCGGTTTTTCGCCGCTACTGGCTTGTTCATAGGGCATCACGGTTTTGTCCTTTTTCTTATGTTCTCCTTTTCTTTCTTTCATACGATGATCCAAGCGTAAGGCGAGCTCTATCAACGCAGTGCAGGTACGGGGTTGCGGATCGATTTGAGCCAACACGTCCTTCATTTCCTCGCTAAGGCCTTGATAGAACAAAGCGGTTCTCTTGGCTTCCGGCCAATCCGTTTCGGCCACGAGTCGTCTGAAGTTGTTGAGATACGTGACAAGATCGGCTTCTCCCTGTTTTAGCTTTAACAGTTCTCGGTCCGCCGTGAAGGTTTCAGCCCTCCTATCGAACGTCTTTTCGAATTCCTCCTTAAAATTATCCCAGTGATATAGGAGGGGGTCATCCCTTCTGACTATCGGAACAGCCCACTGAGCAGCTTCCCCACCTAAGTATGATATTAGGAAAGCTACCCTCGCCTGATGTGTGGAAAACATTTTTGGTTTGCACATGAAGTGCATTTGGACCTGCGTCATAAACACCTGCACCTTTTTAATGTCCCCATGGTATCGTTCTGGTGGAGCTAGGGGTATTTGGCCCGGCATTTCCACCACCACCGAAGTGGTAGGGGAAGAGCCACCGGTTGCTCCCGTGTTTGTGGAGGCCAGTGGCAATCTATCCACCCTGGCCCGCAATTGAGCGTTCTCCGCTCTTGAGGCGGCTACCTCTCTATTGGACGCGGCCAGCTCTACCTGTACTAAGGCCAAAGCAGCCATGACGTCCTCTAAAGTAGTCATGGCGACTCTCAGTTCAGCCAAGAAGAGGTAAAATCCTTGGGCCGATAATTCTGTCAGGTTCGGCTTTAGGCTTCTTCGGGGCTGAGTTGAGAGTCCAATACCTGGCCCTACCAAACCACCTCAACGTTCGATATGCATTGATACGAACATATGAGATAATTCAACGGGAAAGGAAGGGGACAGCGGGGAGGGAGATCTGTAACGACAAATAACAACAGATTAGCACACCCTATCTCCCTCACTCTATACAGGGTATTCTACAGTGGTCTTCACTACCCAAGGAACCTCCCACTAGGTGTGAGTAATACCTGTAAAGAAAAATACACAAGGCTTTAATCCTAGCGGAGACACTGATGTGGAGGAGGTAAGAGGACTTGTACCCAGCTGCAAGACAAAACATACACGGTATAACATATACTGTTTGTAGGGAATCCTAAATGACTGACGTATAGCAGCACGTACCCTCCACATACCCTGAATATTGCTTCATATCTACTTGTATGGGTACACCATAAGCCCTTCTCTCAAGACCCCTCCTGTCTCCTGCAGAAATGAAAACAAGAGAATAATAAATTCTGCTTCAAGTGGAACCTCGCCTGAAAACACCCAGAGAAAGGTTCCCTCAGAACTGACTGCAGTGTTGACTCCACACCGCAGCGCAGAATGCGTGGTTGTGCCTTACGTCGATAAAGCAATCAATGTTTTACTCCTTCTGGGCACGTGAATAGCGAGGCTCAGTGTTTATGTGCAAGTGAGTCCCTTCGCTTTTCTTTTGCACGTAGTATTTACAAACATATATACACTAGTGTTTGGCAATGAAGCTGCGCAAGGTCTCTGTAGCTCCTACTGCCCTGGAAATACCAAACACGGATCTGAACCAATGCACAAAGAAGGGAAGCAGAATTACACTCAGCCGAGTGAGCCTTCCCCGCTTTCTGAGTCAGCCGGCCGGTGTGCTGTTGGGATCGATGGAACCAACGCCTCACACCGCCACCAGAAAGCCCTTACTCACTGTTCAGAAGGACTTGGGAAACAAGTCGGATCCTACCAAAGTTCCGGAGCTCCAACACGCACGTCCCTGTAACAACGGAATTATCGGCGTCTCAGAGCCGTTGGTTCCGTTCCTTTATTTCCTGACATGCGCGCGCACTCGACGTCCTACGTGACCTACGCGCGGCATGCCGGGAACTGTAGTTTCTATGCTCCCTGCTACTGCCCGGGATCCGTGAAAACGGCCCGGGATCCGTGAAAACGCGGGACATGACAGAGCCCAAGACCCGCCGAGGCGGGAATTGAACCCTGGTCCCGGGCCAGACCTCTGCATCAGGGTCTGCCACTCTAACCATTGAGCCACACTTCTCCACAATGATGAGAGCACTTACCCCGTCCAGGTTTGTGGTCAGGTTGCTGAAGTCCACAAGCCCACCTGTATATTTGATTACAACAAGGACATGAGCGGAGTGGACAGGAACGGCCCGGTTCTTCAGACATACAATGGGAATCGTACTTGGTACCACAAACCGTTTACCCATCTGATCCAGATCGCAACATACAATTCGTAAGATGTTTATCATTGGACAACCACAGGAACACTCATGGCTTTCCTTGCTTTCAGTTGTTGTGATTGAAAGTCTCACTGCTACAGAAGCACCACCCTCCACTTCATATGTTCGGGAGGATATGGCAAGGCTGCAGGAGCGACCCATTGCTGTTCGCATTCCTAAAACACCCAAAGAGGATCTCAGCCAGGCCTGTGTTTTCGGACTTGCTTCATATTGTATCATACAAAAGCAAAGTACTGGGAAATTGACTGAGGTGGAACTTCCATTAGGTAAACCTTTCAACAGCTGTGCATGGACACCTACCGTCAGCAGCAGAATTTTAGTTCCTCTACTTCAGGAAATCATGGACTTCCTTATGGTCAGCTCGACACCTTTATCCACCGTCAAAACATGGTAGGTGTTCTGTTCTGCGATTGACAAGTGCAATATAATCCCCACACTGCACATACTGGTGGACAGAATATATGCCACATTGTCACAGAGTACGCTGTGTGGCAAAATGTTAAAGGACCAGACTGGATTTTTAAGTACTTGTTAGGGAACTTATGTACACTACACAGGAACCACCTTGATTACCCACAAGAGCCAGAGTGTTATAAATCAAACAAATGTCCTGTGGAACTTATTCATCAATATTTCTACTTGCTTTGAAAGTGCGCAAACTCAGTTAGTAACTTATATCATAACCAATATTACTGAAAAGGGGTAGAGGACAGAATATCTAGTATGATGACTGGTTTCACTTCTTCAAGATAAGCTGTGAAAACCATCATCATACAAGATATTGTGTCCTGTACTCATTTTCAATAACATCGGGTATGATACAAGTTAGAAAATATGTTTTCACACTGTCAAAGCAAAATTAGAAGTGCTGGTGAACAAGTCATACAGGATATGTGTTTGGCTTATTACTTTAGGGAACTTAGGCAGTATTCCCCAGTATGTTTGCCTTATGTTTCAACTGTGGATACGCTAGTTCAGTTCGAGGGATAAGCCTCGGAGGGCATCCTTGGACACCCCCAACTTGCATTCACAAACTCGAAAGAATTGGAATTAGCACAGTAAGTGTGCAGATGGCGCATGAAAGACACATTTTCTCGAACTTCACACAGCTAGGAAAGGAAGGCATTAGTATAGGTTCACTTGGCAATTATACAAAATTAGCCAGGACTGATAAAGACAGAGACATGAACAGGTAAGAAAAGCTTACGATAGGTGTGCTTTTCCAGGAATATTGCATAAGTAGAATGCAGATAGCCAAGGTAGTACATATACACATGCCATGAGTTTATGTTCACCTAATAATTCAAAGTCATTGGTGCTGCAGTGACACTGAATTACTATGGCACGTGAGCTATACTTGACCTGCCAGCCATTTTCATCCTCCGTCAGGCCTATTGTCTCTGGAATAGGGTCCCTTTTGGAACCTCTTTCACAATTTTGCGACGTCTTTCTGCAACCTATAGTTAAGAAAATCCCTTCTTTTCTCCAGGATACCAGAGACGTCCTACGGCTGATTGATGATATGGATGGGAGGGAGAATGTCGATCTGATATTGACATTGGATGTAGAAGCCCTCTACACAAATATCCCTCAACAAGCCACACTAGAGGCAGTAGAGTCTGCTCTGAGGTCGGAGGAATGGACATCACCTACCCCCATCTCTTTCATCATGGCTCTTGCGAGTATAGCCCTGACAGAAACTCTTCAGATATGAATCGCAACTGTACCACCAGATCCGTGGCACATCCATGGGTTCCACCTTTGCGCCGAGCCTGGCCTGCATATACATGGCTACTTTCGAGGAACATTTCATCTACCCCGCCGACACCAATCCATTCCTCGAACACCTGTCCCTTTGGCGTCGCTACATCGACGACATTTTGATCTTTTGGAAGGGGGATCGGACGAGCTGTGAGGCCTTTTGTTCATGGATTAATCTTCAGAACCCGTTTCTCAAATTTACGGGTACCATTTCTGAACTATCACTCCCTTTCCTCGACCTTACCATCAGGTTGGATCCCACTGAGATCACCACCACTCTCTACAGGAAAGAAACCGACAGGAACAGTCTCCTCCTTTACCAGAGCCACCACACCAGGGCCCTGAGGGAGAATCTACCATTCGGGCAATTCCTTCGAATCCGCAGAAACTGCACGTCGGTAACTGATTACAAACGCGAAGCATCTACCTTACAACACAAACTCCAGGAGAGGGGCTACCCTACCAGACTTCTGAAACAATCAGTCAAAAGAGCACTTAACAACAATAGAGAAGCCCTTTTGGAGACACATACCAAGCCAGCAGATGATGTCATCACATGTGTAACCACTTACACCAAGAATTCCACCTTCATCAAGAAGATAATCAATTCCCACTGGGGCACTCTGAATTCTGCTGGACTGGACATTCCACGTCCACGCTTCGCCTTTAAAAGAACTGCCAACCTTAAGGATACCTTGACCCACACCCGACCAAAGAAGTCAAGTACCCACCACCAGAACACGCTTTGGGACTTACCACCAGTGGTCGGTCATTTCAGATGTGGTAACTGCATCGTCTGTCCCCAGTCTATACAAAGCAAAGAGATTACTCTATCAACATCTTTCACTTGGCACATGAACAAACATACCAACTGCAACAGCAGCAGATGTATATACATGCTCACTTGCCCCTGTGGGCTCAAATATATAGGCATGACAATGCGCACCGTGAAAACACGCATAATTGAACATAACAGCAACATTCGCTGTGCTAAGACACACACAAGGCTATATGAACATTGCAAAGAAGCTGGCCACCGAGCAGAAAACATGAAATGGGTAGTCTTAGAATGGCACCCTTCCATCAGTCAACAAGCACTACATAGATTGGAACAGAGGTGGGTGCACCGTTTACAATTAGACACCTGTGGGCTGAATGACTCTGTCCCTTGGAATCAGCTAGCAAGATAACTCCTATGACTCACTACCAATATTCTGCCTAGCCTTGGATGATGGTGAGATTAAACATCTTACCATCTAATAAATAGACAGTCTTAACCAGTCCCCTTGCATACTCCTGGTGCCCCCACTTCTTCCACCACTCTCATCCAATTCTATATCCCACAGTCTAACCATCCTTCTTAGCATGACCCTTTCGGGGGGCTAATAATCCCTTGGGCGCATTCGGATGACCCGCCCCCTGACGGTCACGCTAGTTTTGGGACGCCCCCTGACACTATTGATGGTCTCGCTAGTTTTGGGACGTGCCCTGACGTGGCCGCCTTCATGTCTAATACCACCGTCGGGGTTCATTACAAATCTTTGTAAAGGGCTGTACCGCTAATGAGATCCTATTACAGATTGTAGTAAGACTCCGGGGCTCGATAGTTAAGACACTGCTTTCATGCACATGACTCCTGACCCCTTACTCCGACGCCAATTCAGTAAACACTACCATTCCCGTTTACTGACACACGAGGCCCCTGATTGGACGCCGAGGCATCTGCGTCACAGGGGACACGCCCCCACTGAGACTCGAACGCCCTGCATTTAATGGCGACTGAGTCTCAGCACTCCACCGGTTGTTCCGCGTGTAACCACACGCCTGAGTGTGTGGGGGTAGGTTTTGAATGGCGCTGTCCTCTCGTCGCTAAGGTAAGCCAACAGTGTCTTTAACTAGTCTTCGACGCTACTCTTTGACGGACTCCCCTAGGAGACCACATGGGGCTTCACGTACCTCCGGGCTGCGGACAATGGGGACTGCCCCTGTCTGGTCCTGCGGCTCCGCCTGATTTGGTGGTTGGGGCCGTCACACGGACTTTCGCATCTATGAGGTAGTGGTATCGGAAAAAGTGGGTCTAAAAAGTCCCTTGATGGCTGATGAGACTGTGAAAAAAAGGTAAGTGCCCTTTGTTCAATGTCTCCACAATACAATTTGGGTCCACCGTGTAGCAGGCACTTGGCCCAACCACACAGATGAGGTAGCCCTTTTATCGGGAGACCTTGGGGAACAATGGTGGTAAGAAATTTGTGGCTGACTGAGGATTCCAGAAAATGTTTTTTTAGACAACATTTGAGCTTTGCAGGGGATCCTGGTTAAAAAAAAATCCTGATGAGAGCCATTAAAATCACCCCACCCTGGACTACCCCAGGTGTCTAGTTTTCAAAATATGCTGGTTTGCTAGGTTTCTGTAGGTGTCAACTGAGCTGGTGAGCTGGGGCCCAAACTATCCACATTGCAAAAATCACATTGTTTTTCAGTGGACAAATGCGATGAGCCTACGCTGTGTTTGGTGCTCTTTCATGTCTTGGCCTACCCACACAAGTGAGGCACCATTTTTCTTGGGGAAAAGCTGGTGGTGTGAAATTTGTGGCTGCTTGTAGCTTCCGGGACTTTTCCTAACAGAAATTCATGGAAATGCGTTTAGAAAAGTTTTAGCTTTGCAGGGGAATCTGGGTAAAAAAAAAACAGTGAGAGCCATACAAGTAAGTCCACCCTGGATTCCCCAAGGTGTCTAGTTTTAAAAAATGTACAGGTTAGCTAGATTTTCATAGGTACGGATTGAGCTAGGGTCCAAAATCTAGAGCTACCCACATTGGAAAAAAAGGCTACGTTTTCAGTGGAAAAATGCAATGCGGTCATGTTGCATTTTGGGCTGTTTCCTGTCACGGGTACTAGGCCTACACACACAAGTTGAGTACCATTTTTATCAGGAGACATGAATAAATGCGGGATGCGTTGGTGGCTTGTGGCTTCCCTCAGATTCCAGAACTTTCCATCACAGAAATGTGAGGAAAATGTGTTTTTTTAGGCAAAGTTTAAGGTTTGCAAGGAATTCTGGGTACAACAACGTGGTGAGAGCCACGCAAGTCAGTCTACCCTGGGTACCCTTATGTGTCTATAATATACAGTTGGCTAGGTTTCCAAAGGTGCCGGCTAAGCTAGGATCCAAAATCTAGTACTACCCACATTTGAAAAAAAGGCTCCGTTTTAGGTGGCAACATATGATGCGTCCATGTTGCATCTAGGGCCATTTCTTATTAAGGGGACTAACCCTACCCACACAAGTGAGGTGTATTTTTTATTTAGAAACTTGGGGGAATACTGAGTGTGTGGAAGTTTGTAATTCCCTACAGATTCCAGAACTTTCCATCACAAAAATGTGAGGAAAATGTGTGTTTTTTAGTCAAAGTTTGAGGTTTACAGGGGATTTTGGGTGTAAAATCGTGGTGAGAGCTATGCAAGTCAGCCCACCTTGGATACCCCTATGTGTCTAGTTTTCAAAAATGTACAGGTTGGCTACGTTTCCCGAGGTGCCGTCTGAGCTAGGGTCCAAAATCTCAAGCTACCCACATTGGAGAAAAAGGGCAAGCTTTAAGTAGAAAAATGCGATTCAACATGTTGACTGTTGGGCCGTTTCCTGTTGCGGACACTAGGCCTACTCACACAAGTGAGGTACCATTTTTATCGGAACACTTTTGGAACCATAGAATAGTAGAACATCTATTATTACCTATTGGATTTTGCTGTATTTATGCCTTTCAAATGTAAGTCATTGTATAGGAAAGATGCTATTTTGAAACATACCCTCCAAATCCTACGCACAAATTCAGAGATGTAGAAATAACCACTGCTCCTATACTCTATATCTTGTGCCCATTTCAAAAACACATATGTTTTCTTGATATTCATTTTTCACTCTGTCTATTTCACTCTAAGAATTGGTCTATACTTGGTAATCAATGAAAAACCATTGTACGGTGCAGCTCAGTTGTTGACTCTGGGTACCTTAGGTTCTTAGAGAACTTACAAAGCTTATACATCTCAGAAACCAGAAGCGTCAAATGGAGAGAATAGTATATTGCGTTTGTCAATAGGCCATTGTGACAAAAAGTTACAGATGAAAATGTTGCCACACTTGTCCATTCTTTGCTACTCATTTTCAATAATTCTTTATTTCAACATTTATTTTTCTTAGCAAAACCTTGAATGAACTACGCATATGACCCCTTGTGGAATTGTCTACTTTTCAGAAATCAATAGCTTTACTGGATCACTCATGAGTTTCACACTAGTTTCCACCACAAACTGGAAGATGGTTGAGAGCACAAAAATAGGGGAAATGGGCTACATCTTACATAAATGTCAAAACTGTGACACAAAATGTGTTTTTTGGATTCAGCTTTGTGTGTTCCTGAAAGCTGGGTACATTATGACTTTAGTATAGAAAACAGTTTGTGGATGCCATTTTTAGCTAAAACAATAGGCACTTTTATCTAAAGCACTTTTTCCCTATTTTTTGAAAATATTTAAATTAAAAAGTTTGCTAAATTTTGCCTATTGTCTTGGTTCCTTCCAGGGGAATCCACAAACCCTAGGTACCTTTACAATTTTCAGGATGTTGGAAAAATAGGACACAAATTTGGCTTGGATACCTTATGTGTAGAAAAAGTTATGGAGCCCTAAGCAACTACCACCCCAAATAGCCAGTTAAGGAGTTAGCACTGGTAGGGGGGGGGGGGGAGAAGCCCAGCAGTTAAGGGATTGAAAAGATTGTTTACAAGTTAGCAGTCAGGTTAAAGAAAACAAATCTTAGTGCCATGCTATAAAGATACAGAATAACAAATCATCTAAATTAGAGTTCAAACTAAGAGGGTTGGTTTAAAACGTGACAAGAATTAAAAAATCAGAGAAATGCAGAAACATAGGGAAATGCTGGAAAGTACGGAAAAATATTAGAAGTTGCCAACATCTCAGAAGCTCAATCAAGAGTCTTTTTCGGTCTGAGAAATAAGTGTTAGCCTAAGCCACACTCTGCAATAGTCAAAAGGGGAGCATAGAGGTCTAAACCTCTCAAAGTCCAAGAAAAAGTGGCGTAACATCACAGTGTAAACATTAGTTCAGTTCAGTTCAGTTCATTAGTCTTTATTTCGAAATAAAATTCATAAAAGACAGCATACAATACATGAAATATTAAAATAGAGCATCATCGCAGTTTAAAATTTATCAAGTATTCAATTTTCTAATACGAATCAACCAGGCCCCGCCTAAGAACTTGGCCACACCAACCACCACGAGCTCAGATCTAATAGTGCGAAATTTCCACAGAGCTTCGAGGTGTCCCCTGCTATTCAATCCACTACATAGGGGTTGGAGCCATTTTGAGCGCAACACTTGATAGGCTGGGCAAGCAAAAAACAGATGGCCAGTGCTCTCTACATGATCCGGGCACCAAGGACATTTGTTATTTGAATTACCAGACCACTTAGTAGTAAATGCATTAATGGGGAGTGATCCAACGCGGAATTGATGGAACAATTTCCTATCCAGAGTTTTACAAATCACATCCCAATAAGGCTCAAGAAAGGGTGTCAGTTTATGAGTCAAAAAGTGCCCTGTTAAGTTGGTGTCTAATGATTGGGTAACTGCAATTGGATTAATGGATGCCCAAAACAGATCTTTAAAGTCTTGTTTAGATGGAAAAAGAGAACGCCCCGGGTTAGTCCACAGGTGATGTAAACCCATTTGAAACAAAGTATGTTTAACTTCCTTAAACCAGGGAATTCTAGCGGCACCCAACAATGCTTTTACCTCCGCCAATTCGTTGGCGAAGAGGCTAAGCTCTGGGGTAACCCAGAGCCGACGCCATAATGCCACCAGGCGAAAACAGGCCAACTCATTTAAAGGTCTACAGCCTAGATCTAGCAGCAATGGTTTGGTGGGTGTGGACTGTGGAAGCCCAACCAGATTTCGCAAAAACTTATTCTGGGCTTTAACCAAAGTAGACAAATCCTTAAAGCCCCAAATATCAGCACCATAGAGGGTAGCTGCCTTTGTTTTAGCTTCGTAAATTTTTAATGCTGGGGAAATACGTTTGGTCAATGATTTCTTATGTTCCTTTAGTAAACAACCTGTGAGACGAAGGAATTTGAGATTTAATGCCTCAATCTGGGGTTTCCAACTAAGTTGGTAATCCAGGGTCACACCCAGATAGGTCATTACCTTCACCTGTTCAATCAACACGCCATTCAAGCTAACAGAGCTTGTGATCGGGTTTTTATTACTGAAGACCATCAATTTTGTTTTATCTACGTTAATCTGTAGATCATTAACCCTGCAAAACTCTGCAAACCTATTCAAGGCTGTCTGCAGCCCACTACGGGTTTTAGAGAGAAGCAGGGTGTCGTCAGCAAAGATTAACATCGGGCACTTAGACCCTCCCAAAGAAGGTGCATCTGTTTGAGTGTTAGAGAAGAATTTGACGACCTGGTTGATGAAGAGGAGAAACAGAGTGGGGGCCAACACACATCCCTGGCGCACCCCACGGTTTACCGGGAATCTGTGAGTCACCTGACCCTGTTTGCCCCATCTCACTCGGGCAAAATTGTCCTCATGAAGTCTCATGACTATATCCAGGAGTTCAACAGGTAAACCCATACGTCTCAGTGAATCCCAAAGTTTTGCTCTTTGCACCAAATCAAAAGCCGACTTAAGGTCAACAAATGCAGCATAAATAACCCCTCCTCCCAAAAAAACAACCTTCCAGTAAAGCAAAGTCAGTCTAAACACCTGATCTATGGTACTGGTGCCTGATCTAAATCCTGCTTGCATGGGAGATAATATATTTTCCTGGTCTATCCATCCCTGTATTCTTACAAGGACCATCCTCGAGATTACTTTTTGAAGAGAGTCAATCAGGCTTATGGGGCGATAATTATTTGGTAACGTGCGATCACCTTTTTTATATATTGGTAAGATCTCAGCCCCTTTCCATGATTCAGGGATCCTGGCCCCAGCAGCAATAGCATTGGCCAACATTGTTATATAGGGGACCCATACGTCGAGGTTCGATTTAAAGAGATCTGCAGGGATGGCATCCAATCCTGGTGCTTTCCCTGACTGGACAGTGCCCAAGGCACGTTCTGTGTCTAAAAGTGAAAAGGTGAGAGCTGCACCAACACTAAGAGGTACCCCCGTTGCGGGCTCAGTCTGTACAGAGGGCCCTTCACTAATGTCTTCAAATTGGGCAGAGTAAAAACCCACCCAATCTAAAGCAGAGACATAATTAACAGGTATTTGGAAGTCCGGATCCCTACCCCATTTGATAGTCTCCCAAAACTTCATTTGATTTGACGAATTACACGCCAAGAGGAGTTCAGACCAAAAGTGGTCGTCCCATTCCCTCTTGGCTGACCATAAAGCCTGTTTATAAATTAGCCTGGCATTCTTGATATCATTAGTGACCCTAGATTTAACTGCAGCAATTAATTTGCCATGTGCATCCCTACACTTCTTGTTATACCACCTTTTAGGGGTAATAACTTTCTTAAACCTTGATGGCTTGGTAAGCAATTTTTTTAATTCCATAAAGCACTTCTCGTGGAGTTCAATAAATGGGGAATCAACCCCAGAGGTAGGTTGTAGGTCCATCATGTTACCCATTGTTCTCATTACCACCTCCTCAATTTCTTTGATAAGTAGAGGTTCTGCTATGACCCTGGGCCATTTTACCCGTATTCTATCAGTACACAAGATGACCTCTGATGTCGGGCATGCTGTTACAGTGGGTCTCCCTCCCATATCAGATACCCTTAGGCTCAGTATCAGAGGATCATGGTCACTCTCTGGCCTTACCTCTACCACCATATCTACCACAAGTGACCAAAAATCAACTTTAAGCAGTATGTAGTCGATTCGGCTCATACTGGTCCCGTTGTTAAAGGTAGGTTGTCCGTGCTTATCAGAGGTTGTGCGCCCATTAGTTGCCCGCAACCCCCACTCCATACAAAATCCCAGCCAATGCAAGGCTGCCTCAGTTCCCCTGACACCCTTGCCTATGGTCAATGGCAGAATGTTCCAAGCAGTGTCTACATCGACACCCACATCCTCATCTATACTAAGAATGGGTTCGAATGAGCAGTTCAAATCCCCATAACCTAAGTTCCTCAAAAGCAGATCAAGGGTATTCAGAATCGGTTGCTTACGGCCACCTTTGCAGCCACGGGCATAGATATTAATTAAAACAATGCTCTCGTTGTTACCCTTGCTTAGATTAATACATAGGAGGTCGGGTTATCTACTAAGATTTCCATAGATTGATACCCCAGAGAGTCTCTGATCCACACCGCCAGTCCTCCAGAAGCTCTGCCCTTTGGGCCCTGTATAGCAGGCTTATAGTGATTTAGATACCCCGCTCTAAATAAAGGGACTGTTGCCCAGGTCTCCTGCAATAGGACAATGTCATGGGTATCGATGAAATCTGCCCAGTCATCATTGTCCAAACGGTTCTTTAACCCGGCTATGTTCCAGGAGACCAATTTAAGTGGCCCTGCTTGACTACAGCCAGAGTAGGCCTCTGGTAGACTTACATCTTCCACCCTAATCTCAATAGGATTGATCACAGGGCTTGGGTCCATTTGAGATCCTTCAATGGGGGTAAAACTGTCTGAACGTGATTCAGGTTGGGTGGGAATAGAAATCACAGAGATGGTAGTGTGTTCCAAATCAAGTATGGAAACATTTGCCTTCCGAAGTCAATCAATGTCTTCCAAGCAATCAAACCGATTGGAGATTGGTGCCCCTTCCCACCTGCTATTATGGTCTTGCCAACCATACCCTCTCCCGCCCCTCCCAGTATTTTGGACTAATGACCACTTCCCCTCTAAGTTAAGATTTTGCCGTGGGGGATAAAAGAAGGTAAGAGGCCTAACAACAATTGTTGCGTCTTCGCCTTGTACATCCCATGAGCATAGGTGTTGCGCTGTACATGGATCGGCAAAAGACACAACAATACAGTCACCCAAGATGGACTTAGGTGTTGGGCCTACCCAAGGTACCCTACGTACCATTAGAATGTTACTTGTTAGATGATTTGGTAACTGTCTATTTGTGTTCAGCCAGTGAATAACCTTATTTTTTAGTGACAAGAAGTTCTCCTGGGATTGTGGCTCCAAAGCGGGCACACCGGCTAACACTACAACGTATGGCCTAGCATCAGGCGGTAGATCTATGAAACCCCCGCGAAAGTTGTGTGTATTTCTAGGACCTTGAGGGTATGTCCTTTGGATCTCAGTCCTAATAGGTTTGCGGACATCGACCCGAGTTCCAGATTTTGTGGAAGTTATGCCTTGGGCAGGACGGGGGGGAAGGGGGCATTAATTTGTGGGGTAATAACTGCAGGGGTACAATCCTTTGTACGGGGTTTTGGTATAGGCCTAGTTATAGACAGGGGCTGAGCGGGCGATGATACAGCTAGAGCCTGTGGTGTACTCTCGTCTCCCAGTGTGTTTTTAATTTCCATTTGTTTAAGGCTAAGACTAGCTAGTGTAACAATTGTCTTATCCATCTCTAGCAAGTTATTTTCAATAATTGAGAGTCGGAGTTCAAGGGGTGCTAAGAGCTTTTTAAGTGTCTCCCATACAGTTTTAAGAAAATGTTCATTACCCTCCTGTGGATCGCCTGGCGGTCCCTCGTTAACACCCTCAACAGGATGTGAACCGGTTACACCCGCAGTTAAATCTAGTTCCACACTATCTATACTGACCCAGGTCTCCTTGGTCCTTATACAACCATTTGATTGGGAAACAACATCACCCACCCCGTTTAAAGCTGGGGCTCTGCGATTATTAAAAAATTGGGCTCTGGCCGCTTTGGCCTTTTTCCGGGCATAAGCTGATCTTGCTAGGCGTTTCCTTTTTTGGATTGCATCCCATTTATTAACACTTAAAATCGGCTTGTTCGACTCCGTTTTTTTTAGGATGCCTAAATCCAAGGCAGGGTTATTTAGCGCCAAGATCTGTTTAGGTTTAGCAGGCGGTGGCGATAAAATTGAGGATTGCTCCAGGAGTGGAGTTGGTGGGGAATGATGACTAACCGCCTCAGTTATTAACGGCCTGGGACCAGCCAGGCGCTCAGGGGTTTTAGCGGAGGCAATATTACCTAGGGATGATTTTTTTGACAGAGCTAGATCCTGAGATAGTCTTCGTGCAGCATCTAACTCTAAGGACACCCTATTCTGCATTTTGGTGATTTCAGTATCAATAGCCATATTGGTCCTAGTGATGAAATCATCTAGGGTCCCATTACGCATTTTCCCTCCCTTTGCTGTTTTGCTGCGAGTACCCTGTGAGCACATAATGAATCTATAAACAAACAATACTTAATGATTTAGAAGGGAACAGGGTTTAAACAAGAGGGGTGGTCCAGTCCAGTCCTTTCCGTCCTCGAACGGCCTCAAACGGCCCGCTCTTTGCCCGGTCTTCGCCCCGTGCTGCGTCCCGAGCTGCGGGAGATTCGAGCTTGGATGTAGGGGACGTGATGGGCGGTGGGCGGGACAGCCGGGAGAGCGGACCGGAAGCTGGCAGTCGGTCACGCAGGGACTCCTGGGCAATGGAGTCCCTGCAACGCTCGCAGCCCCGCTGGATGCCTCTGCCCGGTTCCGCCGTTCTTCTCCTCCCTTCCGGCGTGCAGCCCCTCTGACACCGAGGCGATGCGGCACCCGCAAAGCGGGTGCGGCGAGGTTCAAGGGCAGATGGCAAAATCAGGGAAGTTCACCTCCTGGCAGTCGTTCCTGACAGGTAGGGTCTCAGTGCAGTAGTGGTCCCACAATGACAGGGTAGGAAACGTTTTTTAAAGTCCTCCGGTAGGCGGTGGGCGGGACAGCCGGGAGAGCGGACCGGAAGCTGGCAGTCGGTCACGCAGGGACTCCTGTGCAATGGAGTCCCTGCAACGCTCGCAGCCCCGCTGGATGCCTCTGCCCGGTTCCGCCGTTCTTCTCCTCCCTTCCGGCGTGCAGCCCCTCTGACACCGAGGCGATGCGGCACCCGCGAAGCGGGTGCGGCGAGGTTCAAGGGCAGATGGCAAAATCAGGGAAGTTCACCTCCTGGCAGTCGTTCCTGACAGGTAGGGTCTCAGTGCAGTAGTGGTCCCACAATGACAGGGTAGGAAACGTTTTTTAAAGTCCTCCGGTAGGCGGTGGGCGGGACAGCCGGGAGAGCGGACCGGAAGCTGGCAGTCGGTCACGCAGGGACTCCTGGGCAATGGAGTCCCTGCAACGCTCGCAGCCCCGCTGGATGCCTCTGCCCGGTTCCGACGTTCTTCTCCTCCCTTCCGGCGTGCAGCCCCTCTGACACCGAGGCGATGCGGCACCCGCGAAGCGGGTGCGGCGAGGTTCAAGGGCAGATGGCAAAATCAGGGAAGTTCACCTCCTGGCAGTCGTTCCTGACAGGTAGGGTCTCAGTGCAGTAGTGGTCCCACAATGACAGGGTAGGAAACGTTTTTTAAAGTCCTCCGGTAGGCGGTGGGCGGGACAGCCGGGAGAGCGGACCGGAAGCTGGCAGTCGGTCACGCAGGGACTCCTGGGCAATGGAGTCCCTGCAACGCTCGCAGCCCCGCTGGATGCCTCTGCCCGGTTCCGCCGTTCTTCTCCTCCCTTCCGCCGTGCAGCCCCTCTGACACCGAGGCGATGCGGCACCCGCGAAGCGGGTGCGGCGAGGTTCAAGGGCAGATGGCAAAATCAGGGAAGTTCACCTCCTGGCAGTCGTTCCTGACAGGTAGGGTCTCAGTGCAGTAGTGGTCCCACAATGACAGGGTAGGAAACGTTTTTTAAAGTCCTCCGGTAGGCGGTGGGCGGGACAGCCGGGAGAGCGGACCGGAAGCTGGCAGTCGGTCACGCAGGGACTCCTGGGCAATGGAGTCCCTGCAACACTCGCAGCCCCGCTGGATGCCTCTGCCCGGTTCCGCCGTTCTTCTCCTCCCTTCCGGCGTGCAGCCCCTCTGACACCGAGGCGATGCGGCACCCGCGAAGCGGGTGCGGCGAGGTTCAAGGGCAGATGGCAAAATCAGGGAAGTTCACCTCCTGGCAGTCGTTCCTGACAGGTAGGGTCTCAGTGCAGTAGTGTAAACATTAGTTATTTCCACCAGAATCTTCCGGGTAACTCCCCTCTGTTCGCATAGTCAGGTGTTCTATCGTCCTTTCTGTAGGAAGGTAGATCCCTGACTATGGTTGCCCCCAACTTTTTGCCTGGTGTTTTGCTGGTTTTCTGACTTAGTTGACCTGGGGCCCTGCTATTCAGGACCCCAGGCCCACTGCTCTCTCTGTTAAAATGGATTCCATGTACCCTAGGTACATATCTGATTGGATACTGAGTCACCTTATTAGTCCCTGTACAGTATACCTTAGGTATCCAGGGCACAGGTGTACCCAGGGCCTACCAGGGGCTGAAGCATGTATTATGCCACCCCTGGCTGGCCATCCAAAACTGACACAACTGGCTGCTTGACAGCTGGGGCAAGGTGGTGTAATCACCCCTTGCTTTAGATATAGTATACCTATATCTAAACCTAGAATGGGCACACAGATCTCCTATCAGTCACTCCTATGGCAGGCCTTAACAATCCTGGAGGCAGAGTGCTTGGAATCGTGTGAGATAGTGCCCTGGCATGAGCTGTGCCTGTCTGCGGCTTTCGGGATCTATCCCTTAGCCGTTTCCATGATAGCGTCAGACCATATACTCTTAAGTGCCTTATAATCCTCGCGGTTATGGTAACTTTGGTCTGACATTATCTAAACATGTTGTGTAAGGTGTCATACGCTTTGGAATACTACCCCCTCGCCAGTTCTGGCGACGGGGGTAGCATTCCACCCCTCTAGAAGGAGAAGACATGTTGGTAGCTGTAACCCCGGTTAAAGTTAAACACAGCCTCAGCTCCACAAAATGGATGCTGCCACCGAGACACCAGTCTGCCCTCCTGCTGCTGGGAGTCCTTCCAGCAAACGGAGGCCTGGACAAATGGTTTCCTGTCAGGGGCGGTGCTAGCACCATCCCAGACAGGATTTTGTGTATCCCAGGTAGGCAGGGCTGAAAGGAAGGTGACTGCAAGTGGCACCCCGGTGCTCACTGTGCATATGCCGGCTCAAACCAGTTCCTGGGGCACACCAGCCCCTGAGCTGGGGAGAGACCGGACAAAGGAGAGGGGTGTAACCACCCCCCTCCTAGTCCCACCCATAGGGCAGGACTTAGTCGCGTGCCAGCCCCTTTTCTCAGGATAAAGGTAGGAGCAGGCCCCCTTCCAAATCAGATCATCTTTGAATCCTGAAACTACTTTCTACGAAAGGAACTCAAGACTTCTTCCTAAGATTTCTCCCTTGTGACTAAGGAGTAGTCACCCTGCACCCGCAGGCACCATCCAAGCATCGCGGTTTGCTGTAAGTCTCTCCTCCGGATCAAGACTGCCCAGCTCGACGAGAACCGGCTTCCCTGGCACCTCTGACCTCTACCTGCATCATCAGCCCAGCTGAGATTCGTGGGTGTGACGAGACCTCGAGGGACCGGCCATCTTCAAGACTGCACGACGCTTGCCCAGCACGACCACCGAGGGATCCTTGAGTGAGTGGTTTGGGGTTTGAGAAGCCCCGACCCTGAGCAGCTCCAGCACCGAAGTCCAGCCCTCCAGCATCCACGAGATCTGCGTGGGGCCCTTCTGCTCTTTGCTGCTCACCGCGTTGTCCAGGACACTTGCCCGTTGGCTAGTGGCCCTTCTGACAACGAACCACGACGACAACACCGCTGGTCTGGTTGCTCCAGACTGGCCCTTGCTCCCTTCCAACAGAGGAGCACCCCGGACCCTCCTGGTCCACTCCAGACGCCATTTTGAGTCCACCGCGTGGGCTTGCATTTGCCAAGAGTTGTTGCCCCAATCCTGGGTCCAGCGACGTCGACAGCAGATACCACCGTGGGACAGCTCGCACCTCCATCCTGGTCGCCGACAACGCCTCCTGGTCCGAGAGACTGCAGAGCCCAGCGTCGCCCACTCACCTGGTCGAGGTGACTTCGCCCGGTGCCATCCTGGTGCCCACCTAATCACTGGCTAGTGATACAGGACTTGGTCCCCTCTGCTTACAGGTCTCCATCTTCATCGATCCAGGCTTGGATCACATCGAACTTCATCACTGGTCGCCTGCCAGCAACTTCTTCTTTCAGGCTCCATAGACTGCAACGAGGATTCCCGACGTCTTTTCAGACCTATGCAGCCGCAGCCCCTGGGCTAGGTAACCTAAGCATTTCGGTGCTCCAGCATAGCTTAACTATCTAAGTGTCCAGATCCTTTTTCGTTTCAGCTCTACCTAGTCGGATTCATCCGATAACACTAACTTTGCATTTACTAGCCTCCATAGACTTTGTTCCGCATCCCCCGTGAGAGTGCACACTCTGCACCCGATCTCCCTAGGCCTCCTGCTCGTAATCTAAAGGTTCAGTAGTCTAGTCCTAGCGATCCCAAAGCCTCTGAGAATAGTTACTTACCTGCTAGTAATTCGCATCCCACTTTTGTAGTATATGGTTTTTCGTGCCCCTCGGGCATTTGTTTAAATTGTGCAACTTAAAGTGTTTTCTTAAGAGTTTTGTATTGTGCTTAGCTCCCTGACTCATAAAGAGTTCAGGGTAGTACTGTTATAAATAAATATACTTTTATTTTCATAACAACTTGTGTGGTGTCCTTTCACTTGGTGTTCAAGGGGTAAATGTGATGGTAAAACAGCTGGCTTAACACGCCCTCTAGAGTTTAGCCTAAAGACTGCTCTTGACCATGCTACTAGGATAGCTGGTCTATCAGGTTGACTTACAACCAATCATCAATAAGGGTTGTTTGGACTGATACATAGTGATCACTAGAATAGTGAGCACTGCATATCAGGCCAACTTCTCACACTTTCCATTCTCACTTTGTATGCTGTAACATCGTCAATTTCTCCCAGGCCAGACATGGGAACAATATTGTTTTTGATTACCTAAGAGCCTTTGCAACATTAGAAAATGGAGACTTTCAACTAAAGCGTTGGCTCTCCATGTTACTTGTCAAGGTTTCAGGCTATCTCTCGCTAATAATGTGTTGTATCTATTCTGAAACCAACAAACCACATGAATTATAACTGCAGAAGAAAGACATGCAAGCAGAAATGGAAAATAGCATTGTATGCAGAATGAAAAACAAGTCGAGTCAGGAAGTTTAACGCATTAAATCAATAGTGCACATTTAATGTATGCAGGTGTGTGTGTGTGTACATTTAAGCACAAATTAATAAAACTGTCAGTACATTAGAATGATGTTAAAGTTCTTAAAGGTAAAATAACTGAGTATACGTCTTTAGATGTGACTAGGAGCTACATTCAAATGCAAAGGCGAAACATTAGTGCACACATTTCAAAAACCCATTGTTGTTTCTAATGTGGATACATGTAAATCGGGTGAGGACAGTTTATTCAATCACCTAAACGATAAACGCTCATTTAATCCAGTTAAGGCACAGAGTATATATGAATTATCTAATTCTACAGTGAATGCACTTTGAAAGTGATTTCAAGCGCAGCACTTTACATTTGCATTGTCAGGACACAATAAGAACATGTGCTAAGAGCACATTTATGTTACGTGTTTGTGACATGTAGGGGTGGAGCTAGAATTACACTGCTCCATGATCGAAAACTTCAGATCGTAAACAACATCTTAATGTAAACTTGTTGCCATGTAAGAGCTGAAAGGCCCATCATAAAATTGCAACCAACCCCATTATATAAGCACTTGGTAAGCCCATTTCGAGATGTATTCCTTCAATCACAGTTAGAGAATTTAAATTAAGGATAATCATAAAACTTTTGCCCTTGATTGTATCCATACAATTCAACTGCTTGTATCTATTATTACCATATGGTTTAACAATCTGAGAATCATTTTTGCCTACTAAACCCTAAGGAGATGGTTAAAATGTCTACACCCTGTTGCCCTATAAAGTGCATTGATAGGAGCAGCAACTGAAATATGTTCTCTCTTCTGTAGAGTAGCAGAGAAATGTTTCACTTCATTGGGTTATGTGCTGACTACTTTCATCTCCTAGCTCCCTAAAGACCATTTATAGCTCCTATTCTTTCTCTGCTTTTTGTTTCAGAAAGTCATTACTTTGCTTATTTTGTGTTGATTTTCAGATAATGACTATCTATATATTTTTGTAAAATGTCTAAATGATTTTACAACCCTTTTGGTGTAAGGTCTACAATCACAATATGGTCTGCATATTAAAGCAAAGCTAGGTTACAAAGGCCCAAATTCGAGGCATCACCTCCCGCATCCTTCAACAAATAGGGCAGGTCATATACATAGAGACAAAAAAGCAATGGGGCTAAAATACAGCCCAGCTTTAAGTCGTTTTCTATTAAAGCAATTTGGGGCTAACCAACTACTCCCCCCTATCCTCAAGCAGGACATGACATCATGTAGAAGAATAGAGAGCTAATATTAAATTAAGTAAAGGATCTTGGCTATTCAGAGCACAGAGTTTTCTCCATGGAGTGGTTCTGTCTATGCAGTCAAAAGCCCTTGAAAATTCAATAGAAGCAGTCTAGAGGAACATAGCCTGCGAGAAAACATATTTCGCAAAAATTACCTGAATGGTATTGATATTATCACAAGCAGAGCTATTTGGTACAAAACCAGTTTGCTCCAGCGGAACAATTTTATAAATGGTTGAGAACACTTCTTGGCACATAGTCTTCTGATAGAACTGAGTAACGTTATCTGCCTACAATTACAGGGATGAATAACTGGGCCTTCTTATGGAGTGGGAGGATATTACTTCCCTTCCATGAAGTTGGAACAGCGCCAGTTAAGTAACAACATTTTAAAAGAGTTGCTAAGTAACTTGACTATAAGCCTCCTTCAAGCTTTATACCTGTAATGGGTATTTGGTCTGTCCCTCTGGCACCAGAAGATCTAGCACTATGTATAATGTTCCTATTCTGGATTTACTTGGACATTATAAATCTGCTCCCTCAGTGAAAGAGGAGGTAACAGGAGAAAAGGGCAGATCATTAAGGGAATTACCAGCAAAGTTGGAAAAAATCTGGTGTAAAACTCAATCACAGGCAGAGAAAGAAATATTTAGGTCGGCTGTAACTTCCTACCATAAAAACATTAAGTTAACACAAAAAGGACATATTTGTGTTCAATTAAGAGTAGCAGGCAATTCTACGAAGGAACTCTAAAATCATTTACGTCTCCAACTGCCTGCACTAATCAGATCCCTGTCTCTCACATCTTATATGATAATATCTCCAATTCTTTTGATGAAAAAATTGACAAAATCTATTAAAAACTTAGCAGGCTTTCCACCCCTGCAGGTTTCTAAAGTAGAAGAGATGCTAAAATGTCTAAATCAGGTTCCACTACTGACATCGTGACAGCCAGTCTATTCGCCCTACTAGCAAAGCATTGTATCCCTCAATATGCACTTTATTTAACCACTCCCTGTACGGGGGGAAGTGTCCCTGGTTTGGAAATCTGCTCAAATCCTTCTGATTTGCAAAAAGGGTAATGTGCCTTCTACAGAGCTATCTAACTACAGCCCTATTTCACTCCTTCCGCTCATGAGCAAACATTTGGAGGGATATATCAACTCGCAGCTTATGGAACATATTGACTCCCAAGTATGTCTTGACCCCTCACAGTCTGGTTTTAGACCAAGACACTCTACTGAATCCACCCTTATAGGTGTGACGAATTTCATCAAACTTTCTCTATATAATAACAAGGCAGTATCATTAGTGCTGCTGGACTTGTCTGCAGCATTCGATACTGTAGCAAATCATAAGCTAGTGAAAAGACTGATGGAAATTAGTATGGTGGGGCCGGCTCTTCAATGGCTTTCCAGCTTTTTAGAGTAGCGCACAAAAACTGTCAATTTGGGCCCTTTACGCTCTGTTGCTAAATCACTTACGAAGGGGCTTCCTCAGGGCTTATGCCTCAGTCCCACATTATTTAATATATATGTGGCCCCTTGCAAATATCATCAGAGATCATGGCTTTGTTCCCTTTTCATATGCGCACGATACACAAATTCTTCTTTCGTTTGAAAATATGGTGGCGACAAAACAGCTCTTTGCAGATGGTATGCGAGCTATCTCTGACTTGATGATGAGAATTTTCTCCACTTGAACGCCGATAAAACGGAAGTTCTTCTGGTCAGCAAAGCACAAATTCTGTGGTCTCCCGATTGGTAGCCATCATAATTGGGCCCAGACCCTACACCTACAACCAAGGCAAAAAATCTGGGAATATATCTGGACCTCTCCTTATCTATGAAAGACCAAGTGGCAAAAGCTTCAGGCAACTGTTTTCACATGCTGAAGTTCCTTTGGAGTGTGTTCCACCTTCCCCCTCTAGCTCTCCGCAAGACCTTGATCCAAGCTCTGGTAGTCAGTCGACTTGACTACTATAATGCACTTTTGGGAATTGCAAACAATGCTGTGTTAAAAAGGTTGCAAGTGGTCCAGAACACGGCAGTGCGGCTGACTCTTAATATGCTTCCTAGATCGGCATCTCTGCTGTTATTGAGACACCTCCATTGGCTCCCCATCCGTGACAGAATCAAGTTTAAAATTTGCTGCTTGGTCCATAAAACAATGAATGATAGGGGGCCCAGCTATCTGGCAGAAAAAACTCGTCCACTACCTTTCTAGTAGATCTCTGCACTCTGGAGAGAAGGCTCTGCTAGTTGTCCCTCGGTTTCATTAACTACGAGCCGGTGGCAAATCTTTTGCCTACCTTGCCCCGGCTTGTTGGAAATCACTTCCCTCCTTTGTTCCTTCCACTGTTAGCGCAGAGATACCCCTCCGAGGGTGATTCCAGCGATCTACAAATTCTTCATTCATAGATATTCTAAAGATATATTGACCACTCCTTGTTAGTGATCAGATAGTAGGATTCCTACTGCTCCAATTAACCACTGCAATAATTTTCCAAAAGCATCTTAAATCTTTATGAGGTACTGCTTCAGGGAGATCTATCCACATCGTATCAGCCTGTCATTTTTTTATCCTGATTCTCCATTGAGCCTGCCTCCTTTTCAAAAAGATTAATCATTTTTCTTGTTCCATAGGAGAAGTATAGAATTTACCAACTTTGAAGTTTATTGTAATTAATCAATTTGTTCAAATGACACTCGGTATTACCGTCTATAGGATTACTTCTGGGCACCAAAGGAGGGCCTGGTGGTAAATAGCTCTTTTCTACAAAGTTGGCGATGTCCGGGTTCAATTTATCAAAAGGGGTCATTCCCTGTATTATTCGATCCTTTAGCATTAGTTAAAGATACCTTTAAGTTCTCTTTATTAAAGATATTCCAATGAAATGTATTCATTTATTTATTTAGTTCTTTATTTTATTTTTGGAGTTTTACATAGCGCAGGCTAGACCCAGAGGTATCAGAGCACTTTACATAGATGAGGGCAAGGAAGTTGCACAAGATACAAATAAGAAAAACAGATATCAATGTACAATAAGGGCAGGAGAGAAACTCGGTAGTTCGTCGCACTGCACATAACTGGTTGCCGAAACCAGGTTCAGTGGACAGGATAGGTTGCAAATGGTGATCCCGCCAAAGACCACCCACCGCATAGGATGAAGTACTCCGTCCTTGGATGCCAATCCCACGCACCTCAGCATTCACCAGTGGAATAAGGCAGTCCCGACTCCTGGATGGCAAGAGGGGCAGCCCCGGGGAAAGAGAGGGCCACAGACAGCAAATCAGTGCTCTCACTCCTCTCCAACCGGGAAAACCATCTCGGGCCAGGACAGCCGTGAAAGGAAACAAGCGGGCCGTTGTCTCAAGGTAATCCGTTTATTTTTGCCAGAGAAGAGTTGATTGTGATGGGATGCAAAGTAGTAGTGGCAGTGTCCGGAAGGTAGGTGAAGGCCGAGGGTTGACACCCAGAGAGTGAACCAGAGCCTGTCTCCTCTCAGCAGCTTTAAGCATCTCAACTGTGCAATCGGCCATTTTCCTTGGATTCCGTAGGCGGTGGATTATTGTTGCTGTGAAAGGAATATTCTCTAAAGGAGATCGAATCGGAAGAAGTCCTAGAGGATCGCTGAATAATTTCCTTCAATCCCCAGGGTATGGATGGTTTGATGGGGGCAGATTTCCAAGGATTTTCGCCAAGACGGAGATCCTCGCCTGGAGCTCCTGGCCGGTGTTCCTTACCCGTCGGCCATCTTGTATCCAAAAAAATTTTCCATTACCATTGGAACTTTGCCATTAGAAGAACAGAAATAGACCTTCTCTTTCTTCAAATTCCAAGGCATGATTCCTTCTAGGGCCATGTCGATGGTAAGTAGAAAGTATCTTATGGTCACTTAGCAAAATGTCTAGGATTTCTAAATCAAAAAGCCATCCAAATATTGAAATTATGATATAGTCAATTATTGAGGGACTTTCTGTACAGAGATAAGTGTGATGAGCAGGTGATACTTTTTCCAATCTCCTATTTATGATAATGAGCCCAATGTGCCTACATAGTTCAAAAAGAAGTTTCCTTCTTATGTTCACTCTGCAAAGAAATGCAAAAATGGTACTAGGGATATTTAAGGCCGCCTCCCTATCTACCTGAGATCAAGTTTATAGAGTGATTTGAAACCTTAGTGTTACAATTCCCCACTAAGATTAAATTAAATTGTTTGTGTTTTCTATTTCAGATACCTGATCTATAAAGTCACGCAAGGATTTGGTGAGAGCGTCAGTTACCAAACAAAGGGTATATTCAAGTTAGTAAGAAGGAGAGTCATTTTAGCATGACTCCCCTTACTAAGTCAATTAAACGATAGATATGCATTGTGCTAAATTCGAAGGGTGAGAGAAAGTTTTCTATGTCCAAATATTGTATGTGCTCAACTACATATTAATCCCTCCACTAGCATGACCCTTCCTTGACTTTTTAGCTAAACAAATAAACACATAATACAATAATTATTGCATTCTAAAGTCTCCCTACAACAGGTCTCCTGAATACATACTATATCTGCTTTCATGGAATTAAAAAAAAAACATTTTGGAAACTTGGAAAAACAGCCTACCAAATACCAGGAAAAGATTTTAATGCCCTCACTAAAATCTCTGTGTAAATGTATAAACACGTGTTCCTCTGGAATTAAGTGCCCCTGCTCTCCAACCCTATTTAGAAATATCTTCTAAACTGATCCCTGGAGAAGAATTATCTTGCCCTAGATAAGAAACAGATCTTCTTCCAGACTCAAAGTTGATAATAGTTAATTTTGCATTATTTCTCAATTCCTCCATAGGAGCATTGCTGACCTCAAGAGGTACAAGGGGAATGAGACGCCCACGCTTGGCCTAAAAAGCAAACTGACAACCAAAGTGGAGGTAGCTTTGGCACTCCCAGTGTCTCCGATAATCTGATATGGTATGGAAGATAAAATCATTTGAGGAGTGCAATCAGAGTTTCAAAATAGATTGAGAGTTTACAGTGTGCTCAAATCAGATATTGAGTTTTGCGACTCCCATTGCAGATTGTGGCCACCCGTCAACTTACACCCGTGAAAAAATTTAATAGAACAACTTAGGGTGCTTAAAGGAACAATATAGAACCTTTTTATTTATTGCTCACATCAATGCCAATGGAGAACAATCTACGTAGTTAAAAATGGGCAGTACTGGTAGGGAAAGAAATTACAGATTCTTAGTGGGTGAGTCTACTACAAAATGTAACCAGAAGTGAATATAGCAGTTTCAGAAGGGAACCCCCTACAAATTAATTTATGATTGGTACCTTTACCCAACTAAACTACAGATATTCTGCCCAACTCAAAGTGCACAATGGTGGTGTGCATACGGTGGAGAGGGACATTCGCAACCTATTTGATGGGACTGGCAAATAATGAACCCCTACTGGAGAGATGTATTAAAATAGATGAAAACTATATTGGGGTATCCCATTGCAGATGATGCAGAGACTATACTCTGGCTGCCATCCATGCATCTAAAATACCAGACAAAGTCTGATAGAATAGTTATTTGGAACTGCTTAAGGGAAGCCACGGTGACACTAGCAGCACACTGTTACACTATGGCAGACCTGCATATGAAAAAGGATGGCGATGGAGAAGCCCCTTGCTCACTTTGCCACTGGTTTCAAGCTAGCCTGGATGATGAAGGGTGGTACCCAGAAACCAGTCCCAGGATGCTTGTATCTGGTCCAGGGAAGACCTGGCTTGGCAGTTCGGTCTGGACCGTTCCCATGAGGCACAGGGTCAAGACTGATTTGCATATGGCAGGGTCTGAAGTGGGGTGGGGAAGTGAGCGAAAGACCCAGATCTGTGACTGGGGGTGAGTGTCTGAAATGTCTCAGTGCTCCGCCCATCATCTCCTTGTGTTTGCTTTATATTTACATCACCCACACCCCATTTCGGATTACATAGGTCAATTGAGGCCATTTAGGATGGTCCGTGGGTAGTAATGAAAGCCTGTGACATTTTGCACAACCAAGTAGGGTAGAGACATGGCAACCGTAGTTTAGAGATGAGGGAGGTGTCCAAAAATCACCAATTACTCCATGTATTTTTTTAAACTTCTATAAGCGGGGAGGGAGAATGAATGAATAAATACTAATTGACTACCTACAAATAATACAATTTCAATTGATTGTGATACTTCTCAAATAGAAAAAACTCCATTCAAGAGCCAAGGAGCACTTCTATGATAAAGCTTTTCACCAAGTATGGGTAAGGGGGTGCACACTTGTTTTTAAGAAACAACAATTAAAAGGTGGACACTGAAATAAATGGTCGGAAAGTAAGGTTAGCCCGTTTCCCTAATCTAAAACTACTGTTTTTGGGTAATTCGTAAATGTGGTAGGGAGATGGTTTCGTGATAACTCTCATAATTTTTTTCTCTCCTCCTTAATGGATATTTATCGTAATACAACCATTCCAAACTCCAAATTAGGTTGGAGAAATGTGAATGTCTACATGCATGACCAACAAAAAACTTCATAGGTATGTTAACAACATAATTCAGAAATAGATGGAACATGGATAGATGTGAAATAAATGTTCCAAAGGCATTTGTGAAATACAATCGAGAAAATAAATATAAAGCAAAAATAACACATCCATTAAATCTGTTTTTCCTATTTTGTTCAATTATTGGAGGTCAATTAAGACTTTGATTTAGCCAGGTTGATTTATTTCGATGTGGAGTAATTATGTTTATGCCGGTTTTTAAAATTTGTTTCTTCATAGCTATTGTTCATAAATGTATTATCCCAAAATACTTAAAAATGAACTAATAAACTGTAAACAAAGTAATTTTACATCATGAAAGTATAATCCGTTTTCTACAAATGAGATATAAATGTAGTTGTTTTATTCAAATGCCTCTGTGGGCCTCTTACCTTGGTAAATAACGCTGGCAATAGTTCTCATTTCATACACTTTGCATTTATCCTTGAAATTACTTGTAAAAATGTTGTACACTCTGAAAAACAGAAATTAATGGACTGTAAGGAAGTTTATTTTCAATGAATGCGTAGTGTAGTTCCTATATTCCCAATAGGCTCTGCGCATTGGAATAATATATCCTGCAGCTTACACGTAGGACTTAAGTCGACTAGGTCTCTGCCGAATATATTAGACTTAATTGTGAGTGCCAGCTAGCTCAGAGGTCACTAGAAACTTTCTTGAATAAACAAGAAGGGATTAGTCTCTGACAACCATATAACATGACAACTTTGTTTCCCCAGAATGAAAAGTATCTCTTGAGTCGCGGAAACAATAGATGGCTATTTCACTCAGTCAGATGTGCATGCTTCGTTTCACCAGAGTTGCTTAGAAATAGAGAGACGGGTGTTTTCAATAAAAGTATATATTATGCATAAGAAATGCACTGCTACAATTGAAATGCTAGTTAAGAAGTACAATGCATATAATACGAATAGTATTATAAAGTAGTACTGTCAGAGCATGATATGGTTTCTAAGCCATAAACATAGAATACATAAAATGCATAAAATACATACAGTGATAAAATAGTGCCTAAAAGTACTCAACTGGTGCTTCTAAAATACGCCTACCCCGGTGTCCCTAACCTAAGTCTAGTACGAGAGAGGAGTAAGTGTGGTGTAGCTTAAGTCTAGTAATTTTCTGCCAAGAATCTGTTCCAAGAATTCCCAAAGGGTCTAATCAGCTCCGTACCTTGGTTTCAGAATGATAGAGGTCTTGTATCTCTCTCTCAGGACTCGATCTCCCAGCAACCCGCAAGGGTAGCCTCAAAACACCGGAGCTGGATTTCTCGGCAAGGGCGTCAGGCAAGTAGTTAGTTGATCTGCTCCTAAACCACAGTGTGTTTGACTGGGCAAATGTAGGCATATTTATACCTTGAAGGTGCCGAGTTTGACGTAAGATTGGACATAATATCGTCACTAGTGCCTCAGTTCCTTGAAAACTCCAGGAGTTCTTGGATAAATTAGTATTCAAGCAGGGGGGAGTCCGTGACTGCTGAAGGCTGGTTTTTCCAGGAAATCGTTGTGGATTCTCGGAGTTTAGTGGAAGTAGCCATGCCGTATTTGGGCTGCACAGGCTAAGACTAAATAAGTCAATGATTCCTGTGCCTATAAAAGGACTGGGTGAAATATACCTATATATGGGCATGAATCGGGAAAATTACACTAGGGCCCTAGATTCCCACATAACAAATGCACTTACTTGTTCCAAGAAGTATCAGTTACATATACAAACAATAAACATTTTTTTGTAGTTATCTTCTATGGAAGAAACTGTTCTATGAAACCATGCTATTTTTGAGCAGTGAACTATGTGTGAGGCCTACTTAGCAGAACATCGCATTCTTCTAAACAAACATTGGCAAGCTGAAGTGACAGTTGTATTGCATTGTATTGCAGCATTTATATAGTGCTTACTACCCCTAAGTGGGGAGACGAAGTACTTCCCTGAGTAGCACCCTACACCGTGATGGGTATGTGGTTGGAACGATGTTTTTATTTTGATTCTATGTGGGATGTGTTTCCTTATCATGCCTGATGGCCAGATGCAGTTATTAGGTTGTTGTTTTTTTGCCTTTATTACAATCATGTCATAAAAATAAAAGGGGCTGTCATATGCTTGCAATAAAACTAAAATTAACCATAGCTATTATTTTTAAAAGAGCATTTTAAGTTCTTTCAAGCAGGCAGATGTATTTAGAACTGGTACAGAAATTCTTTTTAGCACATCACAGAAAATGTTGATTCTTATTAGCACAAACAGATGTGGGCGAGCCATGAAAGGCCTAAAGGCACAAAAGCAGCAGTCTTTTGCATTTTAATTATGGGGTTCTCAAAATGCAAAAAGCCCATAGCACTAGCCAGCCCCTCCACTGCTCCTCCAAGGAGCCCCCCAATCCGGCAGGCTACTTTCAACACTTGGAAAGCAATGTCTAACACAGGAAAAGCCTGTTTTCCAGCTTCTTTGTAGACACGGTCTTTCCAGTTTTTTTCTGTAGCCACTATATGAATGTGTTTTTAGGTCTTGCCTGACCCAACGCATGCGTTGCTCTATCAAGACTTTTAGTATGGTGGCTTTAAAAAGCTGACCACACGCTTTTTGTGTGGCCTAAAGCGTGCGGTTATGCGCAAGGTTACACGCACAGGCGCCATCTGGCTTTCAGACCCCACACCCCTTCCCCCGCCTAGTACGACCCTCACCTCCTCAGCACTCAACCGCTGTCTCAGCAACTCCCCACCCCTTCCCCTGTACTTCACGTGATCCAGTCGCTTCTGCAATCTTTCTCCGAGCATGCGCTCTGCGAGGTATAGCTCTCTCGGAGGGTTAGTTTAGAGTGCATAAAAGTAGGACAAGCCGTTTATGTAAGGTCTCCTATTTGAGCTCTATTGACATATATTTTCATTCTCTAATGCGCGCATGTCCCGCTCCTCTCTTCGCTTCCGCAATCATTCTCCAAGCATGCGCTCTGCGAGGTATAGCTCTCTCGGAGGGTTAGTTTAGAGTACATAAAAGTAGGACAGGCGTTTATGTAAGGTCTCCTATTTGAGCTCTATTTTGACATATATTTTCATTCTCTAATGCGCGCATGTCCCGCTCCTCTCTTGGTCGAGAAAAACGGACAAAAGTTACTTATTTAGATTTAGGATCTAAAACGCACATATTCAATATGATATTGTGTTTAACTCAATGAACCTGAAAGACATCCTGCTATTCGGCCCTTTGTCTTCCTAGGTCTGGCAGCATATCGATTTTCTATTAGTCACAATCATGTAGCATGGATAACACCTCAAACATAGCACAACCGTAGAAAAGTGACATATGTTCATGTTCACTTGTGGGTAACTTCACCAGAATCAGCGGGTTGGTGGAGGGGGAGCTCTACCTCCCTCAAACCAGGGATGGATTAGCCATGATAGTCAGTGCAAAAATGTGTTTAAAGTGCGCAGTCTAGTGGCTTGTCGATTTTCTTTGTTTACAGCATAGCGACCATGCGTATGCAGATGACCCATGTAGCCTCATGTCCTCTCAGGTGAAAAGGGAAGTAGTCAGTAGACAAGTAGCTAAGTGCTGATGCGGCTGCATTCAACAGGGCGTTCACATTGAATGCCAGGTCACCGCCATATGTTAGCGTATGACTTGCGTCAGGAGTGTGTCTGATGGCAGAACATTTTTATTACCGAGGTATGTTCAACTCACTTCTTCATATCTGCATAAAAGTCTGCGAGGTTCTGCCTCATTAAAATCTTTCGGTATGTTTGCGTGTTGTGAATGAACATTTTTTCATTTCCCCGCTTACAGTGTTCTTCATTGCGATATATGGTTATTGGGAACCTAACCCTCTGAATTTTTTCACACATCCGTCTTGTCTGTTCTGAAATGTTGGCACGTACGCAAATAGGATTGGCGATACTACACGGTTGTGCTGTAGGCGCTGGGTCAGAAGCCCCTCTGCTCTCTTTCTTATCCAACATAAATCTGTCCTCTGCATGTCTTGACTGTGTATCCAGAACATGTTGCAATTGCTATTCCATTATAAAACCCTGTTTCTAATTTATTTGTATGTGACCTGTGACCCACTCAGTCACCTATTATACAGAAAAGTGGTCAGAACTCTTTAATAATTATAGTTGTGTTCTGATGTCCTATGCCTGCTGGTGGAGCCAGCAGCCTAGGGGAAGGCAGAAAAACAAGCATTTGCAATCACGCGAGTTTGAGCTATTTTTCAATGCCAATGAATTTTATTTATGTTTTGGGTTTTAAAACATAAATAAAAAGCATTGTCATTTTCAATACTAATGGCTTAAACTCTTGCAAATGCTAGACGTATTGCATTGCAAAAAAGGGCCTTCTCGACTGCTTGTTAGATTGTAAATATCAGAGGAAGAGACGGGCCTGCAACGTCATCAAAGTAGCAATAAATAGTGCAGTGAAGATGATGTATAAGTGTTGTAAATTGCACAGACACAAAGTGTGAAGTGAGAGTTACATATGATTTGAGCTATAAACACTAACAAAGCACTCCCTTTGGGACATTTTAAGTGTTAAGCCATGCAACAGTTGATGTTGCACCAAGGATATTGTGCTGCATAATTAAATACTTATAAGGTCCCAAAAGCAAGACCTATTGGCTATAGCCAATAGGTCTCACCTTTGGGACCATATACGTGTTTAGTTATCCAGCACAATATCCTTGGTGCAACAACATCAACTGTTGCATGGCTAAACACTTATGAGGTCCCAAAGGCGAGACCTATGGGCTATGCCAATGCTTGTTTTTCTTTTCACGCATCCCTGATTTGCAAAGAGGAGGAGAAAGGGGAGCATTAAGAGTTAAAGTAGAAAGAGAGAAGAGAGATGGGAGAGATAAAATAGGAGAGATAAAGAGAAGGAGAAAAAAGCAATAGAGAATGATGTAAAGTGGTAGAGACAGAAAGAGAGTGGAGGTGGAGAAGAGAAAATGAGGTAAAATGGAAAAGCAGAAAAAGATATCAAGAATAAACAAGCATTTACAATGCAGCGGTTTCGGCTTTGGAAAAGTTAAAGCTATTGGCATTGTAAATGATAACATTTTTCACTGGCCTGCTGTAATTTCTCGAGTACTGAAATTCAGAAAGATGTTAAATAAACGGTTAAGCGTTTGTTTACACCTAAATAAAGTAAAAGAAAAGATGCAAAAAAGTTGTCCTGCACCACTAACTTTAGCAACACATTTAGTTTTGAGATTTCTAGCATGAAAGGAGTACAAAATATGATAAAAGCCTCTCCAAATTTCATTAAAGTGTATATTATTAACATGAAGAGGCGTTTCACTTCAGCACATCAGATTAAATCAGTGCATTAGTAAGCATTTTTTTTAAAGTGATAGTTTTTAAAAATGAATGTTGAAACGTGTCAATAGTGAACTAAGAGGCAAGTCAGTAAATCATCATGGTCATGTGGACCCCCCCCCCTGGCCTTTGTTGTTGTTATACATGGATAACATTATAGTTTATTAAATCAAAAACAGAAGAAGGTTTTGATGAGCGTACATCCAGATTTCGAGTATTTTGATGTGCTCTTACATGTGATGGCGAAGAAAAAGGAGGCAAAGTGAAATAAAACAATGCGTAGGATCACACAATTTGGTCAATTAGGGAAGCCGGGATTCACCCCAGGTTTTTTGATTTCCCCCATGCCCAACTTTATACCCTGTACAGACTATCTCCCACCCTGCTGGCATCAATGCGACCCTCAGGCACCCCACAGACTATACTTTGTGGCCCTTGGAACAATGTTTGCGAGTATCCATGCACTAGAAGGTCTTGCAGTTTCCATGTGAACGTCAGACACCGATTCCTGCAGCCACGCATGAGCCATCAGACCCAACAAGCTCGCCTCACTGCGTATGTGCTCCAGCCTCACATTATGCCCGTGTGACATCCTTGACCCATGTCCCCCGCACTATGTTCGTGTGAACCCAATCGCTTTGCGCGTCGTGTGTATAAAACCTAAAGCTTCAGACACTGTCCAAGTGTCCCGTGTTCCTCCTCTCGCAGTCTGTCCGTCTGTCCCCGAGCCTCCTCCAATCGCTTCACAATATGCCTGTACTCGAGGCTGCTGACAGTCTCTGGATGTGCCCCACACAGCCTTTCCTTGCACCCTGCTCAGATGAGGGGAAGTGACATGCCCAAGCAAACGCTGCACGCAGAGCCAATGACCGACCGTGTAGCATCGGATGCAGCTCACCAATGCAGCCCGGGACTCTTTCACACCGGTGCCACCGAAACTGCCCTACCTGGTGCTCCAGTGCCAAGACCCTCCTCCTCCTTCTGGGGGGAGACAGACTGGCAGTGCACCCACAGGACACCCGTGGGCCCGCAGCCCCTCCGCATGTAACCGGAGCCTCGTGACCCGCACTCAGAGACCCCGAGGCGCAGCAAGTGGGAGCGAGGCCTCGGGGGCTAAATATACCGCAGACTAGGCTGACCTCGGCCTGGAGGTCTCGTCCTAAATGCCACTAGCCGCGCCGCGGCCGCACCTGGCCCGCCCGGCTGTCCCACTGTCTGTCAGAGTCGTCTGTCTCTGGAGTGTTGGCCCTGTGTTCTCGCACCGCTTTTCCGCGAGTTTCGCGTGCGCACGCGCCTCCAAGTCCTGGCTGAAGACGCCATTGATTCTAGCGAGCTGACGAGTTCACTATATTCGCCAATTCTGGGCAGCAGGTCTGAGTCCTGGCAAGTCCTCTGCCAGCATGCATGTTTGTGAGCCCTGGCCTACAGTCTTAGACTACTCACCCAGCCCATGACGTCTGGGTAGTGAAGAAAGACAACTCACAGGTAAATGTGTAGATCCTATTGGAGCAAGCTGCAAGAAGGCGTCCTCTCTCCCCCAGTCCTGCTCCAACTGCCCCCTGGCATTCCATTCTAGGACATGTGGTAACTTGCCACCAGGATACGCTGACCATGGTTACCAAGACACCACGTCTCCACTTCGTAATTACATTATAAATAACACTAATTGACCAACAACTATACTACTAATAAAACAAGTCAGGTCCCGGGCCGGCCAGCCAATCACAGCGCGGCCCGGGGAATGACGTCACGGGGGTGTCCCGGCCGGCAGCCAATGACAGCGCGGCCCAGGACAAAGGGGCGGGACTTAAAAAAAGACCGAGAAATGCCCCCGAATCGCGGTTTCACGGGAAAGCGTGATTGACAGCCTCTGTCTCCCAATGGCTAGCCTCCATTTATGGAGCTAGCCAATGGGAGACAGAGGCGGGACCAAAGCCCCATATGTAGGATCATGAGATTTCGCCCTGGGCGGAGCAACTGCTACGCAGTTGCAACGCCAGGGCGAAACCTAAAAAGAAAGTGTGAATGAGGGAGTGAAAAACAATGTGACAGCGGGAGAGTGTGAAAAAACACCTACGAGTGTTAGAGAGGAAATGTGCGATAGTGGGTAAGAGGATGTGAGAGCATGTTTGTCTATAGAGGTAAATGTGTAGGCGTAAGTAAAAGACAATCAGAGCATGACTCGGGTCAAACTTTGGCTGTTAAAAGCACCCCGAACTCTGGCGTAGCTTTTCCTGTGAATTCTCTGGCTAGCCCACTTCTGGGTGCAAAAAAAAGGTAGTGTTGGTTTTAAATTAATGTAACCTGAAGATTAGGTTTAAACACACAAGAATGACAAAAAAATTAAAAGGATTAAGATTTGAAAGAAAAAAATCATTGGCAAAGTGAAGTATTGGTCACCATCATAGCACTGAACTGTACTTCTTTAAGCACATATGCACTTGTGATCAAGGAATAGTCCTCTATCACAATGCAGAACAACCCATGGATCCAGTGGGCTACTCCATTGCCCACTGCTTTATGCTGTGTGAAATTAAAAGGTCTCACCTATTTCATACGTAGATATTTATATTTCTGATTTTATTTTTATTACATTAGTGTGGTTAGATAGTTATGCTCACTGGTGGAACGAAACTTGAGTGGCACCCCTCCAAAGTACAAGGATGGAGGCCCCACCCTCTGGACCCAGTCAGGAGCTCTCACGTCCAACCATGTACAATGTTGGAGGGGGCCCCCTGGAGCTCCGGGCCCCACCACACCGCAGGGGAAGTGGGGGCTATTATTACAGCACTGGCTTTGCTGCTGTCTCGATATCGCACCTAAATATTACACACCATTTCATACAAATTCACGAAATTCTTTATCCAGCAAACATGGTGGAATGAAGGCCAGTGCAGAGCAGTACAGAGCAGTGCATTAGTCAAAAGTTCCTTACAACTTGCCTGTCAAGTTTGCATTAGTCAATAGTTCCTTACAAGTCGCCTGCCAAGTTTGCAATAAAGGAAAATGATTAAATGTGTATGTACTTGAATCGTTATATCCTTGGCAGCACGCCATCTGAAATCCAATACCCCACTCTGAAACCAAAAGAGAAATTCAATTGTGATATGCCTTCTGCTAATTTTTGGTGTTTCTAGTTAGAAGGAGAAGTACTGAGGTATGGGGCAAGTGATGTTGCTGTAACATTGATAACCAAGGGGCATATGTCCCAAAAACATTTTTGCAGTTGCAAACAGCCCGATTCTCAATTTGTGTTTAGCAATTTGGTATTTGGAAAGGGCACCTTTAGGGCGAGCCTTAGTAATACCGACTTGCAGTGCTATGTATAAATATTTTGCAACCGAATTACTGTCGCAAAACATACATTTTTTTCCAGACGGCTTGAGGGTGGTAACTAGTCGCAAATGGGAAGGCATCACCACGGGCCCCTTCCCCTTGGTGAATGTTGAAACAAATATTTTTTAAGACCTGGCAGAGGTCCATGGGACCATTGTCTAGTCTTAAAAAATCTAACTTTTGAACGTTTTGTTTTATTTTTTTAAACGCATCTAGTTTTCCTTTAATGAAAACAGGCTGCATTTCAAAAAAGAAAAGAAAAAGGTTACTTTATTAAAAGCAATCACAGACATGGTTGTCCGCTATTCCCAGTAATAGCTGCAATTACTAATGGGTCGCATGTTACGACTGACCTCATTAATATTGATTAGGAATACCTGTGTGCGCCCCCATTAGGAAAATCTATCTGACGTTTGTACGTTTTCTTACATTAGGAATTGTAATTAGGCAAAAATCTCAATTACGAAATCACAATTCCTAATTTTTGCACACATGGCCCCAAGTGCACTTCGGGTAAATTCCATGTCAGGAACATTACTCACACGCCAAGCCGAAATGTTCTGCTATAGAATCTGGGCTACAGAGAGTCTCTGGTGGAATTTTGCACGGGCAAACTCAATTATTCATCCAGCTCTAGACTATAAATTCATACCAGTTTCAACTGCATGTAAATATTTAAATAGTTATGGTAACAAATTAAATGCAAAGGATTGAAAGGACTGTATATGCACCATATAAAAACCAGACCCAAAGCAATGAGTTCCACCTTGTCAACTAATTCTCTAAAGCTTAAACAAGCACCAAGGCTGGCTTGAGAAAGGAACATATTTTTGTAGATAATATGCCCTGATGTTTTAATTGGTACAAAAGGGGGTGGTGATGGACGGAGCATCTGAATCAATCAAACACTCACACCCAGTCAAAAGATCTGGGTTTAATCCATCACCGTTCTTTAGCCCACTCTGCCACCCCAGTTCAGACATGTCTATATGCAAATCAGTCTGACCCTGTGCCTCATGGGAACAGTCCAGCCCGAACTGCCAAGCCATGTCTTCCCTGGACCGGAAACAAGCTTCCGAGGACCGGTTTCTGGCATTCCAGCCGTCTTAAGTCCGGCTTGCTTGAATCCAGTGGCAAAGTGAGCAAGGGACTCACGTCTGAGCATACCCTGCCACACTTATGGCGGACAAAAGCGGTACAAAAGGGGGTGGTGATGGACGGAGCATCTGAATCAATCAAACACTCACACCCAGTCAAAAGATCTGGGTTTAATCCATCACCCTTCTTTAGCCCACTCTGCCACCCCTGTTCAGACATGGCTATATGCAAATCAGTCTGACCCTGTGCCTCATGGGAACAGTCCAGCCCGAACTGCCAAGCCATGTCTTCCCTGGACAGGAAACAAGCTTCCGAGGACCGGTTTCTGGCATTCCAACCGTCTTCAGCCCGGCTTGCTTGAATCCAGTGGCAAAGTGAGCAAGGGACTCACGTCTGAGCATACCCTGCCACACTTATGGCGGCCAAAAGCGGTACAAAAGGGGGTGGTGATGGACGGAGCATCTGAATCAATCAAACACTCACACCCAGTCAAAAGATCTGGGTTTAATCCATCACTGTTCTTTAGCCCACTCTGCCACCCCAGTTCAGACATGGCTATATGCAAATCAGTCTGACCCTGTACCTCATGGGAACAGTCCAACCCGAACTGCCAAGCCATGTCTTCCCTGGACCGGAAACAAGCTTCTGAAGACCGGTATCTGGCATTCCAGCCGTCTTCAGCCCGACTTGCTTGAATCCAGTGGCAAAGTGAGCAAGGGACTCACGTCTGAGCATACCCTGCCACACTTATGGAGGCCAGAAGCGGTATAAAAGTGGGTGGTGATGGACGGAGCATCTGAATCAATCAAACACTCACACCCAGTCAAAAGATTTGGGTTTAATCCATCACCGTTCTTTAGCCCACTCTGCCACCCCAGTTCAGACATGGCTATATGCAAATCAGTCTGACCCTGTGCCTCATGGGAACAGTCCAGCCCGAACTGCCAAGCCATTTTTTCCATGGACCGGAAACAAGCTTCCGAGTACCGGTTTTTGGCATTCCAGCCGCCTTCAGCCCGGCTTGCTTGAATCCAGTGGCAAAGTGAGAAAGGGACTCACGTCTGAGCATATCCTGCCACACTTATGGCGGCCAAAAGTGGTACAAAAGGGGGTGGTGATGGAGTCAAGCTATCCAGGCTGAAGAAGGCTGATAGCCAGAAACCGGTCCTTGGATGCTTGATTCCGGTCTGGGAAAGACATGGCTTGGTAGTTCGGACTGGGCTGTTCCCATGAGGCACAGGGTCAGAACTGATTTGCATATAGCCAGTGTCTAACCCAGGGTGGTGTGGAGTGCAAGAAAACGATGGATTTAGGCCCAGATCCTTGTACTGGGGTGAATGTATGACATTGTTCTACATTCTGTCCATCAACTATGTTTTTTGCAATTTTCACCCCGAGTGGGCTGGGTATGCTCAGACGTGAGTCCCAGGCTCTCCACACCACTGGAGTCAAGCTATCCAGGCTGAAGAAGGCTGATAGCCAGAAACCGGTCCTTGGATGCTTGATTCCGGTCTGGGAAAGACATGGCTTGGTAGTTCGGACTGGACTGTTCCCATGAGGCACAGGGTCAGAGCTGATTTGCATATAGCCAGTGTCTAACCCAGGGTGGTGTGGAGTGCAAGAAAACGATGGATTTAGGCCCAGATCCTTGTACTGGGGTGAATGTATGACATTGTTCTACATTCTGTCCATCAACTGCGTTTTTTGCAATTTTCACCCCGAGTGGGCTGGGTATGCTCAGACGTGAGTCCCAGGCTCTCCACACCACTGGAGTCAAGCTATCCAGGCTGAAGAAGGCTGATAGCCAGAAACCGGTCCTTGGATGCTTGATTCCGGTCTGGGAAAGACATGGCTTGGTAGTTCGGACTGGACTGTTCCCATGAGGCACAGGGTCAGAGCTGATTTGCATATAGCCAGTGTCTAACCCAGGGTGGTGTGGAGTGCAAAAAAACGATGGATATAGGCCCAGATCCTTGTACTGGGGTGAATGTATGACATTGTTCTACATTCTGTCCATCAACTGTGTTTTTTGCAATTTTCACCCCGAGTGGGCTGGGTATGCTCAGACGTGAGTCCCAGGCTCTCCACACCACTGGAGTCAAGCTATCCAGGCTGAAGAAGACTGATAGCCAGAAACCGGTCCTTGGATGCTTGATTCTGGTCTGGGAAAGACATGGCTTGGTAGTTCGGACTGGACTGTTCCCATGAGGCACAGGGTCAGAGCTGATTTGCATAAAGCCAGTGTCTAACCCAGGGTGGTGTGGAGTGCAAATAAGCGATGGATTTAGGCCCAGATCCTTGTACTGGGGTGAATGTATGACATTGTTCTACATTCTGTCCATCAACTGTGTTTTTTGCAATTTTCACCCCGAGTTGGCTGGGTATGCTCAGACGTGAGTCCCAGGCTCTCCACACCACTGGAGTCAAGCTATCCAGGCTGAAGAAGGCTGATAGCCAGAAACCGGTCCCTGGATGCTTGATTCCGGTCTGGGAAAGACATGGCTTGGTAGTTCGGACTGGACTGTTCCCATGAGGCACAGGGTCAGAGCTGATTTGCATATAGCCAGTATCTAAGCCAGGGTGGTGTGGAGTGCAAAAAAACGATGGATTTAGGCCCAGATCCTTGTACTGGGGTGAATGTATGACATTGTTCTACATTCTGTCCATCAACTGTGTTTTTTTAAATTTTCACCCCGAGTGGGCTGAGTATGCTCAGACGTGAGTCCCAGGCTCTCCACACCACTGGAGTCAAGCTATCCAGGCTGAAGAAGACTGATAGCCAGAAACCGGTCCTTGGATGCTTGATTCCGGTCTGGGAAAGACATGGCTTGGTAGTTCGGACTGGACTGTTCCCATGAGGCACAGGGTCAGAGCTGATTTGCATATAGCCAGTGTCTAAGCCAGGGTGGTGTGGAGTGCAAAAAAACAATGGATTTAGGCCCAGATCCTTGTACTGGGGTGAATGTATGACATTGCTCTACATTCTGTCCATCAACTGTGTTTTTTGCAATTTTCACCCCGAGTGGGCTGGGTATGCTCAGACGTGAGTCCCAGGCTCTCCACACCACTGGAGTCAAGCTATCCAGGCTGAAGAAGGCTGATAGCCAGAAACCGGTCCTTGGATGCTTGATTCCGGTCTGGGAAAGACATGGCTTGGTAGTTCGGACTGGACTGTTCCCTTGAGGCACAGGGTCAGAGCTGATTTGCATATAGCCAGTGTCTAAGCCAGGGTGGTGTGGAGTGCAAAAAAACGATGGATTTAGGCCCAGATCCTTGTACTGGGGTGAATGTATGACATTGTTCTACATTCTGTCCATCAACTGTGTTTTTTGCAATTTTCACCCCGAGTGGGCTGGGTATGCTCAGACGTGAGTCCCAGGCTCTCCACACCACTGGAGTCAAGCTATCCAGGCTGAAGAAGGCTGATAGCCAGAAACCGGTCCTTGGATGCTTGATTCCGGTCTGGGAAAGACATGGCTTGGTAGTTCGGACTGGACTGTTCCCATGAGGCACAGGGTCAGAGCTGATTTGCATATAGCCAGTGTCTAAGCCAGGGTGGTGTGGAGTGCAAAAAACAATGGATTAAGGCCCAGATCCTTGTACTGGGGTGAATGTATGACATTGTTCTACATTCTGTCCATCAACTGTGTTTTTTGCAATTTTCACCCCGAGTGGGCTGGGTATGCTCAGACGTGAGTCCCAGGCTCTCCACACCACTGGAGTCAAGCTATCCAGGCTGAAGAAGGCTGATAGCCAGAAACCGGTCCTTGGATGCTTGATTCCAGTCTGGAAAAGACATGGCTTGGTAGTTCGGACTGGACTGTTCCCATGAGGCACAGGGTCAGAGCTGATTTGCATATAGCCAGTGTCTAACCCAGGGTGGTGTGGAGTGCAAAAAAACAATGGATTTAGGCCCAGATCCTTGTACTGGGGTGAATGTATGACATTGTTCTACATTCTGTCCATCAACTGTGTTTTTTGCAATTTTCACCCCGAGTGGGCTGGGTATGCTCAGACGTGAGTCCCAGGCTCTTCACACCACTGTAGTCAAGCTTTCCAGGCTGAAGAAGGCTGATAGCCAGAAACCGGTCCTTGGATGCTTGATTCCGGTCTGGGAAAGACATGGCTTGGTAGTTCGGACTGGAGTGCTCCCATGAGGCACAGGGTCAGAGCTGATTTGCTTATAGCCAGTGTCGAACCCAGAGTGGTGTGGAGTGCAAAAAAACAATGGATTTAGGCCCAGATCCTTGTACTGGGGTGAATGTATGACATTGTTCTACATTCTGTCCATCAACTGTGTTTTTTGCAATTTTAACCCCGAGTGGGCTGGGTCTGCTCAGACGTGAGTCCCAGGCTCTCCACACCACTGGAGTCAAGCTATCCAGGCTGAAGAAGGCTGATAGCCAGAAACCGGTCCTTGGATGCTTGATTCCGGTCTGGGAAAGACATGGCTTGGTAGTTCGGACTGGACTGTTCCCATGAGGCACAGGGTCAGAGCTGATTTGCATATAGCCAGTGTCTAACCCAGGGTGGTGTGGGGTGCAAAAAAACGATGGATTTAGGCCCAGATCCTTGTACTGGGGTGAATGTATGACATTGTTCTACATTCTGTCCATCAACTGTGTTTTTTGCAATTTTCACCCGAGTGGGCTGGGTATGCTCAGACATGAGTCCAGGGCTCTCCACACCACTGGAGTCAAGCTATCCAGGCTGAAGAAGGCTGATAGCCAGAAACCGGTCCTTGGATGCTTGATTCCGGTGTGGGAAAGACGTGGCTTGGTAGTTCGGACTGGACTGTTCCCATGAGGCACAGGGTCAGAGCTGATTTGCATATAGCCAGTGTCTAACCCAGGGCGGTGCGGAGTGCAAAAAAACGATGGATTTAGGCCCAGATCCTTGTACTGGGGTGAATGTATGACATTGTTCTACATTCTGTCCATCAACTGTGTTTTTGCAATTTTCACCCCGAGTGGGCTGGATATGCTCAGACGTGAGTCCCAGGCTCTCCACACCACTGGAGTCAAGCTATCCAGGCTGAAGAAGGCTGATAGCCAGAAACCGGTCCTTGGATGCTTGATTCCGGTCTGGGAAAGACATGGCTTGGTAGTTCGGACTGGACTGTTCCCATGAGGCACAGGGTCAGAGCTGATTTGCATATAACCAGTGTCTAACCCAGGGTGGTGTGGAGTGCAAAAAAACGATGGATTTAGGCCCAGATTCTTGTACTGGGGTGAATGTATGACATTGTTCTACATTCTGTCCATCAACTGTGTTTTTTGCAATTTTCACCCCGAGTGGGCTGGGTATGCTCAGACGTCAGTCCCAGGCTCTCCACACCACTGGAGTCAAGCTATCCAGGCTGAAGAAGGCTGATAGCCAGAAACCGGTCCTTGGATGCTTGATTCCGGTCTGGGAAAGACATGGCTTGGTAGTTCGGACTGGACTGTTCCCATGAGGCACAGGGTCAGAGCTGATTTGCATATAGCCAGTGTCTAAGCCAGGGTGGTGTGGAGTGCAAAAAAACAATGGATTTAGGCCCAGATCCTTGTACTGGGGTGAATGTATGACATTGTTCTACATTCTGCCCATCAACTGTGTTTTTTGCAATTTTCACCCCGAGTGGGCTGGGTATGCTCAGACGTGAGTCCCAGGCTCTCCACACCACTGGAGTCAAGCTATCCAGGCTGAAGAAGGCTGATAGCCAGAAACCGGTCCTTGGATGCTTGATTCCGGTCTGGGAAAGACATGGCTTGGTAGTTCGGACTGGACTGTTCCCATGAGGCACAGGGTCAGAGCTGATTTGCATATAGCCAGTGTCTAAGCCAGGGTGGTGTGGAGTGCAAAAAAACGATGGATTTAGGCCCAGATCCTTGTACTGAGGTGAATGTATGACATTGTTCTACATTCTGTCCATCAACTGTGTTTTTTGCAATTTTCACTCCGAGTGGGCTGGGTATGCTCAGACGTGAGTCCCAGGCTCTCCACACCACTGGAGTCAAGCTATCCAGGCTGAAGAAGGCTGATAGCCAGAAACCGGTCCTTGGATGCTTGATTCCGGTCTGGGAAAGACATGGCTTGGTAGTTCGGACTGGACTGTTCCCATGAGGCACAGGGTCAGAGCTGATTTGCATATAGCCAGTGTCTAAGCCAGGGTGGTGTGGAGTGCAAAAAAAACAATGGATTTAGGCCCAGATCCTTGTACTGGGGTGAATGTATGACATTGTTCTACATTCTGTCCATCAACTGTGTTTTTTGCAATTTTCACCCCGAGTGGGCTGGGTATGCTCAGACGTGAGTCCCAGGCTCTCCACACCACTGGAGTCAAGCTATCCAGGCTGAAGAAGGCTGATAGCCAGAAACCGGTCCTTGGATGCTTGATTCCGGTCTGGAAAAGACATGGCTTGGTAGTTCGGACTGGACTGTTCCCATGAGGCACAGGGTCAGAGCTGATTTGCATATAGCCAGTGTCTAACCCAGGGTGGTGTGGAGTGCAAAAAAACAATGGATTTAGGCCCAGATCCTTGTACTGGGGTGAATGTATGACATTGTTCTACATTCTGTCCATCAACTGTGTTTTTTGCAATTTTCACCCCGAGTGGGCTGGGTATGCTCAGACGTGAGTCCCAGGCTCTCCACACCACTGGAGTCAAGCTTTCCAGGCTGAAGAAGGCTGATAGCCAGAAACCGGTCCTTGGATGCTTGATTCCGGTCTGGGAAAGACATGGCTTGGTAGTTCGGACTGGAGTGTTCCCATGAGGCACAGGGTCAGAGCTGATTTGCATATAGCCAGTGTCTAACCCAGAGTGGTGTGGAGTGCAAAAAAAAAATGGACTTAGGCCCAGATCCTTGTACTGGGGTGAACGTATGACATTGTTCTACATTCTGTCCATCAACTGTGTTTTTTGCAATTTTAACCCCGAGTGGGCTGGGTCTGCTCAGACGTGAGTCCCAGGCTCTCCACACCACTGGAGTCAAGCTATCCAGGCTGAAGATGGCTGATAGCCAGAAACCGGTCCTTGGATGCTTGATTCCGGTCTGGGAAAGACATGGCTTGGTAGTTCGGACTGGACTGTTCCCATGAGGCACAGGGTCAGAACTGATTTGCATATAGCCAGTGTCTAACCCAGGGTGGTGTGGAGTGCAAAAAAACGATGGATTTAGGCCCAGATCCTTGTACTGGGGTGAATGTATGACATTGTTCTACATTCTGTCCATCAACTGTGTTTTTGCAATTTTCACCCCGAGTGGGCTGGATATGCTCAGACGTGAGTCCCAGGCTCTCCACACCACTGGAGTCAAGCTATCCAGGCTGAAGAAGGCTGATAGCCAGAAACCGGTCCTTGGATGCTTGATTCCGGTCTGGGAAAGACATGGCTTGGTAGTTCGGACTGGACTGTTCCCATGAGGCACAGGGTCAGAGCTGATTTGCATATAACCAGTGTCTAACCCAGGGTGGTGTGGAGTGCAAAAAAACGATGGATTTAGGCCCAGATCCTTGTACTGGGGTGAATGTATGACATTGTTCTACATTCTGTCCATCAACTGTGTTTTTTGCAATTTTCACCCCGAGTGGGCTGGGTATGCTCAGACGTCAGTCCCAGGCTCTCCACACCACTGGAGGCAAGCTATCCAGGCTGAAGAAGGCTGATAGCCAGAAACCGGTCCTTGGATGCTTGATTCCGGTCTGGGAAAGACATGGCTTGGTAGTTCGGACTGGACTGTTCCCATGAGTCACAGGGTCAGAGCTGATTTGCATATAGCCAGTGTCTAAGCCAGGGTGGTGTGGAGTGCAAAAAAACAATGGATTTAGGCCCAGATCCTTGTACTGGGGTGAATGTATGACATTGTTCTACATTCTGCCCATCAACTGTGTTTTTTGCAATTTTCACCCCGAGTGGGCTGGGTATGCTCAGACGTGAGTCCCAGGCTCTCCACACCACTGGAGTCAAGCTATCCAGGCTGAAGAAGGCTGATAGCCAGAAACCGGTCCTTGGATGCTTGATTCCGGTCTGGGAAAGACATGGCTTGGAAGTTCGGACTGGACTGTTCCCATGAGGCCCAGGGTCAGAGCTGATTTGCATATAGCCAGTGTCTAAGCCAGGGTGGTGTGGAGTGCAAAAAAACGATGGATTTAGGCCCAGATCCTTGTACTGAGGTGAATGTATGACATTGTTCTACATTCTGTCCATCAACTGTGTTTTTTGCAATTTTCACTCCGAGTGGGCTGGGTATGCTCAGACGTGAGTCCCAGGCTCTCCACACCACTGGAGTCAAGCTATCCAGGCTGAAGAAGGCTGATAGCCAGAAACCGGTCCTTGGATGCTTGATTCCGGTCTGGGAAAGACATGGCTTGGTAGTTCGGACTGGACTGTTCCCATGAGGCACAGGGTCAGAGCTGATTTGCATATAGCCAGTGTCTAAGCCAGGGTGGTGTGGAGTGCAAAAAAAACAATGGATTTAGGCCCAGATCCTTGTACTGGGGTGAATGTATGACATTGTTCTACATTCTGTCCATCAACTGTGTTTTTTGCAATTTTCACCCCGAGTGGGCTGGGTATGCTCAGACGTGAGTCCCAGGCTCTCCACACCACTGGAGTCAAGCTATCCAGGCTGAAGAAGGCTGATAGCCAGAAACGGGTCCTTGGATGCTTGATTCCGGTCTGGAAAAGACATGGCTTGGTAGTTCGGACTGGACTGTTCCCATGAGGCACAGGGTCAGAGCTGATTTGCATATAGCCAGTGTCTAACCCAGGGTGGTGTGGAGTGCAAAAAAACAATGGATTTAGGCCCAGATCCTTGTACTGGGGTGAATGTATGACATTGTTCTACATTCTGTCCATCAACTGTGTTTTTTGCAATTTTCACCCCGAGTGGGCTGGGTATGCTCAGACGTGAGTCCCAGGCTCTCCACACCACTGGAGTCAAGCTTTCCAGGCTGAAGAAGGCTGATAGCCAGAAACCGGTCCTTGGATGCTTGATTCCGGTCTGGGAAAGACATGGCTTGGTAGTTCGGACTGGAGTGTTCCCATGAGGCACAGGGTCAGAGCTGATTTGCATATAGCCAGTGTCTAACCCAGAGTGGTGTGGAGTGCAAAAAAAAAATGGACTTAGGCCCAGATCCTTGTACTGGGGTGAATGTATGACATTGTTCTACATTCTGTCCATCAACTGTGTTTTTTGCAATTTTAACCCCGAGTGGGCTGGGTCTGCTCAGACGTGAGTCCCAGGCTCTCCACACCACTGGAGTCAAGCTATCCAGGCTGAAGAAGGCTGATAGCCAGAAACCGGTCCTTGGATGCTTCATTCCGGTCTGGGAAAGACATGGCTTGGTAGTTCGGACTGGACTGTTCCCATGAGGCACAGGGTCAGAGCTGTTTTGCATATAGCCAGTGTCTAACCCAGGGTGGTGTGGGGTGCAAAAAAACGATGGATTTAGGCCCAGATCCTTGTACTGGGGTGAATGTATGACATTGTTCTACATTCTGTCCATCAACTGTGTTTTTTGCAATTTTCACCCGAGTGGGCTGGGTATGCTCAGACATGAGTCCAGGGCTCTCCACACCACTGGAGTCAAGCTATCCAGGCTGAAGAAGGCTGATAGCCAGAAACCGGTCCTTGGATGCTTGATTCCGGTGTGGGAAAGACGTGGCTTGGTAGTTCGGACTGGACTGTTCCCATGAGGCACAGGGTCAGAGCTGATTTGCATATAGCCAGTGTCTAACCCAGGGCGGTGCGGAGTGCAAAAAAACGATGGATTTAGGCCCAGATCCTTGTACTGGGGTGAATGTATGACATTGTTCTACATTCTGTCCATCAACTGTGTTTTTGCAATTTTCACCCCGAGTGGGCTGGATATGCTCAGACGTGAGTCCCAGGCTCTCCACACCACTGGAGTCAAGCTATCCAGGCTGAAGAAGGCTGATAGCCAGAAACCGGTCCTTGGATGCTTGATTCCGGTCTGGGAAAGACATGGCTTGGTAGTTCGGACTGGACTGTTCCCATGAGGCACAGGGTCAGAGCTGATTTGCATATAACCAGTGTCTAACCCAGGGTGGTGTGGAGTGCAAAAAAACGATGGATTTAGGCCCAGATCCTTGTACTGGGGTGAATGTATGACATTGTTCTACATTCTGTCCATCAACTGTGTTTTTTGCAATTTTCACCCCGAGTGGGCTGGGTATGCTCAGACGTCAGTCCCAGGCTCTCCACACCACTGGAGTCAAGCTATCCAGGCTGAAGAAGGCTGATAGCCAGAAACCGGTCCTTGGATGCTTGATTCCGGTCTGGGAAAGACATGGCTTGGTAGTTCGGACTGGACTGTTCCCATGAGGCACAGGGTCAGAGCTGATTTGCATATAGCCAGTGTCTAAGCCAGGGTGGTGTGGAGTGCAAAAAAACAATGGATTTAGGCCCAGATCCTTGTACTGGGGTGAATGTATGACATTGTTCTACATTCTGCCCATCAACTGTGTTTTTTGCAATTTTCACCCCGAGTGGGCTGGGTATGCTCAGACGTGAGTCCCAGGCTCTCCACACCACTGGAGTCAAGCTATCCAGGCTGAAGAAGGCTGATAGCCAGAAACCGGTCCTTGGATGCTTGATTCCGGTCTGGGAAAGACATGGCTTGGTAGTTCGGACTGGACTGTTCCCATGAGGCACAGGGTCAGAGCTGATTTGCATATAGCCAGTGTCTAAGCCAGGGTGGTGTGGAGTGCAAAAAAACGATGGATTTAGGCCCAGATCTTTGTACTGAGGTGAATGTATGACATTGTTCTACATTCTGTCCATCAACTGTGTTTTTTGCAATTTTCACTCCGAGTGGGCTGGGTATGCTCAGACGTGAGTCCCAGGCTCTCCACACCACTGGAGTCAAGCTATCCAGGCTGAAGAAGGCTGATAGCCAGAAACCGGTCCTTGGATGCTTGATTCCGGTCTGGGAAAGACATGGCTTGGTAGTTCGGACTGGACTGTTCCCATGAGGCACAGGGTCAGAGCTGATTTGCATATAGCCAGTGTCTAAGCCAGGGTGGTGTGGAGTGCAAAAAAAACAATGGATTTAGGCCCAGATCCTTGTACTGGGGTGAATGTATGACATTGTTCTACATTCTGTCCATCAACTGTGTTTTTTGCAATTTTCACCCCGAGTGGGCTGGGTATGCTCAGACGTGAGTCCCAGGCTCTCCACACCACTGGAGTCAAGCTATCCAGGCTGAAGAAGGCTGATAGCCAGAAACCGGTCCTTGGATGCTTGATTCCGGTCTGGAAAAGACATGGCTTGGTAGTTCGGACTGGACTGTTCCCATGAGGCACAGGGTCAGAGCTGATTTGCATATAGCCAGTGTCTAACCCAGGGTGGTGTGGAGTGCAAAAAAACAATGGATTTAGGCCCAGATCCTTGTACTGGGGTGAATGTATGACATTGTTCTACATTCTGTCCATCAACTGTGTTTTTTGCAATTTTCACCCCGAGTGGGCTGGGTATGCTCAGACGTGAGTCCCAGGCTCTCCACACCACTGGAGTCAAGCTTTCCAGGCTGAAGAAGGCTGATAGCCAGAAACCGGTCCTTGGATGCTTGATTCCGGTCTGGGAAAGACATGGCTTGGTAGTTCGGACTGGAGTGTTCCCATGAGGCACAGGGTCAGAGCTGATTTGCATATAGCCAGTGTCTAACCCAGAGTGGTGTGGAGTGCAAAAAAAAAAATGGACTTAGGCCCAGATCCTTGTACTGGGGTGAACGTATGACATTGTTCTACATTCTGTCCATCAACTGTGTTTTTTGCAATTTTAACCCCGAGTGGGCTGGGTCTGCTCAGACGTGAGTCCCAGGCTCTCCACACCACTGGAGTCAAGCTATCCAGGCTGAAGATGGCTGATAGCCAGAAACCGGTCCTTGGATGCTTGATTCCGGTCTGGGAAAGACATGGCTTGGTAGTTCGGACTGGACTGTTCCCATGAGGCACAGGGTCAGAACTGATTTGCATATAGCCAGTGTCTAACCCAGGGTGGTGTGGAGTGCAAAAAAACGATGGATTTAGGCCCAGATCCTTGTACTGGGGTGAATGTATGACATTGTTCTACATTCTGTCCATCAACTGTGTTTTTGCAATTTTCACCCCGAGTGGGCTGGATATGCTCAGACGTGAGTCCCAGGCTCTCCACACCACTGGAGTCAAGCTATCCAGGCTGAAGAAGGCTGATAGCCAGAAACCGGTCCTTGGATGCTTGATTCCGGTCTGGGAAAGACATGGCTTGGTAGTTCGGACTGGACTGTTCCCATGAGGCACAGGGTCAGAGCTGATTTGCATATAACCAGTGTCTAACCCAGGGTGGTGTGGAGTGCAAAAAAACGATGGATTTAGGCCCAGATCCTTGTACTGGGGTGAATGTATGACATTGTTCTACATTCTGTCCATCAACTGTGTTTTTTGCAATTTTCACCCCGAGTGGGCTGGGTATGCTCAGACGTCAGTCCCAGGCTCTCCACACCACTGGAGGCAAGCTATCCAGGCTGAAGAAGGCTGATAGCCAGAAACCGGTCCTTGGATGCTTGATTCCGGTCTGGGAAAGACATGGCTTGGTAGTTCGGACTGGACTGTTCCCATGAGTCACAGGGTCAGAGCTGATTTGCATATAGCCAGTGTCTAAGCCAGGGTGGTGTGGAGTGCAAAAAAACAATGGATTTAGGCCCAGATCCTTGTACTGGGGTGAATGTATGACATTGTTCTACATTCTGCCCATCAACTGTGTTTTTTGCAATTTTCACCCCGAGTGGGCTGGGTATGCTCAGACGTGAGTCCCAGGCTCTCCACACCACTGGAGTCAAGCTATCCAGGCTGAAGAAGGCTGATAGCCAGAAACCGGTCCTTGGATGCTTGATTCCGGTCTGGGAAAGACATGGCTTGGAAGTTCGGACTGGACTGTTCCCATGAGGCCCAGGGTCAGAGCTGATTTGCATATAGCCAGTGTCTAAGCCAGGGTGGTGTGGAGTGCAAAAAAACGATGGATTTAGGCCCAGATCCTTGTACTGAGGTGAATGTATGACATTGTTCTACATTCTGTCCATCAACTGTGTTTTTTGCAATTTTCACTCCGAGTGGGCTGGGTATGCTCAGACGTGAGTCCCAGGCTCTCCACACCACTGGAGTCAAGCTATCCAGGCTGAAGAAGGCTGATAGCCAGAAACCGGTCCTTGGATGCTTGATTCCGGTCTGGGAAAGACATGGCTTGGTAGTTCGGACTGGACTGTTCCCATGAGGCACAGGGTCAGAGCTGATTTGCATATAGCCAGTGTCTAAGCCAGGGTGGTGTGGAGTGCAAAAAAAACAATGGATTTAGGCCCAGATCCTTGTACTGGGGTGAATGTATGACATTGTTCTACATTCTGTCCATCAACTGTGTTTTTTGCAATTTTCACCCCGAGTGGGCTGGGTATGCTCAGACGTGAGTCCCAGGCTCTCCACACCACTGGAGTCAAGCTATCCAGGCTGAAGAAGGCTGATAGCCAGAAACGGGTCCTTGGATGCTTGATTCCGGTCTGGAAAAGACATGGCTTGGTAGTTCGGACTGGACTGTTCCCATGAGGCACAGGGTCAGAGCTGATTTGCATATAGCCAGTGTCTAACCCAGGGTGGTGTGGAGTGCAAAAAAACAATGGATTTAGGCCCAGATCCTTGTACTGGGGTGAATGTATGACATTGTTCTACATTCTGTCCATCAACTGTGTTTTTTGCAATTTTCACCCCGAGTGGGCTGGGTATGCTCAGACGTGAGTCCCAGGCTCTCCACACCACTGGAGTCAAGCTTTCCAGGCTGAAGAAGGCTGATAGCCAGAAACCGGTCCTTGGATGCTTGATTCCGGTCTGGGAAAGACATGGCTTGGTAGTTCGGACTGGAGTGTTCCCATGAGGCACAGGGTCAGAGCTGATTTGCATATAGCCAGTGTCTAACCCAGAGTGGTGTGGAGTGCAAAAAAAAAATGGACTTAGGCCCAGATCCTTGTACTGGGGTGAATGTATGACATTGTTCTACATTCTGTCCATCAACTGTGTTTTTTGCAATTTTAACCCCGAGTGGGCTGGGTCTGCTCAGACGTGAGTCCCAGGCTCTCCACACCACTGGAGTCAAGCTATCCAGGCTGAAGAAGGCTGATAGCCAGAAACCGGTCCTTGGATGCTTGATTCCGGTCTGGGAAAGACATGGCTTGGTAGTTCGGACTGGACTGTTCCCATGAGGCACAGGGTCAGAGCTGATTTGCATATAGCCAGTGTCTAACCCAGGGTGGTGTGGGGTGCAAAAAAACGATGGATTTAGGCCCAGATCCTTGTACTGGGGTGAATGTATGACATTGTTCTACATTCTGTCCATCAACTGTGTTTTTTGCAATTTTCACCCGAGTGGGCTGGGTATGCTCAGACATGAGTCCAGGGCTCTCCACACCACTGGAGTCAAGCTATCCAGGCTGAAGAAGGCTGATAGCCAGAAACCGGTCCTTGGATGCTTGATTCCGGTGTGGGAAAGACGTGGCTTGGTAGTTCGGACTGGACTGTTCCCATGAGGCACAGGGTCAGAGCTGATTTGCATATAGCCAGTGTCTAACCCAGGGCGGTGCGGAGTGCAAAAAAACGATGGATTTAGGCCCAGATCCTTGTACTGGGGTGAATGTATGACATTGTTCTACATTCTGTCCATCAACTGTGTTTTTGCAATTTTCACCCCGAGTGGGCTGGATATGCTCAGACGTGAGTCCCAGGCTCTCCACACCACTGGAGTCAAGCTATCCAGGCTGAAGAAGGCTGATAGCCAGAAACCGGTCCTTGGATGCTTGATTCCGGTCTGGGAAAGACATGGCTTGGTAGTTCGGACTGGACTGTTCCCATGAGGCACAGGGTCAGAGCTGATTTGCATATAACCAGTGTCTAACCCAGGGTGGTGTGGAGTGCAAAAAAACGATGGATTTAGGCCCAGATCCTTGTACTGGGGTGAATGTATGACATTGTTCTACATTCTGTCCATCAACTGTGTTTTTTGCAATTTTCACCCCGAGTGGGCTGGGTATGCTCAGACGTCAGTCCCAGGCTCTCCACACCACTGGAGTCAAGCTATCCAGGCTGAAGAAGGCTGATAGCCAGAAACCGGTCCTTGGATGCTTGATTCCGGTCTGGGAAAGACATGGCTTGGTAGTTCGGACTGGACTGTTCCCATGAGGCACAGGGTCAGAGCTGATTTGCATATAGCCAGTGTCTAAGCCAGGGTGGTGTGGAGTGCAAAAAAACAATGGATTTAGGCCCAGATCCTTGTACTGGGGTGAATGTATGACATTGTTCTACATTCTGCCCATCAACTGTGTTTTTTGCAATTTTCACCCCGAGTGGGCTGGGTATGCTCAGACGTGAGTCCCAGGCTCTCCACACCACTGGAGTCAAGCTATCCAGGCTGAAGAAGGCTGATAGCCAGAAACCGGTCCTTGGATGCTTGATTCCGGTCTGGGAAAGACATGGCTTGGTAGTTCGGACTGGACTGTTCCCATGAGGCACAGGGTCAGAGCTGATTTGCATATAGCCAGTGTCTAAGCCAGGGTGGTGTGGAGTGCAAAAAAACGATGGATTTAGGCCCAGATCTTTGTACTGAGGTGAATGTATGACATTGTTCTACATTCTGTCCATCAACTGTGTTTTTTGCAATTTTCACTCCGAGTGGGCTGGGTATGCTCAGACGTGAGTCCCAGGCTCTCCACACCACTGGAGTCAAGCTATCCAGGCTGAAGAAGGCTGATAGCCAGAAACCGGTCCTTGGATGCTTGATTCCGGTCTGGGAAAGACATGGCTTGGTAGTTCGGACTGGACTGTTCCCATGAGGCACAGGGTCAGAGCTGATTTGCATATAGCCAGTGTCTAAGCCAGGGTGGTGTGGAGTGCAAAAAAAACAATGGATTTAGGCCCAGATCCTTGTACTGGGGTGAATGTATGACATTGTTCTACATTCTGTCCATCAACTGTGTTTTTTGCAATTTTCACCCCGAGTGGGCTGGGTATGCTCAGACGTGAGTCCCAGGCTCTCCACACCACTGGAGTCAAGCTATCCAGGCTGAAGAAGGCTGATAGCCAGAAACCGGTCCTTGGATGCTTGATTCCGGTCTGGAAAAGACATGGCTTGGTAGTTCGGACTGGACTGTTCCCATGAGGCACAGGGTCAGAGCTGATTTGCATATAGCCAGTGTCTAACCCAGGGTGGTGTGGAGTGCAAAAAAACAATGGATTTAGGCCCAGATCCTTGTACTGGGGTGAATGTATGACATTGTTCTACATTCTGTCCATCAACTGTGTTTTTTGCAATTTTCACCCCGAGTGGGCTGGGTATGCTCAGACGTGAGTCCCAGGCTCTCCACACCACTGGAGTCAAGCTTTCCAGGCTGAAGAAGGCTGATAGCCAGAAACCGGTCCTTGGATGCTTGATTCCGGTCTGGGAAAGACATGGCTTGGTAGTTCGGACTGGAGTGTTCCCATGAGGCACAGGGTCAGAGCTGATTTGCATATAGCCAGTGTCTAACCCAGAGTGGTGTGGAGTGCAAAAAAAAAATGGACTTAGGCCCAGATCCTTGTACTGGGGTGAACGTATGACATTGTTCTACATTCTGTCCATCAACTGTGTTTTTTGCAATTTTAACCCCGAGTGGGCTGGGTCTGCTCAGACGTGAGTCCCAGGCTCTCCACACCACTGGAGTCAAGCTATCCAGGCTGAAGATGGCTGATAGCCAGAAACCGGTCCTTGGATGCTTGATTCCGGTCTGGGAAAGACATGGCTTGGTAGTTCGGACTGGACTGTTCCCATGAGGCACAGGGTCAGAACTGATTTGCATATAGCCAGTGTCTAACCCAGGGTGGTGTGGAGTGCAAAAAAACGATGGATTTAGGCCCAGATCCTTGTACTGGGGTGAATGTATGACATTGTTCTACATTCTGTCCATCAACTGTGTTTTTGCAATTTTCACCCCGAGTGGGCTGGATATGCTCAGACGTGAGTCCCAGGCTCTCCACACCACTGGAGTCAAGCTATCCAGGCTGAAGAAGGCTGATAGCCAGAAACCGGTCCTTGGATGCTTGATTCCGGTCTGGGAAAGACATGGCTTGGTAGTTCGGACTGGACTGTTCCCATGAGGCACAGGGTCAGAGCTGATTTGCATATAGCCAGTGTCTAAGCCAGGGTGGTGTGGAGTGCAAAAAAACGATGGATTTAGGCCCAGATCCTTGTACTGAGGTGAATGTATGACATTGTTCTACATTCTGTCCATCAACTGTGTTTTTTGCAATTTTCACTCCGAGTGGGCTGGGTATGCTCAGACGTGAGTCCCAGGCTCTCCACACCACTGGAGTCAAGCTATCCAGGCTGAAGAAGGCTGATAGCCAGAAACCGGTCCTTGGATGCTTGATTCCGGTCTGGGAAAGACATGGCTTGGTAGTTCGGACTGGACTGTTCCCATGAGGCACAGGGTCAGAGCTGATTTGCATATAGCCAGTGTCTAAGCCAGGGTGGTGTGGAGTGCAAAAAAAACAATGGATTTAGGCCCAGATCCTTGTACTGGGGTGAATGTATGACATTGTTCTACATTCTGTCCATCAACTGTGTTTTTTGCAATTTTCACCCCGAGTGGGCTGGGTATGCTCAGACGTGAGTCCCAGGCTCTCCACACCACTGGAGTCAAGCTATCCAGGCTGAAGAAGGCTGATAGCCAGAAACCGGTCCTTGGATGCTTGATTCCGGTCTGGAAAAGACATGGCTTGGTAGTTCGGACTGGACTGTTCCCATGAGGCACAGGGTCAGAGCTGATTTGCATATAGCCAGTGTCTAACCCAGGGTGGTGTGGAGTGCAAAAAAACAATGGATTTAGGCCCAGATCCTTGTACTGGGGTGAATGTATGACATTGTTCTACATTCTGTCCATCAACTGTGTTTTTTGCAATTTTCACCCCGAGTGGGCTGGGTATGCTCAGACGTGAGTCCCAGGCTCTCCACACCACTGGAGTCAAGCTTTCCAGGCTGAAGAAGGCTGATAGCCAGAAACCGGTCCTTGGATGCTTGATTCCGGTCTGGGAAAGACATGGCTTGGTAGTTCGGACTGGAGTGTTCCCATGAGGCACAGGGTCAGAGCTGATTTGCATATAGCCAGTGTCTAACCCAGAGTGGTGTGGAGTGCAAAAAAAAAATGGACTTAGGCCCAGATCCTTGTACTGGGGTGAACGTATGACATTGTTCTACATTCTGTCCATCAACTGTGTTTTTTGCAATTTTAACCCCGAGTGGGCTGGGTCTGCTCAGACGTGAGTCCCAGGCTCTCCACACCACTGGAGTCAAGCTATCCAGGCTGAAGATGGCTGATAGCCAGAAACCGGTCCTTGGATGCTTGATTCCGGTCTGGGAAAGACATGGCTTGGTAGTTCGGACTGGACTGTTCCCATGAGGCACAGGGTCAGAACTGATTTGCATATAGCCAGTGTCTAACCCAGGGTGGTGTGGAGTGCAAAAAAACGATGGATTTAGGCCCAGATCCTTGTACTGGGGTGAATGTATGACATTGTTCTACATTCTGTCCATCAACTGTGTTTTTGCAATTTTCACCCCGAGTGGGCTGGATATGCTCAGACGTGAGTCCCAGGCTCTCCACACCACTGGAGTCAAGCTATCCAGGCTGAAGAAGGCTGATAGCCAGAAACCGGTCCTTGGATGCTTGATTCCGGTCTGGGAAAGACATGGCTTGGTAGTTCGGACTGGACTGTTCCCATGAGGCACAGGGTCAGAGCTGATTTGCATATAACCAGTGTCTAACCCAGGGTGGTGTGGAGTGCAAAAAAACGATGGATTTAGGCCCAGATCCTTGTACTGGGGTGAATGTATGACATTGTTCTACATTCTGTCCATCAACTGTGTTTTTTGCAATTTTCACCCCGAGTGGGCTGGGTATGCTCAGACGTCAGTCCCAGGCTCTCCACACCACTGGAGGCAAGCTATCCAGGCTGAAGAAGGCTGATAGCCAGAAACCGGTCCTTGGATGCTTGATTCCGGTCTGGGAAAGACATGGCTTGGTAGTTCGGACTGGACTGTTCCCATGAGTCACAGGGTCAGAGCTGATTTGCATATAGCCAGTGTCTAAGCCAGGGTGGTGTGGAGTGCAAAAAAACAATGGATTTAGGCCCAGATCCTTGTACTGGGGTGAATGTATGACATTGTTCTACATTCTGCCCATCAACTGTGTTTTTTGCAATTTTCACCCCGAGTGGGCTGGGTATGCTCAGACGTGAGTCCCAGGCTCTCCACACCACTGGAGTCAAGCTATCCAGGCTGAAGAAGGCTGATAGCCAGAAACCGGTCCTTGGATGCTTGATTCCGGTCTGGGAAAGACATGGCTTGGAAGTTCGGACTGGACTGTTCCCATGAGGCCCAGGGTCAGAGCTGATTTGCATATAGCCAGTGTCTAAGCCAGGGTGGTGTGGAGTGCAAAAAAACGATGGATTTAGGCCCAGATCCTTGTACTGAGGTGAATGTATGACATTGTTCTACATTCTGTCCATCAACTGTGTTTTTTGCAATTTTCACTCCGAGTGGGCTGGGTATGCTCAGACGTGAGTCCCAGGCTCTCCACACCACTGGAGTCAAGCTATCCAGGCTGAAGAAGGCTGATAGCCAGAAACCGGTCCTTGGATGCTTGATTCCGGTCTGGGAAAGACATGGCTTGGTAGTTCGGACTGGACTGTTCCCATGAGGCACAGGGTCAGAGCTGATTTGCATATAGCCAGTGTCTAAGCCAGGGTGGTGTGGAGTGCAAAAAAAACAATGGATTTAGGCCCAGATCCTTGTACTGGGGTGAATGTATGACATTGTTCTACATTCTGTCCATCAACTGTGTTTTTTGCAATTTTCACCCCGAGTGGGCTGGGTATGCTCAGACGTGAGTCCCAGGCTCTCCACACCACTGGAGTCAAGCTATCCAGGCTGAAGAAGGCTGATAGCCAGAAACGGGTCCTTGGATGCTTGATTCCGGTCTGGAAAAGACATGGCTTGGTAGTTCGGACTGGACTGTTCCCATGAGGCACAGGGTCAGAGCTGATTTGCATATAGCCAGTGTCTAACCCAGGGTGGTGTGGAGTGCAAAAAAACAATGGATTTAGGCCCAGATCCTTGTACTGGGGTGAATGTATGACATTGTTCTACATTCTGTCCATCAACTGTGTTTTTTGCAATTTTCACCCCGAGTGGGCTGGGTATGCTCAGACGTGAGTCCCAGGCTCTCCACACCACTGGAGTCAAGCTTTCCAGGCTGAAGAAGGCTGATAGCCAGAAACCGGTCCTTGGATGCTTGATTCCGGTCTGGGAAAGACATGGCTTGGTAGTTCGGACTGGAGTGTTCCCATGAGGCACAGGGTCAGAGCTGATTTGCATATAGCCAGTGTCTAACCCAGAGTGGTGTGGAGTGCAAAAAAAAAATGGACTTAGGCCCAGATCCTTGTACTGGGGTGAATGTATGACATTGTTCTACATTCTGTCCATCAACTGTGTTTTTTGCAATTTTAACCCCGAGTGGGCTGGGTCTGCTCAGACGTGAGTCCCAGGCTCTCCACACCACTGGAGTCAAGCTATCCAGGCTGAAGAAGGCTGATAGCCAGAAACCGGTCCTTGGATGCTTGATTCCGGTCTGGGAAAGACATGGCTTGGTAGTTCGGACTGGACTGTTCCCATGAGGCACAGGGTCAGAGCTGATTTGCATATAGCCAGTGTCTAACCCAGGGTGGTGTGGGGTGCAAAAAAACGATGGATTTAGGCCCAGACCCTTGTACTGGGGTGAATGTATGACATTGTTCTACATTCTGTCCATCAACTGTGTTTTTTGCAATTTTCACCCGAGTGGGCTGGGTATGCTCAGACATGAGTCCAGGGCTCTCCACACCACTGGAGTCAAGCTATCCAGGCTGAAGAAGGCTGATAGCCAGAAACCGGTCCTTGGATGCTTGATTCCGGTGTGGGAAAGACGTGGCTTGGTAGTTCGGACTGGACTGTTCCCATGAGGCACAGGGTCAGAGCTGATTTGCATATAGCCAGTGTCTAACCCAGGGCGGTGCGGAGTGCAAAAAAACGATGGATTTAGGCCCAGATCCTTGTACTGGGGTGAATGTATGACATTGTTCTACATTCTGTCCATCAACTGTGTTTTTGCAATTTTCACCCCGAGTGGGCTGGATATGCTCAGACGTGAGTCCCAGGCTCTCCACACCACTGGAGTCAAGCTATCCAGGCTGAAGAAGGCTGATAGCCAGAAACCGGTCCTTGGATGCTTGATTCCGGTCTGGGAAAGACATGGCTTGGTAGTTCGGACTGGACTGTTCCCATGAGGCACAGGGTCAGAGCTGATTTGCATATAACCAGTGTCTAACCCAGGGTGGTGTGGAGTGCAAAAAAACGATGGATTTAGGCCCAGATCCTTGTACTGGGGTGAATGTATGACATTGTTCTACATTCTGTCCATCAACTGTGTTTTTTGCAATTTTCACCCCGAGTGGGCTGGGTATGCTCAGACGTCAGTCCCAGGCTCTCCACACCACTGGAGTCAAGCTATCCAGGCTGAAGAAGGCTGATAGCCAGAAACCGGTCCTTGGATGCTTGATTCCGGTCTGGGAAAGACATGGCTTGGTAGTTCGGACTGGACTGTTCCCATGAGGCACAGGGTCAGAGCTGATTTGCATATAGCCAGTGTCTAAGCCAGGGTGGTGTGGAGTGCAAAAAAACAATGGATTTAGGCCCAGATCCTTGTACTGGGGTGAATGTATGACATTGTTCTACATTCTGCCCATCAACTGTGTTTTTTGCAATTTTCACCCCGAGTGGGCTGGGTATGCTCAGACGTGAGTCCCAGGCTCTCCACACCACTGGAGTCAAGCTATCCAGGCTGAAGAAGGCTGATAGCCAGAAACCGGTCCTTGGATGCTTGATTCCGGTCTGGGAAAGACATGGCTTGGTAGTTCGGACTGGACTGTTCCCATGAGGCACAGGGTCAGAGCTGATTTGCATATAGCCAGTGTCTAAGCCAGGGTGGTGTGGAGTGCAAAAAAACGATGGATTTAGGCCCAGATCTTTGTACTGAGGTGAATGTATGACATTGTTCTACATTCTGTCCATCAACTGTGTTTTTTGCAATTTTCACTCCGAGTGGGCTGGGTATGCTCAGACGTGAGTCCCAGGCTCTCCACACCACTGGAGTCAAGCTATCCAGGCTGAAGAAGGCTGATAGCCAGAAACCGGTCCTTGGATGCTTGATTCCGGTCTGGGAAAGACATGGCTTGGTAGTTCGGACTGGACTGTTCCCATGAGGCACAGGGTCAGAGCTGATTTGCATATAGCCAGTGTCTAAGCCAGGGTGGTGTGGAGTGCAAAAAAAACAATGGATTTAGGCCCAGATCCTTGTACTGGGGTGAATGTATGACATTGTTCTACATTCTGTCCATCAACTGTGTTTTTTGCAATTTTCACCCCGAGTGGGCTGGGTATGCTCAGACGTGAGTCCCAGGCTCTCCACACCACTGGAGTCAAGCTATCCAGGCTGAAGAAGGCTGATAGCCAGAAACCGGTCCTTGGATGCTTGATTCCGGTCTGGAAAAGACATGGCTTGGTAGTTCGGACTGGACTGTTCCCATGAGGCACAGGGTCAGAGCTGATTTGCATATAGCCAGTGTCTAACCCAGGGTGGTGTGGAGTGCAAAAAAACAATGGATTTAGGCCCAGATCCTTGTACTGGGGTGAATGTATGACATTGTTCTACATTCTGTCCATCAACTGTGTTTTTTGCAATTTTCACCCCGAGTGGGCTGGGTATGCTCAGACGTGAGTCCCAGGCTCTCCACACCACTGGAGTCAAGCTTTCCAGGCTGAAGAAGGCTGATAGCCAGAAACCGGTCCTTGGATGCTTGATTCCGGTCTGGGAAAGACATGGCTTGGTAGTTCGGACTGGAGTGTTCCCATGAGGCACAGGGTCAGAGCTGATTTGCATATAGCCAGTGTCTAACCCAGAGTGGTGTGGAGTGCAAAAAAAAAATGGACTTAGGCCCAGATCCTTGTACTGGGGTGAACGTATGACATTGTTCTACATTCTGTCCATCAACTGTGTTTTTTGCAATTTTAACCCCGAGTGGGCTGGGTCTGCTCAGACGTGAGTCCCAGGCTCTCCACACCACTGGAGTCAAGCTATCCAGGCTGAAGATGGCTGATAGCCAGAAACCGGTCCTTGGATGCTTGATTCCGGTCTGGGAAAGACATGGCTTGGTAGTTCGGACTGGACTGTTCCCATGAGGCACAGGGTCAGAACTGATTTGCATATAGCCAGTGTCTAACCCAGGGTGGTGTGGAGTGCAAAAAAACGATGGATTTAGGCCCAGATCCTTGTACTGGGGTGAATGTATGACATTGTTCTACATTCTGTCCATCAACTGTGTTTTTGCAATTTTCACCCCGAGTGGGCTGGATATGCTCAGACGTGAGTCCCAGGCTCTCCACACCACTGGAGTCAAGCTATCCAGGCTGAAGAAGGCTGATAGCCAGAAACCGGTCCTTGGATGCTTGATTCCGGTCTGGGAAAGACATGGCTTGGTAGTTCGGACTGGACTGTTCCCATGAGGCACAGGGTCAGAGCTGATTTGCATATAACCAGTGTCTAACCCAGGGTGGTGTGGAGTGCAAAAAAACGATGGATTTAGGCCCAGATCCTTGTACTGGGGTGAATGTATGACATTGTTCTACATTCTGTCCATCAACTGTGTTTTTTGCAATTTTCACCCCGAGTGGGCTGGGTATGCTCAGACGTCAGTCCCAGGCTCTCCACACCACTGGAGGCAAGCTATCCAGGCTGAAGAAGGCTGATAGCCAGAAACCGGTCCTTGGATGCTTGATTCCGGTCTGGGAAAGACATGGCTTGGTAGTTCGGACTGGACTGTTCCCATGAGTCACAGGGTCAGAGCTGATTTGCATATAGCCAGTGTCTAAGCCAGGGTGGTGTGGAGTGCAAAAAAACAATGGATTTAGGCCCAGATCCTTGTACTGGGGTGAATGTATGACATTGTTCTACATTCTGCCCATCAACTGTGTTTTTTGCAATTTTCACCCCGAGTGGGCTGGGTATGCTCAGACGTGAGTCCCAGGCTCTCCACACCACTGGAGTCAAGCTATCCAGGCTGAAGAAGGCTGATAGCCAGAAACCGGTCCTTGGATGCTTGATTCCGGTCTGGGAAAGACATGGCTTGGAAGTTCGGACTGGACTGTTCCCATGAGGCCCAGGGTCAGAGCTGATTTGCATATAGCCAGTGTCTAAGCCAGGGTGGTGTGGAGTGCAAAAAAACGATGGATTTAGGCCCAGATCCTTGTACTGAGGTGAATGTATGACATTGTTCTACATTCTGTCCATCAACTGTGTTTTTTGCAATTTTCACTCCGAGTGGGCTGGGTATGCTCAGACGTGAGTCCCAGGCTCTCCACACCACTGGAGTCAAGCTATCCAGGCTGAAGAAGGCTGATAGCCAGAAACCGGTCCTTGGATGCTTGATTCCGGTCTGGGAAAGACATGGCTTGGTAGTTCGGACTGGACTGTTCCCATGAGGCACAGGGTCAGAGCTGATTTGCATATAGCCAGTGTCTAAGCCAGGGTGGTGTGGAGTGCAAAAAAAACAATGGATTTAGGCCCAGATCCTTGTACTGGGGTGAATGTATGACATTGTTCTACATTCTGTCCATCAACTGTGTTTTTTGCAATTTTCACCCCGAGTGGGCTGGGTATGCTCAGACGTGAGTCCCAGGCTCTCCACACCACTGGAGTCAAGCTATCCAGGCTGAAGAAGGCTGATAGCCAGAAACGGGTCCTTGGATGCTTGATTCCGGTCTGGAAAAGACATGGCTTGGTAGTTCGGACTGGACTGTTCCCATGAGGCACAGGGTCAGAGCTGATTTGCATATAGCCAGTGTCTAACCCAGGGTGGTGTGGAGTGCAAAAAAACAATGGATTTAGGCCCAGATCCTTGTACTGGGGTGAATGTATGACATTGTTCTACATTCTGTCCATCAACTGTGTTTTTTGCAATTTTCACCCCGAGTGGGCTGGGTATGCTCAGACGTGAGTCCCAGGCTCTCCACACCACTGGAGTCAAGCTTTCCAGGCTGAAGAAGGCTGATAGCCAGAAACCGGTCCTTGGATGCTTGATTCCGGTCTGGGAAAGACATGGCTTGGTAGTTCGGACTGGAGTGTTCCCATGAGGCACAGGGTCAGAGCTGATTTGCATATAGCCAGTGTCTAACCCAGAGTGGTGTGGAGTGCAAAAAAAAAATGGACTTAGGCCCAGATCCTTGTACTGGGGTGAATGTATGACATTGTTCTACATTCTGTCCATCAACTGTGTTTTTTGCAATTTTAACCCCGAGTGGGCTGGGTCTGCTCAGACGTGAGTCCCAGGCTCTCCACACCACTGGAGTCAAGCTATCCAGGCTGAAGATGGCTGATAGCCAGAAACCGGTCCTTGGATGCTTGATTCCGGTCTGGGAAAGACATGGCTTGGTAGTTCGGACTGGACTGTTCCCATGAGGCACAGGGTCAGAACTGATTTGCATATAGCCAGTGTCTAACCCAGGGTGGTGTGGAGTGCAAAAAAACGATGGATTTAGGCCCAGATCCTTGTACTGGGGTGAATGTATGACATTGTTCTACATTCTGTCCATCAACTCTGTTTTTTGCAATTTTCACCCCGAGTGGGCTGGGTGAGGAAAATTGAATTTTGCCTTGTTATATGTGCCTACGTGTTCCCCATCCTATGTTATATGTGCATGATCGATATGCATATATCCCCCTATGATCGATTAAAGACGCAATTATAGTTGTGTCCAACTCTAGTATGCCAGTATCCAGTTCCCGTGAAAGCAACGAGTATTAGGCCTATGTTGCCACGTTTTACAGTGTGCACGTTAATTCACCGCATTTTCCCCGTTTCTAGGCCTCAAAAGGGCCCGGACACCAGATTCAAGCTCCAGTCTCCTGAACCCACTCCGAGGAGCGATGCAGCCCCTCCTGCATCCCTGACCCTTCACTTACTTCCTGCCGCGCAGCGCGGTGCCCGGCCTGGCTCTGCCTGCCTGTCTGCCAAGAATATGTTATGCTTCTAGTTATCAGTCCAGCTTTTCGTCTTCACATTCCTAAACTACTGAACCGCATCAGCAGTTCAGTCATGGTCTAGTCTTTCTGTCTCCATGTCAGAGAATTACTGTATTAATATTCATAAAAGATTCATAGCACACGCAATACATGTAGAATATATGCATGCACCAGCCTTAGTGTCAAGTAGCCTTTGCCCTGATAACTTTTAGATTCTATCAACATGTACTCCAAACACAAGATACCAGATATGCTATAGGTACATGTCGTCCTGACACCGCAGACTTTAGTCTCCTCTTCTAGCGCAGAAGTCATAGCCCCCAGTTCTCCCCGGTAACACGTCATTGCCCGTTTTGCGCGCACCACTAGGTTAAAGGTCCCAGCTGCTCAGGTAGCCCCCTCCATGTTTCCGCCCATTCATGACACTTCTGTGACGTTCTCATCACATGTCGACGTGCACGCCCTGTGCACGCCTTCTTTTCACGCCCATGTCTTCTTATCTTACGCTTGTCACTAGTTACGCCTACTGTATGTAATGTAATTGAAATGTCTTACTATATATATGTTGAATTGTGATGAAACGGGTGCAGCTGCCTTCCTTCCTTCCTATTTTATTTCAGGTTGTCCCGTTCCAGTCCCTTCCCTTTTGCCTGAATAAAGCCTGTTCAACTCGGACACATCGGATCCTGCCTCTTATTTATTGAGCTATCTGTTATTGTTAATATATTCAAAAATAGTATCGGTATTTAATTATTTATTTACCACATAATGGCGCCCGAATAGGGACGAGCCCCTTCCTCACGCGCTGGTGATGTACGCAGGTCCCCTGACCCTCTGCAGCCGTGACGGAACTCTACTGCGCACCGGCAGATATTTCTGCTTCAAGTCTCCCTCAGACCCACGGAGGAGACGGAGACTGCGGTCCGGCATCCAGACGAAGCGGTGTGGAATGCGGTTCGTCCCGACCAGAGCCCAAGCCGAGAGAGCAAGGTCCGAAGTATCCGGAGGCCCACCTGTTTCCGAAGTCCGAAGTTCGTAGTCCGACGTCGTAGCAGTCCAGTCCAGTCCGAGGCCTTCCAGTTTCTGCTTCCCGGTGAGTACCGTCGCGGGGGAAGTATCTAGACAGGATCATTAGTTTGTTCCTGGTCCGTTGGGTTTGGGTACACAGATCCAGTCCGAAGTATTCACCTAGGTGGGTACGGTATGACGTGACTCTTTATGGGACCGGTATGTTCTGTACTGTTTTAGCAGTGCATCCAGTAATTCTAGTGAGTTCGTTTCTCGAGAAATTCATGTGTTCTGTTTTCAGTGTATCAGGTAGTATTCTGTTCGAACTGTTATCAATGTATTTTTATGTTGTGGTATGAATGTTTTGTTTGCCATTTAATTACTGTGATTATTGTGTACAGTGTTCCAAGTGTATTACCGAAATGCCTCTATTCTCGAAATTACGTCAGTTAAAGACCAGAAAAGGGTTACTCGAAGAAGCAGTTCCTGTCCCTCCTAGGGACAGTCCAGGACATTTTATGTATCACAAGCATGGCTTAGATGCCATATTATATCTAGACTTATGGGCGGACTATACTAAGGACCTAGAAGAGAAATATAGATGGCCCGTATCAGGTACATGGGATGCCGAGTGCATCATGCGAGTAGAAGAAGCATTATGGAAAAAGAAAGCCAGACAGTCTCAGAAAGATGCCATCGAGTTATGGCGCAAAGAATCTCATAAAAGAACCGAAAAAGAATTCAGAAAAACAGAATTAAGTAGGGAATCCGCAGAAAAAGCCCAAGAAAGGGAATTAATCGAAGAAGGTGAACGAGTTAGAGCAGAACAGTCAGACAGACAGAGAAATGCCCTTATTAAAGGTATGTATCCTCTTCTTGCCGAGGGCTTGCCGAAGGCAACCCCGGAAGCACCCTGTAATTTACCGCCGCCATTGGTCCCGATTAAGCTACGTCATAAACCGACCGCAGCTGAAATTTTTCTTTCGTCCTACTTGGACGACACAGTCCCAGAATATGCAAATCCTATTCCACCTGCTCACCCACAGCCTCCCGTTAATAATGTAATTCCTGTTCCTCCAGCCACTGGTCCCGTGGGCCCAGTTAATGTTACAGCACCCCCGGACCAGCCCACAGTAAATGTACCCGCTTTGCCAGTTACCTTACCAGCACGTACAGTATTCACCGACGATTCTAGTTTAGGAGCAGCGGGGGGAAGTGCTCCTAGCACCCCGCCCCAAGCAAGACGACTGACGCTGCATGAAGTAGCGTTACAGCGTACGCCAAAAGTGGCGACATACACAGATCTCAAGCGACTTCTTACTGACTGTATATATGATCCAGTTCCAGGTGAAGATCACATGATCCTATATTCAGTACGTTTAAGACGGGTGGCCAGCTTTTTGATCACCCTGCCCGATATGAAGGAACATCTAAACAGAATATATCGTTTTATCCGTACAGGAGAGAATCCAGGAAGTATTCACGAAGCTATGTCACAAAGGAAAGCCGAGGTTCAACTTATGATTTTAAAGTTCTTGATTAACTGTTTAATAAGAGAGCAAGATTATCCAGATAAAGACCAAGACGAGATGAAAGCCCTGACCAGGTGGAGTGACAATATAGCCGAGGGAAAACACAAGACACAAGGTAGTGTAGAGAGTATGTACAAGAAAATACGTAAGGAAATAATACGTATACACCAGAAGGAGGAAGCAAAAAGAGCAACCGAGAAAGAGAATGACACCTCAAGTGAGGAGGTAGACAGCGAGAATCCCTCCAGAATAGCGTATGTAGGTAGGTGGGAGAGAAAAAGATAGATTGGACAGCATTAGAAACTGAAGATAACACACGAGTACCAGGTACCGGTCTTGGGGATAAAGCTAAAGCATTGCCCGAGTTACTGATACAAGTTTTGCCAAGATTACTAGCCACGAAAAAGGAAGATTGGGATGCCATCTCAGCCTGTAAACAGAAACAAGACGAAGATACTAGTGATTTTTATTCTAGATTTGAGAAATGTTTCATTATTAATAGTGGTCTGAAAACAAGTAGTGAATCGTATCCCCATCTTTTTGTTACCAAACTAGTCGAGAATTCAAGTCCACAAGTTAAAAATCGAGTACTGAAAGTCGAAAGTACCTGGCAAGCTAATACTCCGTCACAGATGCTCCAGATGCTCCAGTATCACCAGAACAGAATCAGGGAAGAGCAGGAACATGAAAGGAGACGTATGAAAGACACGAAAATGAAAGTACTAGTTGCGCAGTCTGTTCCGCAAGACAGTCAGAAGAGGGGTCCGAACCAAGCTAGTCATCCTGCAGCTCCCGTTAAAGGGACATGCAATTACTGTAAACAGCCAGGTCATTATATAAACGAATGCGCAGTTCTGAAACACAACATAGCTACTGGTAAAACGAAAGAAAGACCACGTCCACCTAGACAAGAACAAGTTTCACAGACTTCCCCGTCACCACAGAATGCACAACAGACAGTTACAGTACCGCAGCCTATCGCTGCCACACAACACGTTACACAGCAGATGTACCAGTATGCGCAGTCAGAGTATCCAGATTATCAGCCATATTCATGAAACAGCCTAGAGAGGGAGGTAGGCTTGCCTCTCATCGAGATTCCTGTAGATCAAGAGGGTCCCTATGTACACAGTCAAGTATTAGGGAAAGACAGAAAGTTTCTGATTGATACAGGGGCAAGTAGGACTACCATCAGTCATGACGAGGTTCCAGGGGCTCCGCTCTCAGGCTCTAGAAATATTTCCTTTGGATTTTCAGGAAAGCCTATTGTTAATGAAATATCGAAACCAGTTACTCTAGGAGTTGGTCCATTGTCCCGAACTACTGACTTGCTACTCACGAAATCCTGCCCAGAGAATCTGTTAGGCATTAAAACTCTGAAAGAATTAGGGGCAGTAATATGCTGCTCCCCAGAGGGGGTACGACTGTTTCTCCGTGATTTTAAAGGTCATTATGTATTACGAGATTTTGATCCAAGATTATTGAATGTACCGCAGCATTTATGGGCGCAAGGTCCAACTGATGTAGGTTGTATGCATATCACACCCCATCGTGTCACTCTGAAGAAAGGTGTTGTATTACCACGAATCCGACAGTACAAATTGCCACCTGAGGCTGTAGCAGCCTTATCCAAAATTATTGACGAGCTTATTGCTCAAGGAGTAGTTGTAGAAACTGACTCCAATGTATGTAATTCTCCTATCATTCCGATTCTGAAACGTACTGATCCAAATGCACCTCCAGTTTATCGATTAGTGATTGACCTTCGAGAACTTAATAAATGTATTATACCCCAGTACCCAGTGGTTCCAGATATTTCTTCCCTATTGACAGCAATTGATTCTGAAGCTACGTTCTTTACTGTTATCGATCTCAAAAACGCATTCTTTAGTGTCCCCATTCATCCAGACAGCCAGTTCCTTTTCGGATTCTGTTTAAATGGAAGAAGCTATAAATTCACACGAGCTCCTCAAGGTTTCACAGAAAACCCTAGTATTTACAGTCAAGCACTTAAAAGACAACTAGACAATATTCACATGCCAACCGACACTGCCCTGCTCCAGTATGTCGATGATCTATTGATCACAGCCCGTTCTGAACGTGACTGCGAACGTGCGTCACTTACCGTCTTGTATTTCCTGGCCGAGATGGGGCACAAGGTGTCCCCTTCCAAATTGCAATTCTGTGTCCAGCAAGTGGTCTACTTGGGACACTTACTGTCCAAGAGGGGTAGGCAGTTGACACCAGACCGTATCCAGTTAATAGCACATCTTCCACAGCCCAAGACACAGAAGGAGGTACGAGCTTTTATCGGCCTCACTTCTTACTGCAGACAATGGATTCCTCAGTACGCATTTCTAGCCAAGCCACTGATACAGTTAACGACACAGGAGGCAGCCGTATCGACTGTCCTCCCTTGGACCCAGGAACATACACTTGTTTTCAATGAATTAAAGAAAGCTTTATGCCAAGCACCTGTTCTAGCAACACCGAACTACAGTAAGCCTTTCACACTTTTTGTTACTGAACGTGATGGTACTGCATTATCTGTTCTTACACAAGATCAAGCAGGACAACACAAGCCCTGTGCTTATTTTTCTAGCACATTAGATCCAGTGGCCCAGGCTCTGCCTGCGTGCCTCAAGTCAGTTGCAGCCACAGCTCTAGCTATCAGACAAAGTGATTCCATAGTGTTAGGACACTCCCTGACAGTACAAGTTCCACACTCCGTGGAAGTTCTTTTAAACCGAACTCAGACTCAGCACTTGACAGTTGCACGTTTAACAGGTTATGAACTAACACTGTTTCAGCCACACATAGAAATCAGACGCTGCAACGTTTTAAATCCAGCTACACTGTTACCCTCAGTTACCTCAAATCCTGCCACACATGACTGTGTGGAAGTTGTTAACACCATGACAAAGCCAAGACAAGATTTGACAGACATTGCATTACCTGATCCCGACCTGACACTTTATGTGGATGGTTCATGTATGAGAACAAGTACAGGAGAACTAGTAGCCGCGTATGCCGTGACTACTGAAACTGAAGTTGTAGAAACACATCGTATTGACACCCTGTCTGCTCAAACAGCAGAGCTTGTCGCTCTGACCCAAGCCTGCATACGTGCCAAGAACCTGAAAGTTAACATATACACAGATTCACGTTATGCATTCGGAGTCGTACACGACTTTGGAGTGCTCTGGCAAGAAAGAGGTTTTATGACTTCTCATGGAACCAAGATTCAGCATGGCCCCCTCATCCAAGCTCTGTTAGATGCAATACATTTACCGACAGCTATCACCATCATGAAGTGCAAGGCACATACGAAAGTCACTGACATCATTTCCCAGGGTAACGATCTAGCAGATCGAACAGCCAAGCTTACAGCTCAGACTCCAGACATTCCAGTTAACACGACACCGATACACACTCCAGATCAGACTACTTGTATGACAGTTAAGGACCCTACACAAGATGTAATAGATATACAGTCACATGCTACTCCTGATGAAATCAAGAAATGGTCCGAACAAGGAGGGGTCCAGACAGATCAAGGATGGTTGACGAAGGGAAAAGCCACATGGTTTCTCCCCGACTCTATGGTTCAAGTCATTATTAACACCGCACATAGTCCAGCACATTTAGGAGAGAAAGCCATGCTAGACAGTATTCAGAACCTTTGGTTTAACAAGCATTTACGAGCAGCAGCCAAACAGAAAGTGCGTACCTGCATGATCTGTTGTCAGTTCAATCCAGGTAAAGGTGTCCCGGCGGAACAAGGTGGATTCCATCCTCCTGACCACCCTTTTGAAGTCCTCCAGATGGATTATATTCAGATGGAGCGATGTCGAGGTTTCAAGTATGTCCTCGTAGTTGTATGCGCTTTGTCCAGGTGGACAGAAGCATATCCAGTCCCAGATTACACAGCCGCGACCACTGCCAGGCAGTTGGTTCGTGAGTATTTCCCCCGCTATGGATTACCTAGGGTCGTGTATTCAGATAACGGCCAGCCATTCTCATCCGAGCTCATGAAACAAGTATCTCTTCTGTTAGGGTACCAGTGAAAGTTCCATTGTGTACGACATCCTGAAGCAGCCGGTCTCGTAGAGAGACATAACCAGACTCTGAAAATCCGAATTTCTAAAGTATGTGCAGAGAAAGGCGTAGATTGGATGGTAGCACTGCCAGTCGCCCTTTTTTATATGAGAATGGTCGCTCACTCCCGTTCAGGTCTATCTCCATATGAGATAGTGTTCGGTCGTCCCCCAAATATGTGGGGTACACCTAGACCACGTACAATTACAGATGTTGACAGTAATATGCTGACAGATTATTTGGCCGCCTTGATGTCTGCACTACAATCTTGTCGTTCACAGGTTGCCGCTGCTTTTCCAGACAACACCGAAGTGAAACCGCATGAAGTCGTTCCAGGTGACTTCGTCCTCGTGAGAAATTTTGATCGTTCAAGTCCGCTGGAGCCCCGTTGGAAGGAGCCCCGCCTTGTTCTTCTCACCACCCGGACTGCAGTGAAAGTAGAAAACAGAAAAGGCTGGCTGCACTCCAACCATGTCAAGAAGTTTCATAGACTCAAAGCAAACACTTTTCTCAAGGACTGCCCAGACACTGAATCTAAACTTCCCCTGTTAGAGAAAACTCCGCAGCAGGAGTATAAACAGAAATTGAGGTCTAGTAAGTCAGCCAGTTTAATTGTCTAAGTCCCTCTCGGGTGAAACGGTTAGACAGGTTCCTGACATGTATGAGATAGACCCACACAGTGAGAGAGTTAGTCAAAACTCTAAGAGATGTATCATTACTCTGTTTTTTCTATTATTCCTGAGTCTTATGGTTACATGCATTAGTTATGCCTTACATTTATGTTTTCCTACTTCACATGTACATATGTTTTCGAATGTTACGGTAGAGCACACATTTAGTGACCTGCCTCCTCACGAGTTATCCTATCGTCTTGCTATGCGTAATAATACTTTTATCCGAATGCGACACTATTCACACCAGACCAGCAATGCCACCAATTGTTGGGTGTGTGGTCGACTTCCCCCTTTCCAGACACCGAAGGGAGTTCTGCCACTCTTTCCTTATCCATGTTCACATAATGGTTCGTGTGGGGCATGGTCCACGTTAACGTCATCCTCAAATGATATGTTTCTTCTGAATAGAACATGTTTCCCAGACAAGGAAGGACTTTCCCATAGAACAGGATTAGATCTAGAAAATGAAGTATATGATCTAGGTAATTATTCCTCGAATTTCATGGTTTTGAATGTTCAGTCCGATACTACTCCAGATTTACCTGCTATTTCAGTTCTACCAGTCAAAGGCGAATTATGTGTCAGAAAGAATGGTTCCGCACATGTAGGACATAGTGATTGTACTACTATGGTCGAGTAGAGTGACAGTGGGAAATCTATTTTCAAAGCCTCACGTCATTCTTATTTTGTTTGTGGTCAGACCGCATATGTTCGTCTGCCCCTCGATTGGGATGGAACATGTTACATTGCTTTCCTACTGCCACCAGTTTTCCTAGCCCCGTCCGATTATCACAGAAACACACATCTAGTACACGTTAGACATAGAAGGGAGACCGAGTCCCCAATTGTCGATCAAACTGAAACTGCCCTAGAACAATATCAAGACTTCAATAAAGGTTTCTTTTTCTTCATAGGTCCTGTCCAGAATAGTAAGTTAATACGTAGGCTAACTAGAACCCTTGAAGCAGTAGTGAATGAGACTACTTCCGCTCTAGGTAACTTAACTGAAGAACAATCTGCTATGCGTTTTGTTGTGCTCCAAAATCGTCTCGTTCTTGACGTCATACTGGCCGATAGAGGAGGAGCTTGTAGAGTGATCGGATCTAGTTGCTGCATTTTCATTCCTAATAACGCACCGTCTGTTTATTCAGCTATAACCAGACTTCATAAAATTGCCCATCAGTTACACCAGAATCCAGGCACCTGGACATGGTCCGGTTGGCTCTGGAGTATCCAATTCCAATTCCAAAAATTCTTTATTTCGGCCACATGGGCCATAAAAGATGCAATAAAAAGCAATACATACATTTAAAACACAGTATATACAATAAAAGGGTCCTGCTAGGCCTGCATAAGGTACAAGATGCAAAATAATGTAAGTCAGGGGGACATTTTCTTCCTTATTATCCATGCTGCCATTAAAAATTTTGAAACCGCAAACACAATATGGCCCAGAGTGTTGGTCTTCATAACCCTGTAAGACTGTGGATACTTCCTAAAGCCCAAATTCCGGCACAGGGGTGCTATCCAGCGCCTCCTCGGGGTCCGGTAAGCATGACAACAAAACATTATGTGCAGATCATCTTCGTCGTGGGCTTTACAGCATGGACAGAGTTTGTCACCCCCTGCAGACCATTTGTAGGTAAAAACTTTGGTAGGGAGTGTACCAAACCTCCATTGCAGGAACAATTTCCTCGCCAAAAGAGGAAAAATAAAATCCATAAAAGGTTCAAATACATAAGAATTTTTGGATTCTAAAAAACGTCCCGTGAGGGTGCCACTATCATGAGCATTAGCCATGGCAGCAAGGTATTTATTCTTATACAGCTGGGGAAGGGTTTTTCGCGAAATCCTTTGGCAGCCCTGAGCTGGGTCATCCCATAAGTCTGGCAAATTCAAGCTAAACAGTTCCGACTTGATAAATGCCAGCCAGGGAATTTTGCTGTTGGTATTCAGCCTCATGACGTGAATAAGGTCCTGTCTATAGTGATGCAGTTCCTCGGTGGTCCAAATCCGATGCCAGAACTTCACAGGCTTCGACAGAAGATCCTCGGCAATAGAGGGAAGGCCCAGGTCGAGTCTTAAGGGGAGGAGTGGCGTACCTTGCGGGAGAGCAAGTAAGCGCCTGAGAAAACAATTTTCCACCCCTGCCATGACCTTGCCTGCTTTATGTCCCCACAACTCACTGCCATAAGAGGCTGCTGCCTTCGCTTGGGACCTGTAAGTTTCCAGGGCCGGGCTTACAGGCTTAAAGGTGGACTTGTTGGCCACCTTCAGGAGTGCGCCCGATAGCTGGGAGAGTTTCAGCTTAGATCTCACTACCTGGGAATCCCATGATAAATTTTCTTGCAGTGATACCCCCAGATATATAAAGGTCGAGACCCTCTCAAGAGTGGTATCCCCCAGTGTAGGGTTGGGTCTGGTTTTGGTGGGGGGGTTGAAGATCATGAACTTGGTTTTTCCCGTGTTCACCTCCAACCCATGCTGACGACAGAAAATGCCAAAACCGTCCACAATCCTCTGGATCCCCATAGGGGATTTGGAAAGCAGGAGGGTATCGTCGGCAAACATTATTGCCGGGACCCTCCTGCCTGCCAGAAGCGGGGCGTCATTGTCTTTAACAGCGTCAAGATGTTGAATGACGCTGTTGATGTACAGACAGAACAGGGTCGGGGCCAAGACACAGCCCTGTCTGACGCCTCGACGGACCGGGAATTTGCCCGAGAGCTTACCATCCCTCCCACACCTTACTTGTGCAAAGTTGTTCTCGTGCAACCTGATGATGATACTAAGAAGGTGGGTGGGTACTCCTAGCTTATTCAGAACCTCCCATAGCTTGCCTCTGGGGACGAGGTCAAAGGCTGACCTCAGGTCCACGAAGACCATGTACAACCGTCCGCCCTCTAGCGTGACCGTCTTCCAATATAGGAGAAGGAGGCGGAAAATTTGGTCCATGGTCGACGTGTTCTTCCTGAAGCCAGCCTGAAGGGGGCTCATGATGGCATTGTCCTCGACCCAGTCTGTGAGATGGTTTAGAATGAGGCGCGCAAAAAGCTTTTGGGGGACGTCAATTAGGCTAATGGGCCTGTAATTGGCGGGGAGCAGAGTAGATCCTTTCTTGTGGATTGGTACAATCTCTGCCCCCAGCCATGACCCGGGGATCGCCATACCTCCTAAGACGGCATTAAAAAGAATAAGAAGGTATGGACCCCAGATGTCCGGGTGATGCCTAAAGAGATCCCCGGGTAACCTATCCAGGCCTGGCGCCTTCCCCAATGGTAAATGCTCCAGGGCAACTTCCACTTCCCCCAAGGATAATTCCATACCAGAAACCTGGGAGCCCAGAGGCACTTGCAGAACTATATCAGGACAGGAGTCAGTGTCCTGATAAAGTACCCCGAAGTAGGCCTCCCAAACCGCGGGGGCAATATTAGGTTCGATTGCTTTAATGAGCTCCCCTGTCCCATTATTTACAAGGGCCCAAAATTTCCGGGAATCCCTGGCTTTTAGGGCATCATGGAGATCCTGCCAGTGGATCCAGTCCCACTCGGCCCTAGCAGTCGCCATCACTGACTTATAGTGTTTCCTGAGGTCACATACCTTAGCCTTATTGGACCCCTCTTTTATTGCAGCAATAAGCTCAGATTTTGCTGCCCTGCAGGAGGAGGTATACCAGGTGGGAACATGGGTCTTTTTCTTTCGAGTTGGCACCACCGGGTAGAAAACCTCAGCCAGATCCCTCACTAGGTCCTGGTGTATATTACCCAGTTTCTCATTAAATTCTGGGATCCTTGGCTCAACCAGAAGTACATCCACCTCCATGAACCTTGGGAGTGCCAGCTCATAAAGCTTGGTGATGGCCTCTTCTGAGCTCACCAGCTTCCCCCACTTGACCCGGCGCCTATTTGTCGTGAGGCGCAAATCCCCCACGTCTTCCCCTCGCTCTACTGGGGATACAGCCGCCGAGGGCAGAGGGCACTGGATGTTTAAACAAAGGGCATTATGATCACTATCTGCCCTATTTATCACCCCAAAGTCAAGTACTTTTGGCCAGAGTGTAATGTCCACCATGATGTAATCTAGCCTCGACTCATGGCCCCTTCTGTTGAAAGTGCACATTGAGGGGGTATCGGAAGGAGTACGACCATTACAGGCCCTCAGTGCGCAATTCAAGGTAAGGGACATGAGTTGGAGTGCTAGGGGAGACCAGGCTTTGGGGTGGGGAGAAGACGAGGGTGGCACCCCCCAGTAGTCATCCTCGGCCGTAAGGGCACCATCCAGTAACCCCTCCAGAGGTTCAAAGTGGCAATTGAAGTCTCCTCCAAGCACCACCTTGAGGTCTCCTGGAAGTTGGCCCAAGAAGGAGGACAGATCGTTTATGGTTGGTGATTCATTTGACGAGGCTACTGGACGCGAGTAGACGTTAACAATGGCCCACGATGGTTTGTCGGGCCATGTGAGCCGAACACACTGAATGTCCTGCGAAGACGTATGGAGCTGCTCCGCCTGGCACCCAGTGTGACTCGCAATCCAGATTGCCAAGCCACCCGATGGCCTCCCCCTCCCACTCCATTTGGCGGGGATTTCAAATACTTCAAACCCTCTCCTAGACTGGGTATCCCTCGCCCATGTTTCTTGAAGGAGGAGGATATCACTGCCAGCTACTAGCTGATCCCACTCCGGTAAACCCTCCTTGTTTGCAATTCCTGCCACATTCCATGAGAGAATTCTCAACCCCTGGTCCGGTGGCAGGCTACCTTGGCCTCCAGGAGGTGGTTGCACAGCGGCCAAGGATAAATTAGTATCTAGGGGGCAATTGCAACAAACCACGCTGGCGGAAGGCTCGACCAAGTCCGCCACCCCAGGTTGCAGAATGTGGACAGGGCTGGTATTAGGGGAGGGTCCCAGTTGTCCTGAACTATCAGCCATATCAGCCATATCAGGCATTCGCTCTTCGGCGTTATCATGCCGCTTAGGATCAGTCACAGGGGCTGTACCCGAACCCACTAGGCTTTGCACCGCCTCATCCATCCTCTTCCCAGAACCAGAAAAAATGTCCCTGGCTTGTGGTCAGTCGACCTGATCCAAGCAGGAAAATCTGTTAGGGTGAATAAAATTGGTCTGGGCAGGTGGTAAATAATGCCTAGGTCTGTATCGCGAGCCATCCACAGCAAAGCCTACTCTAGTCCACCCCTTCTTGCTCCCTGTCACCGTGTTACTGTCACTAGGGTAGAAATATGAAAGGGGTACTAACTCAATATTGGACTTGTCAGGCCTTACAAGCCAGTTGCAGATGTAGTTTGCAACGTGTGGGCTTTTGAAGCTTAGGATGATACAGTCCCCTATCCTATTCTTTGGGGTGGGGCCAATCCATGAAATCCTCCTTACCATCAAGACCTCGCCTTTCAGGTTCGGAGGCAGCGGCCTATTGATACTAAGCCAACTGATAACCTTATTACGTAAGGAATCTTGGGTCTCCCTTATACCACCGGTTAGCTCAGGAACTCCTACCATAATTGCCGTATAAGGGACCGCTTCTGGAGGCAAGTTAACCACCCTGCGCCTATCGGGCGGGGGAGCGATACCACCAGTCGGGGCATTGGTGGCACTCGCTACCCCCCCCGGTTGCGGCACAGGAGGCGGCTTGGATCTCCTGGGAGCCGGGACAGGAGGCCCAGGCGCTAGAGGTAACAAAGGGCGCGCCTGAGAAGCAGACGCACCGATTGTGCTCAGCGATACCCTATTAGGGGCCTTGGGCGATACAGAAGACAGTGGTCTATTCCCATGTGAATCCCCGGTGGCTATAGGAACGTTTGTACCTGACCCAGGACTTTTCCCAGTGTGGCTGTTTCCCAGGGACTGAAGTCGATTCTCTATGGCATCCAATCTAACTGCAATAGGGGTTAGCAGATTTTTAATGATGGCTGTGAGAGAATTAATTATTGTATCTGCACTGTTGGAAGTTACCCCACCAAAAATAAATGGGCCCGACGGCAATGGTAGTGACACCGGGGCTGAAGAGCCCCCGGGATCTGACCTAGACCCCGCTACAATGAGGTCAGGGGAAAGCGAAATGTCTGTGCTATCCTCATAGGTTGATTCAGCTATATCAACTCTTGCCCTTTTTGCCCCCTTTGCTTCCCTGGACCTTTTCCTTTTTGAAGGATGTTCCCCCCCACTGACTGCAGGCTCTAGAGGCAGCACGCCCTGACCTGCTTCGAGCATATCTATTCCCATATTATCCGACAAGGGGGAATGGTCGGAAGTCCCAAGTGGGCGGGGGGAATTCCTATCCCTCTGTGTTAGGGGAGTTCTTAGTTGCTGGAGGACCGACTCAATAGTCTGGTCTATACTGTCCAGTAGTGACATGTGAGTAGCGTCCGGAGGATTCGGTGTACTAGCATCTGTTGAGAGGGTTTCCCCATGGTCCGGAAACACGCTTTCAGGGCCCATCAAGAGGTGAGAGTCTGTAGATAAATGACAAGTGCTAATTTGAGAGCTCGCTTTTGGGAAAAATTTCTCCAGAGTACTTAAGCCTTGTTGGGCAGACTTACTCCGTAAAGATCTGGTCGCCATTGTGGGGTAAGTTAAAGGGGACAAGAGCGGGGGGCGTTAGAGGGGTGGGCCGGTCCGGTCTCTAACGGCCTAGAACGGCCCGCTCTTTGCCCGGTCTTCGCCCCGGGGATCGCCCCGCGCGCGTCCCGCGATGCGCGTGCCCAGGTGCTCCTAGGTATAGCTGGGGGCGTGGCACTGGGAGGGGGCGCGGCGCGGCGGGAAGAGGAACCAGCTGGCGGTGTTGCAAGGAGAGCTGGACCTCGCAGTCCCGCTCGCCGCGCCTCTCACCTCCACTGCGGCCGGATTGAGCAGCAAATAGCCCCCAGGAGGTACGTTAGCTCCCAGCTACTCCAGTAGCGAGCTGCAGAAACCAGGGACAAAGTTCAGGCAGAGTTTGACTCTCGAGCGGCACCCGCGGAGCGGGGGCCGCGAGAAGTGATAAGGACTCCAGGCAGAGGGGCGTGGCACTGGGAGGGGGCGCGGCGCGGCGGGAAGAGGAACCAGCTGGCGGTGTTGCAAGGAGAGCTGGACCTCGCAGTCCCGCTCGCCGCGCCTCTCACCTCCACTGCGGCCGGATTGAGCAGCAAATAGCCCCCAGGAGGTACGTTAGCTCCCAGCTACTCCAGTAGCGAGCTGCAGAAACCAGGGACAAAGTTCAGGCAGAGTTTGACTCTCGAGCGGCACCCGCGGAGCGGGGGCCGCGAGAAGTGATAAGGACTCCAGGCAGAGGGGCGTGGCACTGGGAGGGGGCGCGGCGCGGCGGGAAGAGGAACCAGCTGGCGGTGTTGCAAGGAGAGCTGGACCTCGCAGTCCCGCTCGCCGCGCCTCTCACCTCCACTGCGGCCGGATTGAGCAGCAAATAGCCCCCAGGAGGTACGTTAGCTCCCAGCTACTCCAGTAGCGAGCTGCAGAAACCAGGGACAAAGTTCAGGCAGAGTTTGACTCTCGGGCGGCACTTGGACGGTATCATATCTGCCTGGGGATGGAAAGTATTGTCATTCCTAGGTATAGCAGTAATGATCATATTCAGTTGCTGCCTCTGTTTACAATGTGGCCCTGCGATTTGCGGCTTGTGTGCTACCTCTTGTATTCCTAGTCCTAAGTCCCGTTCTCAGACAATTCGAGACGAGCAAATGATGCTCTATGAACAGATAGATGGTATCATGAATATTGATGTTTCCTGATGGAAACGTAGGGCACAAGGAGGGAATGAGGAAAATTGAATTTTGCCTTGTTATATGTGCCTACGTGTTCCCCATCCTATGTTATATGTGCATGATCGATATGCATATATCCCCCTATGATCGATTAAAGACGCAATTATAGTTGTGTCCAACTCTAGTATGCCAGTATCCAGTTCCCGTGAAAGCAACGAGTATTAGGCCTATGTTGCCACGTTTTACAGTGTGCACGTTAATTCACCGCATTTTCCCCGTTTCTAGGCCTCAAAAGGGCCCGGACACCAGATTCAAGCTCCAGTCTCCTGAACCCACTCCGAGGAGCGATGCAGCCCCTCCTGCATCCCTGACCCTTCACTTACTTCCTGCCGCGCAGCGCGGTGCCCGGCCTGGCTCTGCCTGCCTGTCTGCCAAGAATATGTTATGCTTCTAGTTATCAGTCCAGCTTTTCGTCTTCACATTCCTAAACTACTGAACCGCATCAGCAGTTCAGTCATGGTCTAGTCTTTCTGTCTCCATGTCAGAGAATTATTGTATTAATATTCATAAAAGATTCATAGCACACGCAATACATGTAGAATATATGCATGCACCAGCCTTAGTGTCAAGTAGCCTTTGCCCTGATAACTTTTAGATTCTATCAACATGTACTCCAAACACAAGATACCAGATATGCTATAGGTACATGTCGTCCTGACACCGCAGACTTTAGTCTCCTCTTCTAGCGCAGAAGTCATAGCCCCCAGTTCTCCCCGGTAACACGTCATTGCCCGTTTTGCGCGCACCACTAGGTTAAAGGTCCCAGCTGCTCAGGTAGCCCCCTCCATGTTTCCGCCCATTCATGACACTTCTGTGACGTTCTCATCACATGTTGACGTGCACGCCCTGTGCACGCCTTCTTTTCACGCCCATGTCTTCTTATCTTACGCTTGTCACTAGTTACGCCTACTGTATGTAATGTAATTGAAATGTCTTACTATATATATGTTGAATTGTGATGAAACGGGTGCAGCTGCCTTCCTTCCTTCCTATTTTATTTCAGGCTGTCCCGTTCCAGTCCCTTCCCTTTTGCCTGAATAAAGCCTGTTCAACTCGGACACATCGGATCCTGCCTCTTATTTATTGAGCTATCTGTTATTGTTAATATATTCAAAAATAGTACCGGTATTTAATTATTTATTTACCACATGGGTATGCTCAGACGGGAGTCCCAGGCTCTCCACACCACTGGAGTCAAGCTTTCCAGGCTGAAGAAGGCTGATAGCCAGAAACCGGTCCTTGGATACTTGATTCCGGTGTGGGAAAGACATGGCTTGGTAGTTCGGACTGGACTGTTCCCATGAGGCACAGGGTCAGAGCTGATTTGCATATAGCCAGTGTCTAACCCAGGGTGGTGCGGAGTGCAAAAAAACGATGGATTAAGGCCCAGATCCTTGTACTGGGGTGAATGTATGGCATTGTTCTACATTCTGTCCATCAACTGTGTTTTTTGCATTTTTCACCCCGAGTGGGCTGGGTATGCTCAGACGTGAGTCCCAGGCTCTCCACACCACTGGAGTCAAGCTATCCAGGCTGAAGAAGGCTGATAGCCAGAAACCGGTCCTTGGATGCTTGATTCCGGTCTGGGAAAGACATGGCTTGGTAGTTCGACTGGACTGTTCCCATGAGGCACAGGGTCAGAGCTGATTTGCAGATAGCCAGTGTCTAACCCAGGGTGGTGTGGAGTGCAAAAAAACGATGGATTTAGGCCCAGATCCTTGTACTGGGGTGAATGTATGACATTGTTCTACATTCTGTCCATCAACTGTGTTTTTTGCAATTTTCACCCCGAGTGGGCTGGGTATGCTCAGACGTGAGTCCCAGGCTCTCCACACCACTGGAGTCAAGCTATCCAGGCTGAAGAAGGCTGATAGCCAGAAACCGGTCCTTGGATGCTTGATTCCGGTCTGGGAAAGACATGGCTTGGTAGTTCGGAATGGACTGTTCCCATGACGCACAGGGTCAGAGCTGATTTGCATATAGCCAGTGTCTAAGCCAGGGCGGTGCGGAGTGCAAAAAAACGATGGATTTAGGCCCAGATCCTTGTACTGGGGTGAATGTATGACATTGTTCTACATTCTGTCCATCACCTGTGTTTTTGCAATTTTCACCCCGAGTGGGCTGGATATGCTCAGACGTGAGTCCCAGGCTCTCCACACCACTGGAGTCAAGCTATCCAGGCTGAAGAAGGCTGATAGCCAGAAACCGGTCCTTGGATGCTTGATTCCGGTCTGGGAAAGACATGGCTTGGTCGTTCGGACTGGACTGTTCCCATGAGGCACAGGGTCAGAGCTGATTTGCATATAACCAGTGTCTAACTAAGGGTGGTGCGGAGTGCAAAAAAACAATGAATTTAGGCCCAGATCCTTGTACTGGGGTGAATGTATGACATTGTTCTACATTCTGTCCATCAACTGTGTTTTTTGCAATTTTCACCCCGAGTGGGCTGGGTATGCTCAGACGTGAGTCCCAGGCTCTCCACACCACTGGAGTCAAGCTATCCAGGCTGAAGATGCTGATAGCCAGAAACCGGTCCTTGGATGCTTGATTCCGGTCTGGGAAAGACATGGCTTGGTAGTTCGGACTGGACTGTTCCCATGAGGCACAGGGTCAGAGCTGATTTGCATATAGCCAGTGTCTAACCCAGGGTGGTGTGGAGTGAAAAAAAACGATGGTTTTAGGCCCAGATCCTTGTACTGGGGTGAATGTATGACATTGTTCTACATTCTGTCCATCAACTGTGTTTTTTGCAATTTTCACCCCGAGTGGGCTGGGTATGCTCAGACGTGAGTCCCAGGCTCTCCACACCACTGGAGTCAATCTATCCAGGCTGAAGAAGGCTGATAGCCAGAAACCGGTCCTTGGATGCTTGATTCCGGTCTGGGAAAGACATGGCTTGGTAGTTCGGAATGGACTGTTCCCATGAGGCACAGGGTCAGAGCTGATTTGCATATAGCCAGTGTCTAACCCAGGGAGGTGTGGAGTGCAAAAAAACGATGGATTTAGGCCCAGATCCTTGTACTAGGGTGAATGTATGACATTGTTCTACATTCGGTCCATCAACTGTGTTTTTGCTGATGTTTTAACTAGCACTCTTAAATAGGGGTATGGTATGCTTTTATTTCAGGAGCCAAGTCTCACCTAAATCCTGCCTACTGGACTACCCTAAATCCACAAAATGTTCACCATTTCTAATGTCTACACCCTACAGTCGTTTTTCAGGCAAAATGGCAACATTTTCTTACGTTTTAGTTGGTCCTGAAATTCGAGGTGCTTTATTTCATAAGGTAATTTTAAAACTAATTTCCTCGAAACTGAAAGTATATAGATCTTTTTCCAGAACAACTTAAAAGGGACACTGCAGTCTCAATTTAAACATGAAACGCCAAATGTAGAAATCGTTGCGAACTATGACTAATAATTATAATATTTTGAAGAATTGCAGAAGTATGTCAGAGAAAAAAGTTTCACACCCCTGCTCCTTTCATTTTAAGTGACATCGCCTTCTGGCAAGCAATTGTGTCAGTGAATCTTTCCACCACGAAACTCAACGTGACAATAAACAGAAATGTAGGTTTGGTGCTGGTGACAGGTATTCTACACAGTCGGGAAGAGATCGGAACAGTCACAAAATATATCTGTGGAGCCTGCAAAACTGAAATGTTCCGAATTTGTGAGGTCACAAAGTTGACCTGTTTTGGGAGACCTGTATACCTTTTTTTACTTCTTTCTTTGTTGGTTTTCATGGTACAATTAGCAATCATCAATACCAGGACGACGTATCATTGCCACAATGCATCATTCAATCACTCACCATACGTTAGCAACAAAAAACAAAAGAAAAGAAGCCACAACATCTCAAGTTCGAAGTGACATCCACATTGAGATTACCTATGGTCCATTATTCAATGAAAGATGCATAGCACTCTCAAATTAAGAAGGCGAGCCCAAATCCCGCATTTTCCCCTCATTTAATTCAGTAGTGGGTGCCAGAAGACATCACCATTTCTGATGTGTTTGGAAGGCCCTTCCATGGCTACTGTCAGCCAGATTTTCCAACAATGAATGTGCAAACTCGGGAAATTGACTTCCATTTTCTGAGAATAATTACTTCCCGTGGATGCAGTATATTTATGTTGAGGCCTTCTGGGATTGGTAATCCCACAACAATTGTAATCACTGCTAACATCTCCTTCAAATACTGGGTATGATCACCAGCTTATATGAGTCCCCTAAGATGCATTTCAGCTGTTCTTGCAAACATCTTACAAGCGCTTTTCAGATGTTAAATTCAAGCGCATTTTAACATTTATTGACGTTAATTTATGTTGTTCCCCTATACTGTTCTTGTATATTTCATTCTACAGTGTATCCCACAACCCATAGTGTTTGTTAATTTCAGTACCATTGCCTTAATACGAGTAAGCCATAGAACAGCAGCTGGTAAATTGCAGGAGCCTGCAATGTAACTGTTGTTATCGACATCTCTCCGTATTTGGAAGACTATGTACCCTCTAATATCTCTAAAAGTATTTAATGTTCTCATTTTTAACGTTGATAACTAAGTGTGCTCCAGGTAGATTAGATGATAATTCTCCCTCCATTTCTTAAAGGGAAATCATCCATCTATCTCTGGGGATAATTCTGGGTTGAAATGGATGGGGTCCAATATCACAGGAAGGGTCTTAAGTGTTGTGTACGGGCCACAAAATAACGCACGTAAACGATAGTAAGTTGTATATGGCTATAATGCACAATTTGGGGGCTGTCCTTCATAGACAGCCTCAGCATATCTCACACCGGCTGCAGTCCAATCTATGTGTGCCCATAGCTTACAGGATTCTCTGTTAGACAACTCGCTCATTGTAGGCAAGTAAGGTGCCTTACAAGAATTAAATACATTTGGAAATCCCAAGTCTTACTTCGTTCTTGAAGTTTTCAACAATTACCCTGAAATTCTAAGAATCTTCCTCAACAACACAGATTGCAGCAACATTTTGTAGACGTCAACAAATGCTTAACTGTCAGTATAAGAGAGGGGAGGGCATGACAAGCATGGGCTGGGTAGGACATTAATTTTAATCATCAGAAAAGGGGCCAATAGATAAGTTATCTTTTATTGCATTAATCCTGTTTATCCCCCTAATACCGTGAATGTACAGCAATTTTGTAATTTTGGTACCCAGATCCTTAACTGAATTGTCAGCAAAGTGAAATGGTAGTCCTCCTTGTTTAATTTTTTCCTGCAAGTGAAGCTGATAGGCAGCATAACTGATTTGCTATCATTAATCTTGCACCTAGATGCTTCACCATACTTCTAAAGAATCCTCAAAGGGGTGGGATAATATTTAATGACTCCTAGAGGGGTTTAATTACAATGCCAGTGAAAAAAAACTGTGAGGGCCTGTGGTCTTCATCAAGCTGAGTAGGTCAACAAAACCAATGGCTTAATAAAAAGTGCAATTGGAAATGGGGACATCTGGCAACCATGTCTGGTAGACCCGTTGACGGTGAAAGACAGAGCAAACACCCTAAAAAAAGATACTTTGAAGTGAGTTTCAGATAATTTATCATTAACATTCCCATAGATGATTCCCAAAGCCCAAAATAAAATGTCTGTAAACTTCTCATGAAAGACCAGTTCACACGGTTGAAAGCTTTCTCCACATGTGATGCTTATATATAGCTTACTTCATGTTCTTCCTACTAGCTTTTTAACAAAGTGGGCTTGTCTTTGAATAATACTGAAGATGTTTTGACCATTTACAACCTCTACTTGGTCTTCTTAGATTAACTGTTGTTGCACCTATGAAAGTCTGTTGGCCAACACCTATAGGCAGCTCTTTATGTTCATAGTAAATAAAGGTTTATATGAAGGCTAAAAGGCATTCATCTTTAGTTTAGGTATCACTATTATATATGTCTATGCCACTGATGGGTGTCACTATGTATTTCTGTAAAAAAGAGGTACATCTCATGCCTCAAGGCAACCAACTTGGATGAGAAAATCTTATAAAATTCCTCAGTAGAGTTATCCAGGACTGGAACTTTGTTTGGCCGGTGACCCTTAACAGATCGGCTCTGTTTGCCTCATCTTGCAACAAGTGCTGCCCCCCCCCCTTCAATAACTATCTTTCTAGGGTGTCCAAAAACACTTCTAGCCTCATCTAAACTGGAGCATGAAAAGAGACTGTAATCCTCCCAATATCAGATACCTTAACCTGTTCTATCATCAACAGTAGAATGACATGTCCCTATCATTTTTTATTCATTACTCCCCAGACCTCCAGAACCCCAGATTGGCCCGTGCCTCTTAAGTTCCTTCCAACATTTCTCCGGAGGTAGCATATGAAGAAGCTGACCCATCTACCCTCACATAACTTCATAAATTGAAGCCCCATATCCACATTTGCCAAACCCAGCAGCGAGACAACGGACCTCCCACCCTCCCAAGACCTTTGCAACAGACTCCGCTCCTTCTTTCACCTCAAGATCAAGACGCTCTACAACAACTTCGACAACTAAGACCTCTGCACTGCCTCAGCCCCCACCCCAACGACACCATCCAACAGACCTTCCTCACTTGGACCCCGCTCACAACAGAACATACCTCAAAAACCATGAAGAGCATCCACTCCGGAGCACCCTCAGACATCTGTCTGCCCCACATTTTCCAGAATGCCGCCACGACCATCACACATGAGCTACACTGGACAATTAACCGCTCCCTAAAGACTGCCAGATTTACTGATGACTGGAAGCACGCCAAAGTCATCCCCCTCCTGAAGAGACCCTCTGCAGACCCGACAGAACCTCAAGAACTTCAGGCCCATCTCTCTCCTTCTGTTCACAGCCAAGGTCATCGAAAAGGCCATCAAAACACAGCAAGCAAACTTCATCAAAGCTTACAATGTCATAGACATCTCCCAATCCGGATTCCGCAGCAACCACACCATCAAGACCACCCTTCTTGCCGCCACTGATGACATCAGCACCCTCCAGGACCAGGGACAAATGGCAGCCCTCATCCTCCTAGACCTATCAGCAGCCTTCGACACCGACTCCCACAGCACACTAGCCACCAGACTTCATGGCACCAGCAACCTAGGAAAGGCCCTTGACTGGATACGCTCATTCCTCACAGGTAGAACACAGAGAGTCAGACTCCCACCCTACCTCTCAGAACCGACAGAGACCAGATGCAAATTACCCCAGGGATCCTCGCTCAGCCCCACCTTCTTCAACATCTACATGGCCCCCCTCGCAACCATCAACAGAAACCACGGGCTCAACATTGTCTCCTACGCCGATGACACCCAGCTCATCCTCTCCCTCACCAAGGAACCCAACATCACCAGGCAGAACTTCCAAGAAGGAATGACAGCCTTTGCAATCTGGATGAAGAACAGCTGCCTGAAACTCAACTCAGAAAAAAAGCAGATGTCCTCATTCTTGGCCCCACTCCCTCAGCTTGGGATGTCACCTGGTGGCCCCCTGCCCTTGGAAGCCCACCAACCCTGACGGACCATGCACGTAACCTCTGCATCAAACTGGACTCTTTACTCACTATGAACCACCAGATAAACGCCATATCATAAGCCTCCTTCAACATCCTCCGCATACTCCAAAAAACATTCAAATGGATCCTTTCCAAATCCAAAAGTTGGTCATGCACACCCTCATCACCAGCAGACTGGACTACGGCAACGCCCTCTATGCCGGAATTAACAAAAAACTCCTCTGAAAGCTCCAGACCGTCCAGAACGGCGTAGCCACACTGATCCTTGACATCCCCTAGCACAACCACATCACCCCCGAGATGTCCACTAGTTCCCCATCAATAGAATAACATTCAAGCTGCTCACACACGCATACAAGGCCCAGAATACCTCAACAACCGTCTCTCATTCCACACCCCCAAGAGAAACTTCCAATCAGCTGACCTCTACCTGGCAACAGTCCCACGCTTCTACAGGACCAGAGCCGAGTGTAAGGTCCTTTTCCTACTTCGCAGCCAAGACCTGGAACGACCTCCCCCTCCACCTCCGGCAAAGCCCTATACTGTTCCAGTTCAGGAAGGACCTCAAGACCTGGCTTGTCAGATGACCCCAACGGAGATGCACACCTCCCCAGCGCCTTGAGACCCTAACGGGTGAGTAGCTGTACTTTACAAAACCCTGTTTGATTGATTAAACCCCTTCGGCAAACCCTGTGACTTCGGCATAAATATTGAGAAAACAATCTTAGATGACACATATAGTCAATACATCCATAACACCCTGTCACTTTACCAAAATAGATCTCACCTCTATATCAGCTAATGAATGTCTAAATCACCCCCAAAAGATAGAACAAAAAAAATCTGCTGCTGAATGGTCATGTCACTCATCGTAGCGACAGCAGTATGCAATTGGGTGTATTAGAGCCTTTCTCTGAACCTGCATGGTTCGCGTTTCCTCAAACATGTCTTGTGTAGTAGGATCATTTCACCCTTCTTGGACGCAGAGTAAATATGAGTTCTGAATCTCTAGGAAGGCTAATTAGGTCTCTTCATATTCAATGTTAAGACTCTGCATCTAGTACTCTAAATCTTCCTTCACTCCTATGTACCTTTTTCTACCCACACCTCCACCCACATCCCCCATCTCCTCCTTAAACCCACTAACAATAAGAACTGTAAACAAAATATCAATATGGCAAAACCAAAAACCAAACGTATATCAGCCGGTCCCCAAACTGGGCTTGGCTTTCACAGAAGAAAGAGTACAACTCTTCTTTCCAGCCACAGTCCCAGTGGCATAGCAAGGTCAGGTGGTACCCGGTACGGAACATTTCTTGGCATGCCCGGCTTGAAAAAATGGCAAAAATATGTGTTTAAAACACGTATTTTTGCCATTTCATCACCCCCCTCAGTGATGACACCCGGGGCAGCCCACATGCACAGCCTTCCCCTTCCAACACCACTGCACAGTCCTGCATTACTGAAAATTAAACCTTGGAATCATCTTTACAAAACTTCCTGAGCCATTTTCACATCAATCCTGTCCTTCAGTGTAAGGTCTGGAAGCACACCTATCATAACACAGCCGATTTTTCAATGTCTCATTCTTCATTCCAAAAAAAGGAGGTGACAGATCGAAGTGTTCCTTTAACAGCCTCAGTCTTTCACTATGTCCCTGGAGTAGCATTTTCTACTAGACTTGTTTCTGATAATGGTTCCTGGGTTGAGCTCTACCGCATTATTCAAAGGCGTAACGCAAGCCCCTGCAGTTCCCGTGGTGCGTCGGCATCCCTTTAGGGGACACCCTATTCCTTCAGGGGGCCCCCAATCAGGTCAAGGTTAATGAATATCTGTGAAATATGCGTGACTCTTTACATTTTGCACGGGCTCCATCATTTTGCATTACACTACTGTCATTATTGTGATCTATATGGTTAACCTTGTACCATCCTTACATCTAGAGCTTTCAGACCTTTCTTTGCTGTCTCGATATGGTAATTTATTTCACTCACTTTGAACTGTAGATATCCCAGGAATATCCATTGAAGACACACACGCCTCTTGCTGAGAGTTTGTAATAGGTCTCATTGACTCCCTTAGAGCTTTTTAGGTCTCAGCCTGCGATAGACTGCGCACATGTGCAGTCGAGCTGGCGAGACTTAATGAGATAGAGGGATTTTCACTAGCGAGGTTAATCCCCGCCGGTCTTCTCCATTGGCTGGCGTCCTAAACAGTGGCCAACCATTGGAGAAGAGGTCCTAGTGACGTTCTTCTTTCTCTCTAAGCCCCGTCCTTTTCAGGCTGGATTACTTGACTTACTCCTGTCGTAAAAGGTTTCTTATCTTCTTTTCGGGTCCAAATGGCCCCATAAAGAAGATAAGGAACCTTTTACCCCAGCAGGAAGTCGGGCCACCCAGTCTGAAAGGGACGGGGCTAAAAGAGAAACTTATTTTGTTTTAGTATAATCGCGGCACTGGCGATTTACTTTTAAACTGTTAAAAGTAAGGCGCGGGTGCTACGATTATACCAAAATGAAAGAAATAGATGTTTTTTCAATTTCTTTCATTTTGGTATAATAGCGGCACCCGCGCTTTACTTGTAACATTTTAAAAGTAAAGCGCGGGTGCCGCGATTATACCAAAATGAAAGGAATAGATGTTTTTTTCTATTTCTTTCATTTTGGTATAATTGGAAACACCGATGACAGTCCGTAAGCTGGCCTCCCTCTGTACTATGGTGAGTGCAGGCACTGGGAGAGGAAGCAAGAGGGGCTCGGAGTGGCGGGCACGCGTGGAGATCAGCCCTAAGCTGCTCGCCGCAGCCGGGAGAGCAAGCCAGTGAGCACTGCCGGTCTGCCCTCTGGCCAGGGGAGGGGTGTGACGCCCTTCCGGCTAGCGAGATGTATTTACTAACATTACAGGGGCACAGATTTGCGGCTCTGGAGATGAAAGCTGGGGACCTGAGGTTTGTCACCTGCATGCTTGCTGTCTGTTTCCGGGCACTAAAGGGGGCACACAGATGCACCATCTGAAGGCACAGGACTGTGGTTATTTACAGACCTGTCTAGAAGAGTTTAATGTGCATTCACAGACATTATAGGGGTGAAACACGCGACTCAAGGGTGTATTTTATTCAAAGGTCTGTTTGAGAGACCCAACAGGCTGACTCTGGGCATTACAGACCTTTCCGCTACACTCCGCTCAAACACAACCACAAGCTTTTCCCTATAAACGCAGATGCGATTGGGCAGTTTAAACCATTATTGGAGAGGCCAGGAAGTAAAACTGAACCTCGAAAATTGGAAATACACACCCATAATATTTCATAAAAGACCCCGCACTCTCGGTACACGTGCTAGCATAACCCTGCCTCACAGCGTAAAACTTTTTTGTGCAGCATCACAGCACAGCGTGTGAAAGCGTGAGGCGCTGCGAAGGCCCGCCACTCACAGGTAACCGTGGGATGAGCCCGACCAGGGCAGCCCCAGGTGTGAGGTTGGAATGTGCCGTTTGTTGCACTCCCTCACAGCACATCCCAGGGTGATATGGAACAAGGGGGAAGCTCGGGAAAAACTAAATCCGCCCTGAGAAGAAGTCAACATGAATGAGGTTCGGGTAGAATTGAGACAGTCCGAGATGTATGACTGGAGGTGAGGTGGAAGATTGGGAAGGAGAAAACATAAAGTATTGTTGGCACAGAGGTGGCATGAGACCAATGGTCAGGTCAAAAGAAAATACCATTTTATATCAGTGGATGCATATACTGCGTGGCAGACAATCACGTGTATTGCATTGCTTATTTATGGAGAAAATGAACGTTTAGTTTCAAAGATGTGCACTGATTAACTAAAGGGTAGATTGATGACCCGTGTTGTCACTGGGCACACAGTGCTCCTGTTTCATTGAATGAGCTAATGCATTCTGGAAGTTGTAGTCTTGGGTTATATGAATTGTATTGAAATTCACAAAAAGAGGACCACACAAAAATGTGTCTGTCCTACCCAGTACCAAAGTCTTGTCCCAGAATTCCAGGTCAGTTTGTGCCCTTGTCAATCAGGACCCTGTCATTTTCAGCTAACTTGCAGCTTTGTCCTGTCAGTATAAGTTTCCACCTTGAAGGGCTGTCAATGAATGCTGAATCCCAGCAGGGTGATGCTGCCGTTGTGTGTGCCCTCCTGGCACAGCTTTGCCATTGTTTGCCTCTTGCCAGAAGAATTCTGTCAGTGTGTTCTGCGCTGTGGCTTATTTGAGTGGGCTTGGAGCGTCAGAGTTTGTGTGCGTGTGGCTCTGTGTGTGTGTGGTTCTGTGTGTGTGTGTGTGGCTCTCTGTGTGTTTGGCTGTGTGTGTGTGTGTGTGTGTGTGGGGCTGTGTGTGTGTGTGTGGCTCTGTGTGTGTGTGTGGCTCTGTGTGTGTGTGTGTGTGTGTGTGTGTGGCTCTGTGTGGCTCTGTGTGTGTGGCTCTGTGTGTGTGTGGCTCTCTGTGTGAGTGGCTCTCTGTGTGAGTGGCTCTGTGTGTGTGTGTGTGGCTCTGTGTGTGTGGGGGGGTTCTGTGTGTGTGTGGCTCTCTGTGTGTGACTGTGTGTGTGTGGCTCTGTGTGTGTGTGGCTCTGTGTGTGTGTGTGGCTCTGTGCGTGTGGGGCTCTCTGTGTGTGTGGGGCTCTGTGTGTGTGTGGCTCTGTGTGTGTGTGTGTCTCTCCGTGTGTGTGGCTGTGTGTGTGTGTGTGTGGCTCTGTATGTGTGTGTGTGGGGGGGGCTATGTGTGTGTGTGGGGCTTTGTGTGTGTGGGGCTCTGTGTGTGTGTGGGTCTGTGTTTGTGGGGGGCTCTGTGTGTGTGTGGGTCTGTGTGTTTGTGTATGGCATTCGCGAGAGATTAAGCTATTGGCATTGTAAATGACAATGCCATTTATTTATCTGTTTTCAAAACCAACACATAAATAAAAATGTTGTCATTTACAATGCCAATAGCTCTAACTTTTGCAAAGGTGAGACCGTTGCATTGTAAATGCTTGTTTTCAGTTGATAGGAGGACAGTCAATCCACATCCATTCCGTCATTTTATTTGAGACCAGATTTTCTGAGCACCTTCCAACACAACTGATTCCACATTTTTTCTTACAGATAGGAAGTGGCAGGATTATTGTGTGCGCAAAATCGTCCGTTCGAAAGTATTTGATCCAGTAAATAACCGCAGTGCACCAAACACTTCGATTTTATGAAGACAAACTGCCTCGAAATAAATTTTCAACAGTCTCCTGAGCACCAATTTTTGGCCAAAGTTCACTAATCCATTAGTAGTTGTGTTTCTAGTTTCGCTTCATTTTCAGTCTTCACATGCGTCCAAACAATTCCAGAAGATCTTGTAGCCAACGTGTGTTTTGTCATTCTATAAATCTACCATCGACTTAATTAAGGCTACAAAAACAAATGTTAACCCTCCTTAGTTACACACTTCGGTCTTTTGACTTCACGAAAAATTAACCAAACGAGTCATATATTCCTATTTAATGGGTTTTCAACAATTATGGGAATGTGGCAGTACTCATTAACCATGTGGCTATAGTTTGGTTTCATTAGATTTTAATTCTAATAATAAGGCTGTGTCTATTCAGGTACATAAGAACATGATATGATTGTTTCTTTATGGTAGTGAGGTGTGTGGTGCAGTTCTATCTCCTACCTTTGAAACAATAGAGAATTAATGTATGAGCACTACTATGAGTGTTCCATCATACACTTTTCCACTTTGTAAGGCTGGGGCAGTCCCCACAGAGTGCTGGGATTGCACTTGGTGAACTGAGGATTTTGTCCTAGTAAATTATTTGTTAGCAAACGATAATAACCAGACCATGCAAAATATGTTAAAGCGGGGGGCTGCATATTAAGGGCCAAAATCCTATTCCTGATTTACCCACTCAGCGATTAATTTGGCGTTTCAGGGTTAGGAATTTGTCTCCCTGATTTATAACCTCCAAAAGCCAGTCTCTATTGAAGGAGTTGAACTACATAAAGAGAAAGATCAATTCACACACTGGGATATGACACTTATAGCCTGATTCATGAAAAAGGGAATCTGCGATTCTCAAATAGCGATTTCCAGCGAATCGCTATTTGAAAAGCGCAGATCGGCATTCATCATAGTTAGCGAGAGAAAAAAAGCGATTTGCTCCCGGCCGCAAAAAGCGTTAGCGAATTACTAAAATCGCAGAAAAATCGCTATTTCCCTCAAAATCCGTGTCGATTTAGCGATATCGCTATTAGCGAGATCGCTAATTGCGAGATCGAAATATACGATCTCGCTAGTAGCGAGATCGCTAAAACGGGAAGTCGCTTTTCGAGCACAGTGATGACATCACAACCAGGAAGCAGGCAGTTCCCACCCCCATTCAGTACTGTTAGACTGATCTCGAGGCTGCAGCTGAACAGAGCTCCTACCAGGACACCTCCAAACCTGCTAATCCCACCCATTAGTGACTGCAGCTATGTCAGAGGAGCCAGCACCAGGGCCCAGTGACCGCGGGCGCAAGAGGAAGCTAAAGTTCTCCGAACAGGAGTTGGAGCACCTCATTGAGGGAGTGGTTGAGAACCACTCCAAACTATTTGGGAAGGACTCCAGGAGGGTGCCGGAGGTGGAGAGACGTCGTATCTGGCTTGGGATAGCTGCTAAAGTGAACGCTGTGGGTGTGACACACAGGTCACTGGATGAGCTGAAGAAGCGGTGGTACGACCTGCGAGGTCGTGCCAAGGAGAGGGTGGCAGAGAGGCTGGGCGACACCCAGGCTACTGGGGGCGGAGATCCAACAGTCCCTCCCAACACCCCCATGGAGGACCGCGTGGAGGACACTCTGGAGCCAGAGGCGTGCATAGGGGTCGTCAATCTGGACTCATCCCGACCCAGCCAAGACAGCCAAGGTAAGTGGCATGCGACTGCGACCCTGTCCCCTAACAATGGCCATGGCCCTATAGCCTCCCATATTCATCCCAAGTCATGCAAACCATGCACATTAGGTCATGCCCAAAAGCATTGTGGGACATGTAGTCTGCCCACAATGTACAAGAACCCCAATGCAGCCTCACATGTCCCAAAGTACGCAATGCCAAAGCCAGGCAGGGAATGTCATCCAGCATGCATGTAGCAACTGCACGTGTGACAGATACATGCAATTAATGTACGTCCTATTCCCCCCACAGGTAGCGCTGACAACAGCAGCGACAGCGACAGGCTGTTCATTGATGATGCACGAGAGGATGCCGAGGAGGTGCCAACACCGACACTTCCTGCACCATCAGGCGCAGCACCTCTCCCTGCAGCCAGGGCAACACCAACTGCGCCAGCACCATCAGGCGCAGCACCTCTCCCCGCAGCCAGGGCAACACCAACTGCGCCAGCACCATCAGGCGCAGCACCTCTCCCCGCAGCCAGGCCAAGAGCAACTGCGCCAGCACCATCAGGCGCAGCACCTCTCCCCGCAGCCAGGCCAGACCAACTGCGCCAGCACCATCAGGTGCAGCACCTCTGACAACCACAACTCCACCACCAGCTGGACCATCTACATCTGGTGCAGCTACTCTGGTGACAGTGCGCACACCCACTGTGGGCAGCCAGCAGAGCAGGCATGTCAGGGATCGCCAGCAGAACACAGCACGCAGCGGCAGGAGTGGGATGGCTGTGCGCGTGCCAGGCCTGAGCATTGAGCGCCAGATGCTACGCATACACCAACTGCAGGCACGACGGCAAGGGGCTATTCAGCTGCAGCTAAACAACATTGGCCGCAATGTGGCCTATGTGGGCGAGAGGATTGAGCGCATGACGACAGCCATGGAGGCCAACACTGCTGCGCTCATATCGCAGCGCAACTCCGCCCGCCGCCGCCACCGGCAGCTTCTTACGCGGCTGTCAGCCTACACCCGCTCAAACTATATTATCGGGAATGCCACCTCCCAGCTCTCACGACGGTCCCTGGCGCAGCAGTTGATCCAATGCGTTGAGGATGTTGGACGAGTGTTGGAGCAGGTCACCACTGCCGTACTGGCACTCCATCCTACTGGGCCAGGCAATGGGGGGGGACGACACCAGTGAGGGCACCTCCAGTGTCAGCAGCCTGTCTGCCTCACTGGTTGGCGTGTTACGCCGCAGCACCAGGCCCAATGCAGGGACACGTGCCGTCCAAGAGGAAGAGCCCGAGAGGCGTTTGGGTGCTGCGCGCCGGAGGCGCAATTGAGTTTCATGTACATTGTCTGGGAAATGCTGCTGATACAAGCATGTCCAGTGTTTTGTTAGGAGCAGTATGGCGCAATACTGCTAGCATTTGATGAATGGAGACATTACATTATTATTGTGCATTTAACAATAATATTTATTCCTGCATCATACATCGGCCTCCTGTCATTATTTCCATTGGCATGTAATTGTGAATTGTTGGGTGAGGGGAGTGGGTGCACTAGAAACTGTTCATTGTGATGTGGTTGCAGCGTCTGTGTCCTTCAGCTGGGTTCTCCCCGCGTGCATGCCGCACATGTGCAGGTGGCCGGTCGTCCCCTTCCGACTCACTGCCAGAGATCTCTACAGGTATCCGGCGCTTGGTAGCAATGTTGTGTAGTATTGCACACACAGCCACAATGCGGCAGCACACATCAGGACTGTAGTACATGGCCCCACCAGTCTTGTGCAGTATGCGGAATCTGCTTTTCAGTAGCCCAAATGTCCGCTCAATGCAATTCCTTGTGCGTATGTGTGCTACATTGTAACGCCGTTGCTATGGTGTCGCAGGGTTGAGGTATGGGGTGAGGAGGTATTCACGGAGGGCGTAGCCACTGTCACCTGCATGAGAGGAGCAGAGGGTGAGTGCGTGTGCAGCGCAGATACTACATCACAGTGTGACATTGTGGGGCAAGTGTACTTACCAAGTAGGTGTCCTTCACCAAAGTCTCCCCTGGCCAGTCGTGTGTGGAGGCCGCTGTGCCGGAATATGAAGGAGTCATGTGTACTCCCCGGGTACTGTGCCACAATGTCCGTGATGTATGACTTAGCATTGCAGACCATCTGGATGTTGAGGGAGTGGTAGGACTTGCGATTGCGGTACATGTACTCCGTAGCAGATGGTGGGCAGATGTGGATGTGAGTACAGTCAATGCATCCTATCACATGTGGGAACTGCGCAACATTGTAGAATTGCTGCTTGGTCACATCCAAATCCTGTTGGCTGGTGGGAAATTTGATGTGCTGGTGTAGCTGGGTCAGCATTGCGTCAAGGAAACTCCGTAGGCAGCGGGACATGGTGGGCTGGGATATCCCCCCAGCAGCCGCAACTATCCCCTAGAAGCTCCCGGAGGCCAGGAGGTGCAGGCTACACAATACCTGGACATGTGTAGGCACGGCATTGGTACGCCTTGTTGGGTGCTGCATCAGGGGGTCAAGGTCCTGTATTAGCTTGATAATCATTGCCCCATTCAGGCGGTACTTTGCATATATTTGCTCTCTGGTTTGGCCCAGCAGGGTGACCCGCTGGCGGAATATCCTCTCCTGGATTCTGCGTCTCCTCCGTGCTGCTCGCTGTAGCCTTCGCCGCCTGACCACCATGTAGAGTCCTGGCATTGTGAAAATCCTAATGCTGCTGCAGCATCTCCTTAAGTGTGTTTGGTCAGGCCAGCAACTGTTCCTGATTGGGTAACGGTTTTTCAAATATTTTTTTAAGGGGCTCTGATGGTTACCACCTGCTTTGGGTTGTCCTTAAAATGCGCCTCGCTAATTGCGATTTAAGGGATTTTCGGTATTAGCGATGTTTCTTGAATAGCGATTGCGATTATATTGCGGTTTCACTATTTTATTCGCAATTTCCCTGGTTCCTCGCTATTTCCGATTCGCAATTGGACGGCTGGCAGGAATCTGCGAAAATATTAGCAAATTCGTTATTCTGGCTTAGCGAATTCGCTATTTCCTTCATGAATAGCGATTTTGACTATTGCGCTCGCAATAGCTTTTTCGCAGCTATTGCGAGCGCAATTTCGGTTCATGAATCAGGCTGATAGTCTCTTTACTCTACAGTGTGCAAAAGTTTACCTTTGAAGAGGAGCGCGATATATGAACCACATACTCTAGCAGGATATAAAATGTGTGGTACAGCCGTGAGCAGCATGGGTCTGGACACAGAGCCTGGCCTGCGGCCAAGCCCTACTCCCAACACATCACAGGCGAACACCATCAGTGCAATGCACAGTGGGGTTGTATGCAGTGCCTGGCTACACCCAATCTCCGATAGGTGTACATGGTGGGCTAAGTTATGTAATAATATGCAGGGTGCCATTTTAAGTAAGGCAGACTTCCTGACTTAGCCATAGGCTCAGAAAACCAAAAATATAAAAAACAGATTGCCTTTATCAAAAGCAGCACATCAACATATATAAAGCAGATCTATTGGTGTTGTCAAAAATCCCTAATAACTACGTTCAAATCTATATTTAATAAATGCACATGTTGCCATGTTTAATAGTTTTTTAGTGAGTGCCACAACATATTTTCAATAAAGCATTTTATAAATAAAAGGGGAAAAAAGCATTAAACTTGTCTTTGAGTCTTTTGTTTAACATTTTTCAGTCCACAAACTCAGCCATAGAACCACCCATAAGGCGTCCCTGCCAGTGGATCTGTCTTATTTAAAATTACACTGTTAATATTATTACATGACCTAGCCAACCGTGCATGATGGAGGGGGTTGAGCGCCAGGCCTTTCCTCAGGCAAAGCCCTGCACCCCACCCACGCCACACATTAAAAATAAAAATTCACTGGGAAAAACAATGTTAAAGCAGCTTTAAAGTTAGGAATTGTAATAATATGTTACTTTACATTTAAAGTAACTTAAAAAATTAAATAAAAAAAGGTTAAAGGGATGTTATAGCTAGGTGAAAATGTCAGTTAGACCATATTATTTTAAACGGATAAACTCTGTGGGGGTTGGAATATATATCTATATCTATCTATCTATCTATCTATATATCTATATAACCTATATATATATATATATATATATACATATATATATATATATATATATATATTGCACACCAGTCCAAACTTTGTTTGTAAAGAAGGCACTGACTCCATGAATATATTTCCAAAGTAATGTCTCTTTATTCCAATTACAGCACCTACCTGCATATGATCGTCATGCCCGCAACAACTTGATCCTCACTTCCCTGCACCGCCGACCCAGATGCACAAACATATTGCATTCTGGGAGTTGAAGTCTGTGCATTTATCTCAGCGACCAACAGGTGTGTTGAATCAGCATGGGGGAGGAGATTTCAGGGCGTGCAAGCACTTATTGAGCAGCAGGACTTGGGCAAGAGGATGAAGGACTCTATGCAGTGAAGGGCGCTGAGGAAGGCGTAATGCCGAAATACATCCGCCGCCACTGTGATATGCTCAATAAAGCGTGTTAACCCCATTGGACTCCCCTCTGGCCTCTGATTTCTTCGTGAGGCGGGATGTGAAGTCATATATTCTGCGCATGTCAGGGGTGCAGCACAGATGGCCCTGCTACACGAAGAGACCCGGACTACGACTGACATCAGGCTATCCTACAGGCTGAAGGATATATATATATATATATATATTGCACACCAGTCCAAACTTTGGGCCTCATTAGGATGACGGTGAATCCACATCCTCCGGGCCGGCGGAAGCCACCGGCGGCTCGGAGGATGCGGATTCACCGCCACGGCCACATCAAACACCCACCGCCAGATTAGGATGGCGGTGGGAATGTGGTGAGACCAGCGGCGGATGGCAGGTCCGTCCGCCGCTGATCCGCGGGTTTTGCCGGGCCATTTGGTGGCGGTGTCTGCAAGACACCGTCAGCCAAATTAGGAAGCATGAGTAAACATGCTTTTCCGCGGCGGTTTTTCCACCGTGGAAAAGCGTGTGGACCTGTGCTTCTGGGGGGCACTTCCAGGCCCCCAGGGTAAAGGGGGGTTGGGGGTGCACATGGGGGGTACCTATGGTACCCCCCTGCATTGCATGCACAAAGCGGCAGGCACCGCACGGTGCCTGCCGCTTTGTGCATGTAAATGTGAAACATGCTCTTTTAACCTTGCGGCGGGTGCTGCTTCAAGCAGCACCCGCCGCAAGGTTAAAGATCCAGGATGTGACCGCCAGGGTGGCGGTCACATCCTAATTTGCATGGAGGGACCGCCGCTGCCCATGCGGACGGTCCCTCTTCCACGGGGGTGGCGGACGGACGCAGGTCCGTCCGCCATCCTAATGAGGCCCTAAGTTTGTAAAGAAGGCGCTGACTCCATGCATATATTTCCAAAGTAATGTCTCTTTATTCCGATTACAGCACAGACGCGTTTCGGCGGTATTCAACCGCCTTGCTCACTACATCTGCCATTCGCGCTTTCGTAAGCCGCTTAAAACTTTTCTTTTTCCTAAATAGGTCCTTTTGCTTCCTTCTGCCCGTTTCTGACTTTTGACTTTATAGCGCGGGGATGCCTCCGGGTCACCAGGCACTCTATAAATCTCTAAATAAATAAGAAAACAAGTTACTTACCTGTAACTTCAGTTATCCAGTATTGGTATCTTTCATAGATTCACATGCCTGAATCATTCCCCGTCGTCGAGGCGGGAGTCCCACGGTAAATAAAAAAGCAGTGCCAAAAGCACTTTGCAGTAGTAGGCCCTAGAAAAAAGGCCTGAGGCCTATATTATAGTAGCCTATCTACCTCCTTATGCTAAAAGACCCAAAGTCTTTGCTCCAACCAATCAGCTCACAGCACCCTCTAGAACCTTCCCTGCAGAGCCAGCTCTCCTCAGATTTTCGTAGCACAAGTGGGAACAAGTATCCCAAACTAAGAGAACTGACTCTCCGGGGAGGAGGGTGGGTTGCATGTGAATCTATGAAAGATACCAATACTGGATAACTGAAGTTACAGGTAAGTAACTTGTTTTCTTATCCAGTATTGGGGTATCTTTCATAGATTCACATGCCTGAATCAGAATAGCAAGCAGTAAGCCAGGCAAAGTCGGTTGCGGATGGTGGGAGACTTATTGCAGTGCACCCCCATGAGTGTATCGTCAACAACCAACAAACGCTTAGAGATTGAACCATTACTACATCACGTTCAAGTTCAACATTGACATTACTCATTTTCTTTCTGGAAAGAAATCTTAGGCATCATACAACAAAAACACAACATGTTAAATGCTTTCATATATATATAAATACAATCTAATAAAAGCATATACTTTAAATGAAATAAGTGAACATCAGTACCTGAACATACTCCTTATGGAAACAGGTGACGTAAAACAGCTTGACATACTGCCGCATCATCCTGATTTGCTGATTGTAGGCAGTAGTGTCTTGTAAACGTGTGGACATTCTTCCATGTCGCAGCACGGCAAATGTTCTCAAGCGTCACTCCTGCAAATAAAGCCGCAGACGCTGCTACAGCTCTTGTGGAGTGAGATCGAACAGACCTTGTCAATGGTCGATTAGCCTTGACGTGGCAGAATTGAATCGCGGATGCGATCCATCTGGAAATTGTGGCTTTAGTGACCGCTTTCCCCAAAGTATTTTGACCATAAGCCACAAACAATTGATCTGATCTTCTCAAAGTTTTGGTTCTCTGAAGATAGAATTTTAAGCATCTCTTGATGTCTAAAGAATGCAATGTCTTTTCAGCCGGGGTTGACGGATTTGGAAAGAAAACTTTCAGCTTTACAGGTTCATTTAAATGAAACTGGGAAGGCACTTTCGGTATGAATGTTGGATTTGTTCGTAAAGTGACATAGTCCTGGGAGAAATGCAAAAAGGGCTCCTTTATAGTGAAAGCTTGAATTTCTCCCACTCTTCTTGCAGAAGTTAGCGCCAATAATAAAGCAACCTTCCATGTTAAGAACTTGAGGTCGGCTCTATGGATAGGCTCGAACGGATGTTTCATCAGTTGTGATAGAACCGTGTTGAGCTCCCATTCCGGTGGTGAGGGCTTGACTGGTGGATAAGCCCGGAACAGACCTCTCATAAATTGCTTGATTAGCGATGAAGAGCAGAGTGACTGAGCATTGGTCCTCTTTCTGTACCTGGATAAAGCCGCTAAGTGGACCTTTATTGATGAAAAAGAAAGGCCAGATTGCGCTAAGTGTAATAAATAGGGCAATATCTTTTCTGCCGGTGCCTCTAGAGGGTGCAAAGCACTAGAGATGCACCATGCGCAAAAACGCTTCCACTTGAGACGATAAGTCTTTAATGTACTCTGGGCTCTTGCCTTCTCTAGAATGTCCCGGCATTCCTGAGGAATTTGAAGATGCTCAAATTCTAAGAAGTTAGGAGCCATGCGTGCAATTTCAGTGATTGAGGATCTGGGTGAAGTACCTGACCCTCGTTGCGTGATAGTAGCTTCGGAACTACCCGCAGCTTGATCGGTGGCTCCTGAGAAAGTAGCATGAGTTCCTGAAACCAATACTGGCGAGGCCACTTGGGAGCAATGAGGAGAAGGCGACAACTCTCCACTTTCATTTTGCGCACCACTCGTGGAATCAGAGGGATCGGAGGGAAAGCGTATGCATATGTCCCTGACCATCGCATCGAAAGGGCATTCCCCCTTGACCCCTGTTGAGGATACCTGCTGGCGTAGTACCGGCATTTCTTGTTCTGTTGGGTCGCAAATAGGTCCAACCTGGGTTTGCCCCATCTCTGAAACACATAGTTCAACTGGCCGTTGTCCAGTTCCCACTCGTGGCACTCTGACAAAGTTCTGCTCAGTTTGTCTGCCAAGGTGTTGTAGAGGCCTCTGACATGCTCCACTTTGAGGGTTATGTTGTGAACTGTTAACCACCTCCATAGCTCTTGGGCTTGTTTGGATAGTGTTGCCGATCTCGTTCCTCCCTGCTTGTTGATATAAAACATGCTTGTGGTGTTGTCCGTTCTGACTAAGACCGAGGATTCCACTATCCTGGGGAGGAACGCTTGAAGAGACAGACAAATGGCTTTCAGCTCTAGGCTGTTGATGTGGCATCTCTTGTCTTGCTGAGACCATCGTCCCTGCACTTGCAGTTCCTGGAGGTGACCACCCCAACCCTCCATGGACGCATCCGTTGTAAGAATAAAATCCGGAGGATTCTGCAAGAATGGAAGCCCCTGCTCCAGATTGCTGATCTGAGACCACCATTGGAGTGCGTGTACCATCCTGTTGGTGACTGTGATGGTGTCCTCGAATGAACCTGTCGCTTGATGCCATTGACAGTTTAGCTCCTCTTGCAGCGGTCGCATCTTTAGACGCACCAATGGAATGAGGTTGATGGCTGAAGAACACATCCCCAGAAGTGATGCATATAGGCGAACTGAAAGTGACTTTCTTCTTGCCAGCTTTCTGGCTAACGCCTGCAGACGGAGTTGTCTCTCTCGAGACAAGGATGCCTTGCATTCCACCGTGTCTAGGCAAGCTCCTAGGAACAACAGGCTTTGTTCCGGATGCATATGAGACTTGGTTTTGTTGATTGTGAGGCCTAGCGATGCGAAGAGATTGCAGCATGCCGTAATGTCGGCTCTCACTTTGGCTTCTGATGGACCTTTGACTAGCCAGTCGTCCAAATACGGGAAGACCTGCACTTTTGCTGCCCGAAGAGCTGCTGCCACCGGGGCCAGGCACTTCGTGAAAATCCTTGGGGCCGACTTGAGGCCGAATGGGAGAACTTTGAATTGATAATGGGCGCCTGCCACAGTGAAACGGAGGTACTTCCGATGGTTTGGGTGGATTGGGATGTGGAAGTATGCGTCTTCCATGTCCAAGGAGGCCATGTAATCTCCCTCGTTGAGGCAACTGAGAATGTCCGAGAGGGTGACCATTCGAAATCCCTGCTTCTTGAGATATTTGTTCAGATTGCGCAGGTCTAGGATCGGTCGCCATTCCCCGGTTTTCTTTTTTATGAGGAAAAAACGGGAATAGAAACCCGTCCCTCTCTGATGGATTGGAACCTTCTCTACTGCGTTCTTGAGTAGCATAGCTTGAACCTCCTTGAACAATAGGTGAAGACGAGGGGGAGGGGGGCCCCTGGGCGGAGTTGGTGGAGGTTTGGTGATGAACTCTAGGGTGTGACCATGTTGGATCAAGTCTAACACCCACCGATCCGATGTTATATTCTGCCATTGTTGTTGAAAAGCAGATATTTTCGCGCCCACGGGAAGGTAAGGGGTTGGAGGTGGCGCCCAATTGCTCTCACTGTTTCTTGTGACTGTCTCGTCCTTGGTTGTTTGCGCGCCTTCTTCCTCCTTGACGAGAGAAACCAGCCGATCCAGATTGTCTGTAAGCAGACTGGTAGTTTTGACGGTATTGTGGTTGATACTGTCTGCCTTGTTGGTAATAACTTCCCCTGGAAGAATAACCTCGTCCTCTAGCTCCTCTGAACGCACCTCTTTTATATTGTAAGGATCCTAGCGACTTTGCGGTATCCGTGTCAGTTTTAATCGTCTGGAGAGCCTCATCGACATGTTTTCCAAAGAGAGACTTTCCGTCATAAGCCATGTCCAGAATTTTCAACTGAACCTCCGGACGAAACGTAGTGGCTTTTAACCACCCTTGACGTCTCAGGACGGCTGCTCCAGCCAACTGCCTGAAGTTCGTATTCGCCATATCTAGAGCGCAGTCGATGGATTCTTCCGCTGCCCGCTCTCCTTCCATTAAAACTTTCCTGGCTTCTTGCCTTGAGTCCTCTGGCAATAGCTCTATGAATCTAGCCATCTCCGACCACATTTGGCGATCGTAGCGTCCAATAATCGCCATTGAATTTGCTATCCTGATGGATGCTGCAGCCATAGTGGAGAACTTCTTCCCAATAAGGTCTAATCTTCGTCCCTCTTTATCTGATGGAGTAGAAATAGGGGTAGCTGGGTTCTTTGACCTTTGCTGCGCCGCTTGAGAGATTACCGAATCCGGGCGTGGATGGCCAATAAGACACGCCGGACTAGAAAGCGGGGCACGATATTTCTTTTCTATTCTGGGTAACACAGCAGGCACAGATGCAGGGTTTTCCATTATCTTTATGCCTTCCTTCCAAATAAACTCAATTATGGGAATGGCTCTAGATATCTTCCTTGTTTCCTCTTTAAAGTCATGGAGAAAACACTCCGTTTGCTCCACTGTAACAGGGAGCTTAAACCTGGTTGATGCCCTCTGCATCAGGTTGTGAAAACCACCTACATCTTCAGGCGGTGAATCTGAAGGTTGTGGAGTCGGAGGGGACGGCATGGGTATAACATATTCATCCCATGGGTCCGATGAAGGAATGTTAGGCAACTCTCCATCTTCTACCTCCTCTTCTGATGATGAATCCAGAGGTTGTGGAGGCAAGACCGGTTGCGTAGTGTCCACAATTGGAGAAGCCGGTGGCTGTTGCCGAGGAGGAGCTACCGTGTCAGATTGAGGTACTTGCGGAGGAAAACGCTGTTTGTAATCCGCCAGCATAGCCTGTAAATCCTGTATCAAATTAGGCGGCAACTGAGTGACTTCCGGGACTCTAGGCCTTCTCTGATGATCCAATGAATGAGGCACTATGATATCCCCTTGGTAATAGTGCTCAGCGTATGAATCCTCCTCATCATCATCTTGGCACTTGATGACAAGCTCGGATGGATGACGTGCCACACCAAAAGCACCCTCATCATCATCATCCTCATAGTCATCTTCTTCATCGTCCGCATAGGTTTCCAGAAGATGAGAAGGCATAAGTGGAGATATGTATGAACCTTGTTGCCTCTTAAAAGACACTAGTTGAAAGTTTTTTGTCGCTATTGGCGTACAAAAGGCCTGATTCCCAGTGGCAGGTCTTAATAAAGCTGGTTCCATCGACCTTGATGACCCCGGAGACCAAGGCGCATCCATTTGTTGAAAAGATGTCGTCGTCGACGGATTTATCGTCGACGAGATCGACGACGAGGGCATCGTCGACGATAGGCTTGCCGTCGACGGGGCTGTCGTCGACGGGCTGGACGTCGACGGGACAATCGTCGATGGACTCGTCGTCGATGGAGCCACCGTCGACGGGACGGTCGTCGACGAGGCAACCAATGACGGGCTCGTCGTCGACGGGATAGACGTTGATGCTTTCTTCGTCGACGAGGCAGTCGTCGACGGCGGCGTCGCCGACTTCGTCGACGGGCTCTTCTTAGATGACGAGTTTTTTGATGATGACGGCGTCTTCGTCGACGATTCGTCTACGAGAGTTCTTTTTGTCACGATACTGATTTTAGTAGACACAATAGGTGTAGTGATAGACGTAGTGGATATCATATCCATAGAAGAAGAGGTTGAAGTGGAGACAGTGGTAACTGGAGAGGAGACAGTAGAAGTCTTACTCACTGTTTTCTTTGCCGGATCGTTGGTGGCTGAGGCTCCAGAGACAGAATGTTTGGATCTCTGTGAAGAGCCTGAAGTAGAGTGGGAGGCCTTAACATGCTTTCTCCCCTCACTTATCTTATCCTCTTGAGACCTCGCCCTCTTGCTAGAGGTAGAGGCTCTATCATCATCATCCTTGGAAGAGGATTTAAGCCACAAAAGGACTCTGGCCTCCCTATCCCTTAAGGTCTTGGCAGGGAAGGTAACACAGATCTTACAGGTCTTTGCCTCATGCTTGGGATACAGGCAATAAATGCAGTCCTTGTGTAAGTCATCCACATGGACCCTCTTCTTCTCACATGTTCTGCAGGGTCTGAACAAGGCCTTCTTGTCAGACATCTTGAAGCTCTGAAGAAAAAACTGAGTCAAGACTCAGGGAGACTCCCTTCCACACGACGTGCGGTGAAAATCTGAGGAGAGCTGGCTCTGCAGGGAAGGTTCTAGAGGGTGCTGTGAGCTGATTGGTTGGAGCAAAGACTTTGGGTCTTTTAGCATAAGGAGGTAGATAGGCTACTATAATATAGGCCTCAGGCCTTTTTTCTAGGGCCTACTACTGCAAAGTGCTTTTGGCACTGCTTTTTTATTTACCGTGGGACTCCCGCCTCGACGACGGGGAATGATTCAGGCATGTGAATCTATGAAAGATACCCCAATACTGGATAAATAAATAAATCCACTGTTAAAGTACTGTTGAGTTCGACAGGTTTCAACTGGTTCAGCATGTTGTTTTGGCAACGAGTCATGTCACTACAAACAAAATAGAAAAGTTCTTCTATGACTTAACGTGGTACAAGAAAATATATGTACATGATGCTCTACAGAAGCTGGCTCAATGTTACTTCACATTATACCTACTTAGCGCTGTCATGAAATTATAAATAAATAAATTGAATTGTATAACACGAAATAAATTTGAACACAATTTATGGTGTCTGCTAAACATAAAAAAATGAAAATTGTGATTATACACTCTCTTCGGTGCGTGCGCGCTCAGTTTGATCTCCCACAGTTTAATGTCTACTTGCCCCCTCATGTGTGATCTAGCCGATGCAGCAGCTTAGTTATGAGGTGCTTTCCCTGGTGGGTTTGCACGGCGGCACTTGTGTCCTATTGTTTACGAGCCTGACTCTGACCTGGATATGTTGCCAGCTTGTCTTGCATGTCTGCTTCCTACATTGTTCACCTGTACGCCTATGCCATACAAGTTGACTAAATCTAGACGGTTGTACGGGGCATGTGTCCCCAAACCTGCCTGTGATATCATACCCCTGGGGTCCCTGGGGTCCAACTAGCCCACCAGGTACCTCCAGTAAGCGCCACAGAGCTGCATTGCAGAGAGGTGTAAAAAGGGGCATGACCTCTGAACACCTCTCTGCAAAGAAGCTCCCTGGCGCATACTGGAGGTTCCTGGTGGGCTAGTTGGCCCCCAAGGGACACCCAGTATTCAAGGGGAATTACTTTCCCATCTTACAACGCGCCAGGGGGCGCATTTGCAGAGTGCTGCAGGGAGGGGGTGGGGCCTCCGGCGTGATGCCGGTCTTTTATTTTTTTAAAGAAGAGGGGCTGTGTGGTCCCCTTCCTTTTCTATGTTATGGGCCCTGGGGACTCCATCCCCAGGTCCTCAGCCCCATTTAAAAAAAATAATAAAATTTTTACGGGAGGGGGGGCGTGTGGGCCTCCCTCCTGTGGCCAATTCCGGCCCCGGGGAACCCCTCCCCCGGGGCATGCCCACATTTTATTTTTTTTATTATGGAGGGGGGCTGCAAGGCCCCCTCCTAAGGCCTCTATTGGCCCCGGGGACCCCTTCCCCCGGGGCCGGCGTTTAGTTATTTATTTTTATTTTCTTTGGGAGGGGGGCCACATGGCCCCCCTCTCAGGCCACTTCTGGCCCCGGGGACCCCCTCGCCCGGGGCCTGGGTATTGCTTTTTTGTTTTTATTTTTTCAGAGGGGGGCGCATGGCCCCCCTTCTCAGGCCTATTATGGCCATCCCCCGGGTCCAGTCTGCCTTTATTTTTTTATTATAAGGGAAGGGGGGCTGTGTGGCCCCCCTCCCGAGCCCCTTCTGGCCCCGGGGACCCCATGCCCCGGGGCAGGCCGTATCAGATGGAGACTGTGGGGGGATGGGCCCCAATCCCCACACGATCCTGCCGGCTCCCCGAGTCCTGCGGGAGCCGGCATTGCTTTTCCACAAGGGGAGCTGCTGACATGCAGCTCCCCTTATGGAAAAGCAATTCTGCTTTGCTTCATTGAAGCGAGAGCAGGTTTCCCTGCTCTCGCTTCAATGAAGCAAAGCAGAGTTTGGAATGACAGGGCGGGAACCGCGAAGCTTCCACTCTGACTGTGTCCCGGTGGTGGGCACCCCGGGACACTGCAGGAGCCGGCCCTGGGGGTGGAGGTCCCCAGGGCCATCATTGGCCCAGGAGGGGGACGCGCGGGCCCCTCCCACTTAATGCAAAGCCCCAGTGGTGGTGGTCCCCGGGGCTCAGAGGTCCAAAACGGACCCCCTATTTTGATTATTTAGTGCCCCGGGGAGTGGGGGGGGGGCTTGAACCCCACACAGGTTCAATTAAAAAAAAATTAAAAGCCCCAGAGGGTGGTGGTCCCCGGTGCTGCGGGCGGCAGTGTGGCCCCCCACAATCATAATTCATTAGAGCCCCGGAGTGGCGGTCCCCGGGGCTTGGGGGCCCGTAGAGGCCCCCCAACTTTAAATTAACAAGCCCCGGTGGTGGCGGTCCCCGGGGCTGAGGGGGCCGTGTGCCCCCCTGCAAATATTCGACTGTCAGTAGGTAATGGCGAAACGCGTAGTTTTTCTACTAGCCTAATAAACCTCACTTGCAAGTCAACCTGGGTGTCCGAGTATCGTCCTTATCAGGAGGAGTGTTGGAGTGAATTTATTGGGATACCGGTTACCCTTCTCGGACCGCCCATGACAGCCGTTAATCTTTTTACCGGTAATGGTGGAGGAGCATATATATGGATAGGATGGGAGAACAAATGGTGTCACTGAAGCATTTTACGCTATTTGAGAAATATGCGCTGAATCCCAGTTTCATGAAAATTACCCACCAAGTGCATCCTGGATCCCGTAGTCATCATACTGCGGGTCGAAGTCCACATGGAGATTACCTATAACACACCCACCTGTGAACAAGGCGGAGTATCGCTGAAACGCGTCGTCCCGTAGTCATCATACTGCGGGTCGAAGTCCACATGGAGATTACCTATAACACACCCACCTGTGAACAAGGCGGAGTATCGCTGAAACGCGTCAGGACCAATTAAGTGTGTTATTTAGCTGCTGTGCTCTTGACGAATAAATGTCAGCTGCTTGCATCAGACGGAGTTGGGCTCTGTTCGTTTCTTTTCTGTGAGGTTTTACAAACAGCAGGATTTCCATTCCTGCCCTAAGAGCCCGCCCTGCAGGTTCGGAGCCCCCAGTAAAATGGAACGTTGTGGTGATTTAAAGTGAGGGGGATGAACCGCTTACGAACGCTGCCAGCCACTAATGGACTTCCACAGGCTATTTGGCAGTGTCTTCGACAAGAAAGGGAGATGAGAGAGGTATTTGGTCTTTCCTGCAACTCCGCAGCACCAGCACCTATTTTGAACTTTGCAGCAATGAGAGACATTTGTCTAAATATACAAACTATTGCACTTTAGGATGGGAGAACAAATGGTGTCACTGAAGCATTTTACGCTATTTGAGAAATATGCACTGAATCCCAGTTTCATGAAAATTACCCACCAAGTGCATCCTGGGTCCCGTAGTCATCATACTGCGGGTCGAAGTCCACATGGAGATTACCTATAACACACCCACCTGTGAACAAGGCGGAGTATCGCTGAAACGCGTCGTCCCGTAGTCATCATACTGCGGGTCAAAGTCCACATGGAGATTACCTATAACACACCCACCTGTGAACAAGGCGGAGTATCGCTGAAACGCGTCAGGACCAATTAAGGGGCCGATTAGGATGGCGGACGGACTTGCGTCCGTCCGCCACCCCTGAGTAGGAGGGACCGTCCGCATGGGCAGCGGCGGTCCCTCCATGGCAATTAGGATGTGACCGCCAGGGTGGCGGTCACATCCTCTATTTTTAACATTGCGGCGGGTGCAGCTTCAAGCTGCACCCGCCGCAATGTTAAAAATGCATGTGTTGCATTTACATGCACAAAGCGGCAGGCACCGCACGGTGCCTGCTGCTTTGTGTACGCAAATGCAGGGGGGTACCATAGGTACCCCATGTGCACCCCCCACCCCCATTCACCCAGGGGGCCTGCAACGGGCCCCCAAAGTGAATGTCCGTATGCTTTTCCATGGCGGAAAAGCCGCCGTGGAAAAGCATATTTACACCAACATCATAATATGGCGGACGGTGTCTCATAGACACCGCCTGCCATGTTATAGCTTTTCCGCCGCGGTCGGAAGCCGACCGCGGCGGAAAAGCGGCGGACGGAATTCCAGACCCACCAGCCATCCTAATTTGGCGGTGGGTCTTTGGAGTCTCTGCCGCGGTTTTTCCGCATCCTCCAGGCCGGCGGACACTTCCGCCGGCCCGGAGGATGCGGAAAAACCGCCATCCTAATCGGCCCCTATGTGTGTTATTTAGCTGCTGTGCTCTTGACGAATAAATGTCAGCTGCTTGCATCAGACGGAGTTGGGCTCTGGTTGTTTCTTTTCTGTGAGGTTTTACAAACAGCAGGATTTCCATTCCTGCCCTAAGAGCCCGCCCTGCAGGTTCGGAGCCCCCAGTAAAATGGAACGTTGTGGTGATATATATATATATATATATATATGGCGAATCTTGTCACACCAAACAACGAAGTTCGAATAACTGCAACAAAGAGCCGACCCAAGAAGTGCTGGTGAACAGTGTTTAATTCGTAGAAGCCAGCGCTGCCGCCATAATATATCTATATATATACATATTTATATTCACTAAAAAAAACAAAGGTTAAAGTAAAGTTATAGTTAGGTGTGGTAAAAAGATCTGTTTTTAATTGTTTTTAAACCTAGGAAATTCACTGGAAAAAACTAAATGTATAGTTACATTATTGTTAGGTGAATTTGTCAGTGACATTAATATTATGAACAAAAGAAACAACACAGAAATTTACCAATTATAGTTAGCAGAGTTAACTATAACTTGCGCCTCTGCAGGCACTTCCAATAACCTCAAATATTGAATCACTCAAAAATTCAAAATTACTTTATTCGGTTTCAAATAAGAAAAGCCATAAAAGTCCATACATAGAAGCTGAATAGATTGATCAAAATTGATCACAATTTAAAAAGACTAATATCTCTGGATTAAATAACGTAATATATAAACGTATTATTAAAAACCATACAAATATTTAGATATCCATCGAAGGCACAGTATAAAACAGGGTAAAAAGTACAACAGTATTCAATTATAGGTTAGTCCTATGGCTGATACAGAATTTCAGGAATTTAACAATATTTGTCACCAAGCATTCCGAGTCCATGAGTTGTAATACGGTATGGGCAGGACAACATTGACGTAAACCTAAAAAATTTAAAATTGGGATTAACCAGAGCTTTTTTGGTTCTACATAAAATTTACAGAAAAGGACCAGGTGAATGAAAGATTGGGTTGAGACATTGTCGCAGGGGCAAGGTGGTAGTAGCTTCAACCAATCATTAGTTTTGGGAAAGGTTACCAATCGGTTAAACCTAAAACGAGTCAACAGAAACCTTTCATAGCCACTCAGATTGCAGATTAAATAAGGCTGAATAGCCATAGAAGATTGGATCAGCAGTGAGTGTTGGACCGAGCTTTTGTTGACTTCGGAGACCAGACGCAAGTCTTCCAGATGAGTCAGGCATTGATTTTTTAACCTTTTTCTTGATAGCTCTGGAATAAGTAGGGGATTGTAATAATATCGTTCTAGGCCCAAATAGTACAGGAACTTCTTAACATATAGCAGCCAACCGATATTAACTGATTTTTCAAGTGCAAGGCAGTCTTTCAATAGGCTTTGAGTAAAAACTAACTTAGTAGATGACCAAAGGCAGTGCCACAGTAAAATCGGCGGCATTTTTATGATATCTGTAATGTATGGCAAACCTAGTTCTAGGTGGCAACCAAAGGTCGAGGTACCTCACGGAACAGCGAGGAGGAACCTCAAAAAACTGTTCTCCACTTTTTGGAGAGCTTCCACATGTACGAAGCCCCACACCCCTGCTCCATAGATGGCGGAACTAATAAATTTCGCCTGGTAGAGTTGAATCATCTCGGCCGGAGGTCTTTTACCTAACCTCTGTGTAAAGCTTACTAGTGCCGAAGTGGACCTTAAAAATAACAGCTTTCTGGCCTCTATAGCTTTTCTCCATGTGCCTTGATCATCAATTAAAATTTCAAGATAGGGATACGTATTCGTATTTTCCACCTTGCTGTTGTTGATGAAGATGTCTCTCCTTTTCTTTTGCCTTGGCCCTGCGTTCATTATAAAGGTTTTTTTAATGTTAATTTTTAAATCTAGATTGGACATATAGGTGTTATATCTGTTAAGTGAACGTTGGAGTTCCAGGGGAGTGCGTGCAATAATCACAGCGTTGTCCGCATAAAGGAGGGCGGGTATCGGGCGATTTCGAAGAAGAGGAAGGTCCTGGCACCCCTCCAACATGGCTGCTTCTAGATCATTTGTATAAAGTGTAAAGAGGAAGGGGGCCAGGACGCAGCCCTGCCTGACACCCCTCTCAACCCTAAACGGCGCTGTCAACTCCCCTCCTGCTCCAAACCTCACCCTGGCCTTGGCATTTGAATACATTTCACGCAGGAAATTAACTAAGGAAAGGTCAACGCCCATTTCTGTTAAAATACCCCACAGTTTCAAATGGTCTACGCAATCGAAAGCTGATGTTAAGTCTACGTAGGCCATATGCAGTCTCCCACCCATCGCATTCACATATTTGCCCATTAATAATGTCAGATTTAAAACTTGCTCAGTGGTACCCATACCCTCCCTGAACCCGTACTGGAGGTCTGACAATATCTTGTTATCATCAGCCCATTGTTGAAGGCACTCAAGTATGATGCGCCCCACGACTTTACCCAGAGAGTCTAATAACGAAATGGGGCGATAACAGGATGGGCTTTGATGATCTCCTTTTTGACTACCGGGACCAGGATTGAGTCTGACCATACATCCACCAGTCCCACTGTACAAGTTGCTTCCAATACCCTGACCAGTATTGGCGTCCAGAGACCCATGTTATGTTTAAAAAGGTCAACCGGGACCCCGTCGGGGCCTGGCGCCTTACCCCCTTTACTTGTCATTAAGGCGAGTTCAATTTCAGACTGCGTAAAATCTAAAACAAGAGGGGTGAAAGGAGGTTTATGGCAAGAACTAGTTATCCCCAGTTGGTCCTGGTTAGTTAGTACGCTGGCAGTTAATCCGAAATTCTGGGGAAAATGTTCCACCCATGATGATTCATCAATAGCTATTTCTATTTTGTCATTTTCCCTGAGTCCGGACAGAAATGGAGTTTTAATTATCTTCCAGAAAGCAGTACTATCTTTCATCGAGCAGCTCTTGTGGAGTTCTGCCCATAGCTCCTGCTTCAGTTCAGCTTTCCTTGCTTTAATTACGGAGTAATATGTTTTTCTAAGTTGGATGATTTCTCGCTTATCTCTTTCCGGTTTGTGGAGGGCAGTTTTTAGATTGGTATGTGCTTTAGTACAAGCACTATTAAACCAGCCCTTTGTTTTAGCTTATTCCCTTTAGGATAGATACATAAGGCTTCCTTAACTGCTTTAGTTATAACCGCAAAGTTATCTAATATCTCTTGGGGAGTGGAGGAGGCGTGTAGACATTTTTTAATATCCTTAGTGGAGTTTCTCACTACTTCCGTAGTTATCTTAGCTGGGTCAGCTCGTTCCCACTTAAGCGAGTACCCATTTAATCTGTTCAGGACCAAATTTTCTTGACCGAGTGTTCTCATTCATTTAATCTTTTCTCGCCTGGACGGGAGGGAAAGTGTAATACTATTGGGAAAGTGGTCACTAAAGGCTTTATCATGGGTTTTAAAATTCAAGATAAAGGATGCTACAATATTTGACAGAAAAATAAAATCTATACAGGTAGAAGCTCCTCTGCCGTTAAGGTTCGGTGTCAGGGGTACTGGGGGGACCACTAATTTGTTAGCCACAGCAAGTTAAATTAATATGGTCTCATTTAAACAATCCCCACTCTGAGTATGTGGGAAATGAGTCAAGTTATTAGTGTTCTCATCTTGTAAGCCACAGGTTATATTGTTGTTTTGGCCACACGGAGATAGATTGAAATCGCCCCCCCAAATAACAGAAACTCTTTTCTTTTGATTCTTATTATGAAGTTCCAATAGAATATAACGGATCTCCTTTAGAGTGTCAATCAACTGGGTTTTTTGTAAATTGTTATAAAAATTAACCAAAACAAAAATATCAAATTTATTCATGTCAAGGGTGATTATTTGAAAGTTCGCCTCCAATTTTAAGGGGGTAATTTCCCCTATTTCTAAAAGGTTAGAGATATACACTGTCAGGCCTCCTTTTGCGTGCCCTGATGGAGACGGAATCACGGGAGAAAAATAAGTTTTAAAGCCATTTATTTGGATAGGTGATACAGCCTACGTCTCTTGGAAACAGAGAATGCTGTAATTCCGCGAGAAAGTGAGCCACTCATCATAATTGACTTTGGAATGTAGGCCAGCTATGTTCCAAAAGACAATACTGAGTGGTAATGCCCTCGAAGTCCTTGCCTCGTTGGGACTTAGGGGTACAAGTCCTCCTGCTTGAACTGGAGGAAGATAGTTTGCTATAGTGCCAGGGTTTAGAGGAATTTTATTTTTGGAGCCCAAGCTCTCTGTTACAGGACTGTTAATAAGATTTACTAAAGGGGATATTTGCACCACCTCTCCAAGGGCCATGTTAGAATTCGGAATGGGATGAGGTAATAAGTCCCTCTCCCCCACCGTTTGAGGAGAACTAGAAGTATTCCCTGAATGAATGTTACTAGGTGTTTTCTCCGGCCTGGGCATTATTCTAGCTGTACAAGTTGGTTGTCAGTCCACGGCATCTAAGGGGGATAATGCCTCAAACATATTTGCCATTAAAATTGAGCCATTCCCTACTCCTATAGGCCTGGAGGTTGGATTGTAGAAAAAACCCAGAGGGAGAGCACTTATACTTGTACTTTGAGGGAAATGTTCCTCCCTGGACTTTAAAAGAGATCGGACCAACTGCGGACGGCGAACGTTTATAACGATACAATCGCCGGCGATGGTCTTTGTAGAAGCACCAACCCACCCAACCCTTCGGACCATCAAGATTTCATTAATACACTGAGGTCTGAAATGCTTAAAATTTGTCAACCAGTCCGCCGCTTTATTACCGAGTGATGACCAGGATTCACTCTGTCCCTGTTTTAATACCGGTACCCCGGTTAGTATTATTACGTATGGCAGGAGGCGGATGGTAAACCTAAGGTATCAGAATTAGGGTTCAAGGACATCTTGTGGGAATCGTTTGGTCTATCTTGCCCTGGTCTGCTCATTTCCCCCCCCCCCCCTCCCCCCTTGGGTTCCTTCAGTTTTACGGCCTCAGCTACCCGTGGTGTTAAAGTGGGCGCGTGGGATTTACTTAGCCTCCCGCACTCTCTAGCCAAATTTAAGGGCCGAGGTTCCTCCATGCCAGTGAGGCTTTTACCCCTTGGTCCAAAGCAGGGTTGGATTTTATCCATTAAATCTCTTAAAGTCCCTAAGGTCTCGTTCAGCTGCTCAACTTTTTTCTCTATATGGCCAAATCTTTCATTTATAAGGGTAGTTATCTGGGTCATCATTGATCTAAACTTTGAATCTAGTATCCCTCTGACAATATTTTCAAAGACTACCTGATTTCCTGTTACAGGCTCGTTAGTATAGGGGATATCTGCTTCTACCCGGGTACTATAAGTTTTTTGGGTTACCTCTATTTGTTCCTCTGTTTGGTGAATCACTTGGGAATGGTGCTTGGGCCTCCTGTGTTCCTACATTCTGTGCCCTCCTTAACACCCTTCTGTCTAGTTCTTGGTACCTTCCCTTTGGCCTTTTCGGTTTGTTTCCGGGTTCTAGGTCTAGTCCCTGAGGTTAAGCTGTTATCAACATCTCCTACTTGGTTCAATGGAATCAGGAGTAAGTTAGCCGAGGGGGTGTTATTGTTATTACATTGGATAGTAATTCTAGGTGTCAGGGGAATATTGGTTTCTCTAGTCAATGGGAACTGGGTAGGGTCAAGTGATAAGCGCAGTTCTGTTAGCTGGATCTCATGAGTGAGAAGCGACTCTGCTCTAATTAAAAAAGCATCTAGAGTGCCTGCTGCACTCTTGCATTTCTCCATAATCCACTAATTAGGGTAATCCGATTACAATATAAGGGGGAGCATATGACCTAAAACTTACACCATAGAATTCCTTACAATCTCCCCCCAGATAAGTGTTGCAATATAGGGCAATCTAGTTCCTCAGCCCCCAAACTCCCAGGATCCCTAAATCAAGTAACTTACAGAATAACGGCACAATTTTCAAAGACTCAGAAATTTAAAAAAGCAAGATTATCGTGAGGGTGACAACGCAATGAGGGGAAATGCTTCAGTCAGTAGAGTTCTTACCCGCGCCTCAATGTCCCTGAAAATAAGAGCCAAGGGTGGTGGCCCTGCCCTGCCTCTTCCTGTACCTGACGGGCACAGACGGGCAGGCCCGTGGCCCGGGTGAGCCCGCGCGCGTCCTGCGCCGCAGGGGATCCCAGCTGGTTTTAAATGCTGGCGTTGGTCCTCACGCAGCTCTTCTCGCGAGATCGCACTGCCTTCTAGTGGATGTAGTGCCCCGGCAGTCCGCGGTCCGCGAAAATGGCGATGAGTTGGCTGAGGGAGAGAGTCCACCCCCTGGGTCTCCAGGCAGGTCAGGAACAAGGTGGCGAAATCACACGAGGGAGCAACAGGGTAACAGAAGTCCAAAAATACAGTAAGCGTGTCCCGCGCCGCGGGGGCTCCCAGCAAGTATTAAATGCTGGCGCTGGTCCTCACGCAGCTCTTCTCGCTAGACCGCACTGCCTTCTGGGGGATGTAGTGCCCCGGCAGTCCGTGGTCCGCGAAAATGGCGATGAGTTGGCTGAGGGAGAGAGTCCACCCCCGGGGCCTCCAAGCAGGTCAGCAACAAGGCGGCAAAATCACACGAGGCAGCAACAGGGCAACAGAAGTCCAAAAATACAGTAAGCACGTCCCCCGCCGCTGGGGCTCCCAGCTGGTTTTAAATGCTGGCACTGGTCCTCACGCAGCTCTTCTTGCGAGACTGCACTGCCTTCTGGGGGATGTAGTGCCCCGGCAGTCCGCGGTCCGAGAAAATGGCGATGAGTTGGCTGAGGGAGAGAGTCCACCCCGGGGTCTCCAGGTAGGTCAGCAACAAGGCGGCAAATCACACGAGGGAGCAACAGGGCAACAGAGGTCCAAAAATACAGTAAGCACGTCCCTGGGGCGCGGGGGCTCCCAGCTGGTTTTAAATTTATGATATCACTGATGGCATCTCAAATGACATCATTGATGACATCACAATGACCTCATCCAAGCTTCTTTTGTATACATTGCTCTATAAATGTGTATAGTATTAGGGTTCTGAAAGTAAGTACAAAATAGCTCCAAAGAATATAAGACATCATTAATGCCATCACAGATACAACTGCCTTGGGGTAGAAGCATACGGTATGCGCAACATTGACCCTATACCACACACTTCACAGGTAGCGTAGTTTGCTTTAACACTCAAACACAGATACATGGGAAACCCTCACTAAATACTGTATTTAATCTGTATACAACTGTTCAGAGAAAGCCAAGTTCCTAAAAATATTGAGCGTCTGTTCCAAAATTAATGCCCTACTACAGACCGCTTTTATCTGTATCAAACCCCTGACAGTCACTTAACCTACATTGACAAATGAAGTTGATATGATTAGAGAAGTGGGTACTGTAAACAGTCTTCACCCTTTGGAGAGAGTTTACCCTGAAAGTATGCAGAAAGTGAAACTATCATGAGAAGAAAACAAGTTACTTACCTGTAACTACAGTTATCCAGTATTGGTATCTTTCATAGATTCACATGCCTGAATCATTCCCCGTCGTCGAGGCGGGAGTCCCACGGTAAAAAATATATACAATAGCAGTGCCTAAAACCATTAGTAGTAGGCTAGAAAAGGATATAGGCCCAACTAGGCCCAAAACTTAGCAGCCTATCTACCTCATTATGTAAAAAGAACTGAAAATGTAGCCTCAGCCAATCAGCTGACCTCACCCTCTAGAACCTTCCCAGCCTAGGCAGTTCTCCTCAGATTTTCCCAGCACAAGTGAGAAGTAGTATCCATAATAAAGAACTGCCCTGCCGGGGAGGAGGGTGGGTGCATGTGAATCTATGAAAGATACCAATACTGGATAACTGTAGTTACAGGTAAGTAACTTGTTTTCTTATCCAGTATTGGGGTATCTTTCATAGATTCACATGCCTGAATCAGAATAGCAAGCAGTAATAAACATATCTTTCGGTAGAGGAAGGTGGGAGACAATCCAAAACCATATATCCCCACACAACCTGGAAGGTACTAGAGCAAGAACATGTTTCAGAACATATGCATAATCATGACAATACCTTCATATAATATACAGTGTATTAAAAACAGTATGCAAAACCAGTTTAACAATATAGAAAATAAGAAAAACACCATTAAACTCTAACCTCAGTGAAGAAGATGCTGCAACACTGCTTCTCCCACTGACGTATCTTCATTTACCACCGACTGCAGGCAGTAGTGCTTGGTAAAAGTGTGCACACTTTTCCATGTAGCAGCACGGCAAATGTTTTCCAGGGTCACTCCTGCAAAGAGGGCTGTTGACGCTGACATCATCCTGGTGGAATGCGCCTTAACCTTTCTCGTCAGAGGTTTGTTCGCCTTCTCATGACAGAAGATAATGACAGAGGAAAGCCATCTGGCTATAGTTGCCTTTGTCACAGCCTGACCACGGGTAGCCTGGCCATAAGCCACAAACAGCTGGTTAGATTTGCGCAAATCTTTTGTCTTTTGCAAAAAGAATTTGAGGCATCTTTGGACATCCAAGGAATGCAGCATCCTTTCGGCTGGAGTCTTGGGGTCCGGAAAGAAAGTTCTGAGTTTCACCAGTTGATTGATGTGAAACTGAGTCGGAACTTTGGGAATGAACTTAGGATGAGTTCTAAGTGTCACACAATCCTTGGAAAAATGTAGGAAAGGTTCCGAGATAGTGAAAGCCTGTATCTCACTTACTCTACGGGCTGAAGTGAGAGCCAATAAAATAGCCACTTTCCAAGTCAAGAATTTAAGTTCTGCTTTATGAATGGGTTCAAAGGGTCTTTTTAGTAATTGAGATAACACAATATTGAGATCCCACTCTGGAGGAGGAGGTTGTACTGGAGGGAAAACTCGAAATAATCCTTTAAGGAACTGTTTTATTAAAGAGGAAGAGCATAACGATGGTTTGCTGTAACTCTTTCTGAATCTTGATATGGCCGCAAGGTGAACCTTAATGGAAGAGAAAACAAGACCTGATCTAGCCAGAGACAGCAGATAAGGTAGAATCTGCTCCGGAGGAGCCTGTAGTGGATGGACATCATGTTCTCCGCACCACGAACAGAATCTCTTCCATTTGAAGCGATACGTTCTGATGGTACTCTGGGCACGAGCCTGAGAAAGAACAGCTCTACAATCTGGAGAGATCTCAAGATCCTTAAACTCTAGGAAATCAGGAGCCAGGCGTGCAAGTGCAGCGATTGAGGATCCGGATGTAGTATTTGACCTTCCTCCCGTGTTAGCAGTGAAAGTGTTGGCTTGAGTCGCAGTGGAGGTTGATGAGAGAGTAGGAGAAGCTCTTGGAACCAATACTGTCTCGGCCAGCGAGGAGCAATTAGGATTAGAGAGCAACGCTCTCTCTTCATTTTCTGTAGAACCCTCGGGATGAGAGGGATCGGTGGGAAGGCATACGCAAAGATTCCGGACCACCTCATCAACAGGGCATTTCCTCTCGACCCTTGTTGGTGGAATCTGCTGGCAAAATATAGGCATTTGCTGGTCTGTTGTGTGGCAAACAGATCCAGCGTTGGTGTGCCCCAGATCCGAAAAATTCTGTCTACTTGGCGTTGTTCGAGTTCCCACTCGTGACATCCTGAGAAAGACCTGCTGAGATCGTCGGCCAGAGAGTTCTGAATTCCCTGTACTGCTCCGCTCTGAGGGAAATTTTGTGATGGATTAGCCATTCCCACATTTCCTGTGTTTTCAGTGACAGGGCCAGGGATCTTGTGCCCCCTTGCTTGTTTACGTAAAACATGCTGGTGGTGTTGTCCGTGCGCACCAGCACTGCAGAGCCTGCAATTCTTGGCAGGAAGGCTTGCAAGGACAGAAAAATGGCCCTCAACTCGAGGCTGTTGATGTGTTTTTGTTTGTACTGATGAGACCATCCTCCCTGCACTTGAAGGTCTTGTAGATGGCCTCCCCAACCCTCCATGGAGGCATCGGTTGTCAGAGTAAACTCCGGTATGGTCTGAAGAAATGTGAGTCCCGGAGACAAATTGTCCTTTGACGCCCACCATAGAAGAGCCTGTCTCATCTTGGGTGTGACCTTGATGCGGTCTTCGAATGAGCCGTCTATCTGCCGCCACTGCCGATGCAATTCCTCCTAGAGAGGCCTCATTCTGAGTCGAGCTAGTGGGACTCGATGGAGTGCAGAGGAACACATCCCTAGCAGGGAAACAAATTGTCGGACCGAAAGAGACTTTCTTGTCCTTAGTTGACTTGCCAGCTTTGTGATCCTGTCTTGACGAATTTGGGTCAAAAAAGCTTTGCACTGAGAAGTGTCCAATACTGCTCCCAGAAATGTTAGAATTTGTTTGGGTTGCAGTTGAGATTTGGTGACGTTGAGGGTCAGGCCCAGATTTGAGAACATTGATAGAGCACTCTTGACCGATTGCCTCGTTGAACTTTTTGTTGGACTCTTTATTAACCAATCGTCGAGGTACGGGAACACTTGTATTCCCTGTGACCTCAACGCAGCTGCAACCGGAGCTAGAGTCTTGGTAAAGATTCTCGGTGCAGATTTCAGGCCGAAAGGGAGCACTTTGAATTGAAAATGGACACCAGCCACTGTGAATCTCAGATACTTGCGGTGGTTTGGGTGTATGGGAATGTGGAAGTAAGCGTCTTCCATATCCAGGGAAGCCATGAAATCCCCTTTTATGAGGCAATTGAGGACATCCATGAGCGTCACCATGCGAAAACTCTGTTTTTTCAGATATTTGTTTAATTTTCGTAGATCCAAAATTGGACGCCACTCTCCTGAAACCTTTTCCACAAGGAAGAAGCGAGAATAAAACCCCTGATTTTTCTGGGATGTTGGAACTCTTTCTATCGCATTCTTGTGCAGCATCTTCATGGCTTCCATGAATAACAAATGAAGACGAGGGGGAGGTGGACCCCTGGGCGGTGATGTTGGAGGTTTCTGCAAGAACTCCAGAGTGTGTCCGTTCTTGACTATGTCCAGAACCCACTGATCTGAAGTTATCTTCCGCCACTGTTGATAAAAGACGGAGATCTTGGCGCCCACAGGGAGGGAAAGAAGGATGGATGGTGTCCGGCAAAGCTCACTGGCGCTTATTTGAATCGCGTCCCTGGTAGTTAGAACGTCGTTTTCCTCCTTGACGAGAGAAACCCGCTGACGATGATTGCCGATAGGACTGTTGGTAATACGGCTTATTCTGAGTTTGATACTGGCGGTTTTGCTGATTCTGATAATGTCCTCTGGAAGAAAAACCACGGCCCCTTGCTCCTCTGAAAAATCCTCGCTTATACTGTAGGGTACCAAGCGATTTGGCCGTATCAGTATCCGTCTTGATCGCAAGCAAAGCGTCATCTATGTGCTTGCCAAACAACAACTCTCCATCATAGGCCATGTCAAGTATTTTGGTCTGGACTTCAGGTCTGAAAGAAGTTGCCCTGAGCCATCCTTGTCGTCTGAGAACTGCCGACCCAGCCAATTGTCTAAAGGCTGTATTAGAGATATCTAGGGCGCAATCAATAATCTCTGAAGCCGCCCACTCCCCTTCCATGACAACCTTCCGAACTTCTTGAACACTGTCCTCAGGAATAAGGTTGATGAATTCTGACAGATCTGACCACATTTGTCTGTCATAACGTGCTAAAATTGCTAAAGAGTTAGCAATCTTAACAGTAGCAGCGGCATTAGCTGAGAACTTCTTCCCAATCGCATCCAATCTTCTGCCCTCCTTGTCAGGAGGTGTCGAAATTGGAGTTGCTGGATTCTTGGATTTCTGTTGAGCCGCCTGTAAAATTACTGAATCAGGTCGTGGGTGACCAATCAAACACGAAGGAGTATCCGGTGGTGCTCGATACTTTTTGTCCACTCTTGGAAGAACCGCCGGGATGGAAGCTGGCGTCTTCATTATGTTAATCCCTTCCTTCCAAATATATTCAATGATAGGTATAGATCTGGATACCCTTCTATACCCTTCTTTAAAATCATGAAGAAAACAGTCAGTCTGCTCAACCGAAACTGTAATTTGGAATCTAGCGGCTGCCCGTTGCATGATGTTATGAAAACCTCCGATGTCTTCTGGCGGAGAATCTGAAGGACGTGGTAAATTAGGAGAGGGCATAGGAATGACGTAATCATTCCATGGTTCCGTAGGCGTGGAATCCGGGATTTCACCATCCTCTCTTTCATCCTCATCTGGAGAGGAGACGTCAACATCATCACCCCCAGTCTCGGGGTCAACCTCCTGCCTTGGAGACTGTGAAGGATGTGGTGGAGAATGCCTCGGCATCTCCACTGGCACAGGATTCGTATTAGGCAGAGTTGGTGGAAACCTCTGGCGATAGTCAGCCAACATGGCCTGCAAATCTTGAATCAAAGAAGACGGAAGATGGGCTGTGTCCTCTGTGCGTTGCGGCTCAGAATGATAAGGAGTTGCTAAATTCTCCTGATAATAATGAGCATCATCATCGTCATCCTCTTGATATTTTATATGCAACTGGGAAGGGTGATGGGCCACTCCAAAAGGCTCTTCATCATCCCCTTCATCATCAGAGTCTTCCTCCACGTAGGTTTCCAAAATATGTGAAGGCAAGAGAGGAGATATATGAGAATAACTCTGCCTCTGAAATGACTTCATCTGGAAATGGGTATATTGTACTCTTGCCGGAGATGTGAGCAATAGATGCGTAGACGGCACATTCAAAGAAACCAGTGCTTCTGTCGACGGTGGAATAGAAACAGATGCGTTCGTCGACGGAACTGTCGTCGACAGGACTGTCGTCGACGGCACCGTCATCGCTGTTGTTGTCGTCGACGAGGCCTTCTTCGACGACATCCTCGTAGACGAATCCGTCGACGGACTCTTCGTCGTCGAGCCTGTCGTCAATGGAGCTGAAGTCTTCGTCGACGGGACCGTCGACGGGCTCGTCGTCGACGGGATCTTCGTCGACGGGCTCGTCGTCGACGGGATCTTCGTCGACGGGCTCGTCGTCGACGGGATCTTCGTCAACGGGATCTTCGTCGACGGGGTCTTCGTCGACGGGGTCTTCGTCGACGGGGTCTTCGTCGACGGAGTCTTCGTCGACGGAGCTGATGAAACCTTCGTCGACGGTGGAGCCGTCGACGAGGCCGTCGACGGAACGGATGACGATGCTTCGTAGACGGTGATTTGATCGTCGACGGAAGACCCGTCGACGATGGGCTTTTCCTCGATGCCTTTTTATCAGATGAAGAAGGTGAAATGGCAGGTACTGAAGAAATCCTGACAGACATCACAGGAGAAGTAATTGCTGAGGTGGTAACTGTGCTTGAAGATGTAGAGGACGTAGAATAGGTGGTGACAGTAAGAGAGGACAGCAAAGAGACAGTTTTAGTTCGGGCTGTACTCACAGTTGGTGACTCTGTTGACGCAGCACTCTTTGTGGAATCAGAGGTTGTGTGAGAGAGTTTAGGTTTCTTCTTTCTCTCAGGAGAACACCTCTCTTTGGAACTGGCTCTCTTACTTGAGGTAGAGGCTCTGTCCTCGTCATCTGTGGAAGACGACTTCAACCACAAAAGAACTCTTGCCTCTCTATCCCTGATGGTCTTAGGAGGGAAGGTTCGACATATCCTGCAATCCTTCACAACATGTGAAGGGTGCAAACAATAAATACAATCAGAGTGCTGGTCGTCCACATGTACCCTCTTCTTGAAGCAGGATCCACAAGCCTTGAAAAGAGCCTTCTTTTCAGACATCTTGAAGAAATTTGAAGAAATTTGAAGAAAAACTGAGTAGGCACTCAGGGAGACTCTCTTACACACGAAGTGCGGTGAAAATCTGAGGAGAACTGCCTAGGCTGGGAAGGTTCTAGAGGGTGAGGTCAGCTGATTGGCTGAGGCTACATTTTCAGTTCTTTTTACATAATGAGGTAGATAGGCTGCTAAGTTTTGGGCCTAGTTGGGCCTATATCCTTTTCTAGCCTACTACTAATGGTTTTAGGCACTGCTATTGTATATATTTTTTACCGTGGGACTCCCGCCTCGACAACGGGGAATGATTCAGGCATGTGAATCTATGAAAGATACCCCAATACTGGATAAATACACAGTACCGGCCCATCCCCTGCCAAAGTGGGGGAGCTGGCCGGAGGTGGGAGGTGGGGGAGGTTCGGGGACAAAGTATAAAAATGTTAAAAACCTACCTGAACGCCGCCGCCAAGGACGCCGTCGCCTGCCGCATTGCACTCTTCCTGCATCTGGGCAAAGGCTCCCAGATTGCACTGCAGCCAATCATGACACTGCATGAAAGAAGCGTCAGGATTGGGGTGAGCGCTGGCAACTTGCGCTCCCAGGCAGACTGAGAGTCTGTGTATACATAGACGTGCACAGTAAGAAAATAGTTCTTGGAAGCTCCAACTTGTATTCCAAAATTTCCTTTATTGTAATCTTTTAAAACCTCTTCAGCCAACGCGTTTCGTTCACATTGAACTTCGTCAGGGCTGCAATTACTAAAAAGTATACAAAAGACTCAGTACCAAGAAATAATAAAGATAAAATATACAAAACACCCAAATACAGAAAAAACACCAACACAAGAATACAACATGAATATTGACAAACATATTAAAAACAAAGCTTCTAATGGTAAAAGAATTCATGTAAACATGCGTTTTTTTGCTTTGCTTTGAAAGGGAATGTCCCAGCCTGTATATATCACAAAATAGTACATAGCATCAGTCTGGCAGAAAGAATAGGGCTAGTTTAGAACAGGGTAACAAATCAATCAGTAAATGTGTATCAGACATCATACCATTTTACACCAAAGTATCATACTTCAGAAGATAGACATATTATGTATGATGTAGACATCAAGATCAACCATTGTTAGTTAATGATATGCCATCATTATCAATCCATACCAACAGATAGTACCTACAAATGAGTGTATAACCCCAAAATTGGGGAATTAAGATACAAAGAGAGATTCACATGTAAATTTGAGACTATATCTGCTCTAGATGTATAAGGCGAAGGGTATTTTCTGTTTTCCGTAAATCGATCTATACGTCTTAAAAGTTATAACACATTCATTATCAGAAAACTCCTCACCTTTCAAATGTCCAAGTTTCGTAGTCCAGAAATAAATGGGTCAATATAATAGTTGCCCGCCATTCAAGAAAAATAAGTTTGTGTACTGGAAAAAATTAAATCAAGAACAGGAGCAATCATCAAATCCTGTGTGTATATCATAGGATTATCTGCCGTTAAGATATCTGAGTGGTTTTCACCTCTGGCTAACCACTCATATTCAGAACATGTCCTACCTCGATAGTGTGATGAACAGGTCCCCACCGTGTGGTAGCGTTGGAGCAGTCGGACCTAGTTCTTTATATATTTATTCTATTAGGAAAAAAACAGATACAAGATGTAACTAAAAAACGTTCATTGTTCTAGCTAACAACAATAAACATTCAGACCATTCCCCTAACGACCACAATTAAATCTGCCTGTAACAGGTTATGCATTATATAGTATGTGATAGGGGACCACATGTGCCGGCCGGCTATTAATCTGTAGTCCCACCTGAACAACGATGTTCTCAGAGAATAGAGAAGAAAGTGTTGAGAGTGGCTTGAGTGGCAATGCATCATTATCATCAGCAAGTAGCTCAACATCCATCAACTTAGTACCAGATATCCCTTTAGAGGAAGGGGCTACTTCTTTCCAAAAAGAACTAGCCAAACTCAGGATAAGCAACAGATTGCAGATGAAAAAAGACCTAACAAAACAAGGAGGGCCGGTAGGAGGTCAAAGGGCAGGTACAAAAGACATCACAAACAACAAACCGAGTGCAACGAAACCAAGGAAATGAGTTCCTATAATTATTTATGTCCTACCACTCCACTGTCTAATGATGATGTTGAAACCAATGTTGCTTCTGATATTAATGTCTGTAATGATACATATTCTGACTTAAAAATTATCAATCTCTCTAATAAAATCTTAAATGAGGATGAAATCAACATCTTGAGTAAGGGTCTTAATTACTGCCCCACACAAGGAGGTGATTTGGTTAATGTACATATAGATCTTTTTAAGTTTGTAAGGACATTAAAACTTAAAGACTATTTCTCAAATAGGCCATACGAACATGATAGAGCAAAGGAAGATTTACCTGTGGGTTCCCATACCATTGGAGAAGTAAGAGGGGTACATTGCTTATTAACATTAGATCCTGATGATGATGATATAGATATCCCCTCTATCTTAGAAGATCTGGCAATCCCGCAAAGCGGTGCTACTGATAGTGGTTTTCATCCCAAATCTAACTTTGTTCCCACACACTCATACCATCACAACATTGATACTTTCTTTGACAAAGTTAGTAAAGAACTGTATGACCTGGAAACTCCTAAAAAAATATGCTCCAAAAATTGTTCATAATATAACATCCATTACGTGAATGGGGTGGCCCATAAGGTATGGACCTGGACAATTATAATTATAAACAAACAGTGGTCCTAGACCTATAGATTATATCATTAGATCAAATCTAAAACATATCAATACTCAAATCAGAAAAACCATAATCAATATGCTGTCTGTAAAATCAAAGACTCTATCTTCGAAAAGAACCTTGCACCACGGTTAAAGAAAATATATTTCAATTTAATATTTCTCTATATTCATTTTTTCATTTTTTACATTATTTTTGTCAATAAAAGCGTAGGTTGCCCCAAGACAGGAGCGTGCAGAAAGGAAAGGATGTGATCCAAAAAGTGAAAACAAGTGAAAAAGGGAAAGGAATTACACAGTAGTGATTAAGAAATGGTTAACATAATTTTACAGTCAATACTGGGTACAAAGTTCACCGTATTGAACACCTGGCCAACAACGTAGTTCATATAATTGTGATCAGCACCATTTGTAGTACATAAACATAGATGTTCTAAATTTTGCACGGTCTACAATATTGGCAAATAAGTGGTCCTAGGTGTATATATTGAAAATGTCGACGTTTCGACTCGACTTAGTCCCAACCGGTGATTTGGACCTGGGGATGGCGAGTCTTCATCAGGACAAGGGATAAAACGAGGCAACCAAGGGATATTGGATAACCTATTTGTGATAGAGAAAAACGATGTAGGGTGATCAGAATTTACCACATCTCAAAAGGAATCCTTCTATTCATATCTTGGTCCATGTCCGATTGACACTAATTCATATTTGACATGGTGGGCAGTACCTTAATGTTGCGAAAATCAATACCCCCAAGTCGGTAAATTGTGAACTTCCGCTCCGGAATGTAACGGACACTGGGTTAAAATATAATGTTCCTCAAATGATTAAAGGCAGTAGTACTCCAATTCAAATTTGGAAACAGCCGCTATATTGAAGATATCGACGTGTACATCCGAGCCTCACGGTGCTTCCGGATGTCCATCCATGTTAATGTGATGCTCTTACTCGACTTCACAGACCCGTTCTGCCTCTCGAAGGAAAAGTGTCTGCATCCGAGCCTCATGGACCAAGATATGAATAGAAGGATTCCTTTTGAGATGTGGTAAATTCTGATCACCCTACATCGTTTTTCTCTATCACAAAGGGGTTATCCAATATCCCTTGGTTGCCTCGTTTTATCCCTTGTCCTGATGAAGACTCGCCATCCCCAGGTCCAAATCACTGGTTGGGACTAAGTCGAGTCGAAACGTCGACATTTTCAATATATACACCTAGGACCACTTATTTGCCAATATTGTAGACAGTGCAAAATTTAGAACATCTATGTTCATGTACTACAAATGGTGCTGATCACAATTATATGAACTACGTTGTTGGCCAGGTGTTCAATACGGTGAACTTTGTACCCAGTATTGACTGTAAAATTATGTTAACCATTTCTTAATCACTACTGTGTAATTCCTTTCCCTTTTTCACTTGTTTTCACTTTTTGGATCACATCCTTTCCTTTCTGCACGCTCCTGTCTTGGGGCAACCTACGCTTTTATTGACAAAAATAATGTAAAAAATGAAAAACTGAATATAGAGAAATATTAAATTGAAATATATTTTCTTTAACCGTGGTGCAAGGTTCTTTTCGAAGATAGAGTCTTTGATTTTACAGACAGCATATTGATTATCATAATATAACATCAGCGGAAATATTGGCCCTTAAACAATTGAACAATGATAAGAGCATAGTGATTAGAGAGGCAGACAAGGGGGGTAATATTGTTATTATGAATCATGCTGACTACATGGGGGAGATCCAAAGACAACTGGATAATACTAGACACTATAGGAAGATCACTGATAATCCGATCCCCATGAGTACCATTCTGATTAATACTCAACTAATGGAATGGAAGGACATGGGACTTCTTAATGAAAACGAATACAAATTCCTAAGGGTTGATAGTCCATATTTCCCCTGTATATACGTACGGCCCAAAGTACATAAGGGTGGGAATTTCCCCCCTGGAAGACCCATTATTTCTGGAATTGGTTCCCCGAGCGAAAAACTTTCTCAATTCGTGGACCAAAAACTCCAAAAATTGGTTCCAAATTTGCCTTCGTTTGTCAGAGATAGTAAGGATATCTTGACCAAACTCCGGGACTTTGAATGGTCTGATGACCTAATATTTGTGACCCTTGATGTAGAAAGTCTCTACACCTCAGTCAGTAGAGAACATGGAGTTAGAGCAATCCGCTCCTTTTTGGACAGAGATGACGCCAGGCTGTACGAATACAATGAAATGATTGTTTCAATGATTGAAATTATACTTACAAACAACTTTTTTCTATTCGATGGCAGCAGGTATCAACAGACACATGGAACTCCGATGGGCTCCAAGTTTGCTCCCTCTTACGCCTGCCTCTTCATGGGGTGCTTTGAGAGGGAGCATGCTTGGGGTCGTGGTGCCTCCCCCTGGACCAATAACATCGTGTACTGGGGGAGGTACATAGATGACGTTATTTGTCTTTGGTCGGGTACTGTTAACCAACTCGAACAGTATGTGACCTTTCTTAATGACAATGTCTTTAACATCAAATTCACCATGATGCACCATAAGGAGTATATCAACTTTCTTGACATACATTTTTATGTCAGGGAGGGCAAAATCAATAGCACCTTGTATAGAAAAGAAACATCCTGCAACTCAGTCTTGCATGCGGCTAGTGCACATCCCCCCTCTGTGAAAAACAATATTCCGTATGGAGAGATGATAAGAGTCCGACGGAATTGCAGCGAGGTTGAAATGTTTGCTTCCAATATGAAAGATACTAAGAATAGATTTGCAAAAAGAGGATATGATAAGGACATGCTGGAAAGATCTGAACAGAGAGTCATAAACCTAAATAGGAGTGACACTCTAAAGGATAAGAGGAAGAGCGAGGTTGTACACTCAAAGGCACGATTTGTTACCCAATACACAACGCATAGCGGAGATATTTTCAACATTCTTCGTAGACATTGGCATCTCCTTCGGGAAGTTACAGGCCTGAAGGAATTCATTGAACATAAGCCTTTGGTTACATATAGGAGAGGGGTGTCTCTGAGAAATACACTATGCCCTAGTTATATAACAACTCAAAAACTTAACCCAATATGGCTAACTGAGAAACCCAAGGGTTTTTCTACATGTGGTACATGTAATATATGTCCCATGGGTAAAAACAAGATTACCAACTTCAGTTATAACTCCAGCAAGAACCATGGAATAGATTATTTTATTAACTGTAATACCACGCATGTGGTCTATGTTCTTGGCTGTAGATGTAACGTTATCAATGTGGGCAGCACCGTGCGTCCTCTGAAACTTAGGATTCAAGAACATAGACGTGCCATAATAAATAAAGACATGAGATATCCCATAACAAATCACTACTCTACGGAACATCCGGATGATCTCAATTTTTGGTTTCATGCTATTGATCACAGCCCAGTGTCCAAAAGAGGCGGAAATAGAGAAGTTACGTTACGGCAAAAAGAGGCAAAGTGGATTTGTCGCTTGAGAGCGACGATTTTGGGGCACAATACAGACGGTGAGAGGCACCATTTTCTGTAGAAAATATGAATCTTAGTTATTCCATTGGGCTCAGTGGAATTGGTTATTTGCATATTTTGTAATTTTATTGTATACTAATGTACAGAATCGTGTCAATGATTGAAAACATGAAAACATGTGAGGTATACGTGGCAATACCATTTGTTTGTAAATAGAATTGTATTAAATCATGTGAAAACATGCACAGATGAACTACACTGAGTTAAATATAATGAGATTAGGATTTTTTCTGACTAATATCACTGACGAGGGTAACCATAATTACATCAAGGTACGAATAGGGACCGATTATGTAACCATCATTACACTAAGGAATATGTTGGGATTTATTATGTCATTATATAGGGACCGACTATGTAACCATCATTACACTAAGGAATATGTTGGGATTTATTATGTCATTATATATTTTTGTTTTTGAATTTCCTTTCCCCCTTTTCCATCACTTCTATGGTTATGATTTAAACCATGACAACAGATATGCTTAGCTCTACTTTTGGACATTTGAAGGTGGCGTCGATATAAATATCGAACTACTTGCACGACTAGTGGTATCACAATATTAGATGCTTACATGGGAGGCGGAGGAGAAATATGCTAGTTTGTCGAATCCGTTAGGCATCAACTTCAAATATATATTTCGTTTAATGTTGAAATAAGAATTTATAGGAATTTGTTGGGGATTGTTACTTTTTAAAGGGATATAACTCTTTGATAGGAGACGCCCGATTTTTATACTTATTTACGTTATTTGGCCTTAATGACAACCATATATATGAATATATTGTATCTCCTTGAACTATAATCAGACATTTAAAGATGGCGGATACATATTAGTCCTCTAACATATGATCCCTTCCGCTTTGTGACGGAAAGCGGAAGAGACGGAAATGCGGGGCGGACCATGAGTGAGGGCTGTCCTACCGGGATATTTAAACCGAACGAGAATGAGGGCTCGGTTTACGATTACCCTATTGATTTGTTGCTTTCTACACACGGTGAGTTGCCGGGAAAATGAGAAAGGGGGGCGCTACTTTGTCGACTCTGTTGTCTGCATACTCTCGCTGAATGCGTTACACTTTTTTCAAAAGCATGGGCGGAAACAATCATACGCCACTCGAGTGGGGGTGGCATTGTATTCCACATGTGTTCTCATTTGGAGAATATCGTTTCATCGCAATAAGCGCATTATAGCACGCATTTATAAAACTAACTATTTAAATATTGACTGTCGTCGATAATACGAGTGGAGGTGACTCTAGGTCATCATTTGATTGGAACATATATATTACATGGCGCATACAGACGGAAGATAAGCTATAATGTTTTTTTACCTAGAATGAGATTATATTGAGTCGTATCTTTACTTTTTTTGCCCTAGAATGATATCGTTTTGTGTGTAGCACCCCCTTAATACACAAACTAATAATGCTTTTAATTTGGGCATTCGTGTATTAGCACAGACTGAACTTGACAGTCTTGCTATTTAGATGGTATTTCAGATTGATGTTTCGTTGTTACATGTGGTCTCAAACTTTTTATTATGCTGAGTACTCAAATCACAGACTTGCCCCTTTTTTAAATTTGAGAACATCGTTGTTCAGGTGGGACTACAGATTAATAGCCGGCCGGCACATGTGGTCCCCTATCACATACTATATAATGCATAACCAGTTACAGGCAGATTTAATTGTGGTCGTTAGGTGAATGGTCTGAATGTTTATTGTTGTTAGCTAGAACAATGAACGTTTTTTAGTTACATCTTGTATCTGTTTTTTTCCTAATAGAATAAATATATAAAGTACTAGGTCCGACTGCTCCAACGCTACCACACGGTGGGGACCTGTTCATCACACTATCGAGGTAGGACATGTTCTGAATATGAGTGGTTAGCCAGAGGTGAAAACCACTCAGATATCTTAACGGCAGATAATCCTATGATATAAACACAGGATTTGATGATTGATCCCGTTCTTGTTTTAATTTTTTCCAGTACACAAACTTATTTTTCTTGAATGGCGGGCAAATATTATATTGACCCATTTATTTCTGGACTACGAAACTTGGACATTTGAAAGGTGAGGAGTTTTCTGATAATGAATGTGTTATAACTTTTAAGACGTTCCTTTGAATAAGAGGTATAGATCGATTTACGGAAAACAGAAAATACCCTTCGCCTTATACATCTAGAGCAGATATAGTCTCAAATTTACATGTGAATCTCTCTTTGTATCTTAACTCCCCAATTTTGGGGTTATACACTCATTTGTAGGTACTATCTGTTGGTATGGATTGATAATGATAGCATATCATTAACTAACAATGGTTGATCTTGATGTCTACATCATACATAATATGTCTATCTTCTGAAGTATGATACTTTGGTGTAAAATGGTATGATGTCTTATACACATTTACTGATTGATTTGTTACCCTGTTCTAAACTAGCCCTATTCTTTCTGCCAGACTGATGCTATGTACTATTTTGTGATATATACAGGCTGGGACATTCCATTTCAAAGCAAAGCAAAAAAACGCATGTTTACATGAATTCCTTTACCATTAGAAGCTTTGTTTTTAATATGTTTGTCAATATTCATGTTGTATTCTTGTGTTGGTGTCTTTTCTGTATTTGGGTGTTTTGTATATTTTTAATATTTTTGTATTTATTTTTTTGTCATTTCGAGGCTGCACACGCCACGTAGAAGTGGGTCCCAGAACGCCGAGCTGCTCCATCAGCATCCGCTCATGCTATCAAGCCTATACTTCTACATTTGTCTGAGCCTGCCGCCTAAAACATTACAAAGTTGTTTTATCAGCCCCGCTTTTTACATATCTGGCTAGCAACCTAACAACTATCCCAGCTTGCCGTCTCAGATACCACGCAGCTGCACATACCTGAACCCTGAGCAGCTCACCAGATGATGCAAAGACTTTGATCGGACTGATTACTACACAGATATTTTTATCAATACCCAATACCAACCACATATGGTCCAGTAAGGGAGTCCACAACGTCTTCGAAATGCCCCTCGGATGAAGACAGAAGAGACCAGGCTTCATTCAGGAGTGGCCTCCACCTATTAGCTGTGACCATGATAAGGGTACACAGGTTCTACTCCACCCTGATTGAGATAAGAGGGCTTCATTCAGGAGTGGCCTCCACCTATTAGCTGTGACCATGATAAGGGTACACAGGTTCTACTCCACCCTGATTGAGATAAGAGGGCTTCATTCAGGAGTGGCCTCCACCTATTAGCTGTGACCATGATAAGGGTACACAGGTTCTACTCCACCCTGATTGAGATAAGAGGGTAATTTTTATACTCACTAAATCACGTGCACTTTACTTATTCTTTATGGTCCTGACGAAGCGCTAACGACCTATGGGCAACGGAAGCGCGAAACATGTTGACCTTGACAATTGACACCTAGGCATAATAGGCCTCTTGGGTCAATAATTTTTAGCAGTATTGACTGCCAAGGGTATACTTCTAAACATATCGCTGCATGTTTACCCTTGTTTTAATTTCAATCTATCACACTGGCACGATTTTTCTTTACCCTCCTCTTGACTCATTACCCACACACCCGCATGCATCATCCGGCATTCCTCTAAAAGATCTCCGATAAAGTGACCCTTCGGGGGACCCGTAGGGAATTGCAGCGCCGGCCCTACGAGGAGCAAACGCCCGATGATGAAGCATGACACTCTTCGGGGTGTGTGAGGGCAACAGAGGAAACACAATTTTTTTCCCTCTCATAATTTTGGGTCTTTTACACCTAGGAATCCCCCTTTCTCTTTTTCCTTTCTTTTTCTTCCAATTTTTTAAGTATGGGTGACTTTTTGCACCACGATGCATGGGTGACTTTTTGCACCCTGACATAGGAACTTTGTCCTCCTTGTTGTTTAAATATTGATTTTCGGAGCACGGACACTGGACCTTTATAAGCTCCTTGGTCCCCCCCTCTCTTTTTGATACATATGTTTTGTATATTTTATCTTTATTATTTCTTGGTACTGAGTCTTTTGTATACTTTTTAGTAATTGCAGCCCTGACGAAGTTCAATGTGAACGAAACGCGTTGGCTGAAGAGGTTTTAAAAGATTACAATAAAGGAAATTTTGGAATACAAGTTGGAGCTTCCAAGAACTATTTTCTTACTGTGCGCCGTCTATGTATACATGAACTTTTGGATCTGCTTGACAGAGGAGTATCAGTGCGGCATACTCTAGACGTATTTTGCACAATAGTTGGACTTAAACCTCATACTTAGAAATATTTGTGCATAACCTTGGTCAGCCACTTTTTTCTTTTGAATTAGACTGAGAGCCTGTGCCTGCTCTCCAGCAACGTTGCTGGGGCTGGAGATAGCTTCCCTGCGCATGAGGGTTTGGCGTGCCTGAAGTGGTCAGCAAACCCTCATGCACAGTGAAGGTAGTGCACTACCACTCCCCCACCAGGAGTGTCATCACCCCTGGACCCACCCCTAGACTCATTAGAGTCCTGGGGGCAAGTCCAGGGGATTAAAATAAAATTGGTTTAAAACCAGTTTATCGTTTTATTTGAGGGTGGTGGCAGGGTGGGCGGCGCTCCTCTCACCTAATGATGGGGCCGCCGCTGGAAATACATTACAGAGTATTAAAACGTTTCTACTAGTATACACTCTGAACAACAAACCAAAAGTAAACTCTGCGTACATATTTGATGAGGGTTAACTCCTTCATTCACATCATACATTTAAATGAGCACTGGCACTACAAATTGTTTTGTCTTTTGTGTAATGGAAAGTTTTATGCCAAGCTTCACAACAAAGGTACAACATGGATAGTAACAGTGCAGCTTTCCTAAAGCAAAGTATAAGTAAAGGGTAGGGGACAGAAAAAATATCGTGTGATTCTAGCGCATACAGGCCATGTACAACACAGTTAGTTAATAGTATCGTGGAGGTAAAAGGATTAAAAGGATTGTTGTACACTCTCTGTAAACATACATTAACATACAAGAAAGCATAGCACACCTACGAGAAGGTGCCATACCTCTAATAGAATTACCATACAATCATGTTCTCATATAGGATAATGAAATCCACCCATCTAGATTGGTATGGTTTAACAGTGGGTTCTACATCTACCACTGTATACATCCATGAGTACTACTGTTCACTAATCGTAGTCTGCTAGATATAGGTTCCCTAGTTTCGGTAAGGCTATGTCCTTTATGACGACATTTATGTTCTAGCTTTGTTTATCTCTCAGACCTATATTAGCATGGATGTGTGTGGGCAAGCTTAGAGGATGTTTTACAGCTGGTAGAGCAGGAGACCCTGGTTCACTTTTCCATCAACATGTTTTGGTACTCGAATATTGCTACTTTGGGGACACGACCCTCATCAAGACGACCGGTATCTTGCATCAAATATTGCAGAAACATCCCTGTTCATGGGGCATGCTATACAAGTGCACTCTAAACATACTTTTCTCGCCATAAGTAGTGGAAACACCTTCATTCAGCAGTGGAAATGTCCTACTTCAAAGAACAGGTGCATATTCGGCAGTAATAGGGCATAGTCCACCAATAAAGGTGATGCAGCAGCAGTGCAAGCTTTCCCCATCACAGTACACTTACAAACACCTGAGTTCTGAGACTCATCACCTAGGTGACATTCCATGTCAACATCCTGACAGTCCCATGTTTTGCACATATCGAGAAGTAGCTATTTAATTGCAGTTCGTGGTTATTTGAGGCAGCAAAGCCGCTGCCTTACTGTGCTCTATATGGGTAACAGGTGTCAAGCTCTCTGAAAAGGTTTTGAATAAGTGAGTACCGGGTACGGAAAAATCTCAGACTCGGTGCTGCACAGGTTCAGAATATAGAGGGCGCCAGTGAGGACCAGCCAAACATAGGCAAGTGATTAGCATACAAGTAGCTGAATGTGTACCAATGGAGAGCTGCAGAGTAGCATGTTGTACGGCGTCCTGACATCTTCGGCAGCCCAGCTGAGAACTCACGTATCATTATAGACGCAGTTAACTGCAATGAGTTCAACCCACGAGCAATATGTTCCTTCACTGCTGGCTGTTGAGGGCATGTATTGTAACTGGGTCGCCTCCAGGAAAAAAACAAATATATGTATATAACGCGCGTCTTTAATACTTTTTGATAGTACGAGCTGTTAAAAGGAAAAAACAGGTTTAAAAACAACTAATGAGGTTCGTTATATTCTGAGTAGATCGGATAATTGCATCCGCACAGCAAAGTCTGTCTTAACAGAAATCATACATAGCGGCTACTGAAATATTCCTCACAATTGGCGCCATCAAATATTGAAAAGTGGCCAATCGAGGTTCGACAGAAACAGGGTCAATAAAATATCCTGCAGAGAAGTAACTGGACCATTATTTTAAATCGTGTACCAGAAAAAAAAATTTTTGGAATAAACGCAAATAGGAAAAATGATAAATTAAGGGAAAAAGTATGTGCCCACGTTCCAAAGCCTGTGAAAAAATAGCTTCGTTGCTCGTTGTTCACTATCTTCGTTGATGACGGCGCAATTACTGAAGAGATGAGGGCGCGCCCACACCTCCATAAAACTATTTAAAATAAAAAAAAAATGCTTTTTAACCACTGCCAAAACTTTTTTTATCTTACTACTACGGGGGAAATATAAGATCCACAAACGAAAAGAGGTAAATCGCTAAATGTCTAACTAGGCTTCAATATAAACCTTTTCAGAGTACGGTTCAACAGATTAGTTCAGTTTGAAGCATATTTGACTTCTTAGGTGAAATAATTTAGTACCGGACAGATAGTTCTCATATATATCAATACAAACACGAGCGATACTGTTATGAATAACGACGCCACCAGAACGAAAATAAACATTTTTATGATTAGCACCACCATCAGCAAGAAAATGATCAGCATCATCATCTGCAAACAATTGTGAGAATAAATAGTTGTGTGGGAATGAATAAAAAAAGAATAACAATAATGTTTATGCCTTACCCTAACACGAAAAAGTAATCACTATTATTAATAATCTAAAAAAAACACTATTATTTAACTCTACCAAGATCTAAATATAGTATGTTCAGATTAATAATACAATGGAAAAATTAACACGATTATTAAGAGATTTACCAAGGAAATGTTCGAATTATTAATGGTTACCACGAGAGCATTATAATTATACGGAGAAATTAATATGATTTATAGGGCCATCCGCAATAATAACATTCTCAACCAGCATTACTGATAGCACCATAAAAACATTAAGAAATAGCAGTGCAAATATTAATAACGGTCTCGTCGCAGATAGTGGTAGTAATGTGTTGATTGTGGGTAGTACTTGTTAAAATTAAACTAAAACGGACAACTGTAAAATCATTCACAATGCCATCACCAAGATTATTAATATTAATGCAGCCCTCACCCCCAGAAAATCATTAACATCACCACGGGTATTTAGTATAATTGTTGCCATTAGTTGCAATAGCAGTGGTAGCGCGTTTCCTTATTTACAATATTTGTGGTTTGGGGCGCCCACTCAACGCCCGCCACCGCGCATAGCCATACTGTAACCCTCGCGCTATGCCGGCCGTCTTGTCTTCTCTTCTAACAGATCTGTACCCCGGGACCAACGGGCAGGTAGCTGCAGGTCTTCTGCGCCTGCGCGCCAGGGCAGCAGGCAGCCTTTCACTCTTCCACATGATTTCCCTACCAGGTTTAATATCCACGTTTCTGGCATGACAGGTTAAGTGTCACTAAGTCTTCTTACGTGGCAATGGTCCAAAGGTAGTGAACAAAAACCGAAATGTGTGCAGTGCTATTGTTATGGACACATACAGATAGAACTATGTGCGCCACAGACAGCAGCTTGTAACTAACAGACATGACATGGGCTGAAAGGCGCATACAAATGCAGTAGGTGACAGAGAGAGGCATGCACACACAGGCAGATACAGACAAATACAGAGACCGGCAGATGAACAATCCCACCTGTCCCTGGTGTAATATACAGGCAGACTCGTATTCTACTACATTATCTAATTACGTAACGTGGACTTATGTACAGCGTGGGGTAGAAACAGGCAAACAATGGCATGTTTGTGACTAGAGTCAAGCGCGCACATTGGATACAACTAAAAACAGCCACGCATGCATGTATTTATTACATTAGGTAGAGACGCTTGTAATTATGGAGTTGAAGCAAACGAACAGGCAGGCTTGCTTCTAAGATCTAGATATCGGGTAGAAGTGGATCTGATGGCAGGTAGAGACAAACAGACACCCACCAGTAATCAAACCAGGCGAACATACAAACTCATGCCTACTCGATTAGACAGACATATTTCCAAAATGGAAAAGAGGCAGGTGTAGGGTGACCAGATGTCCCGGATTTGCACGGACAGTCCCGGTGTCGCGATACTTCCGCCTAAAATCAAAAATGTCCCATTTTTTAACGGAAAGTCGGGGGAACCTACACATTCATCGTAGTGCTGTACAGGCTCAAGTTTCAACCGGCCCTCTCATAAACTGGGGACAGAACTACAGTTGTTTTGACGTTACTGCTGTGCTGCCTCTCCTCAGTCAAGCCTGTTAGCCAGCACGAAGCATTTGTTTTCTCAAAAGGAAATTAAATAAAAGAATTTCATGTAATTTCCCAGATTTGTGCCGTCTCCTGTTCTTTTGAGCCCGAGGAAAAGGTTGAGCTGAAAGGGATATATATATATATATATATATATATATATATATATATATATATATATATATATATAGAGAGAGAGAGAGAGAGAGAGAGAGAGATAGATATATATATATATATATATATAGATAGATATATAGATATAGATATATATATATATATAAAATTCAGCTCAACCTTTTCCTCGGGGTCAAATATATATATGTATATATAGTGACAATCTGGTCACCCTAGGCAGGTGGAAGAAAACAGGTCGGGTGCATTATTTGCAAAGACAGACAGGCGTCCCCCTGCCAGCCCCCCGCCCGCCAGCGGCAAACACACACAAGGGAGCGCACCTAAGATGCTACTAGGCAGTCGTGCATACCCAAGCTTCCCCATAGGCACCACGTTAACAGCGCCACCTCTCACTCACATCCAGCTCATCGGAAGCATATGATTGACATGCTACTTCCTGTCTAGCCGGATGACAGGATGCAGCGTAGCCTGCAGCTATCGCTGGTACCTCCCCGCATGGCATAGTAAACATTATTCTACTGAAGTGAATGTACAATTACCGGGTTCCGTGAGGCGGGAACCAAACGGCACACTTTCAAATCACCCCAGTTATGCCCCTGGCAGCCCCAGAACGAGGATTCTTTCCTGACATAGCCCGTCTGAATTGAAAGCTGGCGTTTCTCCTGATCTCTCCGCTAAGGATTTCTGCTTTGTTTCACAACAATGGATGGTGGGAAGTAGACATGTTCACATGTTTCACTGAGTTGGTACACTAACTTGTCATCTGTACCGGTTTGCTCCTATCCATATTGTGGGCTGGCAAATTTAGGATTATAATTATAATTAAAGTCCCCGAACTGTGCACCCATCAGCCCGCGGAGTGAACCACACAAGCAGGGCAGCCTGGAAGGCTCGGTTTAATGCAAATCTCACAGGGTTCTCGAGCTCTTGCTGTATTTAAGGGCCATGTCTACTGCTCCTTTGCCATCCGGGAGGCATAAACTAAGCGTGAGTAATGTGGTCTAGAGCCGGCAGCCACACTCGCTCCAAGAGCTAAAAACAGACAGACGTCTCGAGCGTAACACAGTTTCTCATTTTTTCGTTCACTGTATATATTTAGTGTAGTTATTTAATAGTTTTCACATTTCAGGGCCCCACCACTACTGCAGTAATTCGACCCAATGGTGTTCTCACATAAAGGTGGGCAGGAGGTTATGTAATGGTTTGTCTTGTGTGCATGAACACGTGAGCAGGGAACTCACAAAGCATGGCACGGATTGGAAGTTGTAACAAAACAAATGCTTGAGTAGAGCTGCAAAATGCTTGTGGGGACGAAGTGTCACCATCATTACTTTGAGATTAATGAGATGTTAACCTGCAACATGATTACCCATTACTCTTCTATGTGCACACATTATTTTCACACTTAGAATTTGTGAAACAAGTAGTTTATGTTTTCAATTAATTGTAGTAAGAATATGTGCCATTGCTTTCAATGGAAAATAATAAGTGCGGGTACTCATTAATATGAGCTAGAGGCGTGGCGAGTGGGCGGGGCTTATGGCGACACATGATGATACATAATGACTTCTATATCAGTTGCAGCAACTATGAAAACACATGAGAAATGTGTTTATATAAACGAAACAGGTTAACTCATTACACAAAATGAAACTCAAATTGGATGATATGTGAACAGTTCCATGTTTTGTAATATTTGCTGCTTCTTAATCTCATACTGTTAGTTGTTGCTGTTTGGCACCATACTAGATACACTTAAACATACGTGTGTTTTTTGTTGTTTGTTGTGTTTTCTCTCTCTCTCTCTCTCTCTCTCTCTCTCTCTCTCTCTCTCTCTTCCCTCTAAAATCTACTGAGTGTCCCGATTCTCTCCCCTTTCTCACACAGAAACAGGCATACACACAAGTCTCCTGTTCTCCCCTCCATGCTGTACTCATCCCCTAAATGTGTCCTCTGGAAAATTAAAGTCAAGAAATGCAAAAGATTCATGACTTTACAGAAATGTTCCTTGGCTGCAGCTGGCATGCTTTTCTTATTAAATTTGTCATGAAAGCCTGCACACTTTGATTCCACAAACCTGCTGCAAAGAGGATCTAAAGGCTTTGGGGAGCAGGCTGAGGCTTATGCGCCGGGTGTTCTGTTTGTTTAAAAGATGACTTATCACACCATTGCATCTCTCACCCCTCCCTGTCACGCCTTTTATTTCTTTAAATCATATGCTTCGAAGAATCTTCTGATGATCTCCCACACTTTCCCCTCCCTCCCTGGTTGCTGCCCTTCTTAAGGATTACTGCGTTCAACTGCCCACACACCTGATGGATCGCCAGACAGTTGTTTAAATACATTTTAAACAATTGCCAGGATCTTAAAGGAAACTGCTTTAATCTTAAAGGAAACTGCATGTTCAGTTCCAATTAAAGTAATGCAAAGTACTGGCTCTGCAGCCTGAGTTTTGCTGTGGGTTTTAGTCACTTAAGCCAATTATCGACCTCGGAAAGATAAACACCTAACCGACAGTGAAGGGTCTGTCTAGACCCTGCACTGTTAATCACAGCGTGGCGCATGAAAAGCCCTCTTAGACCCCTGCAGTCTCAGGCCATTCACATGGACGCTGCTGGAATCTCCAGCAGCGACTCTGCAGGAGGCTTGGCGCCCTTACAAGCTCCGGAGAAGCAGAGCTCATCTAACCTGTGTTAGAGGAGATAAACAACGGGAGCCTGCAGTGCCATCTATTAGGGTACCGGTACTCTCCCTGGCTAATGAGAAGTGCCGGTACTGAGGGCCCGAAAATTGAGAAGTGCCGGTACTCAGTACCGGTGAGTACCGGCCCATTTAAAGCATTGATATGTGCATATAAAAATTTACCCGAGTCGACATAGGCCTTAGGCATTCAACTACATATTGAAGATGATGGAATAACCTGGTATTGCATTACGTACAGCAGGAACACCGATTATTTTTATTGGTTCTTACTTGGTGACAACATTGGAATGTATCTCTTGGACTTAATTTCATGTTTTAACTTTGTAAAGCTGATTTTAGTTACTCAGATTTGCCCCTGTCCAACTTTGCAGCTGGATGCCCCCTGTCTCTCCTTCAAGACTGAAGGATTCTTAAGTTTCTGCTCAAAGACTTACTTTCTACAAGTACATTTCTCAGTTTCTTGATTGGAATCTTCAGTTGGTTCCACCTTTCATGCTATATTTGCTGACACCAGCTGTTCCAATATTTTCGACTTACTAACAACATTAGCTTAGCGTGAAGGGAGTTTCCCTTTATGGGAACATCATTTTATCTTACTTTCCATATGCCATCTTTAATAATGTGTACTTGCTAAATTGGATCACATTGCATATAGCACTTTCCTGAAGTCCTCCATTGGGTTTGACTGCAGTTTCCGACACCACTTCACATGTATGCACCCAGTTTCCCTGGTGTAAGTAATGTGGGTACTAGGGTATCTACGGATGGGGTGGCTCTCCAACCTGCTATCTTCCACTGGGTTTCTTCAGGGTCAACTGGGAAGGGTCCTTGATCTTTAAAAATCCAACCGCGACTTTCACATAGACTTGTACGGAGCATGCGGCCGTGTTCCACACTTCACACGCTCTCCGTGGGGTCCCTATCTATTTACCTTGGGTGGTTCTGTGGGTCCCCAGCAATTCTACGTCCTCTCGGCATCGTCCTGACTCGAGTCGTGATTCTTATACCACATTCTTAGTATATGGTTTGGTTCGCCCCCTGGGGCCACTGTGTACTTTGTGCTATTTACTGTGTTTCTCTGCTAAAGTATTGTGTGCATTGTGTTTATCTCTGTGTTAGAGATATTAGAACATACTAGATAGTATTATATAAAAAATACATATTTTTATAAGTACTTTGTGTGGTTCTTTCTCACGTATTCTATACTATAAGTTTGCATTATGGTAAAACAAGCTGCTTTACACTCCTTCTGGACTAAGCCTGAAGGCTGCTATCCAAAGCTACCACTTAGAGAGCTTTCTAAGGTTGTCTAAGACCTCTTAAATCACCATAAGGGTTGTCTGGGCTGGTGCAAGGTGCCCACTTACATAAGTGGACATCATATACCAGGCCAGCTTCTCACACCAAGTGATTCCAGCCTCTTGGATTCCCTAAGGGAACGGACCCTGGGAGATAGAAGCCTGCACCACCAAGCTGTCAGGCCTGGGTGTTGGCTGAGGAACTTTGGGCCGCCCAGAGCTGAAGTCCTTCGTTCAGAAGTTTAGTCCTGATCTCCACAGAGGGCAACTCCAGTCCAAGGACCTCAGCTGCTCTCTTGACCATTAAACAAAACAGAGTGCACGTGCTGCTATCTAGTTGTTTGCCTTGATTTTTGGCAAAAACATCTGACATTAAACCAATGTTTTATGTACAAAGAGTCACATTTTATTTCATTTTGTTTGTCAATTATTCACTTTTGACTTTTTTTGGAAAATTAATTATACCAATTTTATCATTTACGACCTTCTGTACAACACAAACCTATTTACAACAATACATTTCAACTAATTCTCATTCAGACATCAAACATACCACTTCCATACAGTACAAAAACAGTTTTTTAGAAAACACAGACAACTAACAAACAATGAGAAAATATACTAATTATTTTCAGTTGGAAAAACAAATAATCACAACAAAGCCATAAACATTTTTTGTAGAGATTTTTAAGAAAAAATTGGCTCTATTTTGTTTGACTTAAAAGCTTTCCGGCTTTTTTTAGTCTACGTGTTTCGAACTCATGAAATTATTGAGTTCTCATCAGGACCGTAGTCTCTCGGTCACCGAGAAACCAGAGTGGGTATATGTGAACCCGTCGACTTGGGAATTTTAGATGTGAACCATCTGTTTGTGATGTATTTGTGCCCTCGGCCGTTTTTCTATTTCTCAAATGGGGAATCCTACGTTGTTGCGCTGGGGGTTCTGAGCCTTCGCCTGGAATTTCTATCTCAGACGAGGCGGTGTGTGTAATTCTTCCTCGTTTGTTGTTAGCCGCGTCCACAACGTGAATGCTTCCGGGTCCGCAAAGGATCATGGAGCTCAATCTCTACAAAAAATGTTTATGGCTTTGTTGTGATTATTTGTTTTTCCAACTGAAAATAATTAGTATATTTTCTCATTGTTTGTTAGTTGTCTGTGTTTTCTAAAAAACTGTTTTTGTACTGTATGGAAGTGGTATGTTTGATGTCTGAATGAGAATTAGTTGAAATGTATTGTTGTAAATAGGTTTGTGTTGTACAGAAGGTCGTAAATGATAAAATTGGTATAATTAACTTTCCAAAAAAAGTCAAAAGTGAATAATTGACAAAAAAACTGAAATAAAATGTGACTCTTTGCACATAAAACATTGGTTTAATGTCAGATGTTTTTGCCAAAAATCAAGGCAAACAACTAGATAGCAGCACGTGCACTCTGTTTTGTTTATTAGTAGCTTGTGGCAAGCTGTGCTGTTGGGTGCCCAGACCCAGTGGTGGTGTTAGTGCTCTCTTGACCATGGCATAAGATGCCCCCTCCTCCGTAGCCACAGTTGGCAGAGACAGCATGCCTGTATCTGGGGAAGTGTCCAGCCCACTGACCTCCCCAAGTTGCCCATACCAGTGCATCTGCTCTGCAGAAACATCCTGGTGTTCTAAAGGGTCCATAGACCCCCTTCCCATCCTCTCCGGAGCCTAAATCATCATAAAAATGTTCAGTCTACAACATCAACGTCGGAATCGGCATCGAGCGACACAGTTCTGACTCCATGTTGTTCGGGATTAGGATGTGTCTGACACCGCAGTTGGCCACCGGTGGCACAGAGGGCACTGACTTTGGGTCTGACGGCAGGGAAGTTTGCAATGGCACAACCAGCACCATCCCAGTTTCGGGATCGGATCCCTGAGCCCCCACTGGTGCCGTGGCCAGAGCCGACTATGTTGAATCCGATGGGTCCCGTTCCGGTCCTGCGGGGCCCGTGGGCTCACCAGAGGGGTTGGCAGGCTCAAATATGCGTTGCATGGTCTCGTAAAAATCTTAATTTAAGCGGGGGTCGCTCCGGCTTCCGGAAAGGGAGGAAGGCGCGAATTTGACTCTGGCTCCGGCTCCACAGACCGTGCATAGGGCGTTGGTGCTCCTTACCTCGTTCATCGAAGGAAGACAGGACAGTCAAGGCAAAGATGAAGTTCGCTTGGACTTCTCCTTCATGTGCCTCTTTCCCGAGTGTCCCAATGAACTTGAGTGGGACGAAGAGGACTTGGGGCTCCGGGAGCGGTCCTGCAACCTCTTCTTTGATCGGGACCGAGATCTCAGCAGACTCTCGCTGGATGGTGTCAACTGTCGGGCTACATGGAGCTTCACAGCCCACTCCCGCAAGGCCGTCGGAGTCATAGCCCGACAGTTCGAGCACAACTTCGAATCGTGGTTGCACTTGAGACACCAGAGACAGATGAGGTGGAGGTCGGTAACTGACATCATGTGGTGACAGGCCCCGCATGGTTTAAACTCTGTCTTCCTCTAAAACATCCTGGCACACAACTTGATTTTTTTTTCAAGTCAACAAAAGTAAAAAAAAGGCTTGTCAAAAAGTGACAGTAGAGTAGCTCTTCCCAGATCCGCGCTTAACTGGCCAGGAAAGAAAAGAACTGACATCTGCGTACCTGAGTGGCGCCTATAAAGGTGACCACAACATCATAACCGCTGCTAACGATGTCAAACGGAGCTGAATGGAGCCACCTGACTGCGAGCATGAGGGTTATTGCTTGAGCAAAAGTTTCCCGATCTAGCCTGCCACCAGGGAAATTCAAAGGTAAGGAATCTGCAGCTAGAAATCTCTATCAGATAGGTGTCAGGGATTTCTAAATGTTGGTAAGCTCTATAGTGCCCAGGTGGATCTACCACTGTATATTCATGAAACTGCCCTGAGGCAGCATCAATAGGCTCGAGCTCCACCCGGAGTAAAAAGTCTCAAAGGCATACGCTGATGTGCTGGTATTACAAAAGTAACTGCCACCCCCCCCCACCCCCCACACCTTAATCTGAGAAACCTCGAGCTTCGAGGTGTTAAGTAACCCTGCAATTGAGCCTTTTAACAAAAGGTGTTGCCAAGATTAAAAGGATTCAATTTGTAATTGGGAATCCAAGAATTAAAAAAAAAAACAGAATGGGGAATAACCTTGCATGAGTCAAGCTTGCCAAGCCAAAGGAATTAAGTGCTTCCTTATTCCCAATAGGAGGTAAGCATGACTACTACAGATACCTCTGTTAAGATGCAATAATGGTTCATATGTGTGTGATAAGTGTTAACTACTCGAGGCGTACCCATAAGATACGAGTGACATGTTGGGCACCAACTGTTGCGTAAGTTACGACTTTGGTGTACCTCTACAAGGTGTGCTTTCCCACCAAGGAGTGACAAGTGCGAACTTGGTTCAATACACCAAAGTGAATGTGAAAAACAAGTCAATGTAGCCCCGCAATAGCCTATTTAATCTGTAATTGACATAGAAGTATTGCTTTTGTGTTACAAAAAATTCCATAAAGGGATCTGGGGCACTGTGGAATCAGCAACAAACCCCATTTGTTATTGACAGTATTACACACACACTGTATTAAGAAGAATGAACACTTTAAGTTAAACGTATTTACGTATTACTAATCTGTTTCTCAGTACATATAACACAATTACACAGAATATTACAAAAACAGCAAACATATTATAAATAACAAGAATAAAATTAATATTTCTAGTATTGTTAAAATGTCATTTAAAATGTCATCTAGAACCTAACACCTTAATGCCTACTTCTATGTGCTATATTATGAGAGTATGAAAGGCAGTGCAACTTGCAACCTAGAGTTTCTTAGAGAGAGAGACACACTGCATACGTTGTTTGCAGCAAAGGGTGTCTTTATCAGAGGAGGCGTGAAGGCCAAGTTTTCGGCGAAGGGCAAACACCCACTGCGGTAGCAGTTAGTCGGTCTTCCTCCGGCAGCAAGTTGATTTTATGGCATAATCTCAGGTAATAATCCCCTTACAGGACCTCTAATGACAAGTGTTCAAGTGGCAGTCCTTATATACTAAATCGTAACAAAAACTGGAATTAATGACATAATTTTAGGAATGTCTGACATAAGTTATGTGCAACAAGGTTTGAGTCCTAGGTGTTTTCTTATGAACATATAGGCAAAAGGCTACATTATTTTGGTTATATGTCTGTATGTGTTGTTATTTAGCCATGACTTGGTGAGGAGTAGACATTACAGACATTGCATTAGATACTATATCTATGTCATTGTTTTAAGAACTTGACGCTATCACAGTTACTAGGTAGATGAAAGATAAGGTCTGGCAAAATCTGTGTCTAAAGGCAGACATGACAAGGATTTTGCATAAATCAGCAATTTAGCGAGTTCCATTGTCTAAATTAAGAAAGATAGTGACTTCCGTGGACTAAGATAGAGTGGGGGCCTACATAAAGTCGCTAAGGTCCGACTCCATTTTTTGTCAAAATGAGCTCCTGGGGTAGGAATTTTCCCCAATTTACTCCCCTCATTTAGTGACATTTTCCTAGCACTTAATGCACCCTTGCATCCTAAATTGATTTGAAGATGTACTTTTCCACCAAGAAACAGCGCTAAATGTAGCTGAACTTAAATAGCGAATGTGAACAGCCACTTGCACTCACTAAATGTGCTCTCAAGTTTGGATTTTCCCCCAAAATTACATGAGTAGGTGTAATTGTGAAATGACTCCAATTATTCCGGAGTAATTGAAATTCCATCCACTCTAGTTGGTGGTCACTGTGGGCTGTTAATGCTGTAGCTCGAAGTGCATAACTTGAATTGGCAGTCGTCGCTGTATCAGAGCGAATGGGCCTGTTCATGGTTGCAAAGAGCCCAAACTTAAGGCTTTCTCCTTCTCTTCACAGGAGGAGCTTAACTGATGCCAGCCAAGGTCCAGGACCTGCAGAGGCACCTCTTAGGGACCAGGAACTCACTCCAGCAGAGACCAGCAGGGCCTAGGAAGGCCCATTTGAAGTCAGGGCAGGTCCTGCAAAGCAGGTCAGGTCGGCGATTGCATGGATGCCTCTCAGCTTGTTGTGTCACTGTAGCTCAGGACAGGAGTTCAGCTACCTGACTCTTAAAGTCACTCTGCCTTGGATGAGGGAGTAGATCCAGTCTTCTTTCTCAGAGAGCAGCGCAGGACTCTAGCAGCTGAGCAGTCCTCTAGCAACAGGGCAGTCCTCCTTCTGTAGTATCCACAGGTGGAGGATTGTACTGAAGAGTGGGTCTGATAGTCCTATTTTTATACCTGGTACTAGAAAATGGAAGAAACGTCTGGAGTTTTCCGCAGACAGATGTCTCTAGAATTTCCTTCCTCTCTGCCCTGTTCCTAGGATGTCTAGGATGACAAAAGACTAGTGTGATGTCCTTTGTGAGTGTGCTGAGCCAGTTCCTTTGAAATGTAAGTATGGCTGCGTAGAGCTAGACTCCTCCCATCCTGGCAGGATGGCCCATCCTGCCAACACCTAGTCCCCCTTTTGTGTCACTGTCTGGGAGGAATACACAAAGACCATCTGCCAACTGTATCTAGTAATGTGACCCAGTATACAAGCAACAAATGATTAGGACAAGTAAATGCCAACTTTGTAAAAGGGGCATTTTCAGAATTGTGACTTAAAATCCTATTGTTACCATGAAAAATTTATTGAAATTACAATTGATTTGACTGTAAACATAATATTTTAAAGTGTCCCCAAACAAAAGTTATCACTTATTATATGTAATAAGGTAACTCAGTGTTATACTATGGAAGGTAACCCAATGTTATCTGATGGAAGGTAACCCGATGTTATTCTATGGAACAGGCAGGCTTTACTGCAATGAAAAAAACATTAATTAGTTTTTCACTACTAGGACATGTAAAATGTCATAACAAATGTCCTACCCTTTAAATTCAAAGCACCCCATCCAACAGCTGTTTAGGGCCTATCCTAGGGGTGGCTTAAATGTTTTAAAAAGGAATTAATGTTTGGACCTAGCAAAAACTTTATTTCGACGTGTTGAAATGGCAGTTTAAAGCTGTTATACCAAAAAGTGTCTATGGGTCAAAAAGGGCACAACTGTATAGTCCGTCCAAGACACAACTAATAATAAAACCTGATAGTGATAGGGGAGATAAGTGCACCAATGTATACTAAAGGCGCAGCATGATATCTCTGGGGTGTAAAAAGTACCCATCAGTTCCCGCTCGGTACCGCCCTTGTCATCATATGGGTTCTCCTTATACCCAGGAGAATATGCTGTCAACCACCAGATGTTACTGTGGCTGTCTCTCAACCATTGACAATTGTATGTGTTAGTGGGAAGTACCAGAATAAGTGTGTAGAAAGGTAACTGATTTGCACTGCATAAGTGAGAAAGTGAAAAAGTGAGGTATATAAAATTGGAGAGAAGAGAGTAGAAAATAGATTTTAATGGTATCTCTCAAATCTTCCAAGCTTTAAAAACAGTGTGACTTGTAAACAGATTTAACAAAATATCTGCTTGTAGAAATTAAAGGTCGACATGTTTCAGCATATGTGGCGACTATTTAACCACTGCTTTCTTCAGGACCATACATTCTCTACTGCAAAGTACGTGAAAAAAATAAACCTTATCACCTGTTGGTTCCAGGTCATATTAAATATCCTCCAAAGGACTGAAGAGTTGTTGTGTCAAGGACAGGACGCAAGGAGAAAATAAATAAGAGAAAGACAAATATAACAAAATTGTCAACAGCATATCGTACATTTTGTTATCTTAAATTTGTCATTAGAGAGTATGGGCAATGACCCATTACTAAATGAGAAAAAGATCCGCTTACCTATTTGGTAGGAGGATGATGCATCACCCCACCTGGCTGCAGCTCAGGTAAGTGGAGCACCGCTCTAGTAAAAACAATAAGGATAGCAAGTCATGGCATTTTCAGATGGTACTTATTTGAAGGTGGTATATGCTAATATGAACAAAATGTAAGAGGTATCATCTTGCCCGAAGAAATCACTTTCCGTCGGTACTCTGAGATTACATGTTTATAATCACTCACGTGAATGTTGATTCCCTCTTTTTTATGGTGGTCATTGCTGTCTACAATATGACCAGATCTTAACTCTTATCTGTTATAGTTTAAAGCTGCACTCAGGCTGCAATGGCAAGCGTGAGACATGTTTTTAAAAGGACACTTTAGTGTTTGGCACACGGAGTGCTGTAGGCCCAATAGTAGCCTTTAATTACAGGTCCTGGGCACATGAAGTACCCTTTTACTAGAGCCTTACAATTATAATAAATGTACCAATGGTGGGGTTAAAAAACTTTACAATGTTTAAATAAAAAACCACAAGCAGTTTAGCACTGGTTAGCAGTGGTAAAGTGCACAGTCGTAAAAGCCAACAAAAATGTTTTTAGAAAGTAGGTGGTGTGAAGGAAAACGTTTGGAGGAATGCACAGAGGGCCTAGTCGAACAGTTTCTGTCACCCAGGGGTTGAGGCAGTATGCCATTTCCCAAATTGTACACCAAAGCCTGGTGGTAAGAATTAGAAACCCACAGGGGTAGGGTGGCTTCCCAGTCCTAATCACAGAAGGGGTGTCTAAGGTAATGTGAACAGGCAGCTGTGGAGCACCACAGATAGCCACAAAGGCCAGACACATTAGGGTTTAACACCCAATACCAGTGCCCACCTTCCCCATGAGAGGGTAGCCTGGCATGATGCAACCGTACCTCCACACAAGAACCACAGCCCACAGGGTAGGAGAGCCTCCTTGTCCCTGTCACACAAGGGTTGCCCAAGGTAGTACAGGTGGGGAGTTGTGGAACATTAAAGATGACACATGGAAAGCAGCCAAGCAGCCTCCGATTTCACACCAGGAATGGGTGGGCACCTGCCCTTCCCATGAGAGGAGGCCAGGCACAGCAATGGTGTAAATCCATGCCTGGACCACACCTACAGATGTAGGTTGGTCTTCCAGCGCCATAAAGAGTGCGCAAGGTGGTGCTCATGAGCAGCCATGGTACACAACAGCAACATACGGCACACAGCCTGATGTCCCGGAATTGGCACCTGCATCCCCCATGAAAGGAAGGCTAAGCACACTGGCAGTGCACCTCTGTTCCAGGACCACGCCCCAAGGTGATAGGGTAGTTTCCCTTGATATCACAAGAGTAAACTAAAGTGGACCATGCAGAGACCCATGGGACACCACATACAGCCAGTTATGGCACGCAGTTAAGCACCCATGCCTTCCTCATGAGATGGGGACAAGCACACCAACAGTGTCAGGATTATGCTCCACGAGGTAGGGTAGCCTGTTCACATGGTGGTGCATGTAACCACCTATGAGACACCACAGAAAGCCAAACACACTTCACAGCCAAAAGCCTTGTGGCCCAGACCCCCCCCATGAGAGGGAAACAAGGCATGCCTGCGATGTACCTTCATGCCCCACATTGACATGCGACAGGGGCAGGGTAACCTTCCTGTCACAGAAGAGGCACCCAAGGTGGTGGGTGCAGGCAGCCATAAGACACCACAAAAAGACATATGAAGAATGCACCCTGGAGTTTCACACCTGGGAGGGCTCCTGTCTCCTCCATGAGAGGGAGGCCTTAGAGTGGCAAGCGTTCAAGCAACCCTCCGACATGCAACTTTCACAAGGTTTGTCCATTTGCAGGTGCAGGAGAGGTGGAAGGAAGGCAGCACTGCCAGTCTGCCACCCACACAGCAATGCAGCACATCTCCCTATACAGGATTCTTTCTTGGAGTCATATTAAAAGTAAAAAAAAAATGTTTTTGAGCACTTGGATAATAAACTCCATCCTAAAGCACCAGGAAAGCAAGCACTTCCCACAGCAGGAGGGGCAGGCAGTATTGCCATGGGTCCATCCCAGCGGATTCATATATGCTTAAGCAGGACCAGACTAATCTTCAACCCCCTCTCCAGCCATACAAGATTAGACAACCAGGTGCCTGAAAACAAGAGAGAGTCACTAGATCCATTCATCAGCCATTTGCTTCAGCAGGAACAGGACTCGATCCCTGCACCTAAAAAAAAAGACCTTCCAAATGGTGGGCAGGTAACGCCTGCAAAGAGAAGACGACAGTGGAGAAGAGTTGGTTTTCCCTGGGCATTGAAGTAAGTCAAGCAGCTACCGCCGGGAATGAGTGGGGAAGCCTGAACGCCTAGGGCAGCCGCTCTCCCTCTCCTGAAGCAACAACTGCATATTGCTGCTCTGGTTCATGCCTGGGGGCTCGGAGCAGCATAGCATCTTCATCGAGACGGGGAAGAGTTTCCTCAAGGTTCCAGCTCCATCCTCTCCATGTAGATCTGTCACCCAAGGTGGGACACTCCTCAGCCACTTGAAACCTGGACAAGCCAGAATCTTGTTCGGAAACCCAGGTAGCAGGGCTTCAAGGGCCCAGTCTGGGAAGGCATTGTGATTCTGTTCTCCTGGATTATGCTGGGCGAGTGTGGGTTCAATCTTGAGATGACTCTCTGTTACATCAAGCCCTTCCCAGGCCTGGCAGCCTGGGACCCCAATGCACTCCTCTACCAGTAGACCATTCTGCCAAGCTCATCTCTGAGGCACCTAAAGGAGAACCAGGCATATACCTGCCGGGTCTTCGGGTATCTGTCAGGACTTCTACGGGAAGAACCCATCCCACACCTAGTCCAAACCCAGGAGCAGAGAAGCCACACACTCCTCTGCTACCTAACATGTGAGGGGAGGTTCAGGCCATCTGCCTGGCTTCTACAATGGAGGTAGACGAGTTAAGACTCATGCTATTCCTCAGGCAGCTCCGCCATGAATGATCCTCTCAACCATGTTACAACTTTTACTTCCCGTAGATTGTAAAGTTTGCTCATTTTCTTGGCACTCTGCTAGGGCTATGATTGAACTCACTAAACATTCCAATAGGTAGTAGGACCGAGTGGTGTGTATAATGTGCAGGGACTTAACACAAACCTACGACCTGCCCTTCCCCAAAGGTCAAAAACAAAGTGGATTCCACTTGGACAGTTTGAGATGGTCCCTACTGTGGTGGGGAACACTCAGTGTTGTTTAAATACCCCTCATACACCAACAGGCCCCTTGGTGTCATGCTTCATCATAGGGGTTTTCGCACCCCTCTCCGGGATGCGGCCTGCTGCGACCGACGACTACGTGGGAGCACTTTCTATTGGACTATGTGTGAATGCGTGTGGGGTAAAAGGACGTATGTGAGTGTTGAGTTTAACCGCATGCGTGCGGGCGGAATTCCGCTCGCACGCTGAGATTTTCAAAACCGCACTTTACATGACGAGCTGGGCTCGTCATGAGCGTGCGAGGAGGCTACCTCATGACGAGCCCAGCTCGTCATGAGAGTGGAAGGGGTTAAAGTGAGTGAAAGTTAAAAAATACCTGGCTCGTGGGGTAGAGAAATAAATTTTTACTAAGCCCCCGGCTGATATTGCTAAAAGGGGTGCAGTAAGAGGTTGTGAGTGTATAGTTAAGTACACCAACCTCGTTTGTGCGTCTACATGGACATGTTTCGGAGTTCAAAGCCTCCTTCTTCAGGACGGGAATTGCACACAGACCCACCTTACTCACATGTGTATATGTATCAAAGTGTATTATACAAAAATTAAGGAAAAAGTGAACTATAGGGGTTATGTACCTAGTCACTAGCTCATTAACATAGTCTTTCTTCGCCAAATCGGCGTGTAGTGAAGACCTAGAGGGAGAAAACGCATATTAATTCATTTTCTCGCTATTCATTACTGTCATCCTTCAGGTATCAGTGACCTTAAGGAAAAGTGAGGTGTTGCTATGTACCACATATAGATCATGTGTTATTTAACCATGCAACCTGTAAAAAAGACACAAACTAGACAAGGACACACATAAAACATATAGTGCGCACATGTTGGTAACATGTTCATTCCTACTGCTGGTGCAAGAGAGATAAAAAGAAAATGATCTTACTCAATATACAAGGATACAGTGCCTCATGAGCCTTTTACGTTTTGGAGGGTTCCATCAGGCACAATAGGACGATCTAAAATAATGAGAAGGACTCATTATAATCCATACTGTACCAAGAAAACTTTGTTGCTCCCCACCTTTCAGTGGTTTCTCAAGCGTCTAACTCACGGTTACTTGGACGAAATTCGACCTCCTCCCCTCAACGTGGCTCCGATGATACTGCCACTGAGAGCGGGTGGGTCTTTTATGCACCTCGTAATTGGTAAAGTGCCGGTAATTGGTAGCGTAATTGAGCCCATATTAGGGTTGGCCGGAATAAGACAGTATCCGGTAGTGCGCGGTTGCTAAGACGCTATTGTTTTATGCATGCGTAGTGCTGAGTGTCTTCTTAGGCACTGACTTCTTCGTGATTGTGCGCGGTGATAATTCTGACTCGCGCATGCGCAGATGTCTGAGCGCTTCCTTCGTCTCGTAAGTCGATAATGATCTGATAATTAAAGCTTGCAGGCTTTGGAAAAAGCCCCCGATATCTGGCGGGACTTCTATTTCGGTTATCGCACTATTTATTGGATTCACGGAAATGTCACTAGCATTGTACGAACACTCTGATATTAGTTATTAGTTGCGCATGCGCAATGGTAGGCGCTCATCGGACGGATTCTATTGCGCATGTACGGATAGCACCGCGACTCAGGACATTTGGGCAGGCAGATTTCTTTATGAGAAAGCATACAAGTATTGCCAAATAGCCTACATTCGTGTTAGTGATTATCCGAGTCTTTTAGGTGGATGGTTAACATACGTAGAGGTCTGCTCGTCCCCACTGTCTGTCGGAGCATAGTGTCTGAAAAAACAAAAGCTGACCATTTTTAGGTGTGATCAGTGTCTGTTGACATAAGGTATGTCCAGGGTTATCAGATAGTGTCTCTGGTGAGCTGAGGGCCATGAGTGACATTTGCATGTCATCGTAGTTGTCCCCACGGAATGTCATCATTAAGGCCTACAGTATGGGTACCCAAACGGAATACCCATCTCTGCTCTTTTTCAAAAAGGCCTGTCTCGGTAGGTAGCTGTTCGATGACAGTCCATAGGAGATCATTTACACAATGTTGCTCGGTGAGAAAATGGGTGGCCATCTTAGTTGTGGATTTTTTGCATCTGACATTGCTTTTATGCTCGTTCATCCTGGTTTTTATGGCCCTGGTGGTCATGCCCACATATTCCAGGCCGCATGGGCATGTGATCAGATATATAACTTTTCTGCTATTGCAGTTGGTGAAGGCTCGTTGTTCCCATTTGCTCCCATTTCTGAATGTGAGATTATGACTTTTCTTCGTCAGGTGGCAGCTACCACAGTTCCCACAGGGCTAATGTCCTTGCAACCCCTGTAGCCTAGTTTGTTGGTTTGGTGTTATTTTAGGTCTAGTGTGGACCAGGACATCTTTCAAATGTTTTCCACGTCTGTGAGCAAATAGAGGTTTCTCTAGATCCAGTGTGCCACTGGTTAGGATCCTCCAGTGCTTGTTGATCATTTTCAACACCTGGTTCAAATGTGAAATATACGTAGTGACACACACTGGTCTCTCTTGGCTACTCTCTGAGGGTACCTTGTCCTCCAGGAGGGCATCGCGGTTATTGTTCCGTGCCCTTTTCATTGCCGAGTTAATCACTCTGTCAGGGTAATGTCTCTGTTTAAGTTTATCTTTCAGATCCAGGGCCTGAGCTTTGTATTTATCAATGTCACTGCAGTTGCGTCGTAGACGTAAGAACTGCCCATAGGGTAGGTTCTCTCTCAGGTGGCGAGGATGAAAGCTATCAAACTGTAGCAGACAGTTTCTGGCTGTCGGCTTGAAATGCGTTTCTGTTTTCAGGGAACCTGCCTCGTGATATATATTGAGGTCTAGGAAAACCATGGAGCTGTTAGACATGGTGTGGGTGAACTTGAGATAAGGGTTTTGATTGTTGAGCCATGTCAAGAAATCTGTCACTGACTGGCTGTCTCCGTTCCAGATGACCAGCACGTCATCAATATATCGTTTCCATGTATGGATGTTCTCTCTGTAGGGGTTGTCTAGATGCAGGATTTTTGTTGCCTCCAAATGGTGGACATATAGTCCCGCCAGACTCGGCGTAAAAGTACTGCCCATACTTGTGCCATGACATTGGAGGTATAGGGTGCCTTCATATTCAAAGAAGTTTCTGGTTAATGCGCTGGATATACATTCCATCACCACACCACGGGGGGTTTTGTACTGCCAAGTGGTTGAGTGCAGTACCTCCTCAATGATGAGGAGAGTCTCGTCATGCGGTAAGCTGGTGTAGAGACTCTCCACATCTAGACCCAGTAGCATCTGAGTGTCTGGATTAAAGGGGATATCCTTCAGCAGCTGTAGGACTGCCTTGGTGTCCTTCAGATAAGTATCTGTTGCCTGAACCAGAGGTCGGAGGAATGCGTCTGCGAACCTGGACAGGGGTTCCAGGATCGAAGTGATTCCTGAGACAATCGGTCTGCCTGGTGGACTTGTCAGGTTTTTATGTACCTTTGGTAGGCAGTAAAAATAGGATGTTCTGGGATCTTTTTGAACTAAGAATTCTGCCTCTTTTTTAGTCAGCCAGTCGTGTGCTAGGGCCTCTTCCACCATCGCCCCTATTGTAACGCGTATTGACTTAGTGGGGTCATTTGTTAACACCTGGTAGTTCCTCCTGTCCGACAGGAGTCTCCTGCATTCTTGGTCATATGCAGTTGTGGTCTGAATCACCACTGCTCCACCTTTGTCGGCTGGTTTTATCGTGAGTTCTTTGTTCGGGCAAAGTTCTCTTATTGCCTCATTCTCTTTCCAGCTCATATTCACAAAGTTATGCTTGGGAGTGGAATTTAGTTTGCTCAGTTCAGTCATTAGTGCTTTTTCAAAAGCCAAGACTTCTACTGGCAGAGTATTGTCCGGTGGTGTAAATGTTGATTTTGGGCATAGACCAGTGTCTGAGACTGTTGGTGTCAAGTCTCGTCCACTGAAGTATGCTTTTAGTTTGATGCTCCGGATGAAGTTTTGTACTTCGCCGTGTAGCTTAAACTGTCCAGTTCGTTGGTTGGGACATAACCAAGTCCCTTGTTTAATACCTGGTTTTGGATATCAGTGAGTGGCACTGGGGTAATATTAATCACTAAGTTCCCTTCTTGCTTGTGGATGCCTGGTTCGCCAGGGCCCCTGTCATACTCCTGGTGTACATCCTGGGCTCTGATTCTTCTTCCGGTTGCCAGGTTACATTGTTCCCTTTCGTGTTCCTGCCCCTACTGAGTTCAGGGCCCCATCCTAAAAAAGGTTGTTGGTTTTGGGTTCCTGCTGTGACATCGGGTGCCCATGGTGGGTATATAGGTCCCATCGGTGGAGGACCGTACTGGTATTGGGGGAACTGTGATTGGCCTTGGAATTGGTTATATTGTGGTGGACCTTGATATCCTCTCCATCCTCTCTGACGTGGTTTTTGGGATTCCTGTTGTCTATACCCTCCTCTCTGGTATCTATTCCGTTGGTATCCGCTCGTGTTTGAACTCGCCGAGCTACCATCTGAGCTCACACTGTCAGTGTCGCTTGTGTTATTTCTTGCTACGTAATCAGCTTTTGTGTAGGGGTAGGTTCTTTCTGGTGTGAACCTATCTTTGTCCTTTTTCAGTTTATTAAACTTACTCTGCTTCAGAGTCATCTCAAAATCGGACATCTGCTGATTAAGTTCCTCTAATCCCTTCTTTAGCACTGCTGGGGCAATGAAAGATTTTATTTGGACCTCAATTTTTTGGATGTCCACTTTCAAGTCTTGTGATATCCTTGTAGCAGTCTGTATAATCAGCACAAGCCAGTCCCTGGTACAATGCCAAGAGATCAGCGACCATGCTTTTTTGACGATGGAGTCGTCTTGGAAGATAAACGGTTTGTTTTTTTACAATTAAACCCTGAGGAGCTATCTTGTTCCTTAAGTACTCAGTCATCAAGAGCCCATGTAGAGCTGCTCTTATCTGAGTTTTTCTTAAGTTGGTTAGTTCGTCCCAATCAGCTACGGTGGGTCCAGGATCAGTATTACTCAAACCTTCAAAGGAGTTTATGGCTGTAAGTATTCTGTCAATGTCTTCTTCCCCAAAGGTCAGACCATGTTCGTCGTCCATGATGGTATGTGGTAGTATGAAATGAATGTGTGTGCAAAAATGTAGTTTATGTGTGTACAAAGGAAAAACTCCCACAGCTGCACGCTGTCTAATACTATTTTTAACAGAAGAGGGAGGGAGAGGAAAGTGGATTCAGTCTCCCCGAGTATAGTACAAAAACAAAGTGGAATCCACTTGGACAGTTTGAGATGGTGCCTACTGTGGTGGGGAATACTCAGTGTTGTTTAAATACCCCTCACACACCAACAGGCCCCTTGGTGTCATGCTTCATCATAGGGGTCTTCGCACCCCTCTCCGGGATGCGGCGTGCTGCAACCGACGACTACGTGGGAGCACTTTCTATTGGACTATGTGTGAATGCGTGTCTGGTAAAAGGACGTATGTGAGTGGTGAGTTTAAAGTGAGTGAAAGTTAAAAAATACCTGGCTCGTGGGGTAGAGAAATACATGTTTATTAAGCCCCCGGCTGGTATTGCTAAAAGGGGTGCAGTGAGAGGTTGTGAGTGTATAGTTAAGTACACCAACCTCGTTTGTGCGTCTACATGGACATGTTTCGGAGTTCAAAGCCTCCTTCTTCAGGACGGGAATTGCACACAGACCCACCTTACTCACTTGTGTATATGTATCAAAGTGTATTATACAAATATTAAGGAAAAAGTGAACTATAGGTGTAATGTACCTAGTCACTAGCTCATTAACGTAGTCTTTCTTCGCCAAATCGGCGTGTAGTGAAGACCTAGAGGGAGAAAACGCATATTAATTCCTTTTCTCGCTATTCATTACTGTCATCCTCCAGGTATCAGTGACCTTAAGGAATAGTGAGGTGTTGCTATGCACCACATATAGATCATGTGTTAATTAACCATGCAACCTGTAAAAAAGACACAAACTAGACAAGGACACACATAAAACATATAGTGCACACGTGTTGGTAACATGTTCATTCCTACTGCTGGTGCAGGAGAGATAAAAAGAAAATGATCTTACTCAATATACAAGGATACAGTGCCTCATGAGCCTTTTACGTTTTGGAGGGTTCCATCAGGCACAATAGGACGATCTAAAATAATTAGAAGGACTCATTATAATCCATACTGTACCGAGAAAACTTTGTTGCTCCCCACCTTTCAGTGGTTTCTCAGGCGTCTAACTCACGGTTACTTGGACGAAATTCGACCTCCTCCCCTCAACGTGGCTCCGATGATACTGCCACTGAGAGCGGGCGGGTCTTTTATGCACCTCGTAATTGGCAAAGTGCCGGTAATTGGCAGCGTAATTGAGCCCATATTAGGGTTGGCCGGAATAAGACAGTATCCGGTACTGCGTGGTTGCTAAGACGCTATCGTTTTATGCATGCGTAGTGCTGAGTGTCTTCTTAGGCACTGACTTCTTCGTGATTGTGCACAGTGATAATTCTGACTCGCGCATGCGCAGATGTCTGAGCGCTTCCTTCGTCTCGTAAGTCGATAATGATCTGATAATTAAAGCTTGCACATTCCGTGGGGACAACTACGATGACATGCAAATGTCACTCATGGCCCTCACCAGAGACACTATCTGGAGACGAAGGAAGCGCTCAGACATCTGCGCATGCGCGAGTCAGAATTATCACCACGCACAATCACGAAGAAGTCAGTGCCTAAGAAGAACACTTTACCAATTACGAGGTGCATAAAAGACCCGCCCGCTCTCAGTGGCAGTATCATCGGAGCCACGTTGAGGGGAGGAGGTCGAATTTCGTCCAAGTAACCGTGAGTTAGACGCTTGAGAAACCACTGAAAGGTGGGGAGCAACGAAGTTTTCTTGGTACAGTATGGATTATAATGAGTTCTTCTCATTATTTTAGATCGTCCTATTGTGCCTGATGGAACCCTCCAAAACGTAAAAGGCTCATGAGGCACTGTATCCTTGTATATTGAGTAAGATCATTATCTTTTTATCTCTCCTGCACCAGCAGTAGGAATGAACATGTTACCAACACGTGTGCACTATATGTTTTATGTGTGTCCTTGTCTAGTTTGTGTCTTTTTTACAGGTTGCATGGTTAATTAACACATGATCTATATGTGGTACATAGCAACACCTCACTTTTCCTTAAGGTCACTGATACCTGGAGGATGACAGTAATGAATAGCGAGAAAAGGAATTAATATGCGTTTTCTCCCTCGAGGTCTTCACTACACGCCGATTTGGCGAATAAAGACTACGTTAATGAGCTAGTGACTAGGTACATTACACCTATAGTTCACTTTTTCCTTAATTTTTGTATAATACACTTTGATACATATACACATGTGAGTAAGGTGGGTCTGTGTGCAATTCCCGTCCTGAAGAAGGAGGCTTTGAACTCCGAAACATGTCCATGTAGACGCACAAACGAGGTTGGTGTACTTAACTATACACTCACAACCTCTAACTGCACCCCTTTTAGCAATATCAGCCGGGGGCTTAGTAAACATTTATTTCTCTACCCCACGAGCCAGGTATTTTTTAACTTTCACTCACTTTAAACTCACCACTCACATACGTCCTTTTACCCCACACTCATTCACACATAGTCCAATAGAAAGTGCTCCCACGTAGTCGTCGGTCGCAGCACGCCGCATCCCGGAGAGGGGTGCGAAGACCCCTATGATGAAGCATGACACCAAGGGGCCTGTTGGTGTGTGAGGGATATTTAAACAACACTGAGTGTTCCCCTCCACAGTAGGGACCATCTCAAACTGTCCAAGTGGACTCCACTTTGTTTTTGTACTATACTCGGGGAGACTGAATCCACTTTCCTCTCCCTCCCTCTTCTGTTAGAAATAGTGTTAGACAGCGTGCAGCTGTGGGAGATTTTCCTTTGTACACACAAAAACTACATTTTTGCACAAACATTCATTCAGTACTACCACATACCATCATGGACGACGAACATGGTCTGACCTTTGGGGAAGAAGACATCGACAGAATACTTACAGCCATAAACCCCTTTGAAGGTTTGAGTCATACTGACCCTGGACCCACCGTAGCTGATTGGGACGAACTAACCAACTTAAGAAAAACTCAGATAAGAGCAGCTCTACATGGGCTCTTGATGACTGAGTACTTAAGGAACAAGATAGCTCCTCAGGGTTTAATTGTAAAAAACGAACCGTGTATCTTCCAAGACGACTCCATCTTCAATAAGGCATGGTCGCTGATCTCTTGGCATTGCACCAGGGACTGGCTTGTGCTGATTATACAGACTGCTACAAGGATAGCACAAGACTTGAAAGTGGACATCCAAAAGATTGAGGTCCAATTAAAATCTTTCATTGCCCCAGCAGTGCTAAAGAAGAGATTAGAGGAACTTAATCAGCAGATGTCCGATTTTGAGATGACTCTGAAGCAGAGTAAGTTTAATAAACTGAAAAAGGACAGGGATAGGTTCACACCAGAAAGAGCCTACCCCTACACAAAAGCTGATTACGTAGCAAGAAATAACACAAGCGACACCGACAGTGTGAGCTCAGATGGTAGCTCGGCGAGTTCAAACACGAGCGGATACCAACGGAATAGATACCAGAGAGGAGGGTATAGACAACAGAGACCCCAAAAACCACGTCAGAGAGGATGGAGAGGATATCTAGGTCCACCACAATATAACCAATTCCAAGGCCAATCAAAGTTCCCCAATACCAGTACAGTCCTCCACCGATGGGCCCTATATACCCACCATGGGCACCCGATTTCACAGGAGGAGCCTAAAACCAACAACCTTTTTTAGGATGGGGCCCTGGACTCAGCAGCGGCAGGAACAGGAAAGGGAACAATGTAACCTGGCAACCGGAAGAAGAATCAGACCCCAGGAACTACACCAGGAGTAACAGGGGCCCTGGCGAACCAGGCATCCACAAGCAAGAAGGGAACTTAGTGATTAATATTACCCCAGTGCCACTCACTGATATCCAAAACCAGGTATTAAACAAGGGACTTGGTTATGTCCCAACCAACAAACTGGACAGTTTCAAGCTACACGGCGAAATACAAAAGGTCATCCGGAGCATCAAACTAAAAGCATACTTCAGTGGACGAGACTTGACACCAACAGTCTCAGACACTGGTCTACGCCCAAAATCAACATTTACACCTCCGGACAATACTCTGCCAGTAGAAGTCTTGGCTTTTGAAAAAGCACTAATGACTGAACTGAGCAAACTAAATTCCACTCCCATGAATAACTTTGTGAATATGAGCAGGAAAGAGAATGAGGCAATAAGAGAACTTTGCCAGAACAAAGAACTCACGATAAAACCAGCCGACAAAGGTGGAGTAGTGGTGATTCAGACCACAACTGCATATGACCAAGAATGCAGGAGACTCCTGTCAGACAGGAGGAACTACCAGGTGTTAACAAATGACCCCACTGAGTCAATAAGCATTACAATAGGGGCGATGGTGGAAGAGGCCCTAGCACACGACTGGCTGACTAAAAAAGAGGCAGAATTCTTAGTTCAAAAAGATCCCAGAACACCCTATTTTTACTGCCTACCAAAAGGTACATAAAAACCTGACAAGTCCACCAGGCAGACCGATTGTCTCAGGAATCACTTCGATCCTGGAACCCCTGTCCAGGTTCGCAGACGCATTACTCCGACCTCTAGTTCAGGCAACAGATACTTATCTGAAGGACACCAAGGCAGTCCTACAGCTGCTGAAGGATATCCCCTTTAATCCAGACACTCAGATGCTACTGAGTCTAGATGTGGAGAGTCTCTACACCAGCTTACCGCATGACGATACTCTCCTCATCATTGAGGAGGTACTGCACTCAACCACTTGGCAGTACAAAACCCCCCGTGGTGTGGTGATGGAATGTATATCCACCGCATTAACCAGAAACTTCTTTGAATATGAAGGCACCCTATACCTCCAATGCCATGGCACAAGTATGGGCAGTACTTTTGCGCCGAGTCTGGCGGGACTATATGTCCACCATTTGGAGGCAACAAAAATCCTGCATCTAGACAACCCCTACAGAGAGAACATCCAAACATGGAAACGATATATTGATGACGTGCTGGTCATCTGGAACGGAGACAGCCAGTCAGTGACAGATTTCTTGACATGGCTCAACAATCAAAACCCTTATCTCAAGTTCACCCACACCATGTCTAACAGCTCCATGGTTTTCCTAGACCTCAATATATATCACGAGGCAGGTTCCCTGAAAACAGAAATGCATTTCAAGCCGACAGCTAGAAACTGTCTGCTACAGTTTGATAGCTTTCATCCTCGCCACCTGAGAGAGAACCTACCCTATGGGCAGTTCTTATGTCTATGACGCAACTGCAGTGACATTGATAAATACAAAGCTCAGGCCCTGGATCTGAAGGATAAATTTAAACAGAGACATTACCCTGACAGAGTGATTAACTCGGCAATGAAAAGGGCACGGAACAATAACCGCGATGCCCTCCTGGAGGACAAGGTACCCTCAGAGAGTAGCCAAGAGAGACCAGTGTGTGTCACTACGTATAGTTCACATTCAAACCAGGTGTCGAAAATGATCAACAAGCACTGGAGGATCCTAACCAGTGGCACACTGGATCTAGAGAAACCTCTATTTGCCCACAGACGTAGAAAACATTTGAAAGATGTCCAGGTCCACACTAGACCTAAAATAACACCAAACCAACAAACTAGGCTACAGGGATTGCAAGGACGTTATCCCTGTGGGAACTGTGGTAGCTGCCACCTGACGAAGAAAAGTCATAATCTCACATTCAGAAATGGGAGCAAATGGGAACAACGAGCCTTCACCAACTGCAATAGCAGAAACGTTATATATCTGATCACATGCCCATGCGGCCTGGAATATGTGGGCATGACCACCAGGGCCATAAAAACCAGGATGAACAAGCATAAAAGCAATGTCAGATGCAAAAAATCCACAACTAAGATGGCCACCCATTTTCTCACCGAGCAACATTGTGTAAATGATCTCCTATGGACTGTTATCGAACAGCTACCTACCGAGACAGGCCTTTTTGAAAAAGAGCAGAGATGGGTATTCCGTTTGGGTACCCATACTGTAGGCCTTAATGATGACATTCCGTGGGGACAACTACGATGACATGCAAATGTCACTCATGGCCCTCAACTCACCAGAGACACTATCTGATAACCCTGAACATACCTTATGTCAACAGACACTGATCACACCTAAAAATGGTCAGCTTTTATTTTTTCAGACACTATGCTCCGACAGACAGTTCGGACGAGCAGACCTCTATGTATGTTAACCATCCACCTAAAAGACTCGGATAATCACTAACACGAATGTAGGCTATTTGGCAATACTTGTATGCTTTCTCATAAAGAAATCTGCCTCCCCAAATGTCCTGAGTTGCTGTGCTATCTGTACATGCGCAATAGAATCCGTCCGATGAGAGCCTACCATTGCGCATGCGCAACTAATAACTAATATCAGAGTGTTCGTACAATGCTAGTGACATTTCCGTGAATCCAATAAATAGTGCGATAACCGAAATAGAAGTACCGCCAGATATCGGGGCCTTTTGCAAAGCCTGCAAGCTTTAATTATCAGATCATTATCGACTTACGAGACGAAGGAAGCGCTCAGACATCTGCTCATGCGCGAGTCAGAATTATCACTGTGCACAATCACTAAGAATTCAATGCCTAAGAAGACACTCAGCACTATGCATGCATAAACCGATAGCGTCTTAGCAACCGCGCAGTACCGGATACTGTCTTATTCCGACCAACCCTAATATGGGCTCAATTACGCTACCAATTACAGGCACTTTACCAATTATGAGGTGCATAAAAGACCCGCCCGCTCTCAGTGGCAGTATCATCGGAGCCACGTTGAGGGGAGGAGGTCGAATTTCGTCCAAGTAACCGTGAGTTAGACGCTTGAGAAACCACTGAAAGGTGGGGAGCAACAAAGTTTTCTTGGTACAGTATGGATTATAATGAGTCCTTCTCATTATTTTAGATCATCCTATTGTGCCTGATGGAACCCTCCAAAACGTAAAAGGCTCATGAGGCACTGTATCCTTGTATATTGAGTAAGATCATTTTCTTTTTATCTCTCCTGCACCAGCAGTAGGAATGAACATGTTACCAACACGTGTGCACTATATGTTTTATGTGTGTCCTTGTCTAGTTTGTGTCTTTTTTACAGGTTGCATGGTTAATTAACACATGATCTATATGTGGTACATAGCAACACCTCACTTTTCCTAAAGGTCACTGATACCTGGAGGATGACAGTAATGAATAGCGAGAAAAGGAATTAATATGCGTTTTCTCCCTCTAGGTCTTCACTACACGCCGATTTGGCGAAGAAAGACTACGTTAATGAGTTAGTGACTAGGTACATTACACCTATAGTTCACTTTTTCCTTAATTTTTGTATAATACACTTTGATACATATACACATGTGAGTAAGGTGGGTCTGTGTGCAATTCCCGTCCTGAAGAAGGAGGCTTTGAACTCCGAAACATGTCTATGTAGACGCACAAACGAGGTTGGTGTACTTAACTATACACTCACAACCTCTCACTGCACCCCTTTTAGCAATACCAGCCGGGGGCTTAATAAAAAAAACATTCTCTACCCCACGAGCCAGGTATTTTTTTACTTTCACTCACTTTAAACTCACCACTCACATACGTCCTTTTACCCCACATGCATTCACACATAGTCCAATAGAAAGTGCTCCCACGTAGTCGTCGGTCGCAGCACGCCGCATCCGGAGAGACCCCTATGATGAAGCATGACACCAAGGGGCCTGTTGGTGTGTGAGGGGTATTTAAACAACACTGAGTGTTCCCCACCACAGTAGGGACCATCTCAAACTGTTCAAGTGGATTCCACTTTGTTTTTGTATTATACTCGGGGAGACTGAATCCTTTTCCTCTCCCTCCCTCTTCTGTTAGAAATACTCCCCCAAAGGTCCTCATTCTTGGGACATAATTTCAATCACCAATCTCTATCATGAACAGGATTCAGCAGGTTCTCGCACTTTTCCCCAAAAGTAGACACATGCTAATCTTTTCAGTATTAAACAAGTAAGATGAGCCTGGACCTTACGTTATTTGTGAATCTTTTCAGTATAGCACATGTGAAGCCCTGGGTATCCAAGAGTATCACAGACCTATTATTATTTAATCTTGTGCACCTGATTGTCCCTTGTCTCTCTAAGAAGTAGAACACTGAGCACAGCAGAATGTGTTGCTAATTAGCATAGAACAGACTCATTTGTTATTGGAATTAACCAGACAAATCACTCCACCAACAAGAATGGTCATGTGCCACCACCCACATAATAATATAAGAGCTATCCGTTTTCCAGTCTGTTCTGTGTCCAGGCTGGGTGAGATTTCCCTTGTTGCCTGTATGTGGGTAAGTGTACAGTCCACTGACCTGCCCAAGTTGCCCATGCCAGTGCATCTGCTCTGCAGAAACATCCTGGTGTTCCAAAGGGTCCATAGACCCCCTTCCCAATTCTCTCCGGAGCCTAAAACAGCATCAATATGTTCAGGCTACAACATAGAACCCCTGGGTGCAATCACTTAGGGTGGTGCTAGAGAATTTTTTAAATATTTTTTTAATTCCCGTGCACGGCCTACTCCTCTGCGGCCTGGCACACATTGCTGAGATACGGCATGGGACGCAAGGATCCCAAGCAGAAGACCCTTCCCTTTGAGAAGCTGGTGGAGAAAGTTGCTGACACCGGCTCTACCATGGCGGATGGCATGCAGGGTCCGGACAGCATTGATGATCCTACTTCCCCTTCAACCTCCCTGCTTCAAGAACTGAGAGCTGGCTTTTGTTCACTAGATGGGAGGTTTGATGCCCTTGACAGGAATTTGGCGACTTTGGGGGCCAAAATCCAAGTCCATGACAGACACCTGGACATTGTTGAGGCACATATCTCGGATATTGAAGATGGCACTGCGCAATACATTAAAAGACTGAAGCGAGTGGAGCGCATCCTCAAGGAAGTCGCAATTAATAAAAATGTAGACCTTGAAGCGCGAAGCCGGCGCAACAGCATAAGCATTCTACCGTAGACTTCTGCCACGGGCCGCTATGACCTTTTTGTCGAAACTCTATTCTCTGACCTGTTTCGTAAGGAGTCCTTCACCCCCGGATTCGTGGTGGAGTGAGCGCATCATTCCCTGGGGCCAGGCCCAACCCAGGCTGTCCTCCTCGCCCTATCATAGCGCACATCATGAACTTTCGGGATCGCAACACTGCATTACGCCTCGCTAGGGAATGGTGAGACAACACATGGCAGGGCTCAAAGCTTGCCTTTTTCCCGGACTTTACCATCATGGTGCAGGAGGCCCGTCGCAAATACAATAGGGTTAAAGCCACCCTCAGAAACTTGGGTTTTAAATATAGCATGTTATACCCCACAAGACTAAGGGTGGACATCGATGGACGGGCCCACATCTTTGAGAACCCTATCGACATGCAAGACTTTTGCCACACCTATAAGCAAAACAACTAACAGGTGGCTTCAGCTGGGAATAGACCCTCTCCTTCGCACAGTGAGTCTGAAGCAAGCATGGAACTCTTCTCGGGTTCCGGAACTGGTTGACTCTTCTGCCTTGTTCCTTTATGTCTTTGTAGAATGATAAAGGGATGCTATTTTTCACTATGTTTGATATGTTTTAATTAGCTGATCGGTTGTTGTGGCATTGCGACCCCTCATGGTGTACACTTTGGGTTTATATTTGGTCAAGCTGAGGTATCGTTTCAGGGTTTTTCATCTCCAATGTAAAGTCGATTGGTATTCTATGTATGACTATCTGTTAGGGTTTTGCCTCGCTTTTGTTTCAGTGAGGGTGGGTGGGGGGAGGGGTGGTAGACTGCTGTTGCATAGCAATTGTTGTTCACTTTTCAGGTTGTACACTGTCACAGTTTGAATTCACCAGTTTGTTCCTGTATCTATTATGTATGCCACATATACTAGATGTCTCAGCTAGGCAATGTTGAGGGCCCCTCCAGCTTGTCCTTGATGTCCCGGAATGTCCGGGGTCTTGATGATAACCGCAAGAAACTGCAGGTTATTCATTATCTGCTTCAGCATAATATAGACATTGCATTCCTGCAAGAAACGCAGTTCCCTAAGTCCGACTTGGGCTGCTTTGCCTCAGAATGAGGAGCTCACAGATATTTAGCTAACTATAGTAACTAGGCCAGGGGCACTGTCATTCTCTTTCGCAAGAGGGTACCCTTTAGTCGTCAATGATAGCGAAGGTAGATACACAATCATTGTTGGGACACTAATGGGTCATAGCATTGATATGTGTGTATCCCTCCCCCCCCCCGAGTACAGATTCGCCAGAATTTTTTCATGCAATCCACGCCCAGCTTGCAAAGTTAGATTCTATTTTACTGTTGGCTGGTGGGGACTTGAATCTACTCCTTAACCCTGACTTGGATAGCACCGCCAAATCCCATGATACTAAACCTTGTGCTCGATGTGCTCTCCTTGACTTTTGAGACCAATTCTCCCTATTCGATATTTGGCACAAACGCACTACGTTGGCCACCACAACACTTGGACTAGAATCGACTATTGGCTTCTCTCCCCTGACATCTCCTGCTGGTACCAGTCTCTTGTTACACTTCTGAGAACGTATGGCGATCACTCCCCAGTTAAGCTACTTCTTCGGGTTCCACGACCTAACAGATTTGAGAGAATGGCGCTTCCCCAGTCGCGCCCTCAATGACGACTTATTTAATGCTGAGGTGCGTGAGGCCATTGAAGACTACTTTAACATCAATACAGGTTCAGTCGACACCTGGGTGGTTCTGTGGGAGGGCTTTAAGGCATAAATTTGTGGAGTTTGCATTGCCAAACATTCAGGGGTACTTAGGACCCTCCGCACTACACTCACGCGAGTAGAGCATTGTACTCACAGACTTGGATAATGCGGCGTGACGATCCCCCGCTTCAGAGGTGATGGGAAAGTGTTTGGCTCTCCTCTCTGAATACAGAGATTCAACGGATCAAGAGATCCTTTTCTTTGGGTAAATAGCAAACTGCACGGTTTTATGGCAAAGGAGAGTTCCCAGCACGACCCAACGGGACTGTGAGTTCCCTCTTGAGTGGTGCTCTGACTCTCTCAAGTATCTAAGCATTCACATCAATTTAGACACAGAAAAGATCCTCTGCCTCAACTATGGACAGGCAGTTGGGACACTTGAGGCTCAGGTGGAGCGGTGGCTACGGCTGCCTCTGTCCATAGCAGGCACAGTCGCTCCTATCAAGATGGTTGTCCTTCCCAAATTTTTGCACCTCTTTAACAATATTCCCATCCCTCTCCCTAACAGCTTATTTTCAAAGATACAATCGCACCTTGTACGATTGGTTTGGGGGACCAACCGGCGTGGGTCTGCTGGCAGGTCCTCACCCTACCTTATGAGAGGAGGGGGATACGGAGTGCCAAATCTTCATCTATAATGTCTTGTGGCCCAATGTAGCTACGCCTTTACATGGAATCATCTTGATGCCAGGATCCATTTCCTCCACCCAGAAGCGGATTTCGTTCTCAATGAACCGCTATCCACAGTCTTGCCGAAAGGTATACCTAGGGACCCTAATGATATAAAGACTGTCTCCACCACCAGCTGGGCATGGGACAAACCTAACTGACTCACCGGCGCCCCAATGCTGTATTCCTCACCTCTTCCTCTCTCCAATCCCTACTGGCTTCCCATAACAGGTGAGAGACTGGTGCAACGCTCTTTAACCAAATTCGGGGTCACGAAACTGGGGGACTTCTATCCTGACGGCCATATTTTCCTCTGCGGAGGGTGACCGATTCCACGATGCCACATTCATGGACAGCTTTGTGTTGGGACGGATCCGCTCGGCTCTCCGAGCCACGCTCCCAGGGTTTCCCATTGAACCAGATTTGTTAATTCCTCTTTCACTAATCATTGAGAATGAGAGTGGGGTACACCTTATATCTAAACTCTACAAGGCATGCTCTGGGATGCTTCCGGTTAACAACAACAAGATTCGTAGAGACTGGGAGGGAGATCTGGGATGCCCCATCACCGACGAACAATGGGCCAAAGGCTGTGCAGTCACAAAAGACATTTCCCTAAACAGCAGGCATAAACTGCTGCATTTTAAGTTTCTTCACAGACTTTATATCATCCAGGCCAAGGTTCACAGACTAGACCCGACTAGGCCTCACCCCTGCCCAGCTTTATTACCATATTGGGAAACACAAAACGTTAGGTGAGATGACTACAGTGTCCCTTATTCCTACACCAGAGGTGGTTCTTTTGGGATATGTGGTGAACTTCCCCCAAAAAGTTAGGAGATTCACAGCCCTCAGTTTACTACTGGACAAATGTGAAATAGCAATACATTGGAGTCGCAGGACAGCTCCCACTTTACAGAGCTGGATGAACAGCCTGGCCTATTGTAACATTAACAGTGAGGTTTACTCAAGTACCCTACCTAGCTCTTCTCGTCCCAAGGATATGTGGAGTCCATTAGTCACTCATCTGACTCATTGCTGGAACAGGGCATCGTCCCTACTGGGGTCGTATAGACAGTTTCGTATTTCCTCAACTACGGATGCCCAGAGAGATTCTGGGCCCCTGGCTATGCATTTCTTGCTCTGTGATTGTTGGGTTTGGACGGATGTGCGACCTCGTTGCAGACTGGCGGAGGGTGTTACCAGGCAATGGAGTGGGGGCCATAGAGAATGTATTCCACCTTCCAGGCTGTTGCACTAGCTGTTATTTTTTCTTTGCTCAATGATGCAGGACAAAGAGGATTTTGTATTGATATCCCATGATAGCTGCACTTTCTATGATTGTTATGTCAAAGCAGTGTACAACTATGATTCAATTGCTATGATGTGTTAAAAAATGGTAAATAAAGATATTTTTTTTAAAGAAAAACCCTTCCCAGTGGACCCTGAAGAAACCCAGCGGAAGATGGAAGGTTGGAGAGTCACCCCACCTGTGGATGCCCCAGGAACCAGGATACCTATACTCGGGAACCCAGGTGCATAGGTGCGAAGTGACGTCGGAAACTGCCGTAGACCACAATGGAGGATTTCAGGAAGATGCTGCTGGCGAAGAAGGTGAAAGTGTCTGGTGGAACTCAAAGGTGGATTCGAGTTGAGAAGTACCTGCAAGCAGAGGGAACAGAGTCTATGCCACTTAGGTACGACCCGGAGGCCCAGAAGACGAATGCGCGCGGATGTAGGGAATGCAGGGGAGTTGACAGTGTCCTTGAAGTTGCAGCTGTACGGACCGGGTGATGCTATGGAACATGAGGAACTGTTCACAAGCTGTCCCATGTCAGATGTCGAGATCCAAGGGGTCAGTGTCCAGCAAGGGGACCAACAAGCCTTGGAAGCGGAAAGAGATGCACTTGTGGAAAAAGGTGCAGTGTCGGGACCAGCAAGGTCTAAGTTACTCACCACGAGCAGGTAAGTCAGAGCAGGCCCAAGAAACCAGAGGAGCCCACAGAAGTCAAAAAATACCCACAGGCAAGAGGCACATGAGTTACAAGAGGATCTCGAGCAGTTCACCAAAGGATAAAGGCCGACGGTGCAAAGGATGCGGTGCAGGCGAAGATCTTGACTGCAGGAAATGCTTGAGGCTGGAGATTCTTGGAGCTCGAAGATCTCTGGAGGCTGGAGCTTCTTGGAGCTCGAAGATCTCTGGAGGAGAGAGTCAACAAGCCTTGGCAATTGGAAGTCGGCACAGGGGTACTGTTCTAGCAGTTCCGAGGAGGAATACTGGCCTCCAACTTGCTAGGAAGACAGTGCAGGCCTTGAGGGAGTTGCAGAACTACCACCTGTGTTGCTGAACCTTTCAGAGTCCATAGTAGCTCAGGAACAGCAGACCGGTTAGCGTCCTTGCGGTGCCTGCAGATGCAGGGAAGTGACTCATTCACACCAAGGGAGATTCCTTTGGGTGTCTTAAATGTCCACAGGCCTTGTGAAGGACCTGTATGGAGCACAGGCAAATACGTTGCAGCAGACTTACAGGACAACAACAGTTGCAGTCTCAGTTCCCAAAAGCGAAAGTCCATCGATGTCCAGAGTGCCCAGACGTTCGAAGTTGACGTGGTGTTTGATCCACAGGTAAGCCCTTAAGTCCCCTCAGGGGTCCCTCCCACAGGAGGAGCTGGACAGTGGAGAGGATACTCCCATGTCCTATGTCCAGTTTTGCACCAGAGCTGGAGCCAACGGCTCCCTGGACTGGTTTGGACTGGAGTATGCAAGGAGGGTACCAAATGTGCCCTTCAAGCAGTCTGTGGTGCTGGCAAGTGCCACTACCCTGTTCCAATACACTAAATTCTGTCTGGGAGGTGGTCACACCTCCCTACGGCAGGATACCTATTTCCTACCTTCCCCTGCTCAAGCTTGGCTCAGCAATAGGAGGGCAGAATCATGTCTCTGGTTTGCAGCAGCTATAGTTTGCGGTCCGGGTCCAGAAGACTGGTACAGCACTGAGGGCCTCCTGGAGGACCTTTACAGTACATGGAATCATACGGTGTGGGGTTATGATTCCAACATTTTTTATATCAAACACGACAGGGTTAATTACAGCCAGTTTAGAAATGGTTATTGCTTACTGACGCATGGCCACTCTATATATTGTAATGTCTGAATCACTAACAACGCGGGAGAATGAACTCGGTGGATAGTAGGGGTGTTTTGCTCATGCAGGGGCACCCTCACACTTAGAACTGAGCACCCTGCTTTCAGGATTGAAAGGCCTGCCATAGGGGTGACTTGTAGGTTTTAAGTGCAGTGACCTCAGTTATAAGGGAATGTATATATGTTGTAAGTGGTGCCAGCACCAGCTTACATAGGCTGAAATAGCATGCCTGTTGTCACAATTTGAGTGGTCTCTCATGGGTGGCATAATACATGCTTCAGTCCATGTGAGACCCCTGTTGTACCTATGGCCTGGGTACCTTAGTACATATATACTAGGGCTTACAAGGGTACACCAGTAGCCAATCTGCAGTGTACCTAAGTACTAACCATATCCAATTCAGGGGAGAAGCACAGAGACTGGGGTCCTGCTTATCAGGATCCCACTCAGACTAGTCAGTAAAACATAATGACACCAGCAAAAAGTGGGGGTGACCACGAAAGCAGATCCTACTTTCCTACACTTTGCATCGTGGCTGTTACTACTTTGAATATAATTTGTTCAGCTTAATTTACAGGTACATTTTGGTCTTCAGACCCTATTGTTATACCTTCAAAATGTATCTCTGCTTTACATATATACTGGTTGGCTATGTTCCAAAAATAAATCCTTTTATTTCAATTAACTAATTCTTGGTCTTAATTGTGGAGTCATATTTGGCTTCACAAAAGCGGAAATGAACTTCTGATGTTAGCTCCCTTACAACGCTTCAAGTCGACTAACAAAGGCCCCTATGGCAAATGGGGAACTGTAGTTGATTATATCGATTCTCCATCACAGTCCTTTTGACACTGCTCCTTTCCTTTAGGTAACTTGACTGCTTTCTACGGAGCTATCTAACTTAAGGCTATACACTCCAGTACCCACTTCACAGAAGCAGGCTTCTTCCCTAAACGCAAGTCAGACAACTATTCTATGAAGATACAGGACATTCAGTTCACAGCCTGGAGTAATACTAGTCATCAGAGACATTGACCCTGGAGCACAGCAATATTTCGAACCACAGAAATGATGTAAATTCCTGGTACACTGATCGGGACAGCTGCCCAGTTATTACTCACAGGCTGAACAATCATAATTCGTGCAATGTTCACATTTTTGTGAGGCTCCATGAACACTGCACGATCATCTAATGACAGGTGTATCTCTTGCTTTATTTACTATAGCATTATAGGAGAATTACAAAGGACAACAGAGTGAAGCTAATGCATAATATCATCATATTTTAATGGGAAAGCACGTGTTTTGCGTCTCAGTTTTGCAGTAGCATCGTCCCCAGAGTCCTAAACCGAAAAAACAGACAGGGAGAAATTGAGCTAACATGACAAAAGAAATGTCCTTTCTTACACTGTTTATTATTATTGTCGAAGTAGGGGCATCGTGACCCACTTGATGCTCCGAGTCTTGAATCATAGACCCGCCACTTCACACCAAATTCAGAAATGAAATAAAAAGCATATAACTAGTGCACAATTTGTGCTACAAGTTGCAAGAGATGTTCACCCAAACTCATTTTTGCGGAGCAGGACTTATTTTTCATCATCAGACTTTGACTCAGATCAAGAGAGATGTGCAGAAAAGAGAGGTGGTCGGGGAAGAGGAAAATAGGAAATCAGTGATGTGATAAAGGAAGAAAGCATGGATGAAAAGGCGCCATCAAGCAGGAAAGCATAGGGCGGTGGAATAAAGAGGCATGAGGTGGAATGAAGGCTAGGTAGCCTTAGGATTTAGGAACCCTTACAACACTCCAAAATGTCAGCATGCCACTTCTAACTTGTGTGCTGAGTAAGTCTAATGGAGGCCCACATTGAAATTGTTACACTCATGAGTAAAAAAGACAGTGATGTTTGCCTTCAGCTCTTTGCTCTTAGATTGCAAACTAATTTAAGTGCATTTGTGAGTCCTCAATATTAGCTAAAAAGATAGCAATGGGATCAGCTTGACAGCTGCCCCATATCATATGGTAAAGGACTCAAAAGAGTTAAAAATAGCTTTTGTATGCTACAAGTTACAAACGTGTATTCTCTCACCCTGCCCCCTGGGCAGCAGCCTAGATCTCCTGCTATCTTTATATTTGATATCTTGGCTAGTGTAATGTAAAAGTTAAAAAAATAGTGTGAAATTGTAAATCTCTCATACATATTTGAGTTAAAATAAAGTGCATATCAGATAGGGCATGATTGGCATAAGTATGACTGAATACCGCTTGCATGTACTCTTAACATTGACGTGATAGCAAATGGCACTTTGCTTGCTCATTGTTCAACAGGCCATGCCACTTATGATGAATTTAGTCTCACTCCTGTGCTTGAAGGCTCAAATAGAGGATCCACTAGTAGTCCACTTAGCGTCTGAAGATGACATTAGGAATGTTTTCTGAAGGCCATTGGTGCCTTTTTCATGTATATTGTAGCCTTACAATGATTTAACTGTTTCGGTTTCTATCACGTATTCTGCTGTTGCTTGTGTGCAAAAGTCTATTAAAACTCCATGTATTTGGTGGGTGTTTGACATTTGATGCCAAAAGGTACCAAAGGTAGGACCCATGCTGCTTTATTTCATGGTATCACACATTTCATATAGTTGATTAATTAATGTGCTCAGACCTCAGAAAGGCGTGAGAGGATTCTTCTTCGACAAAGTCGTTAAGTATGCCAGCCCATTTTGACTGTTGTCAATCCAACTTGGTAGATCATCAGATCGCTCCTTTATTACAAAATAGGCAGAGGCTTGACTATGCAAGAAAATATTCAGAATTGATGACCCCTGGCCAGTGGCAGCAGCCACCAAGAAAAAGTGGTGGGCGCAGGGTGGAGGGTGTCTATGGAATTCAATGGATTCAATCAATCTGCATGAATAGGAGTCTGAGTAGCAATACCAGATTCAATATGGCACATCGTTAAATCTAAATCTGATAACATAGAACGGTGGCCTATACTTCAAGTTACGAAGAAAATGCTACACTACACAATTTCAACATCAAACATTTTAGTATGAAAGGCACTACAAGTTCACATAAGGAGAATTTTTAACATCAAACATTTTGGTATGAAAGGCACTACAAGTTCACATAAGGGGAATTTCTTGAGCATTTCCAATTGCCATATGCAAAGCTGAGAACAACGAGAAAGAACCCAAGATAAATATTAAGGCAATACCATAACACATACATACAAAAACCACAAGTGATCCTAATGAAAATAAAATTCACGAAGACATCATTAGGCTGAAAGTGACAGACTGCGTAGATGTTTAAGGAAAAAATAGTATACAAATCCAAAAAACTAAAAGCAAACATGTTTGACACTGGTGAAACACCTGACCAGCTTCTTGCCTTAATACTCTAAGAACTAAAGAACCAGAATAACATTCGATGTATACAGACCACTGCAAGCAGAATATGCATAAAGACTAGAGAGATAATAGACGCCTTCTGGAATTACTATAAAAGAGCTTAATACAGAAGAAAAACATTATTTTACTGCCAGTTCATGGGCTATTAGGTACTTAGGTTGCTATATATACGGACCACACTATCTGAATCCCGTTCTAATAGTCTCGAAGGAGAAACCACTTTTGAAGAAATTAAAGAGGCACTGAAAGGGCTGGAGTCTGGGAAGGCAACGGGTTCGAACCGCATCCCTGTTGAGATCTGTGCATTACTAGCCCCACTGAAAGCCCCATTCCCCCTCAAGTTGGTGAAAGAGAATATGGTTATAACAGTAATCCAGTCTTCTTGAAAAAAAAGCAAGAATCTGAGTTTTCCAAAGAAAGGGAAGGAGCCCGCAAAACTCTCAAACACATTGGCCTCTTCTTTACTAAATTCAGATCTCAGAATTTTCTCAAAAACACGTACTAATCGCCTTCCTAGAGCAGTAGCGCAGTAAGGATGCCATGGTCGCTGTGCAAGCAACGACAATGCCCTCTGTGAATGTTGTTGGGGTAATATAATACTGCCATTATTAGGATTTAATGGGCCCCTCAGGGCTCTGAGTCCCGGTGCCACTACACAAATGGGCATATGCCCCTGGTCTAGAGAAATATCAACATTAACATTGCAATTGCAGCATGACTCTACACCAGGAGTGACACAACCTCACATATAACACTGGCCACTTTTCTGAAGGAGCAAATCCAAGAGCGAAAAGAACCAGTGGCAATTGTACTGCTGGACATGACATTCGTTAGGGTGTTTCAGAAATCAACATAGGACATACTTTCCTCAGTTGGGTTGAAACTGTCTACACATAAGAGCATGCAAAATGCTGATTAACGGCAACCTCATCACTGCCATGCCGATCCAAAGGGAACTTAAATAATGGGGCAACCCTGTGTCCATCAGAACCTGGGTATAGTTGAAAACTACAATGGGTTATGTTGGATCTATCAATTGCTTAGTCTCAATGACAGTGAATCAAAGTCAATCACATAAATATTATAAAGTAGAGGGATAAGTCAAGGCACACCAAACAAAATGCATACTTGATATGTATTATGTTTAAGGCTCCCGGTTTTCTGTTTTTACATATTTTTACAGATAAATACAGACAGAATACAATGTGTTTTCTGTCTGCATTTATTTTTAAAAGGGGATTGTAGGAAGGTGGATATCTGACTATATGGTTACCCCAACTTTTTTCCTAGTGTTTAGCTGGTTTTTGACTTAGTTGGCCTGAAATCCTGCTATTCAGGGCCCCAGGCTATCTGCTCTCCCTGTAAAATGTACTCCATGTACTTTAGGTACATACCTAATTGGGAATTGGGTCACCTTTGTGAGCCCCTTCACAGTGTACCATAGGTACCCAGGGCATAGGTGCATCCAAGGCCTACCAGGGGCTGCAGCATGTATTATGCCACCCCTGGCTGGCCATCCAATCTGACACCACATGATGATCATTCAGCTTGGGTAAGGTGGTGTAATCACCCCTTACTTAGATATAGTATATCTATATCTACCTTATATATAGACACATAGTAACCAATAAGTCACTCCTATGGCAGGCCTTAACAATCATGGAGGCAGAGTGCTTAGTTTTATGTGAGAGGGTGCTCTAGCATGAGCTGAGCCCCTCTGCAGCTTTCGGAACCATGTCCTTATAGCTGTTCTATGATATAGCCATACCATATACTCTTAAGTGCATTATAATCCTCGCGGTTAATGCTAACTTTGGTTAGGCTTTATCAAAACATGTCATCTAAGGTGTCAAACACTTTGGAATACTACAGAACACTAGCATTCCACCCTTCTAGAGGGAGAAGATATGTAAGTACTGCTTTACCCGGTTAAAGTTAAACAGAGCCTCAGCATCACAAAATGGATGTTGCTGCCACAGACACGAGTCTGACCTCCTGCTGCTGGACGAAACTCCGGCAGGGGAGGCATGGACAATAGGTTTCCTGCCTTGGGAGGTGCTAGCACCTCCCCAGACAGGCTTTTAGTGTATTGGGGCAGGGAGGGCTGCACAATGAGACACTGCCTGGGGCACACAAGGTGCTCCATGCATAGCCCGGTTCAAACCAGTTGCTGGGGCACTCCAGCCCCAGCTCTGGCGCGAAATTGGACAAAGAGAAAGGGTTGTAATCCAGCCCCTTAGATTAGTATAAAGATAGGAGCTGTGTCTAGAGACATTAGATTATCCCGGACTGAAACTCTGAAATGGAACTCTTGGACCTTCGACGTTCTATACCGACTAGAAGACTGAAGACATCTCCCTTCTGGTCAAGGAGTGACCACCCTATGCAAACAGGCACCACCAGTAACTTGCTGGTTTGCCTCGTCGACGCTGCTGCTGGAACCCGAAGACTCAGTGACTCAGGAGCTAGACTTCCAGACTTCTCTGACTCCGATCCACATTCACAGCAAAGCTGAGACCCGTGGCGGACACGAGAGATGTGGGACCGGACACCCTGGACTACCTTCTCTTTGCTAAACCACGCAGATTCTGAGGCACCCTCGAAGTTGTGCCTTGGGGTTTGAGAAGCCCCAGACCCGAGCGCCATTTGCACTGAAGCTCAGACCTCCACACTCCACGAGTGCCGCGTGGGTCTTGCTCCTGCATTTCGGCTTGACGCGTCTTCCCGGTTGCTAGCTCGTTGGCTAGTTAGCCCTCTGAAGACTTTCTTGAAAAACTACACCACTTGCCTGGTTGCTCCTAGCTTGCTCCAGCTTCCCTGTGAAGGAGAAGCTCCTCAGACCTTGCTGGTCTGACCTGAAACTAATCTTCCTTTCCTGCATGGATTGCGTTTGCCAAGGCTTGTTGGGTGCAATACGGATACCAACACCGCAGTCAACTAGATCCTTTGTGGGACAGCTTGAATCCAGCACCTGGTCAACGTCAACGCCTCCTGGTCCTCGTGGCTGCAGAGACAAGCTTCACCTTCTTCACCTGAAACACTTGACATCGCTTGGTTCCTTCCTGGTTCCTTCCTGGTCACTGGCTAGTGACCCAGACTCTGTCCCCTCTGCTTTCAGGTTCTTCTCATCTTCAATCCACCCTTGGATCCACCCGGACACTTTTCTCCTAGTCGCCTGCAGCACTTCTTTGCAGCTCTCCATAGGAAACAGCGACGAAACCCGACACGAAAAGACACCTATGCACCCGGCTTCCCTGGGTGAGGTAACTCGAGTACTCCGGTGCTCCCGTGGGTGTTGACTCTCAAAGTGTCCTTGTTTAAAAGGGTTTTACCGTAGTCCATCCGAAAGTGTCCTTAATCAACTACTTTGTAACTTTTACATTCCCATTATAACTCTATGGTAACTCGCGACTGTGTTCCCACACTGCACGCGTCTCCCGTGGGTCTCCTACTTCCTAACCTTTGGTTCTGTAGTGTAGCCCCAGCGATTCCCTAGGCCCTAGGCCTATTCACTATTCCTGAAGTGGTCCTTATACCACTTACTTAGTATATGGTTCGTGAGGCCCCTAGGGCAGAATTGTATTTATGCAACTTATAGTAGAGACAGAGAGGTCCACCGAGGCTTGAGGTGGTTCCACTCGCACGCTGCTGCGCTGCACTGCTGGGAAATCGCTGTTTTTAATACTGTTTGAGTCTCTTTTTAAAATTGTTTGAATCCTTTTTTTTAAAAAAAGCAAAAGACCACTTGCATTACCTTCACCACACTTTCGCTTTTAGCACTTCCGTTGTTGGGGCACGGTCTAGTGTTTCAGGAGAGGCAGCCGCTGCACAGCAGGGCTGAGTGTTGGGGGGAGGAGCTTCACGCTTGACTTAACGAAGCGGGAAGAAGCGCCCAGAGTCAGAGACGTCCACCGAGGCTTGAGGTGGTTCCACTCGCATGCTGCTGCGCTGCGCTGGGAAAACGCTGTTTTTAATACTGTTTGAATCTCTTTTTAAAATTGTTTGAATCCTTTTAATAAAAAGGCAAAAGACCACATACATTACCTTCACCACACTTCTGCTTTGAGCACTTCCGTTGTTGGGGCACGGCCTAGTGTTTCAGGAGAGGCAGCCGCTGCACAGCAGGGCTGAGTGTTGGGGGGGAGGAGCTTCACGCTTGACTTAACGAAGCGGGAAGAAGAGCCCAGAGACAGAGAGGTCCACCGAGGCTTGAGGTGGTTCCACTCGCACGCATGCTGCGCTGCGCTGGGAAAACGCTGTTTTTAATACTGTTTGAATCTCTTTTTTAAATTGTTTGAATCCTTTTTAAAAAAAAGCAAAAGACCACTTGCATTACCGTCACCACACTTCCGCTTTGAGCACTTCCGTTGTTGGGGCACGGTCTAGTGTTTCAGGAGAGGCAGCCGCTGCACAGCAGGGCTGAGTGTTGGGGAGGAGGAGCTTCACACTTAAAATCACATTGGAACAAGCGCGCAGCCCGCAGGGGGCGCCGGCTTGCCTGAGGCAAGCCCGTCTGCGCCCGTCCGCGCCCGACTGGGACCAGAGGCCACGACGCCTGGCCCTCACTCCCCTTATACCATGGATGACCTGCGACTGTTAAACAAAGGTACGACCCAACTCAACAACGCTGCAGCCACTAAACTAAGGTCCCTCGGACTTTTAAGACCCCACTCAGACCCCCGATCCCACAAAACGCAGATCTTGAAACCTACCCTGAATGAAAGCCCTATTGAACTCAAATTGCTACCCTTAATACACGCTCCCTACCAAAGCACAATCTTGAGGTTTTCTCGCTACTTCAAGATGACACTCTCGCTATCATAGGTATCATGGAAACTTGATTAGACGACTCGTCAACACCTGACTTAGTCGCAGCCCTTCCCCCCCAATTATGCAGCACTCTGCCACAATCGATCAGGTAGCTCCAGAGGGGGGGGCGTGGCTATACAATCGTCAACTGAAAGCAGAGACTCTATGTGCGGAACATATTGAAGGGGCAGAGGTTCTTGGGGCAAATTCCACTTTCAATCAGTTTGTCTAGTCATTCTGGCAGTTTACCATCCGCCACGTACACCACCTAGGTTCATCGAACGGTTCGCAGAACTAGCCAACAACATAGGGTCCCGGCACCAATGTGTGGTGGTGCTGGGGGATTTTAATTTACATTGGGACCTAACTCCCAAAGAAAGCCAGGCCGAACAGTTAGAGGAGGCATTAAATGCCTTAGAGCTCCTACAATTAGTCAAAGGGCCCACACACAACAAAGGGCACACCTTGGATCTGAAAACAAAGAGATTTCACACCACGAATTGATTACGACTCATGATTTGACTGGTACTGACCGAGGATATTGGGGGCCAAATACAGAAAAATTGGAAATTTAAGATGTACACTGATTGAGGAGCGTCCGAAGAACTAAATCTTATCACATTGCTCTCATTATTGATGGAGAGTATTGTGTGATACTTTAGCGTGTCCTAGCTATAGCCCTGAAGAAGTCTATGGTTATATTTACCAAGACGAAACACGTGTTGGTGACGGCTAGTGTGGTTTTTGAAGATTAACATCTATAATAAAAGAAGATATGAAGATTACACATTCTTTGGGATGTGTTCATTGATGTGCTCACTTAAGCTTAGGATAAAATCTCTTTGTTTTCTGAATGTGGTTTTTGTGTAAGCATTACCCAATTTGGTTGTTGGTGGGTGACAATAACCTTATCCTTTGAGCTGTCAACAAAATTGTAAATTTTACATGCTGTCACACCTAGCGCAATTTACACTAAGTCACCTTTTCTACTATATCACACCTTGGATCTGGTCTGGTCCACCCGTCCCTTTGCCAGTCCTATATCCATTAGCCTGTGCCCCTGGTCTGACCACTTCTTACTCAGTGGCCGGCTCCCCTTCCCTAAACAAACCACTAATCTACCCCCTGACTGGAAAACGATACGGAGCTGGAACAAAATCTGCGCCATTGACTTGACTACTACTCTACAAATATCGGCCCCACTCATACCCAAGCAGGGAAACATCGATGCTGAAAGCAATGCCTTGACAGGAAGGCTACAGCTTGCCATCGACAAAGTAGCCCCGACACGTAGGGTTAGAATCTCGGACAAAGGCAAGGGGGCCCCTTGGTTCAATGATAACCAAAGAACCTTGAAACAAACCCTCCGCCAAAGCGAGAGAGCCTGGCGGAAAACTTACGACACATGCGCCCACCAGGATTATTGTAGGGCCTTTGCAATTTACAAAAAAGCAATCCTATCACGCAAATCGGAATTCTATGAGGCAAGAATCACGGCCGCCGACAACAAACAAAAAGAGATCTTTAGTACCCTGAAAGAGCTAAGGCAAGTCAAAGAACAGAAACCGACCTTCTACCTAGAAGACTGCAACACCTTTCAGTCCTTTTTCTTGGCAAAAGTCAAAGATCTACTGATGGATATTCACTCAACCCCTCAGTTCCCATGCACTTAGACACCTACGCCACCGCCCATCACCTTCTCCGAACCACTCATCGCCTTCCCTGCCCTAACGCACGACTCCCTGGCCCACATTATTGGGAGAGTGAAATCAGGGTCTTCAACGGATCCCTGCCCGCCCAAAATTTTCAAGCTAGCATTCGCAAGCATCGAAAATTAGGTACTCGCACTCCTTAATCGATCCCTCTCTACAGGGCAGGTGCCTTCCAACTTCAAAGAAGCCCGTGTTATCCCACTCTTGAAAAAACCTGGGGCGAGCACAAAAAATCTTTAAAACTTCAGGCCAATCTCACAACTACCGTTCCGTGCTAAAGTGCTTGAACAACATGTGCTAAAATCCCTGACTGACCACATTGAAAACAATCACCTCCTGCAATCAAATCAGGCAGGTTTCAGGGCGCACCACAGCACAGAGTTGGTGATGCTATCGGTCCTAGATGAACTTAGACTCAGGGCCGATAAGAAAAAAACATGTGCCTTGGTTCTACTAGACCTTTCCGCTGCATTTGACACAGGCAATCATGACCAACTAATGCCGCTGATCTCGGAGCTGGGGATCCAGGGCACAGCCTTGGCATGGCTGACCTCCTTTCTTGAAGAGAGTTCACAGAGAACACAACTGAATGACCTTGTGTCCGATTCAGGACCACTCTCATGTGGTGTACCTCAGGGTTCGGCATTATCCCCACTCCTTTTTAATGCCTACCTCCAGCCCTTGATAGCGGCCCTAAACCACTTGGGGTGTAAAATTTATAACTACGCTGATGACACCCAAATAATTATACAGATAGACAATGCGTCCTCAGCCCATTCAAGTTTTCAAAACATCTTAAAATTCACGGTGAATTGGATGTCGGCTAACTCCTTGAAAATAAACCCAGACAAAACGGAAGTACTGGCCGTCACCCCAGACTCCAACCCATGGAACGAGCTCTTCTGGCCGCAAGAGCTGGGCACACCTCCAGAACCTGCTAGGGTGGTAAAAAGTCTGTGGATTAAAATTGATGCTAAGCTTACCATGACCCAGCAAGTCTTGGCTGTGGTAGGAACATGCACTGGTCTGTTGAGACAACTGCGCAAACTTGCCCCCATCCTTACATTCAACACACTCCAAACTGCAGTTTCCGCTCTGATACTATCACGCCTCGACTATGGCAACTCCCGAAATATTGGCCTCCCGGAGAACCTTATGTCAAGACTTCAGGTGGTTATGAATGACGCCGCAAGGCTCATTTTCAAAGCTCCTAGGCGAGCACATGCATCGCCCCTCCTCAAACAGCTCCATTGGCTACCTGTCAGACAGAGAGCTAAATTCAAGGGCCTCTGTATTGCACACAAATCCCTCTACGGCCGAGCTCCTAACTACATCAATGACTGCCTTGCCAAATACATCCCCAGTAGGGCACTACGGTCCACGGATGCTAGCCTCCTGGCTTGCCCAAGATTTAACCAGTCCACAAAAGGCGGTAGAGCATTCTTATCATCTATCCCCTCCATCTGGAACAACTTGCCGGAGAGTCTTCGGAAGGAACACGACCTCCTTCCATTCATGAAAAAATTTAAAACAGTCCTTTTTGCAGACGCCTGGATATAATCCACTCCCCTGGCTAGGTCAAGACCTCTCTGACAGCGCTTAGAGAGCTGTAGGTGATAATGCGCTCAATAAATACCAAATAACAATAACAATAACAATGAGTAACTTGTAACGTATCTCGAACTCTGACCTCATAAAGAGTGCAAAGGGGTTGTGTTAGTAATAAATACATATATATTTGATATATACCTTGTGTGGTGTCCTTTCATTTGGTATTCAAGGGATTATATATGGTAAAACAGCTGGCTTCACATACTCTCTGAAGTTTTAGCCTACGACTGCTGGTCCATGCTACCACTAGGATAGCTGATCTATAAGGTTGACTTTACAACCACCATCATAGGGGTCGTTTAGACTGGTGCAAGGTGCCCACTAGAATAGTGGACAACATATGCCAGGCTAACTTCTCACATTGGTGTGCAGCGGTTTGGATAAAAGCTTGCTGTTGTTTTACCATATAATCTTAAGATATCATTTGAAAGATCACATTAAGGTACCTAGAAGTACATATACATCAAGTCTTATAATACTTAAGTTCTACTGAACTTAGCTGTTCTAGAGCAAAGGGCCTAGCACACCCTGATTACAACTCCTGGAGAGGTTCTAGTAGATAACACTTAGTGTAGGTAGGTGCACACACCACACCTCACTAGAAAATGTCCTTAAGAGGAGAGCCTAGTGTGTTTCTCCCAGCAGAAGTTGACCCTCCCATGGCACCTTCTCACTATGATACATTTACTTTTAATGAACTTAGAAGTGTATGTTCACTCATGAAACTGAGACAAGGACAAAGTCCAATCCTGAGGCACCTGATAGATCTATTAGTGGAGTATGATACCGAAAAAGCAGCAACCCCAGATCAGACAGGTAGTGGAGTGGGGGGCACCCCTCAACAGAGGATTCCCATGATAACCATCAAGGGGGTACTGATGATGAAGAGGATGATGATCAGGTCCAAGTTAGAGAACTGAACCAGGTCAACCTAAGATTACATGGGGCTGGAGGGGAGAGAATCCAAGCCAGGCCCCAAGTAGGCTTAACACTGAGCACAGAAGGGGGAGATCACTTTCCAGTGAATCCAACCACTCTGGTGACTCAATAGGGTCAGGTGCCTCAGCTCTCAAGAGAATGACTTCCCCTGAGAGAAGAGAACATAAGGCAAGGATGAGAGAAACCAAGCTTGGAATCAGGAGGCAAGAAGTTTCCCTTGAGAAAGAGACCCTGGCTCTTGAGAGAGAGAGAAAATTGTGTGGACTAGAGTCCACTGGTGGCAGCAATATTCCTAGAGATAGGGAACGGTCATATTACCATAGATACCTAAGTAAGATTGTCCCTCCCAACAAAAGTGGGGATGACATCCACAAATGGATAACTGCTTTGGAGAGGGCCTGTAAAGTACAACAGGTACCCCAGTGTCAGTGGGCAGCTATAATATGCCTCTCCTTTTCAGATAAAGGCAGAGATAAGCTCCTCACAGTTAGTGATAAGTAAGGATGCTGATAACTACACTGTCCTGAAGAGTGCTCTGATAGATGGGTTTGGCTTAACCACTGAGCAGTATAGGTTGCTGTTCAGAGACACCCAGAAGACACAGACTCAGGACTGGACTGATTTTGTAGATTGTGCTACTAGGGCTCTGGAGGGCTGGTTACTGGGCAGCAAAGTGCATGACTATACAGGATTGTATAATTTGATATGAGGGAGCAGATCCTTAATAATTGTCAAAACCAGCTTCTACACCAGCACCTGGTGGACTCTGATCGGACCTCTCCCCAAGAATTGGGTACGATGGCAGACAAATGGGTCAGAACCGGGATTAGGCCTAAAAATCAGGGTGGTGACCAGAAGAAAGATTCTACCAAGCCTCAAGAGAAAGGTGGGGATAAATCTAAGGACAAATCCACTACAGGGCCCCAAAACTCCTCTGAGGGGGTGGGTCCCACACTCCTTCCTCTAATGTTAAGAACCCTTATTGTCATATATGTAAGCAACCTGGCCATTGGAAAACTGACAGCACTTGCCCAAAAGCCAACGATAAGGAAAATATTCCTCCAAGTAAGACTCCAAAACCTTCTGGTACTACTAGTAGTAATCTCCCAAGTGGTGGGAGTGCCCCCAAAACTGTGGCTGGGTATACTTGGGGAACTCAGGCGGACTCCGGCCTAACCAGGTCCCCTACTACAGAAACTCTAGTTTGTGAGAATGGCATGGGGTTTGCCAACTTCACTGCTTGTCGAAATACCTTGGGCAAGTACAGACAGGAGCCCCTCATAAATGGTCAGAAAGCTGAGGCCTATAGGGACACAGGGGCTAGCATCACTATGGTGACTGAGAGACTAGTCCCCTCAAAACAGTTTTTACCTGGGTTCACATACCAGGTGACCAATATTGATGGAGTGCAGAAAGATCATGCCATGGCAGTAGTAAATCTCAGCTGGGGATGTGTCACTGGCCCAAAGAGAGTGGCAGTGTCAACAAACTTGCCTGTAGATTGCTTACTGGGCAATGATCTAGAGATCTCTGCCTGGGTTTATACAGACAAAGAAATCCATTCTAAGATGGTAGGCCTTCATGAAAAGGTTGGTAGGGCTGTGATGGTCACAGCCCAAACTCAAACAGATTTTTGTGTTGTGAAGCCTGAAACTATGGATCACTCCACTCAGACAGAGAGTATTGGGGAGGAAGAAAAGTCTCCCTCCCACCAGACATTAGGTGAGGGTCAGCCTCCTCAGGGAACTGACCCAACCCCTTGTGAAGGAACTGCCCCAGGGGTAGTCAGGCCTGGCCTGGCAGAGCCCCTGATGTCAGTGGACCCTTCCAAGGAGGGACCCAGTCTGGAGCAGGTAACCTGCCCCTCTCTACCCTGCCTCAGTCAGCCCAGGGCTGCAGAGGTCAGGGAGGCCAGTGGATCCCAAAGGGCCCCCTGTCCAAAGGAACCCCCCCATCAGCAGATTAGGGGCACCCAGTCTAACATCCCTAGCCAGGTGAAAATTCCTAAAACTTCTGAGGGATCTCCCTTACCCTTAGGTTGGGCACAGGCAAACCTGGGACCTAGTGGCCCCAAACCTGACCTTTCCCTCCAAGGGTCCAACAAAAGGGACCCAGCCTCCAGCTGTAGGTAGCCAGATGTTGACCCTGAGAGCACAGTACAACTCAGTCCTGGAAAGAAAGGCATACATGGTGGATAGTGATTGGAGGAAGCTGAGCCCTACATTAGTGGAGCCTCACTTCAGTACTCCATCTCAGCACCAGCCTTTTACTTTTCCAAAACACACCACAGGTAGAGATTCCCTATGGTGGAGACCCTCTGATACCCTTAGGGTGAGGGATTGCTTAGTGGACCATGAGACAGGGGGTAACCATGCTAGTGCAGGTACTTCTTTATATGGCCACTTAGGCAATATAGGCTTACCTGGTAAAGGATAGCCGTATCTCCTTTCGTTTGGGGGGGGTTGTGTAGGAAGGTGAATATCTGACTATATGGTTACCCCAACTTTTTGCCTAGTGTTTAGCTGGTTTTTGACTTAGTTGGCCTGGGATCCTGCTATTCAGGGCCCCAGACTATCTGCTCTCCCTGTAAAATGGACTCCATGTACTTTAGGTACATACCTAATTGGGAAATGGGTCACCTTTGTGAGCCCCTGTACAGTGCACCATAGGTACCAGGGCATAGGTCCATCCAAGGCCTACCAGGGGCTGCATCATGTATTATGCCACCCCTGGCTGGCCATCCAAACTGACACCACAGGCTGATCACCCAGCTTGGGTAAGGTGGTGTAATCACCCCTTACTTAGATATAGTATATCTATATCTACCTTATATATAGACACATAGTAACCTATAAGTCACTCCTATGGCAGGCTTTAACAATCCTGGAGGCAGAGTGCAGAGGGGTTGTGTTAGTAATAAATACATACATATTTGATATATACCTTGTGTAGTGTCCTTTCATTTGGTATTCAAGGGATTATATATGGTAAAACAGCTGGCTTCACATGCTCTCTGAAGTTTTAGCCTACGACTGCTGGTCCATGCTACCACTAGGATAGCTGATCTATAAGGTTGACTTTACAACCACCATCATGAGGGTCGTTTAGACTGGTGCAAGGTGGCCACTAGAATAGTGGACAACATATGCCAGGCTAACTTCTCACAGGGATAAATACAGAAAATTGGGCTTCTTGTAAGCGACTCTGTGCTGTCTCATTAATTATAGGCCAACAGGCTGAGCAGATGGAGAGCATGGGAAATTTAAAAAACAGGATGCAATTTCATTAAATAATGCCATGTGGCAATATACATTTGTGGTATAATGCTAATATTTACCTGTGGATGTTTTGTTACATAACATTTGGCAGCTGAAATAGCTAAAACAGACAGACATCAAAGTATGAGTGTGTGTCTATCAGTTAAATAAATAGGGAAATGTACAGTTTTACAACTTCATTTATCCACAAAACATAAAATAAATATGGATAAATAAAGATAAACTGGGCACAAAAAAAAATATGGATAAATACACACGGAAATGCTAAAAAAATAAATGCCATAAAACCGGGAGCCCTAATTATATTTTATATAGCATTTGAATGTATCATGGTATATATGGCTGTTACACCGTTACATCCTAGTACAAACAACATAAATCAAATGTCTAGTATAACATAGCGTGACAATATTCAATACATATTTACAGGAATTTACTAATACAAACATCAAGACAAATTTTTTTTGTTAAATCCGTCCTCGCATAACCTTTATAGTTCACTTTTTACCCTGTTTTAACATTACATAGATTTCGAAGGGGCAGTGACTCAGGACGTGGAATGATTACGCGTCAACGTTTCTCCCTCGGATTTGTGTACTAATGTGTAAACATCATGAGGAGTCTTCCTCAGGACTCCTATGCGTCTTACAGACAGCCAGGGAGAATACATTCACAAAACAATACTCCTCCTTGTCCAGATGGAGTACATGTACAGGCGTAAATCACGGCCAGTTAGGTCCTAGATTCAAATTCAGGGACACATTGATTTTTAGATTGGGATTATGTATCCTCTGTATCCAAATCCATGCTGTTGATTCAATCATGAAAGAAGGACAGGCGAGCAAAGATGGTGACAGCGTGAGCACCGCGCTGCCTGGCTGCGCACGCCAGTCACGCATGGAGATCTGATCGGCTAGCTGTCCTGCGTGAATGATGCTCGGTAACGGCGCACGGCAACACTTTCCCTCGAGGCGGAGACAGCGACGGCCTGACTCGCGTTGTGCGGTGAAAGGGAGCAGATTAATCGACAGAAAAACACCAGAGTGCGAGGGGCCAAGCACTCTTCAGGCTCGCTCGGAGATTCTTTGCCTTCTCTCTCTTGCCTACGCCGTTTGTATACATCGGGGCAGAGCAGCAGCGGGAGTGAGCCCCGGCGGGTGCGTTCTTGTCTCCTCCTCGCAGATTCTAACTTGGAGAGAGGCACTCGGCGTTAACCTAGTTGTTCTGATATCAATCATCCTGACTCACCGGTTCTTTGGGAAACAGAAATCAGAGACAGGAAACAAAGAAACTTTGATCTCCACGCTTTACCTTTTCCCGGACATGAGCGCTCGCGGAGCAAGGAGGGGGATCAAGCAAAAGACTCCGGCTCTATTGAAGGACGCCCCCGCAGAAGAGGCTACCGTCAAGACAAATATAGATCAGGTCAGTGGTGCAAAGAAAAACGCTCTGGCTAAAAGGGGGGGGGCTTTTAAGAAAGACTCTAAGGTTAACAAAGACACCAAAAGACACCAAAGATCATAAAAATCCTATGTCTAACCAGCGGTCTGATCCTCCCCCGCCAAAATATTTACTGTAGCCAAATCTCAGGCCGGATTAAAGAGCAAACAACCCGCTTCACCGCCTAAGTTCTTACCACAGTCTGAGGGCACTACTGACAACGGGGGCTCCAAAAAACCCTGTCTTAATAACTTAAGTATAATAGAAAATCTGGCCACCTTCCCAAGCAATATTTCTGCACCTGCATCAGCACCTCTTGCCAGCAACCATATGCCCATTGGAAGCTCTGAACCCAGCCTGTCTCAACCCACTGAGGCCCCCTGCTCCATTAACTCTCACGCTCCATTGGGTGTCCTACTGCCTGCTTCATCTTCCGCCCAAGAGCAGCAGCCATTAAGCGAAGGAACTAACCAGCAAGGGGCTGATACTCCTTTAGTCACCATTGACGCCGGCTTTAACCCTACTGGGGTTGAGTTTACTTTTCAAAACGTGGAGACTCCAGTTGGCACACACAATCCCTGGACCCCAGAGGTTGGGCAGGAGGACTTTTACACTGTTTCTGATAGTACTCCTAGTATATCTGGTGAGGGAGAAGAGGAGACGGATGATGACGATGAAGAGGCGGGCACCCCCAGCTTCAGCGAAGAGGAGAGCGAGGACTCACATGTTAATCCTGATACAATCGTGCGGCCCAAGAAAATTAAGAATAAGAACAAACGACGAAGTCAACTTAGATGGGACTATTCCGATACAAGGATGTCGTACCCTCTGGAGGAGGACAACTCAACCCAACCGCATTGGGACAGCCTGGGAAATCAGCAATTTAAGGCAACAGAACCAGGGGAGCCATCACTGGCAGCCATACTAGCTTCCATCAAGGACTTCCAAGAAGAGGTGAGGGCTGATAGCCGGTCTGCCAAGAGCGCAGCCAAAAAACTTCAGGGAAGCCTAAGAAGGCTGAACAAGACCTGTATTGACATCTGTGATAGGGTAAGCATGGTGGAAGTACGGACAGAACATTTAGAAACTGAAGCGGTGGCTACCAAACAACTGAGTGAATCCCATTCCGCCTGCCTTACAGACATAATGGTAAAGATGGAGGAACAAGAAAATCGGCAACGAAGAAACAACCTCCGCTTACTAGGCATTCCAGAAGGGAAAAAAGGGGAAGACCCCCGGCAATTCATAGTTAATCTGCTACGTGAATCCTTCCCTGACCACCCCGGGTGGGATTGGAACCGAGAGGTACAGCGAGCACACCGCTTCCCCTTCTTTCAAAAGCGACAACAGAATGGCAGCAATTCGACTGGAGGCCAACCCAGAGCATTCCTGGTGTACTTTGGTATCTTTCTCATAAGGCAATTGATCTACGACCAAGCCCGACCAAATTGCAAAAAAGGGGCTAACGGGATCTTGTTCTTCGCTAAACCAGACTTTTGCCATCAAACTGTGGAGCGGAGATGGCACCTGAGGCAACTTATTTCCCCTTTCCAGCAACAAGGCGCGGAAGTATATCTTATGAACCCAGCCAGACTGAAAGTTATTCATAAAGGGTCTACCAGAGTCTTTCTATCAGAAATCAAGGCTAAAGAGTACCTTGACGAAATTAAAGCCAAAAAGGGACACAAAGACTAGATAACGCTCACAAGCCTATAAATCTATCCTGTACTTGGATATGTCTTCATTCCTCTCTGTCTCCTCTTCTTTACACCCTGGTTACTTATATTGATTAAATGGGTTGACACATGTCTGCAAGTCACATATACACCCACTCACTGTATTGAAACCTCACGCAGCAGCACCTTTTGCCGGTCACGGACCTAGATTTCCTCCTATACAGGACTGACTGGCGGCTCCAGCAGCCGAGGCTTACGACTGATAACCATCATTCAGGTTCTGCCCGATTGCTCACAAAAGGGGGAGGGTGGGGGGGGGGGGGGGACGGGAGGTTGGGGGGGTGGGAGGGGGCTCGGCAAGGACACTTAGGTGCAGAAAGGGGAAAAAACTAAAAAACAAAAATTTGTACTTTCTTTTAGACAATACGCTCACAACGTCACAACCATATCTCTGAATTTAGATATCTCTTTCCAAAAGAAAAGTCAAACTTATAAAACTTTTAGAGCAAAAAAGGTACGTCCCGCAGCTCCTCAACCTTATATTGTAAGATGGCTAGTGTAGATTCTTTACGAATAATATCTATCAATGTATGTGGGCTAAATGACCCGACTAAGAGACAAAAAGTGGCGCTAGGTCTACGGACACTGGGGGGGAACATCATATGTATGCAAGAAACGCATATAGAACACGCTCAAAAACAGTTACTAGATACCCTAGGGTACAAACTGGTGGGCGCAACTTCACAAGGGGCTAAAACCAAGGGGGTAGGAATCATACTAGATAGAAAACTCGCCATTAACAGCCCCCGCAGCAAATCCGACCCTCTTGGGAGGTGGGTTATCTCAGAGATTGTACTTCCCAATAATTCCTCTATCACTCTCTGCTCGGTATACGGAAGCAACCTCGACGAACCTGGGGTTATTAATCTTGTATCCGGGGAGTTAGCACACTGGCCCACCCCGATAGTTCTCTGTGGGGATCTTAATGTCCACCTACCCAGCAATTGGGCTTCAGACTCAACACAAAAATATAAAGGCAGGAAACCTAAAGTCTTTCAAGCCCTGAACAACCTCATGCAGACCCACGGCCTAATTGATGGGTGGGCTAACAAAAATCCCACCCAACCTGGATACACGTTTTATTCAGCCCCACACAAAACCCTAGCCAGACTAGACTACTTTCTTATCTCCGCTTCACTAATGAACAACTTCACAATTGACATAGCACTCCGCTTTTTATCCGACCACAATCCACTCATAGTCACTCTAAAAGGGGTATTGCCACAGAAGGAACCCACAAAGTGGAGCTTTGAGAAAGCACTACTACATGATAATAACTATGTAGTTCATATGCAGGGCTGGATCCAGGAATTCCTTGAAATCAACAACGGCACTGCCTCTCAAATGATAGTGTGGGACACTCTAAAGGCGGGGATTAGAGGCGAGACCCTGAGATTTTCTTTTCATAAAAACTTTATGGAAAGAAAACGTATCAGCGAGCTACAGGATAAACTAAGGAACGTTGAGATTAAATTAACGCAATCAATACATGCAGGATTGGACTGCCAATCTATTCAAGAGGAAGCAGTACTTGCCAAAGCAGAAATAGGCACTGTTTATATGGAAAAAATTGCAGCCAAGTGGGCTGCCACTAGGGCAAAAAGCTACGAGTGCAGTGATAGTATTGGGCACCACCTTGCTGTTAGGACAAGACAGCAGGTATCTAACAGCGAAATACACGCAATTAAACTCCCCTCTGGCGTTGAAACCACAGATCCTTCTCTTATCCGGAAGGGATTTCAGGAATATTATTCTAAACTGTATACTGAGGAAATCTGCTCGGGGGAGATACCCTAGACCGCGAAATCTCTAGTTACCTTAGTGAGTGCGAATTGGGGCAACTCAACCCCATGGATAGCGAGTCCTTAGACCGAACTCCAACCTGGGAGGAAATTCAGGAAGCTCTCACAAGGCTACCAGATGGGAAAGCCCCTGGTCCAGACGGCATCCCCACAGAATTTTTTAAATCTTTACTCCACAAATTAAAACAATTTTTACAGATGTAATATTATCGATCTTCAATGGGGCTCCGCCACTGGACTCATGGGCAAACGCTAGGATTTCTATCTTTCTAAAGAAAGATAAATCCCCTTTGGACATGAGTTCTTATAGGCCCATTACCCTCATCAATAGCGATTCCAAAATTTTTTCCAAAGTGATAGCCTCTAGGATCTCTAAAATAGTGGAACCTCTAGTATCTGATTGGCAACATGGGTTCATTCCCATGAAAGGAACTACCGAACACGTTAGGAGAGTGATCACTTTATTCGACGCAGCACAGGTCGCCGGAGACCCAATGTCACTCATTTTACTCGACGCCGAAAAGGCTTTCGATCGAGTGTCCTGGCGATATCTATGGAAAGTCATGAGCAAGATGGGGTTCGGAAATAAAATTATTCGGGCAATACAGGCACTCTATAACAAACCAAGGGCTAGCGTTACCATAAACGGACTACTTACAGACCCTTTTACCATATCTCGAGGGACGAGACAGGGCTGTCCCTGCTCCCCCTTGCTGTTTGCTCTATACCTGGACCCCTTTATCAAACAGATAGAAAAGAACGAGAGCATATCTCCGGTATGCTATCACCAAAATTGCTGCAAAATCCTGGCATATGCCGACGATCTTGCCATCACCTCCAAAGACCCCGCCAGCTCTATCCAGGCTTTAGAATTTGAGGCCCAGAAATTTGGCAAACTGGCAGGATATGCCCTCAACAAAAACAAAACACAGATTTTGGTAAACGCGAAAATCACATGGACTGACGAACGGGTGGTGCCCAATGCTAAATACTTAGGGGTCCAAATCTCACCCAAATTAGAGAATATCGTAACACAGAATCTAACACCCCTCGCAGCCCAAACAAGGAAAGCTTTACAACAAATAAACAACTTGCACTTAACGCTAGTGGGAAGATGCAACGTTATTAAAATGACGTATTTCCCTAAACTACTGTACTTCTTCCGCAGCATACCCCTAGAATTCACCAAAAATCACCTACTTAAATTCCAACAAATTTTCACTCAATTCATCTGGGCATACGCTCAACCCAGACGCGCCCTTAAACATCTTACTTTGTCAAAAGAAAGAGGTGGCTGGGCCCTTCCTAACATCATCCTCTATTACTGGGCATCAGTCGCGCAGTATAGCTCAGAGCTGGTCATGGAACCTACTGTCTCTACAGTCGGGCTGCCCTCTCCCTTCCAGATCCTACTGGGGGATCAATACTGGGGATGCTTACTTCGAGAAACAACCTACGGCTACTACAATCGGGTCAAATTTAAGACCTTATTGAACTCCTTCAAAGTATTCCGTAACATCCGAAGAATCTATGGGATAGGCAGATTTAATTTCTACTCACCCATACTCAACAATAATAATTTACCAGCTATCTTTGACACATCATACTTTGCAGAGTGGTATCGGGCCGGAATAGTTAAACTTGGGGACCTGATTACCACCGAGGGAATTAAACCTTTTGCAAACCTACAAGCCAAATTCAACCTGAGAAACCAAGACTCCTTCAAATACCTGTCTATTCACGCCTTTCTTTCCAATAAAGTCGGAGGGGCCTCGGGCTTCTCAGAAGGTGAATTTTTAAACACACTTCAAAACACTATCACCCCCCGCATCGGCTCTCTGTATAACATACTCAATAGACAAAGCCCCGACGACCTAGAGGCCATTGCTGTAAAATGGCACCTCAAACTTAATTCACCAGAAAGTAACTTTTACAACTCCCTCGCATTATCACAACAGATTTTAATATCAGCCAAGCTGCAAACACAACACTTCAAAACTATCTTCTTTTTATACATGACACCCAGTAGGATCATCAAATGGGGGACCGGTAAAGGAACACTATGCCCACGCTGCTCTGAAATTGGGGCTGACTCTGTACACATCTTTGCGACATGTTTAACTATAGCTCCGACACTACTTAAAATACAGAATACACTTAGCGAAATAGTGAAACATCCAGTCTCCTTAAACCCCACAATTAATCTCCTTGGCACACAATCTGACTCACCAAGAATAAAGGAAGAAGGGCTGGTATTTATCGCTATGGCAATTTGGAGACTATGTATCTCCTCAAGCTGGCTAGATACAGACTCACCCTCCCACGCGCAATGGTTGGCTAGGCTGGCTGCCACTTTCCATTTAGAAATAGCAGTCTATGCCAGGAAAGGAAGAAGGAAAAAGAAGATAGGGCTGGAAGTATGGGAGAGATTCTCCTCCTGGACAAAGCAACGGGGGCAATCAGGCTCAGTAAATCTATAGGAGAATGTTACATGTAAAATATGTTTGAAACTCGTATGGCTCTTATCCTTTCCTTAATTCTTTAATCCTTCACCTCTTTTTGCTATCAATAACTACCTTCACACATTATCTTGTACATGCACAAGACGATGTTTGTTGTTTTTTTATCGTTCTTTTTATTTTTTTTACTTTTGATTGTCATTAATTGGGGAACAATTAGCACCGAAGGAATACCGGGCTCCCAGGGGTGGGCGGGGGGGGGGGCGATATTCAAAATGAAAGGCCTTCTGATGTTAAGATTATTTGTAACGGCAAAATAAAAAAAATTTAAAAAAAAAAACAATCATGAAAGAAGGAGATCAAGGCTCAATTAATCAGCCTCGATTTGACCCTTCTGAAGCCGGTCCTTGCTCCGTATTTGCTATTTAACTTCAGAAGGGTGTTTATGTACTCCATCTGGTCAGGGAGGAGTACTGTTTTGCAAATGTTTTCACTCTAGCTTTCTGTAGGATGCATAGGAGTCCTGAGGAAGACCCCTTGTGATGATTACACATTAACACACACATCCTGGGTCAAAACGTTGATGTTTAATCAATCCACGTCCTGAGTCACTGCACCTTCGAAATCTATGTTAAGGTTAAGAGAGGGTGGAAGTTGAACTATATAGGTTATAATTGGAGGGATTTTGCAAAAAAAGTTTTTGTCTTGATGTTTGTATTTGTAAATTCCTGTAACTATGTATTGAATATTGTCACACTATATGTTATATCAGTCCTTTGATGTATGTTGTTTGTCCTGGGATTTAACTGTGTCACAGCCATATAGACCATGATACATTCAAATGATATATTAAATATAATACATATTAAGTATGTCTTTAGTTTGGTGTGCCTTGACTTATCCCTCTACTTTTTAATATTGATGTGACTGACTTTGATTCATTGTCATTGAGACTAAGCAATTGATTTACCTGACAGAACACATTGTAGTAGTTATCATACCAATGCAAAGAGGCAAACAACAAGGTTGCCATTGTCCATTACTCTGTATGGTACATTCTGTTATTAGGAAATTAGACACAGGAATTATGGGTGGTCTTTGAAATGTATCAGAGTCCAATTTTAGTTGCTTAGAAGTCTACCAAGCTAAAGTTCTCAGAAGGTAACCTCTCCGCTTGGCAAGTGGAGGTGGGCAGACATAAATAAGTAAACAGTGCTGTTTACACAATTTATCGCTAGTCTAATCCATTCCATTTTCTGGTCTAATTAAAGGGAATATGTTTAAAGATGCAGGCTCCTCTAGTTTTTTCTTGCCATTCTGGATCACTGAAATGTCTTCTGTCACCTCCTACGCTTCCTTTTTCAAATTATAGCAATCGTCAAGGGTATTTCAGTTCTGTAAACTAAACCGAAAATACGAGGACTTTTGGAGACAGATTAATGTGCAACCCTCAACATGCCTCATGTCACAGATGCCACACGTCAGACTTTGGCTTTCCTTTTTAGGTCTCGCCTAGGCAGCGCTTGTGCTCTCTCTTCGAGACATGCTGTATTCATGTATGGAATTCAAGCTCCGCCCATTTTCCACTCATCTTTTCAATTGGCTCCTGTTACTATCCTTTGTATGTGGTGCCTTTTGATTCATCAATAGGCTTAGTAGTCCCTCCTTTTCTCCTGTTGTAACCTCCCATGAGAACTGCCACTGTTACATGTGTTGTTACTCTGGATGTTTTATTAGTCTGTGAGCACTATTTTCTTAACTGACTTTCTCCTGTGTTTTGTTGCAGGCAGGACACTCTCCGGCAACAGATTTTTTTTTTTTAACATGTGCGGAACACCTGTGAAATTTTAGAACCACGGACAAAACAATTCAGTTATTTCAGTAATTACTCCAATGCACCACTTAGCCTCATGTATCAATAAATTAAAATAATGGAGTTGGACTCAACTTCATGTATAGTAAAAACCACTGCGATGATATGACCATCCATGTCGTTATGTAGAAGAGGGGGAACATTCAGGCCCTTTTCCACAGGGGAATCTCCACTCCAAAATGCAAAGACGTGGAATAGCAGTTACTGATTTGAAGGCGTTTTCACTAAATTATTCTTTTGACAGTAATTTTACAGCTTTTGGTACAGGTTGAAAGACTGTTTGCATATATGTAAACCTCTAATGTCATGCAGTGGTGTTTCTTCCAACAACAGCGCAGTTTAACGTGCTCAAGGAAATTGAGTTACTGCTTATGTGGAATTGTGGGCAGTGCAAGAGACAGGCTAGCACCTTTAGCATTTCCCTCTCATTTACAGAAAAGAGGTTCTCTCTGGTGCCCCCTCTTGATATATATGTATTTGCGTGCGGTATAAGGCAGCCTGCTGTCTTATTTATAGATTCACATTTTCAAAAATGCTTCGCTGGACTCTGAAAGGCAGCTTGTATTTTTAGATAATTTATTTGTTTAGGTCAGAAAGGGTTTTATTGGTAACAAGCGTGCAGGCAAATAGTTTCCAAATGTTATTTTTATTAATGCTACAAATTTAGCATCATTTTCTTAAAAGTCACCATTGTGCGAATTCAAAATGTATGTATTAATAATTACAATGTGTTATTACCTAACTTTATAAATATTAACAGATTTGGTACAATCTAACAGTGATTTCTTTGAGGTTGAGTTTCTGCACTGAAATACTGCACTTTTTTATACTTACATAGTTCCGCAAATACAAAACCTATTGGCATTGCCAATAGTTGTAAATAACATGGATTTCATCCAATTGTTTAGGTCTTGCTTATGCTCGGAACTTTAAATGTGCACCAACCACACCACATATATACAACCCACGCAGCATAATTGTACCACAAAATTTAACAGCACACTACATTATTAAACTCCACTACATAACACTCCAAAACACAAAATACAATACCACATATTTCTCTCCATAACACACAATCCGACTCCACATAATTCCTATATACTAAATATCGCATAATTTCTATCCACATAATTACACTGCACAACATACCACATAATTACACCACACGCCACATGCATTCACTGTACTCCAAAACACATAAGTAAAAAATATTTACAACTCCAACAGCTCTAATTCTCGCAAATGCGAGACCTATTGCATTGAAAAGGTTTGTGTATAAATATTATTTTCAGGTGTTCGAGAAAACTGATTGTTGTCAATAGAGACTATGCTTCCTAGGAAGCTGCAGCATACATTATGTTCTTCAAAGTGAGAACTTAGATACACTGGGGCCCCTTGCGCCGCTGGTGCGCCACTTTTAATATGGGAAAATGTGACGTATCGACGGCATAAGTGGCTTGTAAATAAGCTCCACTGTTTATAAAGCGATCTGTGAGAAACCCACATAGAAATAAACAAGAACCTATGTTGTCCAGTAACATGTAGCAAGTGGTAACACTATCTCGAGCACCAACGCTTTTCGAGTACAGCCTGGGTTTTAAGTGGGCCGGGTCTGATCACCGGCAGTTTTTTTCAGGGGGCCTCGAAACGGGTCTCTATCGGGCTCTATTTTGTGCCCTGGCGCAGGCGGTCTGTTTTTTCCAAGCGTTATAGGGGAAGGGAAATCCTTTAAAGAGAGTCATTTTCTCTCTGGATTTCCCTTCTCTTTTTGAAACTCAGGAGCGGCAACATATCGCGGTGTCACCAGGGCTTTAAGTGGAAGTTTTTTAAATATATTATACAAGCCACATAGTTGCTGCTTATTTATCTTACGCAACTAGCAACCATTGACAAAGCAAATAGTCGTGACTTGCAGGTATGATGTGACTTATATCATACATCTAGGCGAAATGACAGAAACAGAAACAGCAAAATACAAGTCGGGTGGCACACCATGCTAAACACCGATTTTTAGCTTATGTGTTTTTAAGCCACAAAACCTCAATTATATTGACCACGCCCCTTTGAGAGACCCCCGGTTTTTTCATCCCACCTAAAGCCCTGAGTACAGCTGCACCATAGCCCACTCAAAAAAAAAAAACGATACGCATGTACACAAATTGCGAGCCAAGTACTTGCCTTCTTGGAGTTCCTTTTGCCTGTTCGAAGAGATAGTCCTGACTGTTGTGGCCAACCGATTCCACTCGCTTCACAGCAGGTCTCAGCCCAGCAAGTTCAGTCAAATGTTGTCCTCGAGACCGCGACGTAAAAAGGTGGCGCAACAAAGTCGAGGTTTCTCGAAGCCGCCAACGTTCGAGGATCCCCTCAGCGGTAGCGTCGGCTGCCGGCCGGTCGCGAGGAGGGGCTGCGGTGGGGACTGTACACAGGTGTTCGGAATCGCACCGCGGAGGGCGCTTGAACACATGGGCGGTCGCGCGCCTCTCGTTTTGGTATTCTTGCTTCAGGCTAGGTTCTTCTGAAATATGGAGCATGCGACACAGACACTAGTTTCTATTGACGTGTAAAAAATATTCTTGCACAGCAGATGCTTCAATTCGTGCAATAAGAATAATAGCGAAATAAAAAGCATGATGATAATCACAAAGGAAATATCGCACGCATGCCGCTCTTTGTGTTTTTAGCAATATTTAATACCAATTCACAATTGGGTTTTCATAACAAATACAGATTCAGTATTTAGAAGTGGAGTGTACAGGGCGTCCGTTGCTAATGCTAAACTTATGCATCAATGTTTTGCGACAGAACCCCGGTAGCAAAATATTAATATTTTATGTGTTTATGGTTTTCGATCATCAGCAATTCATGACACATTTGCAAAGCATTATAAACTAGCAGTACAGAGTCCTCGCTGGCCTATGTTTTGGACCATAGTTCTGGCTGCTGTTGGGATTTGATTTAATTTATTTAAATACACATTTGTTCATGCAGCATTACATTCCTGGTGCCTAATCTCCTGATCCAAATACTTGGCATATCCTGGGGGTTAAAGACTGACACGAGGAAGCAGGGTGACGGGGTAATGCTTTGATTAATTACCAGTAATCTGAATTATTTCGATTCTCAGCATCCTCATTCTGGTCTTCTTTTTACCCACCCTCGGCTTAGCCTCTCTGTCGGCTTGGGAATTCAGGATGTGATGTTTACCGTACAGATGATAGGAGGGAAACACATATTTATATAATAAAAGGGTGGCAAGTGGTTTGCATGCCTCGGGGATACGAATTAACCACAAGGTTCAGGACTGGAATGCAGAAACAAGATGAGATGCTAATGACGGCTGGGTGCTGCTGCAAGAGCACAGGAACAAACCATGAGGGCCAGCTCTGGTATAAGCGGCCACACGGAAGGGCTGTGTAGTGAGTAGAAGTAGAGTTTACCTCCTCAAGCTTTTCAATATATGTGTCTTTGGTGCTGATGTTTGACAATAAATAAGGAGAATGCACATTATTATGTGCTGTTGATAACATCACAACTTTTATTCAGGGACCTGACAGAAAATCTCACGCATACGGAAATCTTCTCTAATGGTCAATAATCAAAACCAAAGAAAGTGGTGACGGGTAACAGGCTATTAATTCTGTACTGATACGTTGGTAAAACGATTTTACAACTCTTTAGTTCACCACCCAACACATTTTTGTCTTTCATTTTTCATGTACATGAAAAACCAAAAACAAAGAAATGCATGTCCTACTACATTCATTTTCTTCTTATTCAGTTAAAAACAGCATCAAAAATTACACAAAAAGGAATGACTTAGGGCCTGATTATGAGTTTGGCGATCTGATGGACCGCCAAACCAGTGGTGGCGGTGAGTCTACCGCTGCACCGGAGTACTAGAGACCTATTTCGAGTTTGACATTCGGACCGCAGCAGGAACGCTGCAACAGCCGGAGATCCGTGATCCCGTGGCAATGTAGCAACAGTGTGAGGACGCAATATGCTGGCAGTGCCTCGCCGGCACCGTCAAACTTATTACGAGTTTCCTCACTGCAAGCCTTTTTATGGTGGTGAGCCCACCATGAACAGGGTGGCGGTGAGGAAACTAAAGGGGCCCTACAGTGCCCCCTGTTCCTCTGTGCATTTGGGTGCATGCAGGGGGGCACATGGCAGCCTCCAGGGCTATCATTGAATAATATAGGCCCCCACCCCATCAGGCCATTGTGAGCAGTTCAGATAGTCTAGCCTGTCCACTCGACATACACCAAGAGAAGTGTTCGATGGGCCCTACTCTGCTTTCCCCATACCCGAGGCCAGTCCTGTGCAAACCTCAAAGTATCACCCACACTTCACAATATTCTGAGTCCAGGTCACAGTTTATTCAAGGCCATGGACTGCCTCAAGGCATTCCTCCCCGAGCTCCAGCATCGGTCCTTGGTTGGAGGTGCGGAAGATGGAAGGCCAAAGGACCAAAGAGGGTGGCCCGCCTTTTCCTGGCACTGACGGGCACAGGACGGGCCTGCTCTTGGCCCAGGCGGGCCCGCATACACCCAGCACATGTCCCACACTGCAGGGGAATGGGCTTCCTTAAATTCCTCAAGTGAAAGAAGGTGATGAGTGAACAAGGGGTTGTGGACAATTGAGTCCCCAGCGGCTCCAAACAGAGCTCACTCCTTTCGCTTAAATACTTCAGCGGAATGCCCCAGCTCGCTTATAGATCTCTCCAGCAGCAGACTTTCAAATGCACCCTGGGACCTACTCTCACGGCTCCCGCAAGTTACTCCAGGCACAAAGCAACGTGTGTATGTACATTTTGGCTCAGACGTGAGTCCCATGCTCTCCACACCACTGGAGTCAAGCTATCCTGGCTGAAGACAGCTGATAGCCAGAAACCGGTCCTAGGATGCTTGATTCCGGTCCAGGAAAGACATGGCTTGGCAGTTCGGGCTGGACTGTTCCCATGAGGCACAGGGTCAAGGCTGATTTGCATATGGCTATGTCTGAACTGGGGTGGTGTGGAGTGCAAAAAAACGATAGATTTAGGCCCAGATCTCTGTACTGGGGTGAATGCATGACATTGTTCTGCATTCTGTCCATCAACTGTTGTTTTTGCATTTTGGCGGGAGACCCTTGTGAATATGGGTTTGTTCACTTTCTCTATCAGAATCTGCTGAGCCAGTTTAAGCTGACCACAGGACCAAAATGTCCATCATGCATGTGTATAGTATTGTCAGAGTAAAACGATATGCTTGTATCCTGGCGCTCTTTGATTGACTTTTATTCAAAGGATAGCTGCATGTTACAAACTGTACTGAGAGTTATTGTTAGTTATAATATGCATGGGAGTTGGAAACCATGGAGGAGCATAAAGCAAGCCTCACTGTCCATCTGCTAGACTCTCACAGCATAAAACCTAGCTAATATCTTCAGCTCCCTACATCATGTTTTTATCATTTGTAAGGTACGATACTCACATGAAGGGACTCAAAGCTAACTTGTCATTTTGAAATGTAGCAAACCATCTATTTTTGAAGTGCTTAATTTTCCTGCAGGAAACGTATAAAGTGCCCCAGGCAGAACAAGGCAGAGCCAGTTGTCTGCAGAAGCCTCAATGTTCATAAGCGTCTGAAGAATCCACTCAAAAGGCAAAATTCTGCATTTTAGTGATTACAAATATTCTATTTTTTGTTACTTCTTTAGATTTGTAAACTATATGGAGATATGAGCCTGGTCGAAGGCATGTTGCAAAGCCACGTGCCCTTTCTGCACTATATAAAAACCTAAAAAAAAACCTAGTTTGGCTCTGAAAAAATGTGATGTAAAAGTTGCAAAATTTGAACCCCCCCCCTTTTATTAAGGACGATGCTATGTAAACAACAACGCTAGAGCACACAGAAACAGCCTGGTTTTGAGCTTTTTATTTTTTTTTCTCTGCAACTAAAAAAATGATTGTATCTCCACCTATGGTATTTGCTCTAAGTTTCTACTCTTTGGCAATGATCATAGTATCTGATCCTTGACACAAATTATTTACACGGAGGCCACAGCTGGATGTTTCGCAATGCAGTCAGTCAGTCAGGAAAAAAACATTCTTTTTATCAGCTTACCAAAGCCATAAAACGTACACATCATTGTTCATTTCGGATTACAACTCCATAAAACATTCTATAAACCATAACAACTAGCTCATAATAGCAATGTTCAAAAAGACAAATAAATATGAAATATACACATTCCATCCGTTAAAAGCAGCCAAACTATAACAACATGCTCATGTTAACAGTACAAATGAGACAAACATTCCAATACCCCAAATTCACATTCCATCTATTAAAAGCAGGCCAATAACATTAAATACTAAAAAACTATTCTAAAAAGAGCATCTGCTCTAAAAAGATCAGGGATATTTTTCAATCCATTATCTTAGCAATATTTTAATTAATTATAGAGATTTGCAGCATAAGGAGAGCTATCCCAAAAGGTAATGGCACAACCCACAATCATACAGTCCTGCATTATAGGCCTCGAACAGGCACGCAGTTGTTCCTTCTAGGTGCTTGCGGATTATCTAGGCTGCCTGTAAAAATGTGGCCATGCCAATCACAATCACTTCTCTTGTATCAGACTTAAGAATCCTGAGAGCTATTTCTGGGGTCCTAAGACCGATAAAGTGGCACAGTGGGATGATCCATTTGTTATGTTATGTTATGTTATAGAATTTATAAAGCGCTCAGCTGCCACAGCAAAGTGGCGTCCCGGCACTATGTTGGACAAAATAACACAACCAGACGGAGAGACCAGATAGAGCGAGGGAACAGATTTAGAGTAGTGGAAACAAAAAGGTTTTGATAGCTCTTCTGAAAGACAATAAATCTGGTAAGGCACGAATGTCAGCGGGTAATGTGTTCCAGAGACTCGCTGCCAGGACACCAAAGGAGCGACCACCAACTCTGGCTTTCATGAAGCGAGGAACACAGGCCAGAAATTGACCCGTCGAACGTAGAATTCTAGAAGGAATATAGTAGGACCTGTGCGAGAATGGGGGGGGGTGAAGCCTTTAAGATCTTAAAAACCAGGCACAGGGCTTTGAACTTGATCCTCTGTCCGACAGGCAGCCAATGTAGGTCATGGATGGTACGTCTGACAGAAAAGAATTTAGGCAGGCCTACCAGCATTCTGGCAGCCGCGTTTTGCACGTGCTGGAGGCGTGTGAGTTCAGCTTGGTTGACGCCCAAAAGAAGCGAACTGGCGTAATCCAATCTAGAGAGCACTGTAGCTTGGACAATGAGTTGCCTTGTAGGAGCATCAAAACATTTGAAAATGGGTCTAAGGCTCTGAAGGACACCAAAACAGGTGCCGGCAACTTTTTTAGTATGAGGGGTGAAAGTCAAGTTGGAGTCGAGCCAGACCCCAAGGTTCTTAGCCTCTGACACAGGAATGGGGGCTTGGCCTAGCTCCGGTGGCCACCAACGGTCTCCCCAGAGATGAGCCTGTTTGCCCAGAACTAAGACCTCTGTCTTCACTGCATTAAGTTGGAGACAGTTCTCCGTCATCCAACTAGCCACCTCCTTTAGGGCCGTCTGGAACTTAGGGGCATCAACCGCAGGGTCCCCATTTAGTGCAACCGCTAGCTGGGTGTCGTCGGCGTACGACACCATAGTTAGACCCCATCTCTTAGCGACAGTAGCTAGCGGCTGCATGTACAGGTTAAAAAGGGTCGGGCTAAGTGCCCAACCTTGCGGAACCCCTTGGGAAATGTTACGTGGGGTAGATTCAAATGGGGGGGTGGATACTTTGAAGGTGCGTCCTGATAAAAAGGAGCGAAACCATTCAAATGCTGTATTCTCCACCCCGGCCTCTCACAGCCGTTGAAGAAGGATGGAGTGGGAGACAGTGTCGAAAGCGGCACTGAGATCCAGAAGGATCAGTGCCGCCGTCTGTCCTGAGTCCATCATCCTCCGCAGGTGCTCCACCATCGCCAACAAGGCAGTCTCCGTGCTATGACCTGCACGGAAACCATTCTGAGATGGATCTAAAATGCCTACGTTTTGGAGATGGCAAGACAGGATTTTGTTGGCGTGAGCCTCCGCGAGTTTGGATACCCATGGGAGGAGAGAGATGGGTCGATAATGTTCAGGTTTTAATGGGTCCATGGTGGGCTTCTTTAAAATTGGGATGACCGTGGCCTGCTTCCATTTACTGGGAACAGTCCCGGACTCAAAGGATAACCCAATAAGATCATACACAGGAGAAAAGCAAACCTCAGCGGATTCTTTAAATTGTGCAGGTCTTAGTGGATCGGCAGGCGAGCCCGATTTAACTTTTATAGCAAGTGATTTAAACTCTTCCTGAGATGGCTTAGGTATTTACGAAAGAGACCTAGAGGTCGTAGGAATGCATCCTAAGTTATTAACAGGCACAGTTTGCGGGGGAAATGTTCGGTAGATCGCCTCGACTTTCTCCACAAAGAAGGCCGCTAACTCTTCACAATGAGTCAGGGAGCGTTTTTCCATTACTGCCGTTTTCTTGCTGGTAAGATCTTTACAGACCTTAAAGATGAGTTTTATAGGGTTAGGGCTGTTCTTAAACTCCGTGGAGTAAAATGTGGCTCGGGCTTTGCAAATGGCTTGATGGGATAATTTAATACTAGCCAAATAGGTCTGCTTAAGGTCGAGATCGTAAGACTTACGCCAGGCTCTTTCAGCCCGTTTACATGCAGTCTTAAGAAGCCTGAGGGAATCATCATACCACGGGCTAGAGGGGCCAGATCGAACTTTACTCCAACCTGCAGGGATTAAGGTGTCCAGGGCTTGGGTCAACCACTCACAGAAATGGTCGTATCCCAACGAGGCGTCTTTAGGAGGGTTTAGAGGGTGTAATGACAGAAGCTGATGGAAGTCGACCAGTCTCAATTTCCTCCAGGGGCGCTTACAAATCGGTGGAGTGGAGCTCTTAAAAGGAGGAATATTAGACATAAGCCGAACTTCGATCAGGTGATGATCTGCCCAGGCCATGGGTTTGGGTGGAAAAGTGATAGCATTGTGGAGATTCGTCAGAAAGGGATCCAGGATATGTCCGCCCACAATGAGTCTGATGGTTAATAAGCTGATGTAGCTGTAAGGCCTCAAGATCTTTCTTGCGCTGCGATCGGTATGCGACACAGAAGAATACGAAATGAGAGATAGACTCATAGGGGTTTTTACAAACAGGGCACAATTTGGAATGAACATTGGGCTTCCCCCATCTAGAAGTAAACAGAGCTAGTGGGAGCGTCCCATACCTAAAGTTCAGATAAAGTTGTTTAGGCAGGCAACCTTGTATGGTATCAAGCTTTCCTTCATAAAACGGTATGATCTTACAATTAATAAATTGGTCTGTTAGGCTACCTGTCTTACAGCTTTTGATCTTGTCACCTCAGAAGTAATCCATACACCGATCTTTGATCAATTGTCGTGGTAAGCGAGGGGCCTCTTCTGGGTTGTCCCAGAGAGTTTCAAGAGCTAGAGCGTAACACATTTTCTTTACATTGGACAGCCAAGAAATTCTTAAGTGACCTGCTGTTTTTAAAAACTTCCCCATATCCTCTCTATAGGGCCCTAGATCCGGGGTTGACCAGAGCCTATGGCAAAAGACTTAGGGGCATATTATCAAGGACATTATCGCCGCTTTAGCTGGACTTTTTCCCGCTAAACCGGCGATAATTTTATCGCCCTATTAGCAAGCTGCCGCTAACAGCAGTTAGCGACAGCTTTTAGGCGATAGCGACCGGTTTGGGGCCGGCTTTGCATGTCAGTGATATTTATCGCTAATGATATGCAAAGTGGGCGTACCCAACCTGTTAGCGACTGAAAGCAGTCGCTAACATCGCTATCACCTATTATCAAAGCAGGTGAAGCGATAAAAAAATTTGTGCTAAGCGCGAATATTGCCAAAACCTATTGCCTGCTCAGACCACTTCTTAACCTGTATATCCAATGGGAGGTGGATATTCAGGTTAAGACCCTATTGGCGATGATGCATGAATATCTCTGGATTTCCAGCGATATTCACGCATTGAGCCGCTATCGCCGGATATTTTATCGCATTTGAGATAAACGTTGCTAATAGCAAGTTATCTCTGCAATAAAATCCTGCGATGCGCTGCGATAAAAAAATAATCGCTAAGCTCCATTAGCGATAATTATCGCTATTTGTTTCTAATTTGCCCCGTAAGGGCGCGACTTTATAGTGGAACAGATCGGCTGCAAGCCTATCCTGGAGCAAGGGGAGTGTGGGCATACTCTGTGGGAGGTTAGTAAGGTGTCTGAGGAATCTGTTCTCTGCCACGCACAACTCTGCAATTTCTGCATGACCCCAGAGCTCTGCGCCATAGAGAGCAGCACTCTTTGCATTGACTATATATATATATATATATATATATATATATATATCTAACACTGGCAATAAATAGTTAGATTTAAACTTTTTTGCCATTTTGGAATTGCTCCTGTCTCTTGCTGGAGATTAAGGCCACTTTTAATGATCTCGGCCTTCCAATTTAAGTTGTGGGTAAGCGTCAGCCACAAATATACCGCTCGATTTGGGAGCGCAGACACAGCTTTGTGACCGGGACTGTGCACGAAGGAGGTTCCAGCACTGTTACCTGGCGGGATTTCTTCACCGGCGGACCAGCGGGACTGCGAGTCCCAGGGAGCTAAGCGGCTCTTCATACGCCGCACCTGGTGGCTCTTCCCGGCTGGCTGCGCCTCCTACCTGGGAGGTCAAAACCGCGACTCGCGGCCCCCGCTCCGCGGGTGCCGCTCGATTTGGGAGCGCAGACACAGCTTTGTGACCGGGACTGTGCACGAAGGAGGTTCCAGCACTGTTACCTGGCGGGATTTCTTCACCGGCGGACCAGCGGGACTGCGAGTCCCAGGGAGCTAAGCGGCTCTTCATACGCCGCACCTGGTGGCTCTTCCCGGCTGGCCGCGCCTCCTACCTGGGAGGTCAAAACCGCGACTCGCGGCCCCCGCTCCGCGGGTGCCGCTCGATTTGGGAGCGCAGACACAGCTTTGTGACCGGGACTGTGCACGAAGGAGGTTCCAGCACTGTTACCTGGCGGGATTTCTTCACCGGCGGACCAGCGGGACTGCGAGTCCCAGGGAGCTAAGCGGCTCTTCATACGCCGCACCTGGTGGCTCTTCCCGGCTGGCCGCGCCTCCTACCTGGGAGGTCAAAACCGCGACTCGCGGCCCCCGCTCCGCGGGTGCCGCTCGATTTGGGAGCGCAGACACAGCTTTGTGACCGGGACTGTGCACGAAGGAGGTTCCAGCACTGTTACCTGGCGGGATTTCTTCACCGGCGGACCAGCGGGACTGCGAGTCCCAGGGAGCTAAGCGGCTCTTCATACGCCGCACCTGGTGGCTCTTCCCGGCTGGCCGCGCCTCCTACCTGGGAGGTCAAAACCGCGACTCGCGGCCCCCGCTCCGCGGGAGCCGCTCGATTTGGGAGCGCAGACACAGCTTTGTGACCGGGACTGTGCACGAAGGAGGTTCCAGCACTGTTACCTGGCGGGATTTCTTCACCGGCGGACCAGCGGGACTGCGAGTCCCAGGGAGCTAAGCGGCTCTTCATACGCCGCACCTGGTGGCTCTTCCCGGCTGGCCACGCCTCCCTGGGCCTGGGCCATAGAATAACGCCCTCAGACGCGCAACGCGGGACGCGCGCGGGCGGTCGCCGGGCTAAGCCCGGGCAAAGGGCGGGCCGTTCTAGGCCGTTAGAGGCCGGAAGAGACCGGACCGGGCCACGTCTCTAACTTTGGCTTGCCGGTCCTCCTCCCTCGATTTCGAGCTGTTCTATTGCCAGGACACTAATATGGCTTCCAGAGGGTCGCGGAGCAAGTCCGCCTTGCAGCACGCAAACACTCTTGAAAATTTTTTCCCTAAGGCTAGCGCTGGGGCTAGGAAAAACTCCACTGTGAAAGAGTCATTGTTTGAGGCTAACACCGGAAATCTGTCCCAGGAACTTTTGGCTTCACCGTCCAATGATGCAAGCACTCCATTAATTCTCCACAACACTCACCTTTCACTTCTGGATAGCATTGATGAGACTATTGAATCGGTGCTCCAACAACTCAGGACCCCGACAACTCAACTCAGGGACAGCCAGCAACTATGTCCCTCCGGTGTAGTGGACACCACTCCGTATGTGAACTCTGTGATACCAGTCGACTTATCGGAGGAGGGCCAGCCTCTATTGCCAACAGCCCCCTTGGGCTGTCGAAGGGCTAACCCGCCGAAAAGGAAAAGGTCTAGAGAGACATCAAGCACAAAAAGGGCTAAACTGGACGCGACTGACCCAACACCGGAGGCCAGCATGGTCATGTCAGCATCCTTTGATAGCACGGGACTGGGTTTTGAGTCTGATCAGCCAGATACACCTTGTGCCACAGCTGATCAGGGGCGCTTGGGGCCATTTACATTTGGGGGGCCCTTAACCAACCCTGCAGACACTTTAATCAGCTCACTCACAGTCATCTTTAAGAACCTGTTAGAACCACTGTCTATGAAACTAGATTCTATAGATGCTAGGCTTGCGGCCATAGAAAATGCGCATAGGCGTGACCTTCCCGGAGGGGGGGGTGCAAGCGCGCAGCTCGCTTCTGGAGAATCTGGGGGGAACAGTCATCTCACTGCTGAAACATCTACACAGCCCCAGACTGGGGCTCCAACAGGAACTTTAGCTAACCATGTCCCCTCACTTCCTTCCATACAAACCCGCAGGCCTCCTATTCCTGCGCCGAGAAGATCTAAGCCACCACCAGCAGTTGAACCAAGGAGGGGGGGGCGGGATACTAATGTACCCCCTGGGCATAATATTAGTCCCAATACCAGGCGTAGGGCGGTTAATCTGACCCCGGAGGCAGTGCCCTATACGGCAATAATGGTGGGTGTTCCTGAACTTACTGGTGGTTCCAGAGAACCGCAGGATTCACTTCGCAACAAGGTAATTAGTTGGCTTAATATCAACAGACCCCTCCCGCCCAATATCAAAGGAGACGTCCTAATGGTCAGAAGGATTCCTTGGATCGGAGTCACTCCAAAGAACAGGGTTGGGGACTGTGTTATAATTAGCTTTAAAAGCCCACTAGTTGCTCCCTACATTTGCAATTGGCTGGTAAGGCCTGATAATTCTAATATAGAACTAGTGCCACTCTCAGATTTCTATCCACAAGTGACTAACATACCCACGGGGAGGGAGCAGAGTTGGACGAGAGTGGGTTATGCAATTGATGGCTCAAGGTACAGACCGAAGCACAACCCAAACCCCGCCCCTGTTAACTTTGTTCACCAGAATAGATTTTCTTGCCTGGACAACGTTGATTGACCACTACGGGGAGTGATATCAAAATTTTCTGTGAAATATCCCCATGTGACCACAGCAAGAGATGAGGCCTTGTTCCAACCTCTAGCGGAGGCAAAGACCCAGGCTATCCACAATGAGGGGGGGGTCTCGGAGGGATGTATCCAAGAGCAAGTACAGGAACCACCCTACCCTATCTCTGCCCCTATACCGCAACAGGAGGAGTGTGCTGCTTCATCCATCCTGCAGCCTAGTTCACCAGGGCTGGGCAGGTTGCCACTGTACACTTGTGACACCGTGCCAGGACCAAGTGAAGCTATCCTTCAACCCAAGGTCTTAGCACTAAGTGAAGTTTCCCCGCAATCCCGAAGTCCAGGGCTAGTGATCCTGTCATGGAATGTGGCGGGTATTACGAACAAGGTGGGCACCCCGGAGTGGGAGACGCTGCTCGAGGGGAGTGACATCCTCCTCTTACAGGAAACATGGGCAAGGGAACCACAGTATATGAGGGGGTATGATATATACGAAATCCCGGCGAAATGGAATGGCAGGGGGAGACCCTCGGGTGGGCTGGCGATTTGGGTGGCGAGTCATATTGGGTGCCTGGTGGAGAGTATGGATACTCTCTCCCAGGACATCCAGTGTCTTCGCCTTAATTGGCCTGGTAAAGGGACTTGGGCAATTGTAAATGTTTACTCCCGACCAGTTGCCGTGGGTAATGAATCTCCCACTTTAGTCGAACTCTCCTCCTTTTTAGGTCAACTATCTGCAGACCTGAAAATAGTGGTGGGAGGGGACTTCAATTGCCATTTTGAACCACTCGAGGGTCTATTGGAGGGACCATTTACATCGGAGGATGACTATTGGGGTGTCCCACCTTCCTCCTCGCCTCACCCTAAAGCGTGGTCCCCGCTGGCAATTCAGCTCACTTCCCTTACTCTGAACTTTGCACTGAGGGCGTGCAATGGGCGCACTCCCTCCGATATTCCATCAAAGTGCACATTTAACAGAAAGGGGCATGAGTCCCGGCTGGATTATATTTTTATTGATATATCCCTATGGCCTAAAGTGCAGGACTTCAAAGTGGCATTTAGAACAGATAGCGACCATAATTGTCTCCTTCTGGAAATTCAGCACCCATCCTTTACTGTAGGGTTGGTAGCCACCGATGCGGGAGGCGATCAGAGGGACATACTCCTGACCTCAAGCAGACGACGGGTGAAATGGGGGAAGTTGGTCAAAAACGAAAATGCCATGTCCAAGTTATATGGTATAGCACTCCCCATGCTTCAGGAGGTGGATGCTTTAATCAGTCAACCTAGACCATTTGACTATAATGAGAGACTCTCCGGCATCCACCAGACTCTGGTCAGGGACCTTGCTGATGTCTTCAATCCAGTGGTGCCAGCAAGAAGGAAAGCCACCCGTACTGCGACTTGGTATACTTCCACCTGTAGGAAAATCAAATCCGACCTACTTTCAGCTATTAAAGAAGGTAGTGATAGGGAGAGGGTTATTACCCTGAGGAGGGAGTACAAGTCTGCGACGGCCAGTGCTAGGGCTGAGTGGGACTGGAACCACTGGCAGGAACTGCACGAAGCCCTGAAGTGCAGAGACTCCAGGAAGTTCTGGGCTCTGGTAAATAATGGTACCGGGGCGCTTACGCCTGCGGTAGAGCCTAACATTGCCCCCTCTGTGTGGGAGGCCCACTTCGGAGCACTATACCATGCAACTACGCTATGGCCTGATGGGCTGGCGACGGACTTTCCTGGTCCCCCAGACACGCCCCTGGAATTCTCCCTAGGCGAGGTGAAGATAGCGTTGGAGTGTCTGGCTGTGGGGAAGGCACCGGGTTTGGATAAGCTGCCTGGGGACCTGTTTAAGTGCTACCCCGATATCTGGGCCCCGTACCTTCTTATTTTATTCAACGCTATATTAGGAGGTATGGCGGTTCCTTCCTCCTGGCTAGGGGCCGAAATTGTCCCGATCCACAAGAAAGGTTCCCCACTAAATCCAACTAACTATAGGCCAATTAGTCTTATAGATGTCCCCCAAAAGCTTTTCGCCCGTCTTATCTTGAACCACCTACAAGACTGGGCAGAGGACAATAACATCTTGAGTCCCTTGCAGGCTGGCTTCAGGAAAAACACGTCGACCATGGATCAGATCTTCCGCCTCGTCCTCCTCTATTGGAAGACCGTGACCATCGAGGGGGGAAGACTGTACATGGTCTTCGTGGACCTGAGGTCAGCCTTTGACCTAGTCCCGCGCAGAAAGCTCTGGGAGGTGCTGGAAAAGCTGGGAGTTCCTCCCCAGCTACTTAACATCATAGTCAGGCTGCATGGAAACAACTATGCGCAGGTCAGGTGTGGGAAAGATGGCAAATTGTCATCAAGGTTCCCCGTTTCTCGAGGGGTGAGGCAGGGTTGTGTCTTGGCACCAACCCTGTTCTGTTTGTATATCAACCATGTCATCTCCCACCTGGAAAATGTCAATAACAACGATGCGCCCTGCCTGGCAGGAAGGAGGGTACCGGCAATCATGTTTGCCGACGATACCCTCCTTCTTTCCATGTCCCCCATGGGGGTACAGAGGATCCTGGATGGTTTTGGACTCTTTTGTGCTCAGCACGGGTTGGAGATAAACACAGAAAAGACAAAATATATGATCTTCAATCCACCCACTAAAACAAGACCTAATCCTACCCTGGGGACGGCTAGTCTCGAGAGGGTCTCCACCTTCATATATCTGGGGGTAACACTACAGGAACACTTATCTTGGGACCACCAGATAGCACGTGCAAGGGTAAAACTGTCTCAACTGTCTGGTGCAATATTGAAGGTGGCAAACTCCTCGTCCTTTAGGCCTGTGAGCCCGGCCCTCGAAACCTATAGGTCCCAGGCCAAGGCAGCGGCCATTTACGGTTGTGAACTCTGGGGGCATAAAGCGGCGAGGGATTTGTCCACAGTTGAAAACAGCTTTTTGAGGCGATTATTGACCCTTCCGCGTGCAACGCCACTTTTGCCCCTGAGAATGGACTTGGGGCTACCCCCTATTGCAGAGGAGCTTGTGTCCAGACCAGTGAAGTTTTGGCACAGGCTTTGGTCCACGAACGAACTGGGCCACTATAGGGAGGACCTCACTCATGTTATGAGTCTTAATAGTGGCGGAAAAATTCCCTGGCTCGTCTCTGTCAAAAATGAATTGACCTTGATGAACCTCCGTCTCCTCTGGGAGGACCCAGCGCGAGGTTGCCAAGCAATCTCGCGCAAAGCACTGTCAAAAATATTCAAGGACAGGTCACTTGCTTCCCTGGCAACTGCTCAACACAGCGGCACCCTTACTCTGCGATTTTTAGAATCCAAAAATTCATACACTTTTGAACATTTTATGGATTTTATCTTTCCCATTCTGGCTAGAAAACTTTTTGTCCAATGGAGGCTGGGCACACTGCCTACAAAAACCTTTACATCCAAGTGGTCCAGCACGACTGACAAATCTTGCCCATGTTGTAAAATCCACTTGGAAGATGATCTTCATATTTTATTTGTGTGCCGCGCCTACCAAAGGCCTAGGAAACGCTGGATAGCACCACTTTGTAAAAACCTGGGGTTTAGAGAGTATGCACAGGCATACAGGATCCTGAAAACTAGTACCCTGGGACACATCGTGTTTGCTGTCTCAAAATTTCTTATGGCTGTATGGTTGATCAGAAAAAAGATAGGATCTGCCGCACCTTCTGAACCTTAGTCTTAATTATTCTATGCTGGGATGAAATATTTTATATTATGTAAATTTTCTAAATATGATGTGTATTTAAATGTATGTGTGTTTTTATTGTCTCTTTTATGGTCTATATGACCGAAATAAAGAATTTTTGGAATTGGAATTGGAATATAAATTTTTGACCATTTCGAGCCTTGTGTTAGAAATCTGTATCCTAGCTTGCGTGGGCCTATAGGAATTAAACACCATACACTTTGTTTTGCCGACATTCAATTCTAGCTCAAGATCTATACGTAACAATAGAAAGTGGTCTAAGATTACTTGAAACTAGGGCTCCCGATTTTTTGGTATTTCGTTTTTTAACATTTCCATCTGTATTTATCCATATTTATTTTTTGCCCACCTTGTTGGTATTTATCCATATCTATTTTGTGTTCTGAGAATAAATTAAGTTTGTGAATTGGTATATTCCCACATTTACTTTACTTATAAATATGCACTAATTTTTTGTGCCTGTTGCATTTTAGAAAACTAAACAACCAAATATAGTGAAACACTGCACCCATAGGTAAATAACAGGGTTTTAATACAAATATATGTTAATGTATGCCTGTATTTAGGGAAATCTCAACCTGTTTTTTAACTAGGTGCAGCATTTAGGCAGCTCGCCTCCAGGCTACCGGTCTCCTCAAACTTACAGCCTCCTCATGGAGGGTTTCCCTTGAGCAGCACTCCCAAGCTTTGGGACCTCATTGGGCAATTGGTAGCGCGTCAGTGATGTCTTACAGGTGCAGTGATTAGGCAGCCTACCTCAATGCTCCTGGACTCCTGAGATTTGCAGTCCATCCACATGGGTTTCCCCTGAGCAGCGCTTCTGCGCTGCGGGACCTCGGTAGGCTCTTTGTAGCATGTCAGTGAGGGCTTGCAGGTGCAGTATTTAGGCAGCCCGCCACCAGGCTTCTGGTCTCCTCGGACTTGCAGTCTCTCCTCTTGGGTTTTTCCTTGAGCAGCGCTCCCGCTCTGCGGGACCTCGCAAGGCGCTTTGTAGAGCGTCAGTGATGGCTTACTGGTGTGGCGTTTAGGCAGCCCTTCTCCAGGCTCCTGGTGTCCTGGGAATGCAAGTCCCTCCTTTTGGGTTTCCTTTGAGCAGCGCTGAACATAGTTATACATTATTGTAAAAGAAAAAAGAAATACAAAGCTATCACACAATGTTAAAACATTGCAACAATTCATTCTCTTATAAAACAAACTATCTCAAATCCTAAATGCAAAACAACATTTAAAAACAAATTCTCCATTGACTGCCAAAATCTCACAAATACTACTGGGAAGTGTTCCTTAACTCAATGGCAGGCTGCAAGGCGGACTGGGAACACAAACCAGCCCTGACCAATCAGTTGGACCGGCCCTGGGGGGTGGAGGGGTGTAAGGGGCTGGTGCTAGTGCTAGTGAGAAGCAGCACTGCTGCAACTTTTGTTACAGGGCGCAGATATTGTAGCACTGTCGCAAAACCGGCCCAGTAACAAAAATGCCCCCCACTGCTCGAACACCGGCCCCACACTTCGGCCCCACTGGGAAAATGCCCGGTGTCTGCTACAGCCAGTCCGGCCCTGGCCATCTGAATGAAATGAATGGCAGCTTTATAAATGAGTTCAGAATGCAGTCATTGCAGAAAAAGGAGTATTGATCTTCATTGTCTAAAATTAAAAAGGGCTAACCATAGGTAATAAGTATTGCTTCCTAGATGCTTTATGAAATTTACAAAAAACCATCAAATTAAGAGTGCACTGATCATAGCAGTCATCACACGGGCAGCACAGAACCTCCACATGCCATGAGCAAATTCTTGGAAAAGAAAGTAAAAGGTGTATGGTATTAAGCCGCAAACTAGTCAGCAAACACTTGTGGTATGTATTACCACAAATGAGAGACAAAGTTCCATAGCATAAGTAGTTAGTGGTAAACAGTAGGCTGTTACAGTTGGTTTGCGATGCTCAACCAGTGCCCTTGCATCATTGCAAAATTAAACAAGCATTTACAATGCAACGGTTTCGCCTTTGACAAAGTTAGAGCTATTGGCATTGTAAATGACAAATTTTTTATTTATGTGTTAGTTTTGAAAACAGATAAATAAATGGCATTGTCATTTACAATGTCAGTAGCATGAATAACAAAATGTATTAAATTGTTAATAATTAGAATTGAAAATTTTTCAATTCTGAAAATATGTGACTGTGAATTAAACAATACTAAGGTTTATGGATGTGGTAGTGGCCTTCATGGTGTTGCAGACACCCCCGTTCTCCTCTTCACTTTCTTCTGCAGTCTCTCATTGCTAGACACCTCCACCCTTTCAAGCTTTGTTTCTGAAATCCCTTATTTGCATATATCTCACTTTCCCACACTTACCATTACCACATATGATTATTTCCTACATGGGTTCTGCAAAGAGGTGAAGGATTGGATGGGCATGGAGTCTGCAGACCTCTATGGCCCACTGACAGGCACTGTGAGAAACTCCCACTGCCCTCTGCTTCAACTTCAGAGCTCTGAGCTGTGCAGCGTCATACACACCCAGCCACAACCCGAACTTAGACAACTAGTTCAATCAAGCATCATACAAGAACTGTATGCTGCATGATAAAACTGAGACACAGCAACTGGGAAAAAAGCAAATACTCATTAGAATGAAGTAAAGACATTTAAAATGTGAACAGGGATTGTATCACTGATATGTAAAAGTTTTAGTGTTTTTACAATCATTATTGAGAAACCGATCAGCCTTTTGCCCGTCCTGTTTAAGGACATCAATACAGGATCCGCATCCAAATCGGTCTGAGATCAAGCAGGACCCGCCCACAATACACAGTTTTAATTTGGTCCGAAGACACTGCTATCAGGTGTGAATTCACAGTCCCCCTAACAAACCGCACAATTCTGCACATTTTATGGCATTTTAAAACTTTTGGCTAAGCTTTAAATCGTAGATATCGCTCTACCTGACAGAAACATTACAGCAGGAGGATTAGTGATTTTCAAATACTTCTTGTGCACTCGGCAGCACCATTATAAGACACCTTACCTTTCTCTGCCACTGCTCAGGTTTCAACATGCGCACTACATTCAGTGTCTGCCGAAAAACATGAACTATTGGGCGAGTGTTGATCAGAGCACCGATGTTTCTCTAGCAGTCACCCTGCACACCAGAACCCTATTCAAATGTGCAGAATTCTTACAAAACAGAGTGTACAGATTCTTCGTCCAAGGCATTCACGCCAGTTGCTGGTTTGGACGCAGTTCATTTAAGGACGTAGTTTTATTAATAGATGACATCACGATGGTCAAGCCATGTCATTAAAACTTCAATAAATAGTTGCATGTACAAAACACAGTAAACATTTCTTTCCACCAGGCGAGAATGTGTTTTTGCCTATGAATACATTGCTTTTCAATGCATCCCTGAGCTCTGGGAGTGTCAATAGGCTTGAAATGGCTCACAAGCCTCTTTCACACTCCTCTTTGAAAATGTGCCTTTCAGTTCACATTGCGCTGTTACTTTTGGCTAGTTTCGGCTGATACAATGTTACCATTTTTACGCTCCCGTCATCAATACAAAGGTACTTTCGAGGCACTTATAAAAACAAAATATCTTTAAAATGTTCCTCTAGCTATGTGTCAGAAGGTGGTTTTTTAACCCAGTTGTAATGTTCTTTTGTGGCGATTGGAGTTCATCTCATTCTGCTCCTGTATTTAGGAGCCTCATGTAGTCTCTGACTCACCGCGCTTCACAAACAGAGATCCCGGCCGGGTTTCTCTTCCAGGGTGAGGTCGGAGCAAGAAGTGTTACGGGACATCGTGTCTGGGAGCTGTAATCCTGCTACTTCCTGGTTTACAAGCACGGGAAACTTCAGGGAGGGAGGGAAAATTACCCTTACTCTGAAAGCCTGTAAAACCGCTTACTGCCCGGCCGCCATCTTCAGAGAAACGAGGAAAACAAACCTTGGCGACAAAAAAAAAAAAAACCCGCCCACAGCCTCATGACGTTTTAAAAGGGGCGGAAAGGGAAAAAATTGGCGGAACGCCCACCAATCGCCTCCGTAAATGACGGACAGATCTCTCTTCCAATGGCTAGCCTCCATTTATGGAGCTAGCCAATGGAAGAGAGAGGCTGAACTAAAGCACACAGTGTAAGACATAAGATTTCGCTCTGCGAAAGTCTGCTCCGCAGCTTTCTGCGAGGCGAAACCTAAAAACACTTGAGACACAGGAGTTTCAAAATTAACTCAAGGACACAAACATTTCCCTGGAGGATAACATGACCCCAAGCATCCATGTTGGATGTAATGTAGAGGCATTCTAAATAAGCGCACTTAAGTAATTTTGTTATGACTGACTTCATTAGAAGCGTTGTACTGAAGAAAGTGAAAAAGTGATAGATGGATGTCTGAATTAATCTCAGTCATTGGTAATTACTCAGAACAGATTCCCAACCCATTGGTATGTTGTCCACATACCACCTAAGACAGGAACCAAACATAGGAATATCAATCTTGGGCCTGCTCCAAGGGCAGCAGTCAAGCTTGATCTGCCAGGCAGGTCTCCTCTGAACAGGAACACGTGGAACCCCAGACCAGTTTCAGTCTTTTTGGGACTCTTCAGTAAGGAGTAGCTTGAATCCTATGGCACGTTGAGCACCGGACACATGTCTGAGTATATCTGTCACTCTTAGAGTGTTGCACTAAAAAAAGCAAAATATTGATGGGTGGATTGCTTGAATTAAACTCAGTCACTGTTAATTACTTGGGCTGCAACCCAGTCCATTGTTCTTTTGCCATCTCAGACAGGAACCAAGCATATGCAAATCAGTTTTGGTCCTGCTCCAATGAAAACACTCCAACCCGAACTGCCAGACCCAGGAGTTCCAGAATTTAGCCAAGGACATCTGAACATTTCCCCATAGGATAACAACAGCCCTAGGGGTCAATGTTTGATGTTATACAGCACCCTTAAGTGAATTGTTAACTCACTTCAGACAGCATGCAAACACAATGGTCCTGAGGATGATTCACAACATTAAATGCACTAGAACCAAAACGGTGATGCCCTCAAATCAACATTTATATTGTGTTAGCGATTTTAGATTTCTGCATGAGATACTTTGCATCTACAGGTAGAATGTACTTGTATTTGATAACCAGTCATGGTTATATTTGTTTTATGTTGATGAGTCCTTGTCTGAACGTATTCACTTATTCTTTGTCTCTCCTACCCCGGTATATACCATTCTTTTAACAATGTGTGTGATTCCTGTGCTCTTCCTATGCCCTTTGTTTAAATGTAGGTATAATTGTGCTTGTCAACAAAACAAGCGCATTTATAATAGCTGCATATTATGTTTACGCTTGTGCATGCCCCATTCCTCAAAAATCAATCCATCGGTGTTTCTTTGAAGATCTTTGCCCAGACTTTTAGTTAACTGCGTTGAATATTGGAGTTTTGCAAACACACAAAAAAATACCCTTAGGGAATCACTTTTGTTAATACATTTACTGACCTCGGATCCCTTTTCAGAGTATCTTGCTGTCATATAATTGTGTAGTTAAAAATGACAAATTTGCACTCTACAACGCCTGTGACTATCACCAGTCTGCACTACACAATGCTTATACTACACACAGTCTGATCTCAGATGCACACAGACATGCGTGTTGTGCTAGACATTGCTATGCTCTGAACCAGACACAATGCACTATACAAAACACAATTTCTTATTGCTTTGAGTTTGAAAATTCCAAATAGGGAGTGGAGAGGGGTGCACTTCCTTGTTTTCTTGCACCATCACTACTTTGCCAGAGTATTTTGTTCACAGGTGCGGTATCTCTGCCTTTGCCTCAATCCTCAGTTGTTCTGTTTTATACTATACAAAACACACTTTCCGGTCTGTGAGAGACACACTGCGCCATACAATACTGTTCCGCATAAGTCGCATTCTGTGACTGATGCACTAAGTGTGAACACACACACACGGGGGAGTAACACATGTCCCAGCAGCCCCAACCCTCAGGGCCCCAAACCTTCAGAGGGGCCCCATTCTGCCCAAGTCCAATTAATATCTGTGGGGCGAGGCGACTCAAGGGCCACTCTTCACATTCCGCAGGGTGGCCCTATGTTGCCTTATGGCACTGCATACTATGCTACAAAATGCACATTCTGTGACTGACATACAGACACCGTACAATAATTTGCTACACTATAATGTGCTACACAATGTCCGGACTGTGACTGACACACACACACACACACGTCACTGTGTAATGCCCTTCTCCACAATGCATGTTGTATGTCTGACAAGTACAGAGCGTGGCCTAAGGGCTAGAGCTGTCGACCTCGAGGTTTCGAGGCTCGGCAGGGTTTACATCCTGTGATTCTGGGCAAATCACTAAATCTCCCTGTGCCTAACAAAAAATGTGTCCGTCTGTAATGCATCTTGGGCCCGTGTAAAGCGCGTTCGAATTCATTCAAGCTATATAAAACTCCCAAAATAATGTTTTAATAAAAAGCACTATACCATAAACTCGCCCACTGCTAGGAGACAGAGACTCCGCTACGGCCTACTATACTGCACGAACTGCTGCACACACTCTCATGCACTACTTACAGCTTCCGTTCAAGTTGCTCCGTTTGTGAGCCACACACTGCCCTAAACATTAGGATAGTAGGCAGCGCCCGTCTTACTACACACACACTGCAGTATGCTGTGTCCTCTCTGTCATGGCTGCATGCACGCGCTCGCAGACACTGTGCACTATTCCAGGCCTTCCTGTCTCCACACCTCCTGACAACGCGCGAAATCCTAACAGGCTTTTAGCCCCTGAGGAAGAAAGGGGGTGTGAAGGTGTCATCATGAGAGAGACCTAAGATGCAGGCTCTTGTTATGCGCGTCACGGCCGTGTGCTGAATACAGTAGAACGTTGCAGGCCGCACACGCCAGCCTGACCCGCCGTGTGAGGTAAAAGTGAGACCTGTGCGGCGTGAAACTAGCTGCGAAGCAACGGAGCGCTGTATACCCGAAGAGGGAGACCAACTATCGAGGTGTGTGTGTGTATGGGGGGGAGGGGGGATAGTTGAAATCGAAAGTTGTATCAAGCTGACTATTTCTCGTCTTGTATGGTGAAATGAAGGATGGAGAGCGGGCAGCATTTGTCTTATCCCCTTTAGAATGGAATTTCTCTCCAGGCAACACAGGGCAGTGCTTAATTTGTAAAAAGTAAAAAAAACAAGCACCTACGAGGACACAGGGGGCGGGAGTGGACACGGACGGCGGGAGGGGGCGGGAGTGGACACGGACGGCGGGAGGGGGCGGGAGTGGACACGGACGGCGGGAGGGGGCGGGAGTGGACGCGGACGGCGGGAGGGGGCGGGAGTGGACACAGAAGCATAAAGATACAAGTAATTGGACGGAGCTCTGAGGGAGGAAACAAAAGACAACAAGCACCTACGAGGACACAGGGGGCGGGAGGGGGCGGGAGTGGACACGGACGGCGGGAGGGGGGGGGAGTGGACACGGACGGTGGGAGGGGGCGGGAGGGGGCGGGAGGGGGCGGGAGTGGACACGGACGGCGGGAGGGGGCGGGAGAGGACACGGACGGCGGGAGGGGGCGGGAGAGGACACGGACGGCGGTAGGGGGCGGGAGAGGACACGGACGGCGGTAGGGGGCGGGAGAGGACACGGACGGCGGGAAACGTGCACAGGACAGCGAGGGGGGGGCGGAAAGGCACACGGAGGGGGCGGGAATGGACAGCGCATCAGTGAAAGGGGAGGGAACGGGAAAAAACGTAACTCCGCCCTGGGAAAAAATCTCGGGAACGCCCCCGAATCTGGTCCGGCCTTGACGGACAGATCTCTGTTCCAATGGCTAGCCTCCATTTATGGAGCTAGCCAATGGGACAGGGGGGCGTATTCCATTCTCCTTACTGGAAATCAAGAGATTTCTCTGGAGGCGGAGCTAAGAGCTCCGCCCTCCAGCCGAAACCTAAAAAATAGATACTTCACAGTCTGTTTGATAGGGGCATTAACAGAATCAGGCTCATAAAAAATCTCCAGTTTGCCCAAACTACCACAACATTTTCAAATATAGCCTAGTCAGGGGATCCGAAGTGTATGATCAATCTGCAAGCAATCTCAAACTACTAATCTCTGGGTTCCTCCATAGAAATAACCATCATAATAGATGACGGAGTACCACTTGGCTGCTAAGGCCACCTCTGGGTCTTCAATGTAATTTCCATTGAAATCAATGGAAACTCCATGACGAGTTACCCTTGTCATTAGCATCCAAGTGGTTAACGAAGTCCTCCAAGTAAGCGACCCCAAATTCCAGCTGACAAATGACAGTAGAATAAGTGCAGGGGCATTAAGCAGCCTTCTTAAAAACATGTTTCGCCTTTTTAAGCTATTTACATCGGCTTTGACCCATAAGCCTAGACTATTATTTGCCGGGATCAGACATTTACTAGTATAAACTACCAACCTCTCTCTAAGAGATGTTAATCCTAAATTGGAGGCACACCTAAATACTGCTTCCATTGCCTTATCAGATTGCTGTTGCATAACACTACAAATAGTATGGCAGCTATAGACAGAATCCATTGAGATCCCGAGATATGAAAAGGTGCAAACATTGCCAATCTGGGCACAACAAATATTATGGGGACAGGTTTTCATGGATCTATGCCCGCAGACCATAGTAAAAGATTTGCTCAGATTTGTTTTAAAATCCAATTGGTCCATGAGGTCAGAAAATGCATTGAGTAATTGCTGTAAGCCATTAGTAGTCTTTGCCTAACTGCATCATCGGTGCACAACAGTACTGGAATTAGCAATGTGCCCAACTGCAGCATATTCTGTTCATTGGCCACCAGAAATCTCTCAAGATCATTCATATACAGGGGAAATAGAAATGCTGCCAGTACACATCCTTACCTCGCACTCCTTTCAATCTTAAACAAGTCAGTACACTGAAATTTGGAGCCGAAACGAACCTTTTCAGCGACATCAGAGTGCATTTTTAAACAAATAAACAATTAGTTCTACCACCCATCAAAAGACAGCAAAATGGGCCATATTTTCAAGTGACTGACAAAGTCAAATGCGCTACTTAAATCCATGAACGCAATGTGTAAAAATACATTATTGGCCAGTGTACTTGCTAGTAAACACAGTCAAAAAAATAATTATGTGTTTATTTATGATGTTTGCTATTTGCTTATATCACAGTTCATTTTTATTAAATTAATGGCAGCAATGATTGGTTACTGGAGCACTGTACAAGTAGCACTAATCCAATCAAGCAGAAATCCAATGTGCTGAACAGAAAAGATAGTCCATGTTTGAGGTTTCTTCGATTTGACACTTCCTTCCTAGGATATATCCGGCAAGGGTTCTGGTAATTTAATTGAACACTCTCACTCTGATAGTGTACCGAAATCTTCCGGTGCGGGAGGCGCCTGCTGCACCTCATATACTGCCATGATCTCTCTTTGAAACTACAAGTCAGATCTTTTAAGCTTAGCTTGATTGCCATTGAGCTTTCCTAGTACAAGGGAGGGTTGGGGGCAGCCGCACCCGGTGAGGTCTGCCCCCGGGCAGATTGGGAGGGGGGGACCGGCGGCCGATTAGCGGCCATTTTGTGTTTCTTGGGCTCTGCTTTGTAGCCCAACTGAAGCCCACGGGGGATAGGAGCTGTCTCCCAGGGTTCCCAGCCACCATTTTAGGTTTGGTGACATGGTGGCCGGGAGCGCTGTAGCTGGTTTAGTTTTGCCCCGGGTCTCAAAGCTTTCGCCAAGTTTACAGAAAGACTAATCCACTGCTTATTTTGCGATGTGACCATGTTCCTGAAGAATCACTTTGCAAAATAGACTTTGAGTAGGATTTGCAGACTCCAGCACCATTACCTCCTATTCTGGGAGGTAATTCTGAGGAATTACATAGAGAATCCGCTATTTCTACACCAAATTTCACATATATCAGAATTTAGTTGATGTTTTCCCCGTGAAAAATTGCCAAACCTGCCGAAATGTGCCAGAGAAAAGTTGCGGAATGGCGGTGGGGTCCAGTAATTACCATATTACTAGAGGGTTTAAAACCCAAGTTAGAGTTACTTACTTATAGCAACATTTGTCAGATTAAATCAGACTATATCCCACTGATTCATACTAGTGAGCTAAGCATTTCCACCACCCGTGAGGCATTCAAAACTGTTGCAAACAGAGAAGGTTTAAGGTGGAGGCAAATTGGGCAATTGGCCAAGGGCCTCCCTGGGAAAGTGGAGTTTCAGTCTAGCTCATTTTTTGTGTATTTTTGTACCCTAACCTCAAACATAAAATTCAATATTTATTGCCAACGTTCGATTTGAATTAACAAAAAAGAGAAATACAATTTTTAATTGTTCCTAACCATACCCCCAAAAGTGTAGTGCCCGGGGTCCCCAAAATCCTTAAGATTACGCTGGTTGCAAGGGTAAAATAGTAGTCTTTGGAGTTAAAAAAAATTATCAACTTTAGATACTCTTGTGGCTTGAATTAAGGCATACGGCATCAAAGACGTCAAAGTTTCAACAAACATAAGCATCAGATTAGGTTGCATTTTCCCTAATTAAGGTTAAATAGTTATTATGTGAGAACGGATATATCTGAACTAACAGCGTATAAACTGAGGACACAGACACCCTGGAACGGATGTATGACGGTACAACGCGTACCGTTACAATGCGTACCTTTACGACGCAGGTTTAACAACGCAAGTCGTTACAACGACTTGCGCTGGGGGGCGCTGGATAGTGAATAGTTTAATTTACTATTCCAACACCAGTCCCCGTGGATAGTAGGGAAGTTGTTGGATAGTAAATTAAACTATCCCCTATCCTAGAGCGCCCTCCAGCGAAAGTCGTTGTAACGACTTTCGTTGTAAATCTAGCGTTGTAACGGTACCGCGATGTAATGGTTCCGTTGTAAAGAATGTTTCCCCCCTGGAACCAGCTAGTAATCAACTGTCCTAGATTATTAAGAAAGGAATTAGAGATATCTAGTATTGTTTCCAACATGAATACTACATAGAGCATGGGATAAGATTGGGCTGTTGCACCTACTGTGTCACCGTGACAGTGGGTTTTAATAAATGTAACGGCTTGTGGAACCCACCCCTGACTCCTGAGATTTTGTGAGATACCTTTGTTTAAATAAAACGAATTGAAGATAAAATGAGAGTAAATGGTGAAAATATGTACGTTTAAACAAAGATAAAGGTGAAGAAAACTAATATAAGAAATTGATCCATTGGATCTAAACCTAAGGTGTAACAAGGCAGTGCCGCCTGATGGAATCTGACAGTTGATTCTTACAGTGAAGGAAATTATCGGGCCCATTTCAAAACAAGATGTTTTACAGATCATGAGGTTCATACACCAAGACAACGTCAGCACAGTACTGTTATACCACAGCCTACGTACCTTGAAGCTAACTGTATGCTACTGGTTACCTAAAATAAATAAGATAACACTGTTTTTTCATGTGGAGCATAAAGTTGTCGCAGGTGTATTAAACACAGGATTTGATTCATTTAGGGATGATCTGGAAGCAGCCAGTCACAAGACGACCCAAGTTGACTGCCCAGATGAGTTGATCCCATACAGCAAGTATAGCCGTCTTCTGGTGTTGCCACATTTGGGGTTGGCTTCACACCCAGGCACCAAAGTGCAGGAAATGCTGTTCTGGTGAAAAATCATTGATATTGGGCTCGCCCCACAGGTGAGTGGCTTTTTAATTGTCCCCCAAGAATAGTGGGGGTCACCACTTTCATCCAGACACTCAACCACAGGGACTCCAAAGGCATCACCTTGCATGACCTTGATGCTAATTATTTTAATTTTTTTACCTTTAATTCCAGCAAGCCTAAGGGAGTGAGCCCCTAAAATACCTGTGGCATTGCATCGCTTAACATGCTGCCAGTTCCAGAGCATCCCGCAGTTTAATAGTATCGAGTCTATTTCTGTGGCAACCTCGGAGCGAAATACTCCACCTTGGAAAAGGAGCCTTTGATTGGCGGGAGGAGAAGGCAGCATCTAATAATGTAATGTAATGTGTAATGTATGTATACTGTAAAGCGCACTGTTACCTCGTTACGTGGTGTCCTGGCGCTGTATACCGCTGGGGAACCCGTCCTGGCTTTCCCTGTGAGAGGGCACCCCAAGGTGAAGCCAGGCATCCCCGGCGTTGCTGGGGCCGTTGTGGAGATTAAGCAAGCTATTGCCGAGAGTTGCAGCGTGGGACCCATGGTTAGCGTAGGCACCTAAGCGAGAATTATCGAGTCCGCGGACATTGACCCAAGACCCTGCCGCATCGGGAATTGAACCCTGGTCCCGGGCCGACCTCTGCTTCAGGGTCTGCCGCTTCTAACCGGTGAGCCACCATTCTCACATAAAGCCAACACCCCTTCTAGCCAAGAACCTCATGCTCAAAAGAGCTCAATATCTGAGTTAGACCTACCCACTGACAGAGTGTTCTGAAGATGATCTCCAATCCTATGATCTCACCGGATACCAGGATCCGGCTGAGTACAACCAGTGATTCTTTCATTGTATGTAATAGGGCCTCCCTTCCCCCAGGTGAATCACTACCACAGTTGGATGCCCAGCCCCAGTATTTAATCTTGTACGCAAGTCTGTTTTGCCCACCACAAGCAAATGCCAGCCACGTGATCTCAGCGTGGTCAAAACCACGATTCCACCTTCTTGCCTTTGCGCCACAACTAGCCATGAAGGAGTGCCCAATAACTCACACTCATGAAACTACCAAAATGAATTTCAGGAACAACTTTCGGAAAGGTACTTTAATCAGTAACAAAACACAGCCTAACAAAGCTTTTTTTTCACAGCAAACACAAAACAAACCATACTTACAAACTGCAAAAGCTGGTTGTGAAATCTTTAACCTGGGGTGTTTCCCTCTGAGTCATGGCCTGACATATACTTTGTACATGCCAGATTCCTATCTACCTATTCTTTTGATGCCATCAAGCATAAGCCATCCTTTAAATGCTGTCTTTAAATACTGTATGTAGTTGCTGCCCCGAACTTATGAATGGGGTGAATAATGTTTGTCTATGTGACCTGCTCTGCAGAGGCAAACGTCCATAACTTTGCCAAATTGGAAGTGTTTTCTTGTCTTTAGAATATTAGGTACCTGCACCTGGTGGGGTCGCCAGTAAGAACGGCCTCTGTAGTGTCAGCTACTGGGCAGCAATTGGAATCGCTCAGTTCCCTTAGTACCATTGTCTTCCCAATGGCCCCCTGGTCTGTCTTTGGCCTGCGGACGTGCATTTCAATGAGAGTAATGTAAAGAAGTGGGCCCTAGGCCTACATACTAAATAAACTGATGACATAGACACATATTTATGGTGGGTGTAACTGGCCCAGGACACATGCCCCCTGCTCCTTTTATTAGCCTGTGTTGGATGGGTGTGTGGTGGGTGGTAGGACTGCCCCTAGGGAGGGGTTGCTGCATGATGTGTCCAGCAGGACACTACATTCCCTTAAAAAACTGAATAAATGACAACAAGTCCAACCTGGGGAACAAACTGGATACAATGCAGTCCATTAGCTCCTACAGTCAATTAGCAGGACAACAGTGGGCACGTGGACTGATGAAGCTGGCTGCAACAGAACATCTGTACTCACATTCATAATTTAAGCTGAGCGGCTCAGGACTCAAACACTGGCTCAAAGACATCAGGGACCTTCTGGCAACATACCGGATGGAAAAATGTCCATAATCTGGAGTTGGTCCACTCTTCTGACTCACTGGATGATTTGTGGTTGGATTCAACAATTCAAAAACAGGGTGTGTCAGTAGCGTTGTCGGAGTTCATTTCAAAGTTTAACCAGTGGTGTTGCTTAATTCACTGAAGACAGTCTTGGCTAGCTGAAACCTGTTGGAGTCTGCGCTGCCAGGCCTTGCTTCCTGCTTTAATCCGTTGATGGCATTCCCTCCATCATTTCTTTGTGCAGCATTTTTCACCCTAAGTGGGATGGGTATGTCCAGAAGTGGGTCCCATGGTCGCTTTGCCATTGGATTCAAGCTAGCCAAACATCGATATGATCAAGGCTACGACCAAAACTCGTTGGTGAAGATTGACTTTGTGAATAAATCTACATACCAAATTCAGGAGTGGCCGTGGAATGTAATAACATTTTTTTTTAGAAAAAATAAATATCTTTTTTCGCCTTACAACCCTCAAACCTTAATTTCATGCCCACCCTAAATGCAAAAAATCCCTTTCAGCGCAAAAACTCATACCCACTATAAACCCTAAAATATACTTTGCCACCCAAAAACCCTTACCCACCTTAAACCCTAAAAAAACCCTTGCCATCCAAAAACCTATCCACACACCAAACCCTAAAAAAATCCCTTCCCACCAAAAAACCCATACCCACCCTAAACACTCAAAATTACCATCTAAAAAAAAAAATAACACCCACAGGGACGTTATAGTTAGGCTCAGATTTCACTCGTACAAAACCAGTGAAATTTAGCAGTTACAGTTAGCTTAGCTAACTATAACTTATGTCCCAGCAGTGCTCTGCTTATGACCTCACATATTACATCACTCATGATATGGCCAGTGACATCACTGATGACAACTCAAATGACATCACTGATGATACCACAGATTTGCGGCTCTGTTGCGTTCCCGCAGTGAACATTTGAAAAAAAACATACGTTTTGGCCCTGTTAGGGTCACAGGGGAACCCCAGGACCACAGTTAGCGGGTCAGGGTGTTCCTACAATGCCCCATTTTCTTTTTTTTTATGTTTACATGGGACTCGACTGATGCCAAGTTCCAAGATGGCTGCCAACATTTCCTGGTTGAAATGTTGGCAGCGAATATATCTCGTTGTCACGCAGTCTTTTTCCCCGCAGGGAATTACAACGCAGTCGTTACAACGACCGCGTTGTAATTCCGCATACCATTACCCCGCAAGTCGTAACAATGACTTGCGGAGGGAAGGCGCTGGATGTTGGAATAGTAAAATTTACTATTCCAACTCCAGTCTGTGCGGACATTAGGGAAGGTGTTGGATTTTAAATCCAACACCTTCCCCCCCCTCCGCAAGTCGCTGTTCCGACTTGCGGAGTAATGGTATGCGGAATTAAAACGCGGTTGTTGTAACGACCGTGTTGTAATTCCCTGCGGGGAAAAGGTTTCGCGTTAACCCTTTAGGTGCTGCCGTCGGCCAACGGTCGTCACGGGCACTACCTCCCCAGTGCTGCGTGCGACCGCTGGACGTCCAGTTCAGCACTGGATAATGGACAGCGCAGCACTGGGGAGGTTTGTTTACGAGCTCCTAAGGTGTTAAACGTTTTTTACCATTGGCAGCCAATCAGATTTCAGCACTGGGAACTGTCAGATTCTCACAGGATCCTCACAGGATCTGTATATGAACAAATGTGTTTTTTTGTAATATCTCAAAACCTGCTGAGCAGATTTACACCAAATAACAAAATACACTATTTCTGGACCAAGAGCTAGCTTTCTGTCAAATTTGGTGAAATTCCGTCCAGCGGTTCAGACTGTAGTCATGTTCAAATCCCTATGGAAATGAACATGGGAAAAACACTTTTTTTACTCACTCCTTTTTCATGGCTCCCTCTCGATGGATCACCTTGAAGCTTACCATGCCCATCAAGAATCACTGAGGCACTTTTGGGGGGAAATTTCATGAAGATTCGTCAAACTGCGCCATAGATATAGGTAAGTCCAAAAATGCTTTTCCTATGGAAACATGGTCCCAATTATAATTACCTACTAGCGACCACCAGTAGGTGATATATATGTGTATGTGTGTGTATATATACATATATTTATTTGTTTATATATATATATATATATATATATATATTTATTTGTATATATATATATATATATATATATATATATATATATATATATATATATATATATATATATATATATATATATATGAAGCTTCAAAATCCTCCCTGTTCAACAGAAAGGAAGACAGCACTCGCTGTAAATTCGGATTAGGCGGTGTATATTTACTCAACAGAAAGATGCGTTTCGGAGAAAACTCCTTCCTCGGTGACACCGAGGAAGGAGTTTTCTACGAAACGCGTCTGTCTGTTGAGAAAATAAACACCGGCTAATCCGAATTTCCCGTGAGTGCTGTCTTCCTTTCTGTGGAACAGGGAGGATTGGGAAGCTTCATATTGACACGGGACACCAACGCGCAACAGCGCCCGCCTACCGAGTGACTCGCTATATGGTGTAAGGAGAGCAGTGATATATAGATATATATATATATATATATATATATTATACACACATACACATATACATATAATACACTTACCGTTAAACTTATATTTTGCTTGGTACTGGATGCATTATAATGGCAAGTCATGGTAAAAAACTGCATGGCAAAGATTTTGTTAAGCTTTCGTTATAATTGTATGCGTGGTTCAAACCGTGTTGTAATTGCTGTTTTGCCCCCAACCCATGACCCAACAACTGTGGAGTAGATACATGACAACCTCTCTATTATGGGTTTTCAATGGAGTGCTGGGGACATCGAAGAGAGAGAGATTTATGAGTACGTGTGAGCTGTGTTGTTTCAAATGTTTCTTGAAATTAATTTGAATGCACTATAACCAAATGAAAGAATTGTATTGTAGGAGGGATGAGCGGATATATGGATGAGGAGGCTGGGTTTTCTTCTCAACTATGATTTTATTTGTATTACAGATTATTAAAGAAAAAACTGATGTGGATATCTTTCCATGGTTTGGCATAATCTGCTGTAAATAATGCATTACAATTGGTGTTTCTTCTGTCTCCTTTCTACAGGCATATTTTCCTGGATTATGCTGGCCTGGGGTCTCGATAAAAGAAAATAGTGGCGAGTATATGGATAAGTAGTTAATTACGGTATACGTCATCATATCCTGGTGTACCATTCTCTCAGGGGCAGGGTATCTTTCCAAGGGAGAGGGAAACATGCACCAAATCCACACCAGGACTTTGGCAGCACTTTGTATGATTCTTAAGGGTCAGGAGTTGTGTATCTCCAGTGATTATTACAATATAACATCCAGGGGTTACCAGCCAGGTTAAACGTCACTTGGATCAGTTATGTGCCCTTGAAATCAGTGCCCTTGATTTCCAGGGTGGTTTATGGTATATAGCTTCCGGATATCATACCATAGCTTCACAGGAAAAATGCTCTAATGTATGGGGTGTTTTAGGCAATATGAGCGCATTTAGAAAAAAGAATGATGTGCCCACAGGAGACAGAGCCGGGGTATGTGAAGGGCTACTCACCACGCCACAACTAGTCGTGAGCGAGCAACTTGCTCTGTAAAACATTCCTGTATGCTTTAGACCTACAACCTATCGGGTTGTTCCAAAAAAAGGTAAATCAAAACCTTGTGAAACACAGCAGGGCTGGTTTCTCGTTCTACCTGTACTCCTTGAAGAACCAGCCATGCAGTAGTAAGATACAAAGAATATTCTCTCTCGGTCCTGATGAATTGCCAATAGACTCCTTAGGGGCTGGATGAGGCAAGAAACATGTTGACCAAGCATTTTCACAGCATGTATGCTCTGTAGGACCATTATATCCCACTTGAGCTACAGTGATGTTATCTAGGTTAGTTATCCCCACCAATAATGGGGCCCATTAGGATGTCGGGTGGATTGCCTCCGCCAGGCTGGCGGTAGCCACCGCCGGCCTGGCGGAGGCAAACCGCCCAACATCCACACTAGTTTTACCCCCCGCCATATTAGTATGGCGGGGGGGACCGTGGCGGACGGAAAGACCGTCAGCCGCTTTTCCGCCCCTGTCGCCTTGTGGCCGGGGCGGAAAACGTTTAATATGGTGGCGGTGTCTCATGGACACCGCCAGCCATATTACAATGGGCTTTCAGACATGCCTTTCCGTGGTGGCAATGCCGCCACGGAAAGGCATGCGGTCTTCACTCTGGGGGCTCCCTGCAGGCCCCCAGAGTGAAGGAGGGGTGGGGGCTGCACACGGGGGAGTACCTGTGGTACCCCCCACATTTGCATAAACAAAGCGGGAGGCACCACGCGGTGCCTGCCGCTTTGTTTATGCAAATGCTGAAATGCATTTCTAGCATTGTGGTGGGCGGTGCTGAAAGCACCGCCCGCCACAATGCTATAAATGCAGGATGTGCCCCCCACTGTGGCGGGCACATCCTAATGCCCCCCACGGGACCGCCGCCCTTATGGCGGCGGTCCCAATCCCCGCTAGGATGATGGGCGGACAAAGTCCGCCCGTCATCCTAATGGACCCCAAAGTTTAGCAAAAAGGAGCATCACAAAACCTATTTTTACCACCTTTATCACTTCACCACTCTACTTATCACAGCCCACATAGCCTCACTCACTCAACGGCGTTATCACAAAGAACTTCGCCAAAGAGCCCCTTCGCGGCTGCCCATCGGACATTGCAGCGCAGGCCTGATGAGGAGCATGCCCAGATGATGAAGCATGACACCACTCGGGTGTTCTGGGTGAATGACGGCATTTACTCCAATTGTAGGCTATTACACTGACATGACCACCTGTGATACCAGTGCTGCTAAATCTTCCTTATCTCAGCAGTGCAGCATTCTGTCCACAGGCTCAATAACAGAACCCTAGTGTAGTAATCTGCTTCTCATGTAATGCATCTCCCTGGCCCTGGTTCTCTGCCCGATGCTCTAGCTATATGATATCATTTGGAATGTTATGGATGTTTGTACTTGAAGGTGGGCTGTTAGAGAAGATGGGCTGGGCAGCCAGGAGGCCGCTACTGGTGGGGCTTATATTAGGAGCTTATATTAAGGCATATATTGGAATTTACTAAGCTGTAACTTAAAGAATAAACTACAACTACAAGAGCTGTCCACTGGACTTCATTGATTTTTACACCTAGACTGCTAATAATTGCGGATCTGAACCTGGCTTCTTAGCTGACCATTAATTGCTTATATGGCTTTAAAGAGTTTACAGAAAAACACAGTTTGAGCGAATAAGTAAGTTCTGATAAGAACAGTTTAGGCCAAAGCAAGCTTAGTACCTTCAGGGATTCAAAGAAAGAAAAGATCAGATGGTGCTCCAATCAAAACTTGAATCCATAGCTTGTTGCATGACTGTAATAAGTGTTATGAGAGGAAGGAGGCAGAGGATCTGTATGTCCTTAACCAGTAAATGGTGACATAGCAGCTCAAAGAAGAGTGTTCTATCCAACGTGGGCAATTTCTGTCTTATTGACAGAAAAGGATCAAGAGAGGCTTGCAGTGATGCCAGACAAGACGTTAGCTAATATCATCAAAAAAAGGCTTGGGGAAAGATGTACTCTTAACAAACTGGTTCCAAACCAAAGGGTAAGTGACAGGTGTAATCCAAAAGCATTGATTGCCAGTGGGGATGACATGGGGGACCTCACTCCTCGGTTTATGGCAGGAATTAATGTCAAGTTCACAGTGATTGATGTAGGGGGGACAGAGAAGCAAGGTGATGAGTGTCTTTTGGACAATGACTTAATTGCCCCATGTTTAGTAATGTATTAAATGCATACTGTTAGCTACAGGGACTTTGGTGACTGAAAACTGTGCTGCTGCATTAAGAAGCAGCTAAGGTAGTAAGGAAGCTTAATCATCTGCAAGATGCTTTGGGTCATTTGCATATGCACTTCACAACAGAAACAACGTTTATTTTACATTGTGGGACAGTGTCTGTGGGATATGTGTTTATTTAAGGACCCCTTGACCTTTTGGTTGGGAGCAACTCTCCCGCTCCTACCAGGTCCTTGAGACTAGGACTGTGATCCCAATCCCCACTGCCCCAGTTTGAGACGGCTGTTAGAGGTCTGCTGGGTTGGGCAGTTCTTCAGTTGGGTTACTGCTAATTTTATTTATTTTATTTGAGTTCCAGTTTTAGATTACATCCAGTTTTAGCCTGCTTTTTAATTTTTTATTGCGGGTTAAGGTCACTCTTTTTGGGGTGTTCTACGAGGCCCTAGCATTCTTGTTTTCTCACCTGCTCTCGACAGTTTTTCTTCCTGCCCTCGTTGCATTCCCACTCCAGCCCTCCCGTCTCCGTCACAGCCCATCCCAGGACTACCTATGGAGGCTACTAAGCGACCCCAAGTGAGAAGCACATGACCTTTTTGGCTGTGTGCAACTCTCAAGGTCCTGCCAGCAAATTGAGGCTGGGACTGCGAGCCCAGTTACCACTGCCCCAGTTCGAGACCGCAGTTGGAGGTCCATTGGGCTGGATAGTTCTTCTGAAGGGCTGTCGCTAATTTTATTTTAACTTTATTTGGGTTCCAGTTCCACTTTTAGCCTGCATCCAGTTTTACCCTGCATTTTAATTTTATACTGTGGTTTTCCCGCTCCTTTCCTCTCACCTCCCTCACAGCCCCTCCCAGGACTACTTATGGAGGCTGCTGCATGCAGCAGGCACGCTGATGGAGCACTGAAAGAACTGCAAAAGCAAGTCTGTCTGTGCTTGTATGCTCCTGGACCACACTCAGTGCCAGAACCCCTGGTCCTCCCACCATCTACCGCTGATGAGCTCATACCCACCATCTACCGCTGATGAGCTCATAGCCTGGACCTCTAACACTGGAACAACAGCTGCTTCACGGCCTCCCCGAAATCAACCAAAGGACCCATCATCCGCCACCACTGCCGCTTCAACTGCCACACAGGACCCTTAGTCAGCACCAAATTCCACACCGCACCCATTGAGAAGACCAAGAACAACCCAGCACTGCTCCAATGCATCGTGCTCAAAGTCCACTCCCTCTGCAAGCATGTCGATTAATTCTGGTACACCATCACCACCCTCTCCCCAGACATTGCCTTCAGCACCGAAATATGACTCAAACCCTCCTTGAACCCGATATTGCCATTCCCTACAGCTACAAGATGGTACACCAAGACCACTCTAACAAACACGGCGGGGCATTCCCACTATCTTCAAGGAAACACCATCACCAGCGACGACCCAACTCCTCTCATGGAACACCTCAGCTTCCAACTACAAACCAGCGCAAAGACCATGATAAGAGGCACCCACACCTACAGATCCCCGGGACCCTGCCAACCCTTCTGGGATGCCATCTCCAACCTCATCGCCCCCCTTGTGATTGACTCCCTCAACTACGTCCTGCTCGACGACCTCAATTTCCACATTGGTAACGCTAACGATGCCAACTCTGCTGCCCTTTTCGAGAACCTCAACAACATCAGCCTCACCTAACTGGTCACCGAACCCATACACAAAGCCGGACGCACACTCAACTTCATCTCCAGAGACAGAATCAAATTCACCCACATCACACAACTCACTTGGTCTGACCATGCCATCTTGCACATTACCATCTCTGACGTCCAGCACCCCACCACAAAGCCCCACAGCACCTCCCACCACTGCTGGAGCAAGGGTACTGGGGATCAATGGACACAAATCCTCACCACCACATAACCTAAAATGGCAGTGGACCTTAACAAGGCTGTCCAGAACTTCTCCACCTGGATCAACAAATGTGCCATCAGAGTCGCCCCACTGAAACCAGGTAAGACAAACTACACCTCAAAATGAATCAACTGGTACACCTTGGAACTCAGATCCACCAAGTGCAAATGCTACTGATTCGAGAAGTGATGGCGCCCAGAAAATACCCAGCAGACAGAGCCACCTACAAAGCAGCCCTCAGCAATTACCACCTGTGCCTCAAAGAAGCCAAAAGAGAAATCTTCACCTTCCGCATCAACACCACAGCCAACCACACGAGGGAACTCTTCAAAATTGATCAGGTATACGCCAACCCAACAGTCACAGAGAACATCATCCACACCTCTCAAGAACTTGGCAACACGCTCTCAGATTACTTTCACGGCAAGATTGCCACCATCTACAACAACTTCGACACCCAACCTCCCTCTTTCAGCCTCGACAACCTTAACCAACCATCGACCACCAGCCAAATGATAACTACCTGGGCCCCCCTCACCTCCCAGACCACCGCATCCATCATGATGTCCAACCATTCCAGGACTCCCAGCAACCTCTGCCCTCACCGTCTCTTCAACCTCGGAGTCAAACCTATCGGCCCAGAACTCACCAGCATCCTCAACTCCTCCATATCGACTGTGGCTTTCTCAGACACATGGAAACACGCAGAGGTCAGACCCCTCCTAAAGAAACCCTCTGCCAATCCCAGCAACCTCAAAAACAACAGGCTGATCTCACTGCTCCCCTACCCTGCCAAAGTACTCGAGAAAGCCGTCAACCAACAGCTCACCAAATACCTAGAAGAAAACCACCTACTCGATGCCACACAATCCAGATTCCATGCCAATCACAGTACTGAGACCGCACTGATCGCCACCCCAGATGACATCAGAACTCTCCTCGACGCAGAGAAACTGTTGCCCTAATCCTCCTCGACCTTTCCTCTGCATTCAACACCGTATCCCACCTCACACTCATCGACAGACACCTCAACATCGGCATACAGCAGAATGCCCTCAAGTGGATCGTTCTTTCCTCTCAGGACCCACACAGAACATCCGATAACATCCCTTCACTTCTGCACCCAGGAACATCATTTGCAGCATACCTCAAGGATCATCTCTCTGCCCTACCTTGTTTAACATCTACATGATCCCCCTTGCAGATGCTGACAGATGCCACGGACTCAATCTAATCTTCTAAGCTAACACCACTCAACTAATCCTCTCACTCACTGAGGAACCCCCCAAAGCCAAAACCAGCTTCTGCAAGGCCATGAACAGCATGGCAAAATGGATGAAGGACAGCTGCCTCAAACTCAACTCGGATAAAACAAAAGTACTGATCTTCAAAAGAAACACCTCTGTATGCGACCACAGCTGGTGGCCAGCAGGTCTAGGACCAAGACGCACATAAACAGACCACACACCCAACCTCAGCATCATACTCGACAGCCAATTAACCATGAAACGACAACACAATCGCTTCTGCCTGCTTCCACACCCTTTGCATGCCCCAGCGGCTCTTCAGATGGATCTCCATCAACACCAGAAAGACCATCACACATGCCCTTGTCACCAGCAGACTCGACTATGGCAATGCTCTCTATGCCCGAATCTCCACCCAGCTTCTAAAAATACTTCAAATCATGCATAACACAGCAGCCAGAGTCATCCTGGATCTCCCGTAATGGAACTGCATCACCACTCACCTCAGAAACCTCCATTGGCTCCCCATCCAGAAGAGATGCCAGTTCAAGATCCTCACACTCGCTATAAGGGCCATCATACATCAACGAACGACTAACCTTCCACCCGCCGGCAAGATTTCTGCACTTTGCATCTCTCGCCCATGCAAACAGCCCCCCACATCCATCACAGCCGGAGCAGTGACTGCATCTTCTACTTCATCTTCGGCCAAGACCTGGAAGTTGATCTTCGTGATTCTGGGACTATATCCAGGTATTTGGCAGGCTCAGAATGGGCCTGTGCACATCTGTTTGCTGAAACAGTACCATTTGCAACTTATCCTAGGACATTTCTAGATGTTCTGTCTGCAGCTTAAACTCTAACTCATAAATGTTCTGTGTTAATGAACACATTAAAAGCAGAGGCGTTTCACCAACATCAGCTCAAGGACCTCCTCCCATGGTGCATGGGCACTGAACATGTTCATGATATGGCCACTGGTCTTTCTAGATGAAGAATACTGTTCCTATATGCATGCTTTTTAGACCATCACTGTGCAAATCTAAAAACGGAAGTGTGGGATGTAGTGTTTTATGGGAGGACAATGATTCTGGATACATCTATGTGCAGAGTGATCGTTGCTGCCACAGTCCTGTTACCTAAGTTACAGAAGGAAAATGTCTGTTGAGGAAACAGGATGGAATAATGGATGTGCTCCTTTCTTTGGACTGAGAAACTGCTGGGAGCTCGGATGTGAACCTGCGGCCACTATGCAGTAACATGCAGTGAACAGTGAGCTGAAGCCTCATTATGTGAACCATGCTCCCAAAACAGGACTGGGAGTGCTGAGGACCAAGGAAAAGGGGCATATTAGGTGTCTTACCATGGCCCACGTAGGTCATAGCAGGGACATCCATCACAGAAAACTGCATTTATACTGTTTGACTCCAGCAGGCGCCAGAACAGTAAAAGTGAAGCAAAATCCATTGTTTTCCATTTTCTATTGAAAAAAATATCTTTGGTGGTATTTAATTAATTATAATCGTTTTTAACGGAAAACCGGAAATCCGAAGTCTTATAGAGTGTACATGAGTATAAGTGCAAAGATAACTTAGTAAAGATGATTTCATATGCGTGGGCTCTAAAAAAGTTAAAATGTTTTGTTGTCAAAAGAACATTTTTGCTGCACTCTACTGTATAATTTACCTGGAAATGTATGGAGAAATCAGAAACGTAATCAATGCAAGGATTAAGGAGGCATTGTTATGAATCAAAAGACTCACATCTTTCAAGATGAGCATTCACTTTCAGCTTCTCTCTTTATTCCACGTGGTTCTCCTTTTTGTCTCGCCTACTGGGCATACAGAAAATTCATTTAGAAGTAGTGCTGCACATTGGCCATCTTTTATCCTAGCACCTATCTACTGAGTAACATGGTACCAAACATCTATGATTGATATGTTCTTGAAGCTGAAACTACATCTTCATTCAGATCTCATGGTGGCTAGATGTTTGGCCTTTGAATACAAATTTAGCAGTAGATAACTTGCAGCTTTTGGCTACCCACAATAATTATATTTGTCAATCAATTTATTAGGGGTACTCGAATGTCTTTCCTAAAAATGCCATGTCTTTCAGAGGTCAGACAAGGGATTTTTAGGCTAATGGCTTATTATAAGCTTGATCAATCTAGCTTGCAGCATTTTACCTATGTTGATTTTTGGGATCCTGAACATCATACTGCCCTCCCCAGAGACCAAACACCTGTCACGTGTTAATCCTAAATGTGTGCTTTTACAAGCAGAAACTGTTTGTGACTTTATTCGATATTTATTACAGAAACATGGTTAACAAACGATAGCATCTGCGTGCTTGACAACTTAGTTCAAGCTCACCATCCATATAAAGCGTAAGCACTTCAAATTAAATAAAATGAGGAAGTGTACATATGGAGATCTCCTCCTCCTGAACATACTTATCCTATTTTGTCCCATTCACCAACATCACTAGGACTAAGCCTGAAAAGCTGTGCCAGGCACAGGATTCCAGGAATACTCCGGGGAATGTCAGATGACTTTGACAAAGGGATTCTATTCTTGCTGTAAAGAGTTCTCTATAACTAAAAAGTCACACGGTAACTATGAGACACTGAAAACGCCCACTTATTTTCTCTGCGGAGAAAATATTTACACATGTGGAGAAAACGTTTCGCCCGTCTCCAAGCAAATCTGGGCATGATCTGTTCCCTTTCCCATCCTGAGGAGAGTTGCACCAGCCATTCGCTAGAATACATTTGTAATCCTTTCCAGGGAAGAAAGAAGAGAAAGTGGAGTGTGGGAATGTTAACAAACGTACAGATTTGTGGGGGTTCCCAAACTTCCAAGGCAAACTACATCTTGGACACCACTTCCTTTCTCCTAAGTGGCGGCCAGAACACCTATTAAAGGGCCATGAGCCAAGCAGAAGTTGCTGGGCCCAACCGTGGTGATTGAGGCCTTTTACTTCTGATGCCCTGGGGCCTGACCTACTATGGGTCCTGAGTAACCTGACCAAGTACTACAGATGTCAGCACTTGATTAGGGTGGGTTGAACAGTCCAAGGCTGTTCTAGGAAAAGCTAGGTGTGAGGCATACACAAGCGCAGGACTTGAAGTACAAACAGTAAAACAGTCAAATATTTGCTTTTATGCAAAAAGTAATATTTTAATAAAAGCACACACAGCATAAAGGCTGCATACTAAATATTTGCCATAGTCACTTAAGGTTGGCATGCCAGAATCGTCATGAATGGTATCCCTGATTGCCTCAGTCCCCTTATAGTGAGGCTGGTTATTTCCCATATGAAATTGGAGCTGACTCCCAGATACTGTCCACACGAGTCCCCACATGGGAAGTTCTACGTTTGGCCTCAAGAGTCAACTTCAAAAATGTTATATGCTACGTTTGTGCACGTTCCCATCAGTCCTGTAAGTATTGAACTTTTGCATACCCCGATGGCCGTTGGCTAGTGCAGGAGGACTGGGGCACGTCTCTGCAGGCATTGACACATCGAGCCTCCTTCGGGCTCCGAACAGACTGCATCAGTGTTGGATCTCTTCCTCCGTGGCTTGTTACAATCAGTGAGTGTTCCTCACAGCAGCCTGGGCACAACAGTCCAGAGCAATGAGCCCACTTACACAGTGGCCCGTCCTGGTGTAGGGGTCATCATCTGGCACTGCACACGAGCGACCGCCCTTACTTCATGGTGGCTACCACCTGGCATACAAAGTGTTGCCCTATGGTTGCACACAAGAGCAACTGCCCTTAGTTCATGGTGGCCCCCACCTGACATACAGTGGTTTTCACAAGGGCGATGGTCCTTAGTTCGAGGTGGACTCCACCTGGCATAAGGGGGTCATTGACTTCGTCCAGGCAGCTGCCCACTAAGAGCGGGTATCTCACGCTTCATTCATCGGGATTGACATGCAGGATCATTACTGGGTCTTACTCTTTCCAGGTGCTCTCCTCTTCCTCTGAGGCTCCAGTGGTCTTGGCCGGGTCTGGTGGCTCAGTGGGCTAACGCATCCACTGCAGGGGCCTGTGATCTACTTCATGGTCACAAGTTTAAATCCTGGTGGGTCTACTCAGCCTTTCATCCATCTGAGGTTGATATAATGAGTACCATTGAATTGGGGAGCAATAAACATCTGTTATACAGCGCCAAGATGCCTACGGGTGAACGTGTGCTTTACAAATACACATGTTATGTTATGTTGGCAGACAGGCAGAAGGCTGGTGCTCCAGGCTCAGAGAAAATGGTCTTCACTTCCTGGGTGATGAGACCTCACCCAGCAGGGAGACTAGCAGACCTTGCTCACTAGTACAGGTTCCAGCAGGTAGAAGTAAAGGCATTCTTCTCTCCTGTTGAACACTGCTGTTGAACAAAGTGTCAGACTCATGTTTCCCTCTTTATTATCCAAATCCAGACACAAATGTTAATTAGCGTCTGATCCTTTGAAATTTGAGTTGTGATTTTTAGTTTTTTTTCTTTGAGTTTTATATAGCGCCAACTCAACCTGACGGTATCAGAGCACTTTACATGAGCACCAGTTGCATTAAAGAAGGACAAGTTCATTTTAGGCACGGACAATTACGTGATTTGCCCAGAATCACAGGATGTTGAGTGTCCCTGCCGAGACTCGAACCCGGTTCCACAGCTTCGAGGTCGATCTAAATCAAAGTTCCTTTGAAGTGTTCTCTCTTCTGTTCTGTCCTTTGTTTGCCACAGCAGGAGTGCCTCCGAATCTGATTGGCCCACAACACAGGCTAAGGGGGTAACCAGAGATCACACCTGGCTGACAGCCTTCACTGAAATATCTCATAAAGCTTCAAGGGCCTAAGCCTTATGCTCTATCAAGATTTCCTAGTCCATAGGGACAGCGTCACCATTCTCCCCATGTACCTGACAATTAACCCAGGCCGCACTTACCAGTAACTCTTCCTGAAAGAAAAGAAACTTTTGATGTGTATCAAGGATGCCCTGCTCTCATTCATTCAGTGTGTGCTCAAACCCCAGCCCTCGGGAATGTCAGTAATACACATTTCCTGTCAGAGGCTGCAGGCTCACCTCTCCTAGCCTCTCCAGGCCCTATGATTCCAAAATGGAACTCACAGGCCTCCATGTCATGCGACATACAAAAGTCTCACAAGCTCTCCAGTGCTATGCACAATTCATGCAGGCTAAGAGTAAGTTAAGTACACTGCCACAGAACTTTACATGAGTGGGCCAGTAGGCCCCACTCAGATGACTGATCACTATTAAACAGAAAATGAGTATTCTGCAACACAGTGCTCATGTCAATTAACTCCAGGTAGGGGCAGTATATCTCTACCACAATGAGGTCAGTGTTCTCAGACCTAGGTTTTGCCGCACATGCATGATCCATATCCGCCCATGACTAAAAATCATTACCAGGGGTTCAGATATCCATGCAGCTGGAGCACTCAGGGTGGTGGTGCATGTCAGTCACCATGCAGAGGACTTTTCCATCCCAACAGTGGCATTTAAGACTACAGAGTTCCCTGCACTTATGGTGGAGATCTCCAGCCCCATAAATGGGTTTAGGGCATGGCCGGGCTGGCCAGTGGATCAATGTGGCAATGCCAGAAGGGTTAGTCTGATAGATAAGCATGTGCTGGATTTGTTGGTTGCTTATGGGCCTGTTTTAAGGTTCAGTACGCCGGTTTTGCGCCAGGTCTCATCACGACCCCGTCCACTGATTAATTCTCCCGCACAGGTGGGGAATTAACTGCGCGTAGGTGAAGCAGCACCGTTATGACGAGACCAGGCCGTTTTGAGCACAGCTCAACTGTGACTCATGACGGTCTGGTCTCGTCATGAGTACACAAGGGGTTAAGGTTATTTAAACTCCAACACTCACAAACATGAAACAAGACCCTCCTCTTTAAATGTATATGGTCTAAGCATTGTACAGCACCCTGACATAACAAGGAGACTGTTGTAATTAATGTCCAGACCATATAGTTTAAAGCCTCTTTATTGAAGTTAAAATCGGCAAGGTGTCCCCAGCTTGTCAAGTGTCTCGTCCAGGCAAACACTCCACTGAACGTTCTATCGCAGCCTTCACAGGAGGGCGTGCAGTAAACCACTTAAGTAAGAGGGAGGGGGGTGGAAGCGTAAGGGTGAACCAAGGGGCGAAGTTACAACACACCATCCTCCCTAGGGAGAACAAAGAGATGGAGAGAAAGGAAGAAGAGAGCGGATAGAAGGTAGAGGGGCAGCAAGGAGAACAGAGGAGAAGGTGGGGTTGGGAAAAACCTGGCCAGTACCAAGGTATCCCCTGAAGGGCTGAATATACAATAAAAGGGGAGGTCTGCGCAGAAGACCTTACAACTAGCAGAGATTACAAAATTAACAAAATTGATACATCCAGGAACTAGCTATGAAAACTCTCTAAAGGGTACTGTCAACTCATGCTGTACTGTCTGTGCCAGTGCGGAGAGGTTCTTTGTCTAAGGCTTTCCCTCCTCTGCCCGACAACCTGACTACTGTCCCCTACCTCTGATCTGCCAGCACCTATTTTGTTGTCTCTAACTGTGACCGGTACTACCTGGTCCTGACTCCACATTTTCCCATCTTCCATGACTACAATGTTTCTCTTCACCTCCTTTATTTTACCCGGGGCAAAAATTTGTCTCCACTTTTCCCAAGTTTATCGGGTTTCCTGATGTACACACTCTGTCCTTCCTTGAGGTTCCTTTCCTTGACACCCCATTTCTTGTCATACCAGTCTTTGTATTTACTTTGTTTGTTTTCAATCTTCTTCCTTGTTTCCTCCTGATCGATCTCCACGTTTACATTCTTGCCCATCCAATTTGAAGAAAGCTTTGAATCCGCCTTTCTTCTTCTCAATAGCTCAAAAGGTGAGTGCCCTGTCGTAGAATTTGGAGTGGTATGATACGCCCATAACATGTCCATGATGGCATCTTCCATGTTTTTTCCAGACTTGTTGGCCAGATGTATGCATTCTTTCAACATGCGGTTCGCTCTTTCCACTTTTCCATTTGCCTTTGGACAATATAATGGTGTACGGACATGGGTAATCGAGCAGTCCTTTAGAAACTCTTTCATCTCTTTCGAGACTAGTTGTAAGCCATTGTCCGTTACCATCGTTGTAGGAATGCCTTCTCTCGAAAACACCTCCTTTATTAAGAAGTGAATCAATGACTTTGTGTTGATATTGTATACCACCTTGTGAGTTATCCAGTTGGAGTATTAATCAATCAACACCAACAAGTACCAGTCCTGGGAACCTCTCCCGTGAATGGGACTCGTAATGTCGAAACCCAGCTTTTCCCAGGGTACCATCGGGACTTCAACCGGGATCAGAGGTGTATGTTTTGTTACTTTGGATTTGTCGCTTAAGCTGCAAGCATAACAATCACGTACTTTTTCCTCCATTTCATGATCCATTTCTGGGAACCAGTAATCTGCACGTAATCTTGCTTTGCAGAGACTTCGGCCCAAGTGACCCTCATGGGCCAGCTCAATCACTCGATTCCTCATCCCCTTTGGGGGAATTAGTTTGCCAGACTTTAAGATGAATTTCCCCTCCAACGAAAGATCATCTCTAACATTCCAATATGGTTGAACTTCCCTTTCAAGCTCCTTACATTTGTTCGGCCATCCGGACACAATATATGTCTTCACACTCTTCAAGATTTCATCTTGTTCCATTTGTGTTTCCCAATTTTCTTTTGCCACTGCTGCCAAGCCCACTTCCAAAATTGTATCTTCAACCTTCTCCTCCTCAGCTTCACAGCAGATGGGGGCCCTCGATATGAAATTCGCCACTTTGTTTTGTTGTCCCGGTATGTACACCGCTCTGAAATTATAGCCTTGTAGGCCTAAGACCCATTTGGCTATGCGTGGGGTCATGTCCTCCATGTTTTTTTTAGTAAACAATGGCACCAAAGGCTTGTGGTCTGTATGCACTTCGAAATGAACGCCCCACACATAATATTTGAAATGCTTGATTGCCCAGTAAACGGCTAGGGCCTCTTTTTCCACGGTTGAATAGTTTGCTTCAGGAACGGTGAGAGTTCTGGACGCAAAAGGTACCACTTTTATTTCCTTCTCCACCCTCTGTGCTAAAGTGGCACCAATCCCTTTGTTGCTTGCATCTGTAGAAATTATAATGTCTCTTTCCGGATTAAATTTTCCAATGGAAGGTGCCTGTATGATCGCTTCTTTTATTTTTTTGAAAGCTATCTCTTCGTCCTTTCCCCAGTTGAAGATGCTATCTTTTTTTACCAACTCTCTCAAAGAATGTGACATTGTGGCAAAATCCTTGATGAATTTCGCCATGTATTCCGCCAATCCCAGAAATGACACAATATCTTCTTTGTTGCTGGGAGTGGGAGCATTTCTCACCGCATTAACTAGATCACACTTCGGTTTGATGCCCTCTTCTGAAATGGTGTGACCCAAATAGTCCACTGAGCTCACTCCCAACTTACATTTGATCGCTCTTGTGGTGAAACCAACTCCCTTCAGTCTTTCCAGAACTCCTTTGATGTTATCATTGTGCTATTTCTCATCAGATCCATAAATCAGAATATCATCCTGAAAGCACATCGTTTTTGTGCAGTCTTTGAGAATGTGCTGCATTACTCGTTGGAAGGCTGCAGCTGCGGATGCCAAGCCAAAAGGCATTTGCAGAAACTTAAAATGTCCAAACAGGGTTGTGAAGGCCATCAGAGACTGTGACTCCGGGTGCAGCTTTATCTGATAATAGGCCGAGGACAGGTCCAAGACACTGAAATATTTCGCCCCCTGAATGGTGCTCAACATTTCACCTATTCTCGGGAGGGGATATCTGTCCACTAGGATGTTGGCATTTAGGTCTCGCAAGTCCACACAGAGCCTTATGTTCTTTCCTCCATCCTTGGTCGTGATGACGACTGGAGCCAACCATGCCGAGCTTTCAATCTCCCTGATAACCCCTTGGCTGACCAGCTTTTCCAACTCTCTTTTCAATGGCTAAACTCATGCAAAGTGGAATTGATCGGGTTTTATGTACTACAGGTACAGCCCCCTCTTTAAGAGTGATTCTATGCATGTAGTTTTTGAACACTCCCAGGTTTTCACTAAACACCTCCTTAAACTCTGTGGTTATGTTTTCTGCAATATTAGGAGGTTCCACTAAAAGTACCTGCTCTCTGTTGTTGGGGTCTCGCTTAATCCCTAACTCTTTCTGATGTTTCCACCCCAGGAGGCTAGAACCCCTCGTGGTTACATAAACCTTCCCCACAGTTTGCCTGTCCTTAAATGGGATCCTCATCCTAGCCATACCCTCTAATGGGATACATTCCCTATAGTACCCCACTGGACTTATGTCAGCTTTCTCTAGATCAACATTGTGTTTAGCAAATTTCCCATCAAATAAGCTTTTGTCAATCAAAGTGAAAGGGGAGCACGAATCTGCATATACTTCGAATTTCTCCCCATCAAGGGTGATTTCACACTTGGGGTAATTGTTATCATCATTGGCCATGTCATCCTCCACTTGAAAAAGGAAAGTTTTTTCACCCCCATCAACTCTCTCAACATTTTCTATGGCATGTACTTTTTGATTAATATTTTTACAAACTTTTGAAAAATGCCCCCTCCTGTTGTATTTTCTACACAAAACATCCCTCGCAGGGCACTTCCAATTGTTCGCCAAGTGACTGGGACTACCACATTTGTAGCAAAATAAACCTTCAGCATTACTGCGTTGATTGCTCTCCATTTTTTCTCCCACCTTACATACAGTCTCCCCCTCATGTGCAACTTTGCTCTCACACTTTTCTCTGTTAACTCCCTCATGAATTTTCATTTCTTTCATGCACAACACTGTATGCTCCAACCCCTTAGCTATGCTTAGACCTTCATCTGGATCTGGATTCCTAGTGAGCAGTTCCTCTTGGATCCTAGGATCATTAGTACACCTCACAATTTGATCTCTAATCATGGAATCTGTCAATGTCCCAAATTCACATGTGGCAGATAAACCCCTCAGGACTGCAACGTAATTTGTGACCTTCTCATCCTTCTTTTGCACCCTTTTATAAAATTTGTGCCTTTCCAGTACTACATTAAGTTTTACTTTAAAATGTTCCTCCAATTTCCTCAGAGTATATTCATACACATTAGTCCCTTCAACCTCTTCCTGTTCATCATCCACCTGTCTGCCTGTTATGTCCTCAAAACCTTTCCTGCCATGAATACCTAAGTTGTGCAGTAAAATGTGTTGTTTCCTCACATTGTTATCATTACCACCCCCTATTGCTATTAGGTAGGATTTGAAAATTCCTTCCCACCTCTTCCAAGGGATGTCAGGCTCACCTAGCTCATTTAGAAAAGGTGGCGGCTGACTCATGCCTGCTCCTGCCATGGCCATGAAAGGTTGTTCCCTAAGTGAGTACTTGCTTTCTTCCCCTTTCCCAAAATACAGCGCCCTGATAGATAAATAGGCACAAAGTAATTACTTCAGAGGGTAGAGAGGGTAGGAGCTTAATTACCAGACCATGTTAAGCGAAACCACATACTGCTGCAGGAAGAAATATATGCATTTTACCCTGCAAAACTGAACATAAACCCTTTTTTTTTTAAATTTTTTTTTTTTAACCAAACACGAAGAGAAAGGATATAAGTCCTCTTTCTTTTTCCGATGTATTTTCCTCAAATGACCAATAAACGGCACTCTGCTTCTGTAGGCGGGAACTTCCTGTGGAGAGGACTTTCAGTCACAGCCGGATGAACTACGGACCGCTTCTCCTCAAGAAACAACAAAGTCCCAAGAATATTTCCTTGCAGCGTTCCACCCTGAGGCAATATCACACACGCAGCTCTGCGACCTCTTCGCACCACCGCAAAACAGAAGGAATGTCAATAGTTCCCCGTAGAAGCCCCCAAATGAAATCGCTTAGATCGCTCGACTTCAGCCAGTCCGCTCACAATCTTCCTTCAGCACTCGGAAATCTCTTGAGCAGGAAACAGCCTCCACGAAATTGACCACCGATGCTCCAAGTCCTTAGACCCAGCTTAATAAATCACTCCTATGCTATGACTCACACACGAAATACGCTGCCGCTTTCTCTCACCATGAAGCTGAGGTTGCGCGTCAAAAGACAATCCTCACACAAAACGCTGAACACAGCACGGAAGCAATGGTAGACACCACGAATCAGTAAGTCCAAGAACACTTTACTTTTGCGAACAAGCTTCTCCATATACTCCAGGGGGGGAACACCAAGCTGTCCCTGGCACAGCTCCCGTACCTCGTCGCCACAAAAGTGTTGTAATTAATGTCCAGACCATATAGTTTAAAGCCTCTTTATTGAAGTTAAAATCGGCAAGGTGTCCCCAGCTTGTCAAGTGTCTCGTCCAGGCAAACGCTCCACTGAACATTCTATCGCAGCCTTCACAGGAGGGCGTGGAGTAAACCACTTAAGTAAGAGGGAGGGGGGTGGAAGCGTAAGGGTGAACCAAGGGGCGAAGTTACAACAGAGACACAAGAGGAAGTATGACTTGTGCCCGAGAATGATACATTGGTATCTGCATAAGAAAACTAAAACATTAAATTGTAAATGTATCATCGCTGTCTTTCAATATGTTCCTCTGTCTCTGCCTGAGGTCAAAAAGTCTCACCCATGTAATTGTATCAAAGTAATTGCTTTTGTAAATCTAATAAACTGTTCTTTACACGCGTAAACAAGAATGTAAATGTGATTGTTAACTGATAATAACTTGCGTTTGCCCTATGGTAATGACCCGGTCTGAACTCATGAGGTAAGCTTTGTGTAGAAACCGAGCCTCACATGCATTGTGCATTAATGCCTACAACTTACACAGGTATACAGGTGCTGGAGTGATTTGTGTTACAACAAAACACCAAAAGTGCAGAAATACATTCAATGAATGTTGGACTGGGCCTTTCTTAATGGTCATCCCAAAAGTTTTGGTCGTCACCCTACTGTTTCCTGAACCCGTTTTTGAGACTTTTAGGACTTTGTCCACTTTACCACTGCTAACCAGATCTAAAGTGCTTGTGCACTCTCCTTTACACATGGTGAAATTAGCACAAGTAATTTCCTGGTAAGTCCCTAGTAAAGTGGTACACATGAACCCAGGGCCTCTAAATGTAAATTAAATGCAACTATTGAGCCTGCAGTATTGATTGTGCCACACACTTAAGTAGTCCTTTAAACATGTCTCAGGCCTGCCATTGCAGCCTGTGTGAGCAGTTTAAGCTGCCACTTTGACCTGGTAAAATAAACCTTTAGCCAGGTCTACACCTGCCTTTTTTTATACATATAAGGTATAGTAGGCCCTAAACAGCCCAGTAGGCTGTGTGTATTCTATTTAAAACTGTTAAGTTGTACATGTACTAGTAGTGAAAAATGCTAACATTTGTTTCACACTACTGCAGGGTCTGCGTCTCCCATAAAATAACATTGAGTTAACGTATTACATTTAATAAGTAATAGTTTCAATAGGAAGTAGGTAGGAATGTTTAGTAGGGTGTCTAAAGAATTGTAATTTAAACCCATCTTTAATAGTCAAGTTGGATTTTAAGTAATAATTCTGAAAACCTCCCTTTTAGAAAGTTTGCATTTTCTTGTTATAACCATTTGGTGCCTGCTGTCTGTTCTGGTCCACATGACTGGGTGTTGTTGTCAGTTGGACTTTGTTTATTCTTCCCAGACAGCAACCAAATGGAGGGAGGGATTAAATGTTCCTGGGATGACAATCAACTGGCAGGATGGGGGCTGAGCTGGGCACAGCCCCACTTACAACTGAATTGGCTGTGCCCTGCCTTCCCACAAAGGACTTTTCACTACCACATTGTTCATATAGCCAACTTGAAGCCATGGCAGGAGAGGCAGGAAACGGCAAGGACTTCTCTAGAAACTTCCCCTACTTCAAAGTGGGCACAGGGTATACATATTGGACCCTCAGACGCAACACTTCAGTACACTCCTAAACCTGAATATACTACAGGTTGTTGTGCTGCTTTGCTGCCTCAAGGACTCCCACTCTGATGCTCTGCTACTCTGCTGCTCTGCTGTCCTGCTTGCTGAGAATGCAAACTGGGAAAAACACTGTAGAAAAACCTCTGGACTGACCTATCTAGTTTCAACAAATTGGTATACCTCTAAATAAATAGCGACCAGCTGCTGTATAGACGACGCCAGTAGAGGATGTGACTAGCCATCCACACGAGTGATAACACGCTCTGGTTGGATACCCCAGCAACTACGAAATAGAATTACACTCTGGTGCTATCCATCAACAGGATCGCCTTGGGAGAGATTTTACTAATAAGAATCTTCCTACCAACCCGCAAGGAAGAAGAAAAGAGGAGATCCTCTTGTTCCTATTCTCTTTACAAGACACGATTGTCTGAGATACAGAATAAAGCACTGCTGCACTGGCACAAGCAGAAAAGAGTTTCGTTGTGGCTTGGGCCCTTATATGCCCACAGGTTACATCAATCATTGCGGCTCGATTTCATAACCCGCAACAGTGCAGCTATTACCAGATAAGTAGATGAGAAGATACCCCTACCTCCAAGGATATTATATATACTTTTTGGCCCTGATGAAGGTGGCATAGTTTTATTTCTGCACCGAAACGTACGTAGGCCATTCACAGACAACTGATAATCCAACTGAGAAGGATCCCCAAAAGAAGCACAGCAAATGAACAAGTTTTTGGGATTAACATCTATATATAACATCTGAATAATAATCCCTTCCATGGGGCTTTTGTAAACTTGGTTGGTTGTCTGTTTTCCTAGATCCCTTGTGCGTAGTATGTAAGAGATATTATGTATGAGTAGTTTGATTGGTGAGATTGACATGGATGAATGAATAAAGCTGCCTTTTTTAGCTTTTCTTTCATGGAGTGTTTAGGTGGGGGTGTTATGTGAAACTTTGCACAATGTAATAATTGCATATATTACTGTTTTTGATTATATAGGAATGATGAAATGTGTATTTTCGTTTTTGTATATGTTTTTTAAAAAACCTTCTTGAAAAATAACAAAAAAATGGCTTTTTGAAATGCAAACTAAAAGAAATAAATGATAACTCAAGCCTAAAATATTGTTTCTTGTATGTATTGATACTAGATTTGCTGTGTCTTTGTAGAAAAACGTTTATTTAGAGGTATACCAATTTGTTGAAACTAGATAGGTCAGTCCAGAGGTTTTTCTACAGTGTTTTTCCCACTCTTTCCCCCTCCTCTAGACCTAAAAGAAATAAATATTGGGGGTACCCTTAGCTGTGATAATGAGAATGCAAACTGGACCTGCATCCTTCTTCTGAGGCTGAAGTGACTCTGAGCGTCACCCTGCAGTCCTTTACTGGAGTGAGTTCCTGGCCCCCAAGTGGCTTGCCACCTGTCACACCCGCAAACGCGAAGTTCTGGCGAACCTGACTTTTCGCACCACAGCAATGCCCAGTAGCACAAGATGTGCACTTCAAGCTACAGCATTGACAGCCCGCAATGGATGCCAAGTGCCAACACGAAGCTCCAGCAATAACAGGCCTGACAGAATCTCTGCGCTACAGGGACAACTGTCCGTGGCACCCTTCCTACTCTTCACACTACAGCAACAGTCATCTTCGATGCTCTCCCTGCTCCTCGAGGCCCTTTCCATCACGAATGGAACTCTTCGTACTGGACTTTATAGGTAACTCTTTCAGCAGCCTAACCTGGTCCCTGTACCTGGCCCCTGCTCCATTGCAGTCTGCCTGAACTAGTGACTTTCATCCATTCTCGCATGACCAGATAACTATGAGTAGTGCTTTGTGCTTTTAGGGACTTTACTTACCTGAAATATTTAAAATTGAATATCTCCAGTACTACTGATTGAATTTGTATTGTTTTGGTTTCAAATAATGTATTACATTTATCTCTATTTTCCTAAATTGGTGTGGGATTTATTTTGTGTTGTGTTTTCACTTTATTACTGTTTGTAGTGCTGCGTAAACATCACATATTGCCTCTAAGTTGAGCCTCACTGCTTTTGTGCAAAGCTGCCAAACGGTTATGCACGGGTTAATTTGGGGGTTGCATGTGTTTCACCCTGACACAGATTGTGGTAGCTGCATGAGTAGGGGTTCACCTCCCTCAACCAGTAACCCAATTTCCAGCAAAGAATATAAAGTGTTTTTGTACAACTGTGAGACAAACTATCACTAATATAACTAAAATCCAAGCTGCGTTAAAAGCATGACTTGTAAAATAGACTTCAAGCACGTTGCAGTTTTAAAGTATGCCACGTGTCTCTTGCTAGGAGGATTCCCTTGCCTACACTGAGTGTGCGTGATTTAGTTTGCAATAATTGGGTCATATGGTGTCATCAATGGCATCATTGTAGGTCGGCGTCTGTGCCTGAAACCACAACGGAGTTTCCAAAGCACGGTAAGCATGGGCCGATCACAGCAATCTTGAAGAGGTTCCTGCGAGGCTCTTGGCTACCAACACCCTGGAATTATATTTGGGCCTGGCACTGACAGCAGAAGATGTGTGCACGCACGCCAGAGGTTGCTAAGCAACCACCAGCAACTCCTCTCCACACTTGGCAGCAACCACTGGAAACCCAACGGATGATGGCAGCAATTCAATGGACAGGGATGCAGGGAGCAATACAGTAAAGGTGAAAGTTCGAATGATATTTCACGGCGGTGTGATATTTAATAGGGTGGAGAGGAGAAAGGACCAATAACATAAATAACATTTAATTGCAAATCATGTTCTCATGTTCTGATTGTTTCTCTGTTCACCTGAGACATGACTTGTGTGCAGGCCAGATGGACAGAAGCAGGAGGAACAAATGAGTTTTACTCCTGATTAACCAGATGAGCGGATTCGTGGATTTATGAGTCCACCTATAAAATAAATGAAGATATCAGAACAGGAAACTTATATGATGCCTACAAGATGATTAGAGAGGATGGGCGAACAGATACCAGCTTCAAACACCTAATTATCCAATAGCCATTTATTAGGGTGATCTAAGCTAGTGTGCAGTTCTGTGCATGAAGATACTTAATTTGATTTTCATCCCGCACTTATTAAACCTCGGGGGTTCTACCTCGCTTGGTGAGACCGGCATGGAGCCACTCTGATGCTACTCTACCCTATGAAGAATCACAAGACAGAATCAAGCCAAGCTCTGCAAAATTATAGGAAAAGATTAAAACCGAAGCCATCTTTTCAAGTGAGCTGTAGATATATCTTCAATTTCAAAAATACTGATCCAAAAATATTACTTTACCGCTTTAATGAAAAACTACATCAAGTGGTAATTTGTTGGCTCTGTGGAAATCACTCCTTCCATGGACTGGTATGAGATGCCAGTGGCTCTCCTTTTCACTTTGGGACCACCTTTGATTCTACAAAGGATCTGTTGGCATTGGTTCACAAACACACTCAATTTGTGTCTATCTCTTTCATCATTTGCCCTACCAGTCATTCTTTAATGAAATTTGTTTCCACGTCCACATATTTGAAAACATTGGAATATATCACAGTTAAAATTGCTAACCAATTTCCAGACTTGAAAGACAACCCAATCAAGGAAGACTGGCCACACATTAACTTAAATAATTTTCCAAAATATCCACCCCTTTCAGAGGATGCCACTCTCTCCGCCTTGAAACCTACTAAATCTGAATGCCCCATGTACCTTTTGTTGGTAAAGTTTTATAAGGTCAATCTCTGTTATCGGTGCCATCTCTCTGTAGGGCAATTCATGCTTGTACTGTAGAGACAATTGTATGCTGCTATGAAACTTGAGGTGGTTAAGCCACTGCTGAACGCCCTTGTTGGTTCCACCAAAGCATGTGGATTTCATGACCATGTCCCATTGCTGAGACAGCAGTAATTAAAGCCTTCACATATTATGTTGATTCCTGTCTTTTTGGATCCTCTACAGGCATTATTTGGGCATACAAAAGGGACAGAGTAAATGCAGACTACAGTGCACAATGCACCTAATTTCATGGTTAGTGAAGGCGGTGTGGCAGCCCTGACCTCATTAGACCCATCAGCCGTCTTTGATACCGTTGATCATGACATTCTGTTAGATTGCATGGTTGCAGCAGGTGTGACCGGTTTAGCCTGGGACTAGTGCCATGCTTTTTACGAGAAAGGAGTCAACCATTCTCTTTGCATGCTATCATTCAAGAGGTGTAATTCATCACCCATTGAGTGACACGAAGATCCTCTCTTCACTTGATTTTTTGTCTGGGGTCTCTTGACTTTCTCATTCACTCCTACAGTCTCTAATTGTATCCCCAAGGCGGAGCGCTCAAACCTGTTGTCGCTCAATCTGAGTCGTCTAGATCACAGTCTCATTTCAGGGAGTGCATGCTACAAGCCAAGGACAGAGTAAGGAAAATGGTTACATTTAAACATGGACATAACTGAGAAGCTGAAAGTAGAGTACAGAGACAGCCTTTAGGATTGCGCAATGTGAATAATCGTATTACAAAAATGAAAAGTAAAAGAGGGGGGTGTTTGATCATAAAAGGGGCTGAAATATCCATGATCAGGTCTTCAGAAGGGATTTGAAGGGCTATAAAATAAAACAATTGTTTTACAGACTGAAAAGAAAGGTAGTTATCTACACTTAAGCTGATCTTGCTGTGTAAATTTCATAAAAGGACAATGTATTTGTCATACAAAAACTGATGAACAGAAAAGATCAAACTGAAACAACATAGAACACGGAAAGCTGCTTTTACAAATAAATCTGGTTTATGTTTTGTGAGTAAAACAAGATGTATGGCTAAACAAAGATTTTCGGAACATAAGAGCACCATTTAATCAAAAAATAAAAAGGAGCCAATTGAAATCCACAGGAAAGAAAGGCAGTACCATAATCAAATGAGGCTGCAGATTCTTTAACAGGTCATGAGAATTTCAGGGGGAAGAGATTAGAGAAACTTCTTACTCAATGAGGGTATACTGGATAAGGAGTGTGGACACAATCCAACCAATGGGCCTTAATACTAAAATAAAATAAAAATATTTTTTGTGATCATCGGATAATTTTATATAGAACTTGGGTGGTATCTATCTCAAAGGTACAAAACGGTGACAATTTAATGTATGCATGATGTTGTATTATCTTTTGAGAGATGTAGTAATTATGTTAATGAATAGAGGAGCCTGTCATCAATATGAAGACATATATTGAATTATTCAAAACAATGAGTCAGTAAGATATAGATGTGATTGCGATCATCTGCTTGTATTCAGTGTAGATGTAGCACGTAGATCAGTTGGTCTATAAAAGGTATCGCCGGCTGGAGTCATTTGAGACTCATCTCATAATAACATGATAGACACATGAATTGAAGCAATTGACATTTTTTATGGGTATATTAGGAAGAGCGAAATTATATAAAGAACAATGTAATGTAATGTATCTGGTGAGAGAAAATTTCGGCAATAGCAAATTTAGACAAAGGAAAGACTAAATGACATTGAGAAAATGGATTGGGCTGAATTAAAATGGGCATGAAAGAAAGCCTTATTACCTGTTAGATATGCATATTTTGGCCACAATATGCCGTGTAAATTGCATAGTACTAGAGAGGAGACTGCAGCCAATTGACAGGAGTGCTCCAGTAAAAACATCTGAACTTTTTTTTCCCTAATGGCAGGCTGATATACATACATCACAATGGACTCACTTATACTTTAGATCGTCCTCAGACCATGGTTAATTTATATAACATAGCAAGAAGTTACACATACTTCCTTTTTCTTGTGGGATTGCAATATACATAGTAAAAATCATTGTCAGGAAGTCATTATACACTCTGGGGCAGTGTTTTTCAAACTGTGGGTCGGTACAAGCTGGGTTTTGGTGGGTCAGAAAATTAATTAATTAAGATGCCTTTAAATTCTGTATTTATCTTGTCACACTTGCTGCACTTCAAAGACAGAGGTCAAATGTCAGAGTATGTCTTCTGACAAATTGCTGCTTACTTTTTAACATGGGCATTGGTGTTTACAAACACCTCTCACTTTGCAGTGAGAGAAATAAAAGTTAAGTGAATTATGTGACAATCTAGCTACAGTACAGGAAGTGTGAAGGGAAAGGCTGTCATTTTTTGCAACACACAAAAAAAATGTAAATACCAATAAATGAACTGTACACATTCAGCAGTTAGAAAAGCAAAAATTATGTATTTTTTCTATAATTCTGAAGTGTGATGAAACAAAGCTTTTGAGGGGATCAAAACAAATCAAGTGTTACTTGGTGATGCACAAATATTAAATGGTCACTTAAACCTGATTTCCACACATTATCATTTTTGTGTACTATAGTTTTATCAGTAAAACGGTATGCCAGTGCACATTTAGTGGCCATTTCAATGGAAAGTGTACTGCCATACTATGCTTTAGTTACATTTAAAAAAAATGCCTGCCTCGTATCCATTAAAGCTAAGTGGGTTGGGCTGATTTAGAATTTGGCAGATGGGTACTTTGTCACAATGTAATAACTATCCTGTCCGCCTTAATACAAATCTTATTGGTTAAAGTGCACTTATAATATGGCAGATGGGCTTTCCCTCATATTTGTGCTTGAGTAGCCCATCCACCAAACCCTAAATTAGACCCTAAGTTCTTTAATGGGGGTACTAAGGACAGCAGGGGTAAATATAAGCGAGGGGGAGACTCATGGGTTTAACAGCATGTACGTAATTAGACTTGGGAGTTATAGACACCTACCTATTGGTTATGGGACCAGTGGACTCCGTATAGAGTGGTCTCTATACAGAAGTGTTCCCTGTGGCAGAGCAAAGCGATAATAGTAATGCTATTATTCACACTGAAGATTTTCACATAGACAAGTAACTAGATTGATTAATATGCGATTCATAAATATTGTTTGTATGAATCTGTTTATGTAAGGTTTGTACTAGGTGGAACATCCGTGGTGGTTTCAAATGGACGAGCCTTTGTTTTTGAGATGAGGACTGATGTTTTATTATGAACTAGCTAAAAGATATATATGTAGATCTATATAGGTGTATAGTTCATATAAAAATTTATTTTCTGGATTGGTTTGCTTTAGAATTGATCTAGTAGGAATCTAGAACAGTTTCTCCTTAAGTGTTGTAAAGAGCATCGCATGATGTATTAAGAACAGTTTTAATGGATTCCGTGACTTAGAGTGCTACCTTTACCAAGAATAAACTGATTTGAATTTCAAAACACACATTGTCATTCTTTTTTTTTGTTTGTTTAGAAAGCTTTATTAAATAAGATATATAAAGTAAAACCTCATTACAAAAACCAGAGACAATAAAAAGAGATAAAAGAGTATTAAAATGTAACAAATTGCAATATAATCCCGAAAAGGGAAATAGAAACTGTACCAAGAAGCAAAGCTTGTAAAGGTATTTTGTTTTGCGGGAGGGAAAGCGGAAAGAGAAAGAAAGAAAGAAAGAAAGAAAGAAAGAAAGAAAGAAAGAAAGAAAGAAAGAAAGAAAGAAAGAAAGAAAGGGGAAGAAGAAAAAGAGGGCAACCAAGAGCACAAATTCAATACCTGAAAATGCTATAAGGAAATAAAAATGAAATGCAATAATAAACATAATTTAAAGATATGGGAGTAAAAGAAAAAGTAACGTAAAATTCAGGCACCATGTCTAGAAAGAAAATCAGTTAAAGGTAACCATAACAAGTCTTTTTTGATGTGTAAAGGTACAGTGGTGGCAAAGGCACGATCAAGCACACATTGCCATTCTGAGAGTAAAAATAAAATGTATTGATATGCTTCACGCAGTTTTTGGAAGTTTGATTCAGACTCCATGAAGTAACTTTTTGACACGTATAAAGACCCAAGCTGTATAAACAAGTGTGCACCATTACATGTAAGTGGGGAACTTGGATTGCTGCAATACAGAGATTCCACCAGTTGGCCCACGCCTATTAGAGAACGTATAATTATGTACCTCATGTCTTGAAACACAAACATCTAACTTGATAAAGACCTATTACTCCAAATTTAGATGATTAAAGTCGTTTTCTCCTATCACCATTAAGGCTGAGTAGGGTGATTCTACTATTTTTTCCCAGTTACTTTTAAATCTGTGCAAACTATTCAGCAATTCAGTATTACCCACATTTTCTGAAGATTTGGGTTTTCGGTGGCTGCTAAAGTTTTCCAAGTTCAGTAGGCTGAGTTCTTTTCCAGGCATTTATTTTTGTAATGCTATTTCTTTGAGTGCTCTTTGGGAAGGCCAAGCCCAGTAGAGCCGCGCATATGTTCACCCTTCCATTGGAGTACTCTCTGCCAATTACCGGCCACGTCTCTCAGGCATGGCATAGCACATTATAAGAACATTATGTAGTAGTCGTCTTCTGTCGTTAAGCTATTGCACCACAGACAATATGAGCCCTTCTGCTCTATCTATGGTGCTGTAGAAATAATAGAAGGACTATTACGTGCATTTGTATGCTGAGCCTTTCTAGAACAGACAGTGCACAATTCTAGGCTGCGTTTGTGAGCTCTTGCGTGTGAGTGGTAGAGAGGGAGTCTTGGAAGGGCTTTTAAGAAATAGGGAATGGGATGCATGCATATTTATAGGGAAAATAGACAGTGAATATTGTTAGATCTTGCAACATTTTAGGTTGTTCCTGCAAGTACTCATGAAGCAGCATTGGAAACTTTTGACAAGCCCAATTGGCCATAACTCTGTAATCAGTGCATTGTCTTAAGATTGTAGCAATGCTCCCTGTCTGATATATCCAGACTTCCGCTGCTCCAGAATCCTGCAGTTTGTTTACTTTCTAATCTGTAGAAATGTCATTGGGTGGGAGTGGAGCAATTAATTCAGTCCTAGGCTTTGTGCATTATACAATAAGATTCTTATCAACAGGGGCCGCCCTTCCTGACATGGAACTACAAATATGATCAGCCAAGGTGCATTCTTCTGTCCAGCACTAGACTCTCATTGTCAATCAATCAATCAATCAATCAGGAATGTATAGAGTGTACTACCCACCTGTGAGGATCTCCTAGTGCAGGGAGCATCGAGCAGCCCTGGTCATTCGAACAGCTAGGTCTTGAGGCTCTTCCTGAAAGATTGCAGTGTGGGGCTTAATCTGAAACCGTGGGGGAGTTCGTTCCAGGTATTAGCAGCGAGGTAGGAGAGGTATCTGCCTCCCATTCTTGTTCAGTGGATGTGGGGATTTTGGCCAGGGCTGGTCAGCAGAGCGGAAGTTTCTCTTGGGGGGCGTAGAATGAGATTCTTTTGTTGAGGTATTGGGGTCCAGTGTTGTGCAGGGCTTTGTAGGTGTATGTGAGCAGCTTGAAGGTCACTCATTTTTTGGACAGGGAGTCAGTGGAGGTCTCGTAGGTGCTGGGTAATGTGGTCTTGTCGCAGGATGCTGAGGATGAGTCTGGCTGTGGCGTTCTGGATGATCAGGAGTTTGTGGAGAAGAGATTTGTTGATTTACGGATTAGAGGGTGTTCCCATAGTCCAGCAACGGACGTTTCAGCCGTGCACGCTATCGTCATTAAGCAGTCGTTTCCAGAGAGCATAGACCTCGTTCCACTTCCGCGCTTACAGGACTTGACCGGCTGGCTCAAGATCAGGCAGAGGAATTCCCTCCTGATGTTTACACTGTCCACCCCCTCCCCTCCAGTCTTGATAAAGACCCGACGCGACCACCAACTGGGGCGCAACAGGGTTGAAACGTCGACGCCCACCTATGGTTCGGAAAACTCCAGGATCCTTGAAATAAATGCTAGGTGTCCTTGGATGTGAAATATATTCTGACCAACTTTACCCCTGTATATAATTGTATATATGAATTTTGTATCTCACTGTACATTGCTTCAAGCACTGAGCACTTGTCACCAATTGTCACATAATTCTCACCTGTGTTCGACAGTCTTTTTAATTCCAATGTAACGTGTTTGAAACAAAATATAAATACAATGTAAATCACTCCTTTGTTTTAAGAAATTGATTATTAATTTTGCGTCAAGATTCATTATTTGACTTTAAATGTGTTTCAGAGAGCTTTCACACGTATGTTTTGCATTTGATTAAGCGTTTACAAAGCAATTTGTCTTACCCAACAGAACCACTCTTGTACTTAATCACAATCACCCAGGTTCTGAGGAACACAGGGTAACCCCTTTTCTTTAAACTGTTCCCATAGTCCAGCCTGCTGGTGATGAGTGCAAGAGTGACGGTCTTGCTGGATTTGGGGGGGATCCATATGAAGGTCTTGCGGAGGGTGTTGAAGCATGTGGAGGATACGGCATTGACCTGTCAGCTCATGGTGAGGGAGGAGTCAAGTATGATGCTGAGGTTGCGGGCATGGTCCGTGGGAGGGAGTGGGGGGGGTGCTGAAGGTGGGGACCACCAGGCAGAGGAGGTGGATCCAAAGATGAGGACTTCCGCCTTCTCTGAGTTGAGCTTCAGGCAGCTGCTGCTCATCCAGATTGCGACTTCCTTCATTCCTTCCTGGAAGTTGCTCCTGGTGGTGTCTGGTTCCTTGGTGAGGGAGAGGATGAGCTAGGTGTCCTCTGCGTAGGATACTATGCTGAGTCTGTGTTTTCTGATGATGGTTGTGAGGGAGGCCATGTAGATTTGGGGCTGAGGGAGGATCCTTGGGGTACTCCACATCTGATCTCTGTGGGTTCGGAGAAGAAGGGCGGGAGTCTAAGTCTTTGAGTTCAGCCAGCAAGAAAGGAACGGATTCAGTCAAGGGCAGTTCCTTGTATGCCGGTTTTGTGGAGTTTGGCAGCTAGTGTGCGTTGGGACACGGTGTCAAAAGCTGCTGAGAGGTCTAGTAGAATGAGGGTTGCTGAGAGGTCTAGTAGAATGAGGGTTGTAGTTTGGCCTTGGTCGAGGAGTGTGCGGATGTCATCCATGACGGCTAGGAGGGTGGTCTTGGTGCTGTGGGTGCTGCAGAAGCCAGATTGGGATGTGTCGAGGATGTCGTTGGATTCTATGAAGTTCGTTAGCTGGCTGTTGACGACCTTCTTCGTGACTTTGACGGTGAAGGGGGGAGGGATATGGGCCTGTAGTTCTTGAAGTCCATCAGTTCTGCGGAGGGCTTCTTGAGGAGGGGTTTGACTTCAGCGGGTTTCCAGTCGTCTGGAAATGTGCCTGTTTCAAGGGAGCAGTTGATTGTCCGTTGGAGTTCTGGTGCGATGGCGGAGGTGGCCCTGTGGAAAATGAATGGTGGGCAGGGGTCAGTGGGTACCCCGGAATGTATGCTCCTCATGGTCTTTGCGGTGTCTTCTGTGGTCACAGGGGTCCAGGCGAGGATGGTCGGCTGAGTGGAGTTGCTGATGGAAGGTGTTGGGTCGGTGCCTTGGTTCTGTTCGTCGAAGTAGTCAAAGAGAGTCCTGATCTTGTAGTGGAAGAAGGAGATGAGTTTGTTGCAGAGGTCCTGGGAGCGAGGAATGTCACAGGTTTCGCTGGGGGGTCTGGTGAATTCTTGTATGATGTTGAAGAGTTCCTTGGAGTTGCAGGAGTTTGATAGGATTCTGTCCTGGGTGGTCTCCTTAGTTCACAGGTAGACAGAGGAAGGGTATTCTAAGTACTGAAAGCTACTGGGTGGAACTTCGTGCCAGTACCTTTAAAGGCCTGTCTGGAAACCAAAAAATTAAGACCCACTCTCTCCCCGATGACAACGGTTGCCCAGTGATCCTGTGCTTGCCTTAGCCACAGCCAGTCAGCTCTTGGACAATAGTAAACCTGTTGCTTCTGTCAGATGTATGAATGGCCGAAAGATAGACAAGTAGGGAGGAGAGGGGTGGCGGTGCTGTGATTGGTCTAAAACCAGTGCTTTAAATGGGCCGGTACTGTCCGGTACAGAGTACCGGCACTTTTTTCTTTTGAGAGGGAGAGTATCGGCACTTCTCAAGAGAAATGCAATACAAACGGAGAGTACCGGCACTTCTCAGAAACAAGCAGGTACTCTGGTACAAAGTACCTGCACTTCTATTTTTCCATTTCAAGCACTGTCTACAACAGACGTAAGGACGCCATTTTACATACTAGGAAGATACAAAGCAGCAAAGGTGAGCGTTACGGTGGATAAATGGTAGATCACGTAACAATACACAAAGGCGAACAAATAGCAGAGGTGTTGCATGTACAATAGAGAACAGGCTTAAAAAGACAGAATGGATGGGAAGGTGGGCAAGCCGCTGCCGTGCTCAGGTGCAAGGGGTGGTAGCACCTGAAGGGGTTACAAGAGGTGGAAGGGAAACGGGTTACAGTCTTCAGTGCAACTTTCTGATCTTTCTAACCTTTCTGAGCCTGGACTCTGGGTAAAGGTCACCAGCAGATGTCGGTTGTGTCCTGGCCCTGCGGAAACTGCAAAATTCTACTCTTTTAAAAGAGGAAATGACAAGTTAAGCTTTTAATCGCCAAGTTCCAGGAAACCACTGCCAAAAGGTACATTGGCCGCCCATCGAGTCAAACACCAGCTAAAGGCCCATTAAAGCACAAAATATGTTAAAATGGTTGTCTAGAGAAGGAAAAGAACTGAAAACGGGCAGTCACCCTTCAGGAGTCCCGGTCTCCCCCATCCTCTCAGAGATACCCTTACCATGTGCCTCTTGTAACTCCTAAAGGTTGGATGTTTCATGTTTGGTTTCATTTTTAAAGTGCCTCGCCTCCTTCCTGTGGTATTAACTGAGTGTCGTTTACTTATCAGTGTACAGACATACAGTTACCACCCTATATTCCTTCGTTGTGTCTTTCTGCGAGTGTGCATGTCTTTCTCTGAGTGTTTCCCTTCCTGCATCGTTCTGTCTGTGTGTCTCGCTCTCTCTTTCCATGTCTTTCTCTCTCTCACACACAAGCTCTTCCTGGCCCTAGCCCTTCCTCTCACATGCTCAGCCTCTCCCAGCCTCGCTTCCTTTTGCAAGTCTCTGCCCTTCTCTCTTTCTCACTCCCTCTTCGTGTTTCCTGCTCTTTTTAATTTCCCGCTCCCCTCGCTGATTCTTTCTGACACTCGTCGATCTATCTGCCGATCTCTGTTTCTCTCGCTCTCCAAATTTCTGATTGAATTGTTGCCGTTCTCGTCTTTTGTCTCTCCTTCTCGATCTCCCCTCACACTTTATTTTTCTCTTTCTCTATATCTCCTTTGTCCCTGGAAAGGCTCGTCTGTGTATTTATTTTACAGCGGACACTCTACACATGCCCTTGAACACGTCCCTGTCTGGCAGGCGCGCGGTTCTACAAACGTTCCCAGCTCTTTAAAATGAGTCACCGTCAGCTTGAAGACTGGTACAGAAAAAAATACGAGATTTGCTGCCGAATGGCGTGCGAGCATCTTGTAAAAATGAGCGGTTTGGTAACAGAAATCTCCCTCTTGCAACACGCGGGGTGGCCGGGCTCAGTCTCGGCCGCCGCAGCCTGTTCGGAAGGTTCTGGAGCCAGAGGAGCTGAAAGCGGGGCGCAGCCCCTGACAAAGGGGGGCCTCTTTGTCCTGGGTGGCGAGCAGCCCCCTCCCCCAGCGCATCCTCGCAGCATTGTTGGTGGAAAACGTGGCGTTCCCCCGCCTGGGTCCGTCCTCCGGGCGATGTCGGACCATCTGCTGCGCAGAGATGGGCGCCGGTGGCCCCCGGCGAGCTTGGGGGGGTGGGGAGGGTGGAGGGGGGGGGGGGGGAGGCAGGCGACCGGCGACGCCTCTGCACGGGCGGGCATCAGGCCTCTCTATCCATGCGTGGGAGCCGCTGGAATCCCACACTTGCGTCTCAAGCTTCATTTTTTTATTTGTTTATTTGTTTAATTATTTATTGATGTGTTTCTGCGTATTTATTTATAATTAGTGCAGCCACCAGTGCACTGGTCTGTGGTGAAGTGGTGTTTGTATGATTTAATATTACTCTAGGAGTATGTTATTGGCACTGGTGTCACATTATCACTAGCAGCCTCAGGATTGTTATGTAGGTTAATGTTCTTAGTAGTATGATTACTGCTCGTGTTTTTATTAGTCAGTGGAGTGACTGTTACTCACACCAGTCGTAGCTTCGCTAGCACTGTGAGTGGGATCATTAGTGGCTTTTTGGTTATTTTAATTAATAGTATTATAGCAGGAGCCGTAGTAGAATACTGTAGTAATTGGTGTGGGCGCTACAATTCATACTTATATTCACCGTTGAATGTATTATTGTAATTGGTACTTATAATAATGTTGCTAATTGTGGTATAATTGTTGGTATTACAACTCGGAATTGCCTTATTATTACAGCCGTATAAATATCCTATTGGTATTACGAATGGCATTTTTGTTAACTTTAATACGTGTAGTAGTAGAAAATCTGTAATGTTTTCTTTATAGTGAATAAAATTAGAATTTATTCTATTAGGATTTTTTTTAGGTTCTGTCCGCCCAGTGATGCCCCCGAATACATTATTTAAATGAAGACTAGTGTAATGTACATATTTTCTAATTTTGATCGTAAGCAGCTGTTGCGTTCACTCACAAAAGTGACTTTATTTAGAGAACTGTGTCCGAGAACGCCTAACTTTGGACCCAGGCATATTCCAAAATGTGGGGCAGCGGCCTCCGTCACTGCACCTCGAATTCTGCTTGCCTTGGTTTCGGGGTCTCCGAATTTCTCGAGTCGACGCGGGACCCCGAATTATTTCAGCGGTAACCGGTGATCCCTGCCAGGAAGGTGCGTCAGACCCAGAGATAGCTGGGGGGAATTAACCGTGAGCAGCAGTTTACATTCCGCGCTGACACAAATGAGGCTGCTAAAATTGAAGGGTGTGGGATCGGAAGCCGAGCTCGTCAAATTATTAGTGAAATATGTTTAATAAAAAAAAAAGCTACTGGAACAGGATCCCCTTTTACAAACGAGCTGTGATTTTTTTCCCCTTTTATTTTTTTTCTGGCTTTTGGACAGAAGCGCGCAGCATCTGCAGACAAGCAGATGTTTACTCTGTTGTTGGTCTATCATATTACATTTCTATATTCCTTAAACTTTTAAACCTCAGATTCGTAAAATATTTGTATTATTTTTAAGGCATGACTTTGGGTCTGCGCCATCACTTTTAGTGCAATCAAAAGACTCCCTGTGGTTTGTTTTGAGGTGCGCCATTTTAGCTTTAAATGTTGTGTCTTACTCATTGTTACTAACTTATTTCTTCTGTTACACCCCACCCGAGGTCTTACCGTGGGTTCTTATGCTAGAATACATTATGTCTTAAATTGTGACATCACTTCCGCACAGCAATCACAGCAGTTCCCAGCAGTACAGATTAAGCAATGTTTTTCGTTTTCATCAAACACTGAGGCCGGATAAGGGCAAGAGTAATCCGCACGGAAACGATTCAGGTGATGAGAATTCATGTCTGAAGTTGCTACCAAACCATTTTTAGAAAAAAAAGCAGCTGAAAATGAAAGGGCGCCTGGTGGGCGCCTAGAAGCCCTAGATTGTGTAAGGTAAAGAAATGGCGCGCAAATACCTTTGATCCACGGAGCAGGAGCCGCGCGTGGCTACTTTCACATCTCAGGGTCGACGGCAGACGAGAGATGTGCAGGTTTAGAGTGTGCTGTGGGCTGCGAGACAACACCTTTGAAACAAACGCCCCCTCCCCTGCGCTGCAGTTGACAACAATGTGGTGCAAATTGCCTCATTCCTGAGGAAACGCCGCCGCCGCCCCTAACTTGGTATTGAACTTGGACTTCCGCGCAGACGGCCCTAAAGGCCGGGGCCAGGGTTTATATGTCTGCCTGGGAGCCGTGAAGCCCGTGGGGGTGTGAGGCCGGGGGACGTGTCCAGTGCCTCGGGGGCGCTTCTAACGAGGCACTCACTCCCACAAGGCCTGTTTACTGGTATCCTCGCTGTTTGTTGTTTAGCGGGGTTTGAAAGAGAAGCTATGCAGCACGTCCCCGGGGTGCCCGAATGTACCCTGTGCATGCCGCTGCTGTGCTGTTCTGCCACAACTCTAGCTATCACTCTGTGCGGTGAGCCCCCGTCTATGCCGTCCTGTATGGTACCGTTTGCTCTGGTGACGCGCCATGCCTGTTGCTTTGTGTGTCCTCACAGCGTGCTCGGGTCAGTGTCAACTTAAGGACTTTTGGGGGCCTCGGCAAGAAATATTTTGGGTGCCCGTTTTGAAGAACTTTGAAATTCTAAATTAACCAGTTTGTGCTCGTTCAAGCCCTAAATTGCTTAACAAAATTAACGATAAGATACACAAATGCACAGAAGTATCCCTGAAAGAAAGTTCACTTTCGGGAGGGGGGAGGAGGGGGAGGCAATTGCCCCCTTTGCCCATCCATTAAAACAGCTCTGGTTGTGTTGTCCGGAATTGCACAACACAGCAGCCATTCCTGTCGCGTTTTTATCTTTACACATTACTGTGCCGTTGAGTAATGTGCTGTCCTAGCAGTGCGTATCAATGTCTGTGCTGTGCTGCCGTCAATATCAGTTGTTGTGCTACTTTTTCTGTCTGTTTACGTACTCCACAGACGTGCATTTTGGAAAGGGGCGCAATAAAGACCTAATTTTACGATGTGAAACCATGGCGGTTGGTGCAGTGTATGGTACTGTCTGTGACAGTATGTGTGTCCCATGGCTGGCTTCTGTGGCCTGTTCATAAGTGGTTCCATGTGGCTGTGAGCCTCTACCTGTTGCATCAGGGGTAGCCAATATGGCGACAATTAACAGTGTCTGTTGCGCTGCTGAAAACATACTTGTTGCTGTGTTGAGTAGCCCTGCCCGCGACTGAGTCGTCCAGCTAAAGCTTGTGTTGTTTTGAGTAGCCACTCACGCTGCGATGTTTGTGTTTGTCTTTAGCTAAGTGTTTGCTGTGTGGTGTTCCCATAGCGTTGTTGTGTGTAGCCATAGAGTTGCTGTGTGTACAACCGTAGAATTAGTGTTGTGTAGCGAAGGAATAGCTGTGTGTGTGTTTGTGTAGCCATGCCTGTTATTACGTGGTCCTTCTCGCTTGCACTCCTGTGCACCTATGCTAGTGGCAGTCCTCGACATGTTTGTTTGTTGAGACGTTTGCATGTTTGGTTGTTGAGGCGTGTTTCCTTGTCTGCTTGTTGAGTCATGTTTGCATGTTTGTCTGTCGACATGTTCGCATATCTGTTGAAATATGTTTGCAAGTTTGTTGAGAAATTTACATGTCTGTTTGTCGAGACGTGTTTGCATGTTTGCTTGTTGGGATATGTTTGTTTGCATGTTTGTTTGTTGAGACATATTTGCATGTTTGTTTGTTGAGACATATTTGCATGTTGGCTTGTTAAGATATGTTTGCAAGTTTGTTTGTTGAGACGTTTGAATGTTTGTTTTTGAGGCATGTTTGTTTGTTGAGATATGTTTGCATGTTTGTTTGTTGAGAAATGTTTGCATGTCTGTTTTTGAGATATGTTTGCATGTTTGTTGAGACATGTTTGTTTTTTGAGGCATGTTTGCATGTGTGTTTGTTGGGACGTTTGCATGTCTGTTTGTTCAGCCATGATTGCTTGTTGAGATATGTTTGTTTGCATGTTTGTTTGTTGAGACGTTTGCATGTCTGTTTGTCCAGCCATGATTGCTTGTTGAGATATGTGTGTTTGCATGTTTGTTTGTTGAGACGTGTTTCCATGTCTGTTTGTTGAGATATGTTTGCATGTTTGTTAAGACATGTTTGCATGTCTGTTTTTGTGACACGTTTGCGTGTTTGTTTGTTGAGATATGTTTGATGTTTGTTTGTTGAGACATGTTTGCATGTCTGTTTTTTGTGACACGTTTGCATGGTTGTTGAGATATGTTTAATGTTTGTTTGTTGAGACATGTTTGCATGCTTGTTTGTTGAGACATGTTTGCATGCTTGTTTGTTGAGACATGTTTGCATGCATGTTTGTTGATACATGCTTGCACGTTTGTTCGTTGAGAAGTCAGGCCCGCTGCTAGGCTGCTTATGAGTTTGTTCTCTCTCCCCAGTGTGTGCTTACCAGCAACAGGAGGACACACTGCCGACTGCTGTGCTTTGAACGCCTGTCGCCTCCCGGAGAAAACGCCACCTGTGATGTGCCCATCATACATACCATGATCACAAAACAGCACGACACACACTGAAATAAATGCATACAGAACATGTTCCCGCGCAGTTCCATGCTGTTGTCAGGCTCGGCAGCCATGCCTGGTGTTGCGTGGTATGAGTACACTGCCTGCCTGCGCTATCGTCGGTGTGCTCTGTAGCCATACTACTTGCGGTGTGGTGCAACCACACTTCGTCTTGTGTTGTTTGTCCACGCTTGCCACTGTCTTGTGAGCCACGCACATGTCTGCAGTGCTGAAGCAAACCCGTTGCGTTCCACTTCCGTTTCCATCTATGTTGCACAGCTGTGCCTGTGTTGTGCAACTCCATCTATTTATGTACTGTACGTCCATGTCAGTTTCAGCGTTGCGTTGTCACGCTTGTCCCTGTGCAGCCAAGTACGTCGGTGTGTCCCGTTGCCATGCACATTGGCATGCTGTGCAGTCGTGCCTGAAGCTGAGTCGTGCAGTCTGTCTGCCAGTTGCTGTGCATCACGCAGGTGTGCGTGCCTCTGTGTTCAGTGCGAGGACTCACTGTGGTATGTCCTTCCGGCTGCAGAACTGCCCCCCCCCAAAAAAAAACAAGCACTTTGGGTCTTTCTGATCATTAATACACTTCTTTCAAAACCCGCACACATGAAAGAAAAGCACACTAGTCTCACAATTATTTGGTTATACAACCGCAGTAGCACACAGCAGTACACACGAAACAGGCGAAGGAAATAAATGATTTTAGGAAAAAGCAAAAACATTTATTGATCAAGATAATTAACACAAGTGCAAAAATGTTTTCAAGGGAGCACTTTATTGTATACAAGTTGTCTCTCATTTACATTGAACGTGATAAACAAAAAGGTTTCTTTCTTATATTGTTCTTTCGTTGCCTGTTCTGTATTGGTTGCGGTTTGGAGTTGAGCTAGTCCACAAATCACCGGTCCCCTCAAACAGTGCTTTATTTGCGCCGATGATTACGGTGGGTGGCACTTATTTTTGGGGACCGGCACTTTTTTTTTCCTCATTAGACATTTACCGAGGGAGAAACACACAGAACTGAAAGACGGGGAAAGAGGAGGACAACAACACGTCGCAAAGCATTATTTCTCAGCATCAGACCTTTACCCAGAGGAAGAGAGAGAAAATGAAGAAAGCAGAAAGACAGAGGAAGACAAAGATGGAATGACGGCCATAAAGGGAGCTCGAAATCTGCAAGAGTGGGATAGAGGGCGGCGAGTGCCTGGGAGTGGATTTAAGAGGCATGAGGTGAATGTAGGGCTGCCAGCCTTGGTATTTGGCGCGCAGACGTTTCATTCCTCCGGGCGCGGCTTTCTGCGTAGAGCGTCGGTCTCCGACACTCTTTCTTTTACAAATTAAGCACTGCCCTAGTACTCACCTCTCTGAATTTGCTTGATAAATTCACACCTGTTGAGCAATCGCCGAAATAAGGGAATGAACAGAAAGGATCAAGGCGCTTGTGGTGAGGCCGTTACCTAGATCGTGTTTTGATTTTTTTGTGACGCACTGTTCAATTCCCATGAATGGGCTCAGCCCTGCTGCAGTTTTGTGCATTCACACCTGCTGTACGGCGTCACCACTTCCGTTACTGTGTTGTACAGCCGTGCCTGTGTGTGTCGTGCTTGCTGCGCTATGCTGTGTGTCCTCGAACGCTGCCTTGCGCTGTGTCTGTGTGTAACAATGACTGTCACGGCGCTGTGTGGCCCTGTGTTTGCGTGTCAGTCAGTAGGTCTGCATATTGCCCTGCACTGTAGTCATGCCTGTTGCGGTATTCTGTAGCTGTCTTTCATTGCGTTGTTCTGTGTGCACGCCTCTTGCTTTGAGTGAGTGAACAATGAAGGGAGCAAGAGAGCGGGGAGTGACTGTATTAATTATAGCGCCTTCTCTAGACCCGAACACCAGTGCTGTACTTACACCTAGGCACATGTTTTTTTATGCAAGTGAAGTCATACGAAATTCCCATCGCAGACCTTAGGATAATTTTAGTTTTCCTTCCATTTCCATTTTCTTGCATCATTTTGGGCCACATGACGCTGGTTCAGGCAGGAAACCTCTTGCAGCAACCCTGATCCTAGCTATGCATCATGGCTGTGTGAGGTGCTAGCAATGTGTATTACTTGACTTTAGGAACCGCATAGAACATCTATAGTGAGTGTGCCAAGTGTACACTTTTCAAGTACCTGACCCCCTCGCCCCTCCCCAGTCTATTTCGCTCACTATCCTTAATATTCATACAAAGTATTCGTACTTTTTTGCAATTCTTTTTTACCGAGTTTTCTGTGCATTTTCCTTGCCACGCCAGAGTAAAGGTACAGTGCCATCAACAGGTTTCATCCTGATCAGACAGACATGTGCTTACAATTAAATTACATCCATTTCCGTCTCATCCAGTTATACAACGTTCAAAGCAGAACTGCCCTTTTCGTGAGATTTTGTAAAATTATAGTTATTAAGCATAGCGTAATGTGCAGTTTCATTCGCAGGGAGTTGCACTGTTCAGTTGCCTCCATGATACCATTGTAACAAAGAGGTGTTACTTGACAAGTGAGCAGTGGGGCTTCTCTCGAGTGTGGGCATGTCTGCTCGAGGCCCTGGCTCCCAGAGTAGACATGTCCTGTTCTGTCTCTTCACACATCCCCCTCTGGTCTTTAAAGAGGATTTCTTGGCCATCCAGGGACTCCTGTCCCCAGTAGTGATGGAGCAGTTAAAGATTAATTTAAAGCACTGGGGGGCATATTACCAACAAGTAGCGGCATTTATCGCTAAATAGGCTTAGCGACGATTTTTTTATCGCTGCCTATCGCTGGATATGTTAGCGGAGAAAACATGCTATTAGCAACGTTTTTCTCCATTGTGCTAAAATATCCAGAGATAGCGGCGAAATGCGTGAATATCGCTGAGAATACAGCGATATTCACGCATTAGTGATGAAATGCTCTTAGCCATGTTATCCACCTCCCATTGGATAACATGGCTAAGAACCTGTCTGAGCAGGCGATGGTTTTTGGCGATAGCGGGAATATTTCCATCGCTACGCCGCCTTGCTAATAGGCGATAGCGACGTTAGCGACTGCTTTCAGTCGCTAACAGGTTGGGTACGCCCACTTTGCATGTCATTAGCGATAACTATTGCTGACATGCAAAGCGGGCCCCAAACCGCTCGCTATCGCCTAAAAGCTGTCGCTAACATCAGTTAGCGACAGCTTGCTAATAGAGCGATAGAATTATCGCCGCTTAGCGGCCAAAAACGGCTGAAAACGGCCGCTAAACCGGCGATAATTGCCTATCTCCACCCTTGGTAATATGCCCCTGGGACTTTTCTTATGAGGCATCTTGAATCTAGTATCCTGAAGCATCCTGGAAGCAAATGTTATCAGCTTCTGAGTTCCATCACATGCATCTTCAAGCAATGGCCATTCTCACTTATATTTGTGTCCTGATCCTTTCACAGCCCATTGCACAAACTGTTGCACAAATCAAGGTGAGCGCTGATTATTACCCCACGACTAGCCTTGACCTGAGATAAGAGAAAATATGGTGCAGTTTCAAAGCGGATTAGTTTGCGGGCCCTGCATTAACATTTCTCAGTGTTTTGCCAGGGTGTGGATGGCTGCCATGGGCCTCAAATTGTCAGGTGACCCGGCTCCCATTTGCTTTTTTAAAAAGGGCACTAATCCTGGCCAGTTTCAAGGAGGAATGAATTGTCCCTATTCCTAAAGAAGCCATAGGTCCATCTTACCAGGGCCGTCTTTAGGGCAGTGCGACTGGTGCGGCCGCATTGGGCGGAAGGCGCTGACCTCGGGGGAGGGAGGGGGGGGAGTCTGTGTTTAGCAATAAAATTATGATTGGAGATTAGAGGGGCGCTTTTTCCCGGTGGTAGTGAGAGGCAGTTATATGGTGTGGGGCCCAACAAATGTTTGTCGCACAGGGCCCCACAAGCGCTAAAGCTGGCACTGCATTTTAACATACTCCAGTAACATTCTTTGGGCACTTGGGTTCAGTTCCTAACTACGTAAAGACTTGCCCTACTTAGATCATTGAGCCACAATTCTCCCCCAGCTTCTGTTTATCTGTCACCCTTACTCAGAACAACTGAGCACCGCACAGTTACATCCTGGCAAGTGCAGGTAAGTCTTACTGCTATGCCATTGCCACGTTTACAGAGACATAACACAACATGATGTAATCTGCTGCTGCACAAAAATGATATAAACAACAAAAGTCCTATCGGTAATCAATAACATATAAGATCAAAATGAATTCATGGTCAGACGAAGAACTAATCAACAGCAGCACAAGGAAACAGAAAATACAACCAGTAAGAGAAGATTGCTGCACAATGCATGTCTTTTTTTAGCGCAGGTGCTTGAAGATAGCTATTTACACTAGACTTAAGGTTGCTCCATAAACAGTGTTATAAAAGTGCTCATGCAAAGTGAACAAGTGAAGGATAAAGTGACTGTACACATCAAATGCAATAAAATATAGAACACAGGTCTAGAGCAGCCTGCAAGCTGTCTGTCCAATACAAAATTAATAAATCCTCATCCAGAGGGGCATCTAGAAATTTCTTAGAGGTTCAAGGGGGATTTTTGATTGAGTACACACAATTAATATTGTCGACGTTTCGACCCAGATTAGACCCAGAACTGGGGTGGCAAAGTGAGCTAAAGAACGATGATGGATTCAACCCAGATCTGTGACTGGGGGTGAGTGTCTGAAAAGTTTCAGTGCTCCATCCTTCCTCTCTTTATGTTTGCTTTGGTGGGCCAAATTGTCAGACTATGCCCAGATGTGGGTTCCTTGCTCACTTTGCCACTGGATTCAAGCTAGCCTGGCTGATATGGGGTGATACTTCGAAACCGGTTCCATGATGCTTGATTCCGGTCTAGGGAAGACCTGGCTTGGCAGTTCAGTCTGAACTGTTCCCATGAACCACATGGTCAATGACTGATTTTCATATAGCTGGGTTTGAACTGGGGTGGCTAAGTGAGCTAAAGAATGATGATGGATTCAACCCAGATCTGTGACTGGGGGTGAGTGTCTGAAAAGTTTCAGTGCTCCGTCTATCATCGTTTTCTTTGCTAGCCCAAATTGGCAGACTATGTCCAGATGTGGGTTCCTTGCTCACTTTGCCACTGGATTCAAGCTAGCCTGGCTGATATGGGGTGATACTTCGAAACCGGTCCCATGATGCTTGATTCCGGTCTAGGGAAGACCTGGCTTGGCAGTTCAGTCTGAACTGTTCCCATGAAGCACAGGGTCAAGACCGATTTGCATATAGCTGGATTTGAACTGGGGTGGCGGAGTGAGCTAAAGAATGATGACGGATTCAACCCAGATCTGTGACTGGGGGTGAGTGTCTGAAAAGTTTCAGTGCTCCGTCTATCATCGTTTTCTTTGTTAGCCCAAATTGGCAGGGTATGCCCAGATGTGGGTTCCTTGCTCACTTTGCCACTGGATTCAAACTAACCTGGCTGATGAGGGGTGATACCCCGAATCCGGTCCCAGGATGCTGGAGTCCGGTCCAGCGAAGACCTGGCTTGGCAGTTCGGGCTGAACTGTTCCCTTGAGGCACAGGGTCAAGACTGATTTGCATATAGCTGGGTCTGAACTGGTGTGGCAAAGTGAGCTAAAGAACAATGATGGATTTAACCCAGATCTGTGACTGGGGGTGAGTGTCTGAAAAGTTCCAGCGCTCCGTCCATCATCTCTTTGTGACTCCCGCCCAGACTTGAACAAATGTTTAAAGCTAAACATAATCAAAATTCACCTAGCTTTTGTTCCAGATGTCAAAGGTAACTACTAGCTTTGGTTTGAAACTTGATTCCACCCAGTCACAGGCCTGGGTGGTTCTGAGGCAGGCAGGTAGCAGCTCTGGGTGGCGGGAAAGAAAAGGCGGTGGCTGGGAAGATACTCCAAGAAGAAGCTTTGAAGTCCAAGCAGCTTGTGTCTGGAGCAGCAGGGTGTGTCGATGGTCAGCAAGAGTGCAACAAACCAGGAAACAATGTGGGTGACCAGAGAACCCCTGGCTTAAATGCCCCTTCCTGTGCCCTACCAGCCACCCAAGTGACCTCAACGATCTGTGGCAGCCAATGTGTGCCAAATGCACTTTCCCCGGTGTCCCAGAAAGCACGTGTTTAAAAACATTACACCTGAGTGGCAAATGCTGTTGGCGTGCCCCTCCCCATAGGCCAGGTACAGACCCCTCCCGTGGCCAAGGTCTTCAGTGATGGCATTGTTCCTACTTTCCATTTTCAATATTTTTACAGAAAAATGAAGATGTTTGGGAAAACATTGGCTAAATCCAAATGCAAATCCCTTAGTTTAATTAGTTAAATATTTTCTTTTTGAAGTGTATTCAAGTGGGTATTCGCTATCCAGTTTTACTGTGGTGAGCTACCACCCTCTTGGCCATGGTGAGAAGGGTAATGGGGAATGGCATTTTTGACTCTGAGATAGTGGTATTCAGGCAAAATACACAGGGTTTTCTAGATCAGGCTTTGGTTTACATTTTTTCATCTAGAGTGAGTCAATTTTAATTTGGTTCAGTCTTTAAAAGGACAACCCTGTTCTCCACAAGGGTTTCTGAGTACACAGAATGCAAAACAATGTTTTTTCTGGAATTACTGAGCAATACAACGCCTCACACTTAATGAAAAATCTGTCTGAAGGCTTTACGTGCACCGTTCGTTTGTCCCATTTGCTGGTTAACAAGCATTTCCTCTTACCATGCCAACTTGCATGATGGATCGGTTTTTATTTAGCTCATCCGGGTCTTTGGCATGATCCAGAAATTTCGATGGGAGGGTTTAAATTTGTTACTAAACCTACTGAGTGATTATTAGAATCGAATCACGTGAAGTACTTACTTTAAATCGTAGGTTTCATTTGGTGTGTATTGCTTCAGCAATCATATTTATAGCTCACACAGACACTTTAAAATGTATGATGTTTTGGTTGCTAATGTGGGCCAAGGCTCCTAGGGTTGTTTTTTCACATATGGTCAGTCCCAGCCCCTAGACCTTGACCTGGAAGCAAACCACCCCTGGAGTCTCTTCCCGCTCCTGGGCAACCTTACCCCCATTGTCCCCCTTTAGCACATATTAAACACAAACATATCCTTAGAAACCTTTTGGGTTAGGCGTTGTAAACCGCGTCTGTATTTATTATGCACAACACATCAAACATTAAACTTTACATATAATTTTACACATTAATACGTGGAAGCTCCCATAACACCCCATATACAGTATTATTTACAATTTTGGATGGCTAACCATAATACAGATTAATAAATAGCCATTCCTGCAATAACTAGCCATTGTGTATCCTGTATTGAGCTGAAGGAAGTGGCCCAATTAGGGTCACTCAGGTCACTCACAAACACCGCTCTGCCTTCCCAGTAAATGAAGAGTAGAGAAGACAGTAGAGAATACAAACCAGTTAGTTTATTGCTAATACACTGCAGCAGAGCCCAGTCTGACCAGTCTCCTGAGATGACTGCAGAGGGACTGCCCCTCAACTACTTGGTAACACAAAATATACATTTTCAACACCTCTAAAAACCAGCCCAAACTGGAATTTTCCAGCTCAGGCCATGATGAACAAAGAAGGCACACAAAGATGAGTATGTTACTGGGCTGAGAACAAGCTATCTCGACCCCAAGGCAGCTCGGCCAGTGCCTACCATTCCAAGACATGGGAACGGGTCTTTCTAACAGCAAAGGTATGCAACAATAAATGGTACATTCATTAGTGCAGCAAAGCTTCAACCTTGAGAAGTACAAGCAGGAGGCGCAGGGACAGCCTTTCTGCTGAGACGAGCACTGTGAGACAGAAACTTAATCTTGGTAATAAAAAAAATGGTGCCAATAAAGATGGTGCCATGAATGCTAACTTAACATGAAATAGAGTTTAGGCATAGCAAGAAAGGGCATTTTGATTCTGCACATTACCGAAATAACATTTCAAGTCTAACAGGCTCTTCTTTTAACATGCATGCTAATCTTTATTGGTGCTATGAGGTAAGGGTCATTACAATTCTAAAACAGGATGGGAAATATTCACACTTGAGCCACCATTATTAGCATAAGAAGTATCTAGTAGTGTTATTACCACATGATGTTAACACATATAATTAGTACTAGAATATGCCTTCATCGATGCTGAGCAGGTCTTGGATACCCTGCATCATCATGGTGCTTGCATAAGAATTACGCCTCGTGTTCGCAGGACGTCTCTTGTACATTGATATACAGCAGGCACAACAGGCAGGGAGACAGTGTAGACACAGACAGCAGGTCAGAATGATACCTGCTATGGCAACCAGAAAAATGAGAATCTTCCAGCCCCAAGTAGCGAACAGACCCAAGAACCACCCTGTAAGTGACCATGTACCATTCTCCTGATGTATCTCTGAGGCTATTTTGTGCAATTTCTATATGGCTGCATATACAGTGGAGGCGTGGTCTGGTATGTATACACAGTAGCTACTACCAATGAACGGACAGGCCCCACCCCGATCAGGTAAGATAACGTCTAAAACCATACAATTTTGGTGGGCAACATGCCTCGTAGCCTGGACCTCTACTGTGATATTTGTCAATATTCCCACAGTCGTATTAATGACCCCTTCCACTACCCGAGTGAGCCGTCGAATATTGAGACTATTAGCCATAGGACCCCCAAAAGAGTATGATGCATTTCATGGCATCAGTGAACCGCTGCAAGGTGGTGTCTGTCTGATCTATGTCATTAGTGCTAATCATTCGCTCAGACCAGGATACAGGGGTATCTCTACGATGCAAAGAATAGTCTTTATGGTAATTGGGAGGGGCTATGTACACAGGTGGAGGAGGTTAGAGAGGTAACACCTTCCCGACCATCCTTCAGGGAGCCAAACATAACTGTGAGCTCCACAAACAAAATAGACATTAGGTGGCGGGATCAGGGGTGGACTCTTAGTTACTCTAAGATTGTGTATGGTGTTGCACCTGCTCTCCCCAAGGGTCTACTTCTCCAACCCCCTGGATGCAAAAAGGGGCCATGACATCCACCACTGACAAGGGTATCAGCTTATCTTCAGTAACGTTGCAGACTTGAAAGGACTGATAGTATTCAGACGTGTTGAACTGCAAAAATGTGTCCCTCTCCACCTGAGACCAATTTCCCTTTCTTACCCCCTTGAACGCCTGCATACAGGAGCTGAAGAATAACCTGCCAAACGGCTCTTTACCTGTGAGAGCACCAGGGGGTACTCTATGCTGGAAATGTACATTTTGGTTCACGGTACGGGAACCAATACTCTTTAGTTCAAGTGGACTAATCTGAGAAGGGAAACTGATCATGCTGAGCAATGCAAACCACCCCTTACAACTACTGACATATGATAAGGGCATGGATAACAAATTCTCTCTTCTATGAGTCTCTAGGGGCAACAATCCACATACCCAACACTTTGTTGTATAAGCAGCGTGTGTCTGATGCAGGGTCTGAATGAAGACATTATCTTTATAAGACTTCATGTGCTCCTCCTTGTGGGGCGCCAGAGTAACAAAGATATGTTTGGGGGGGACAGGCATAGTACCAATCAGAGTATGCATAGGATATTTTCCTTCGAGAAAGTACGTTACCCCAAGCTCTAATATTAGAGATATAAGAATTATTGCTACAAATACAATTTTGCTTCTCGAAGCCCAGGAGGACCAAACAGGCTCATTTCATTCAGGGCGCGGAGCTGCAAAAGGCTCCTCCTCCTCCTCTATGGGACGACCAAAAGGATACATTCTTGTGCAACTGTGGAGAGACTTACACTTGCGCAATTGTGGTTAGACTAACACTTGTGCAATTGTGGAGAGACTTACACTTGGAGCTAAGCTGAAATAAACCAAGAAAAATCAAAACAATATATATTGTTCATTAAACGTTGGTGCTCTTGAACACCGGCAAGGGAGCTGCTCGTCCAGCTCATATTCTGCTCCCACGTGGCAGGGCAAAGTATCTTCTCCTCGAAAACACAGTCCACTTGCCCTGTTTGGTGACTATCTGAATAACGTACCAATCCCCCTGTCCCTAAGCTAACGTTGATACCAAAGGCCGGGTACATGTATACTATTCTTCTGCAATGCAGTCCATCCCTACTAGCCAGACTTTCCCTTTGGTGCACTGTTCCTCCGAAGGGGGCGCAAATTGTATCTCAGCACTCCAGGACAGCAGGGTCGGAGAACATGGGGTCAGGCTCAAGGGGACCAAGGGGTGAAGGGTCACATTCAGGCAAATCGGTGGATTGGGTCTCAGCTGAACGTGACTCAATCACAGTTGGGCCAACAGGCTGGGACTGCAGGATGGCCTTGATTTCAGGTGGCCCGCTTCAGTCAGCACTGCATTACTCTCCTCCTCAGTCGGTGCCCATGTGAGTTGGGCATCTGAAAAGGGGAAGAACTGCGGCACTTGCTCCCCCTCACAGTCCCTGATCCCATCTGCAACCCACTGATCATAGGGCAGTGGAAGGGGCACCCTTTTGCAATGAGTGCTATGTATCCAGTTCTTCCGCTTGTCAACTTTCACTGATTTTCTGGTGGCCAAAAAGACCTGGAGAGGTCCATTCCAGCGTGGCTCCGAGCTGCTCCTTTGGAAATTCCGCACCAACACCCAATCTCCGGGCCGCAGTTCATGACCAGGAGCCTCTGGAAGTTGCTGTAACATCTCAGCGATCTGTTGGTGAATAGAACGCCGATATTTGGTCAACTCGTAAAAATAATCGATAAGCAAGAGGCATTCAATTTCAGAGAACCTGTGCGGTCGCGGGGCTCCCCAGACATTTGCCGGGCACCCAAACACAACCTCGTACGGGGACAATCCTGTACTAGAGTGAGCGGTGACTCTCGTGGATATCAGTGCTAGGGGCAAAGCATCAGGCCACTGCAATCCTGTGCTCTCTTTGATCTTAGCCAATTTCAGTTTGAGAGTACCAATGTACTTCTCAACCAGGCCTGCTGACTGGGGATGATTTGCTGCATGGAACTTTTGTCTAATGTGTAACCTGTCACACACCAACTGGATGACCTTAGTATTGAAGCGGCTGCCGTTGTCACTCCAGATAAAACAGGGCAAACCAAAATGCAGGAAGAACTTTTTATGGTCACATTGTTTTAATTAAATGTTTTTGCACAGTAATAAGAAACAAGCAGGATAATACAAGTTCCAAAGATCGACGGATATTGCTTACATGCAGCTAATTCGTAGTTACAGAATCATTCAATAGATCCGTCAACATCATCAGACCTAGCATAGTTCTTGGATTATTTGCAAAACTTAACCTGGCCGTTGTCAAGCTTGATTACATGTATCATTGTAATACACTCCAAACTAGTAAAACAAAACTCAGGTGATTCATAAGGTAATAGAGTATATACCCTACATGTTCTGAAGTTGGTGGCGTTAACACAGAGCACAACCCCTTGTATGCCTCCATGTTGAAGTGTGACAGTGCAGAAACAGTTTCCGGTAATATGAAGGCACAACGGGTAGCCTACAACTGTAGAGGAGAGATTCAGTCCACCATTGTGTTCGTGACCAATATCGAGTGGAACCCTACCAATGGGGAGGGTAACATAACTCTAAGTAACGAAAAACCCTCTCCCTCCCCCTAAACCAACAAAAAAGGTGGAATGGTGGTGGTGTCAGATGTGCAGCGTGGTGGGTAGGTGGGCCAGATCGGAGCAGAGGCATATACTGTTGTATGGGTGGTTGTCATCATCACCCTAGAACTAGCTTGGTGTGTCACACAGAACACTGCAAAGTGGTGGTGATGCATGACCTAGAACTGAAAAAGATGCATGTCTCTAACGGATGGTGGGCATATGGCTAGGGGAAGCCTGTGAGTTAGATAGGAAACTAGTGGACCCCATTTATATTAAAAAATGTTATAGTCGTCTCTGAAGATATCCGTCACCCTCTCTAGACAGTATTCTCCAGAGCCGAGCTTGCCACATTGACAAGGTGGGGGCCGCTGTGTTCTTCCAAGCTGCCGCAATGGCGATTTTGGCCGCCCCCCTAAGCAGGACCAGAGAAAGGCCTTGTCTGCTTTGGTCTGATGTGTCAGAGAGGGGTCTCTAATGCCCAGAAGTACCCCCTCAATAGTTGTTGATATGGGGTACCCCAAAATAGTTTTGATATGAGCTAGTATCTCCTCCCAGAAGGGTCTGAGCACAGGGCAGTCCCACCAAATGTGTTGAAAGTTGCCAAGGAGGCCACAGCCCCTCCAGCACGTCAGATGTATTCTGGAATATTTTTTTAAGTTTGGTGGGGTATAGATACCGGTCTGTCATAGTTTTTAGGTGAGCCTCCCACAGTTCCAGGAAGTGGTTGAATTTGGCCTTATCTGACCATATCCCGGCCCATTCCCTTTCGGTTATGTCTCTCTGAGTTATCCAATCCCACATGGCCATATATCTTGGTCTTGGTGCAGGGTTGGAAGCTAGTAGAATCTTATATAAAAAAGAGATGGCCCCTTTCGTAGAGATAGCTGTTTGAATGATTTTTTTTGAATTTAGTTTTCTCTCGCGTAGCAGCGTTATGGATCTGAGGTGTGCGAACCCAGGGCTTGAGTTGAAGGTAGTGATAGTGCTCCTCGGGGCATAAATGAAATTCTCTCCTGCATGTCTCGAAAGTCAGGATGTCATAATTGTGAAATAGATCTTGTAGCATGAGGCAGCCCCCTCCCTCCAGGCGTCAAAGAACCCTTCGCTGAGAGCTGGTGGGAATGCCGGGTTGAAGTGTATTGGGGTATGTGGTGAGGGAAACGTAGTCCAATCAGCCCCTCCCGAGTCCCATGTCCTCAGAACAGTGCATGTTTGGGGTGCTAATATAGGCTTTAGCTTTCCTGTCCTTTTTGGGTTTCCATAATAAATCCCATAGCGATCTCCCCGCAATGGCCCTATCCAGACCCTCCAGGATTTCACGATTTCGCGGTTTGCCACGAAATCGGCACTTTTGTAAAAATGCAGCCATTTTTACAAAAGTACCCATGAAATCGGCACTTTTGTAAAAATGCCGCAATTTTAACGAAAGCGCCCACAGTGTTAATGCAGACAAAACACCTAACAAACAGAATACTGCTTTCCATGCATTTATGATTAGAGATCAGTTTCGTTTCATAAAGGCGTGCAAACAGTGTCATGTTAGGTGGACTGTGGGGGATTCTGGGATAGAAATATCCCATTTAATAGAGTCAGTGAAGTTGGGCAGCACAAATGCACGCCTATAGGGCATTTCATAAGGCATACAATGTGGCAGAGAGCTCAGTTCAGACCAAAGAAGGAGCTTTGAGGAGGTTAAGATGATTAGTGATAAAAATCAAGCTGGAAATGAAGGAACAGAAGTATAGAACAATCAATGTGTAAGGATCTTTCGGCTTTATTCTGTGAATCATCTTTTTTAATCGTGGTCCTGGTCTGTCAGTCAATCACTATGGAATGAAGGGTTACCGTAACAAATAAGCTGGGTTGTTGCCCTATTGCAGAGCTAATTGTGAAGGAACAGTGATTCTGCAATGGTTCACACTGCAATAATAAAACCTTCCGTTTTCTTTAGAAAAATAAGATAGTACAAGGAAGTGCAGCAAAATTGGTCAAAGTTTAATTGGAGAAAGTTAATTCTGAATTTGAATGCAAGGCACATTGATTTCAAGTCTGTTGCCCCTACCCAGACTGTATCTCTTGAAAGTAGAGTATTTAACTGAGGTAACTTGCAGCTTAACAAGTTCCCAGCACATGCTACAAAGAGTTGAGGAAGCTACTTTAGGGGCAAAATTGAATACCACATCTACTGTTTTAAAGGCTTTATAAATAACCATTGCATGTGACTGAAGGCATCAATGCCCAGACAAGAGAAACATCAGGCATAATGACTTTATTGGGCAAGAGCAACCAATAATGCCACCAATTGTGTCAGAAAAGGGGAACCCAACATTGAGCATGAATGCCAGTTTGTTGACAAGAGTAATGAACACTGTTGCTGCCAGCTCCCATAGAATAGTACAGACCCTCCAGGATTTCGCAATTTTGCGATTTTCCGTGAAATCAGCACTTTTGTAAAAATACGACGATTTTTACAAAAGTGCCTGCGAAAATGGCACTTTTGTAAAAATGCCGCAATTTTTACAACAGTGCCCACAGTGTTAATGCAGCGGCTTAGCCTGATGAAAACTAAATACTTTTGGGCTGGGTGGACTAAAGGAAAATGAAAGCGCATAAAACCCCACCAAAATCGGTTATTGAAAGGGGGGATGCTAAGCACCGTACTATGGAGGGAAAGTCTCAGATTTGTAAATAAGGATCCCGCTAAATGTGGTCGCTCAATAATACATTGGGCCAAGAGGTAAATGCAACAGAGGAGTTGTATAAAAAAAAGTAAGGTAGAATGGCAGCTATGTGTAGATGTGGCACCCACTCCCGACCCGCTGAGGCAGCAGCACTCCTACAATCCAGTGGAAGGCCGCTCAGCTGGACTCCATCACGCTGCCCCAGCATGTGCTCGATCTGCCCCTGCCGCTGCGTTGCTTTAACGAGAGGAAGAGGACAGCAGATGGACCTAAATACCCAGACCCTCCAGGATTTCGGTATTTGCTGCGAAATCTGCACTTTTGTAAAAATTCTGCGATTTTTACAAAAGTGCCAGCGAAATTGGCACTTTTGTAAAAATACTGCAATTTTTACAGAAGTGCCCGCGAAATCACTTCTGTGAAGTGGAGGCAGCATCTGATCTACTGCCCGGTTCATTATAGTGAACCAGAAAATATGAAGTGTGTGAATGCAGCTCGGTTTTCTGCTACGTTTGTAGTGACAGATTCTCATAATGCAGAGAGGAGGACATGATTTAAGGGAGCTTCCTAATTGGGTCAAACAGTTTTTGGCTGAGGCATTTCGAAGACTTGTGTAGCACAAGGTATCCGTCTCACTCCACTTAAGGATTTTGCATGTTAGTGAAGCGTTGCACTTACAGTGATTGGATTTCTGCTGCCTATTGTATATGGACAGTGCTACCTGCTTAGACTGATGGGGGCTGGCACTGCAATGCATAGTGCGGCAATATACACTGGCATGAAACTTGCAAGAGTCTCGTGAGTGCTTGCTGCTGTTAGGAAGGTGAGTCTGCCTAATAACGAAAACAAAGTAGTTTTTTGGAAGAGTATTGCGGCGCAGCTGCATGCAAAACGAGGGGCGGGGCTCAGGGCTTAAAGTGAACAGTCACGAATAGCGAAAACAAAGAAGTAATTTCAGAATAGTTTAATGTTGGCAGGTGATTTTGGTGGGATGGAACAGGTCGGAGTGTGTGCATGGGGTGGGGGAGGAGGAGGTGTGGAATGGTGCCAAAATGGTTGTACAAGATGTTAATGATATACCTCTGGTTTCCGTGGAGCAGAGGGAAGCTACTCCTCTTTGCCATGCCCCGGTTGTACGGCTAGTTCGGTACCACAAGAGGTACCTCGCCGTAGACGTTTAGGTGCTGTGCCTATATGAGTGCTCTGTCCTGTTACATGTGTGTGCACTGATTTATGTAGACACTGGGCATAGAGATCACCATGAAGGGCAGGGAGGGTTCAGCTGACCCTTGACCGAAACATTGCCCTAGCATTCCTTGGCCCCTTTGTTGCTGTAGTCTGCTCACATTTGATGAATGGGGTTTGTGGTGAGCTGCAGGTCAGGGATGACCCCAGATTTGCAATTTCTATACCCTATATTAGCCAAAAATGAGCTGCATGAGCAGTAACTGTTCCATACCTTGCATCCCAAGCAAAAACTAGGAGTGACACTTGTAGGGGACGTTTTATTCCCTGGAAAAAGCATGGTTTACAATGCATCTTGGGATCCTCAGTCAAACAGCACCAAGGCAGAGCCAGGGGCTTGATGCAGGTACAAGAGCGAACTTTGCCTGCAATAACTGTAAGAAACTAAGTGCGCTCTCCTTTGTCCACGCATAACAAACCCAGCTCAATCCCCGGTCTGGTTGATGCTGCGAAACCGCTGACAGCGTCATTTGTCAATTGTAAAGCACGACTACTCACCCGTTATGGTCTCAAGTTGCTGATTGGGTGGAGTGGATCTGCGGTATAGTCGAAGAGCAAGGTCTTGAGATCCTTCCTGAATTGAGGCAGAGACGGTGATTGGCTGGTATGTAGAGTCATGGAGTTCCAAGGCCTCGCAGCAAGGTAGCAGAAGGATCTACCTCCAGCTGAGGTCTTGTGGACCCATGGGGTGGGGGCCAGGGCCAGTTGGGCAGAGCAGAAATGCCTGGTGGGTGTGTGGAAGAGGAGGTGGTGGTTAAGGAGCCTTCACCTGTGGACTGCTTCCTCTGTTCCATATCCCAGGTTGCCTATTGAAAGTGGAATACTTGCTAAAACAGTTTCCATTGATTTAAGGCTGAAAATGAATGATTATGAGTAAAATAGAAGGCCGCAACAATGCCGCTAAATTTCTATATTTGTGCCGCTAAATTTCCATATTTGTCCCGCTAAATTTGCTAATCCATGCCGCTATATCCTGGGGGGTTTGATAATGTAACCAATGTTTTTCCGAGGCCCGTTTGGACCACTCTGTCTCTATCCGAAGTTGTGCAGGCTTGTAGTAGAGGCCAAGGTCAGGTAATCCTACACCCCCCTCATCCCTGGTCGCCGTAGCAAGTGAAACAGTAGACGTGCTCGGCCGCCTTGCCAGAAGAAATTAGTAATTAGGTATCGCAGTTTAGGGAGAAGGTCTCTATCAAGTTGTACAAGCAGTGCTTGAAAGAGGTATAAGAATTTCGGAAGCACTGTCATTTTAATTGCGTGTATGCGGCCTAGCCAGGAAATGAACATTGGCTTCTATCGTTTAAGGTCACCCTGGAATTGGCAAAGGGGGGGGGGGGTTGGCCTTGTAAAGACCTTGTACAGTCGGAGTGCGCCTTCTCTACTATGTCCAATTCTGCCTCCAGTGACACTCTTTCCTTGGCTCTCTGTTTGTTAAGTGTAGCGTTAAGCTTGAGGCTTTTGCCCCTAATTACTGCTTTAAATGCATCTCAGTTGTTGAAAATGGATGTGTCTTGTGGGTAGTTAAGATCAAAAAAATCCATGAAGGAGGATCTTAGGGCGTCCCACAGCAGCCTATCTCTGGTGAGGGAGGCCGGGCAGTGCCATTTAGTGGACTTGGGTGATGTGGTACTCCAGCTAAGGCAGATTGCGACCGGGCAGTGGTCTGAGATTGAGAGAGGAAAATCTTCGCTTCCTGGAGGGAACCCAACAGGTTTTCACTCGTAAAAATATAGTCTAACCTGGAGTAGGTGCGGTGTACATGCAAAAAAGGTATAATCCTTAGTCAGAGGAGAAAGTGAGCACCAAGCATCCCAGAGACCAAGGTAGTGTATTGTCTTTTTCACCGTAGAGGGGAAAGAACTTGCCGCAGCCCTATGAATATGTGTACTGTCGAGGTCTGCCTGCCAAGTGAGATTAAAATCACCCATGAGTATTATCGGGCCTTCTACAAATTCTCTGATTTGTTTTCAGAGGGCAGTTAAGAAGGCTAGTTGGCCCATGTTGGGGGCATATGCTGTGATGAATGGGCTTAGTGTGCCCATTAGTTTACCCTTAACCATGAGGAGTCGCCCATACTTGTCAGCGTGAACCGCCTCTGGTTTTAATGTGGTCGTCATGTGAAACATTAGGGCCACTCCTCGTTGCTTTGTCCCCGCTGAGGCTCTGTAGATAAGGCGGTATTGTTTGTGCCTCAGCCGCATCTCTTCGTCCCTTGTGTCTCTTGGAGGGCCACAACATCAAAATGGTGATCCATAATATACTTCCAAACCTGCTGACTTTTAAACGGTAAATTTAAACCCTTAACGTTCCATGAAGCTACGTGATTACCATGCTATCATGACTCCCCCCTCACTCCGTGCTCATGGCCATTCCACCCCAGAGCTCGCCTCCAGCTTGGATCGCTAGTGTAGATTACACCCCACCTACCTAAACTTTGTGCTATCTTGTACGAATTACAGCATCTCCAACATGTGTAGATGGATGTCCATTGCCTGACTTCCACCCACCACCATTCAAACAGAAAAACACCCCCCCAAGAAATAAAAAAAACACCCCAACAATATGAATGTCAGTGAGAGTCAGGTAGATGCAATGTCCTGACTGAAGATAGTGTCGCCCCTTCGGGCTAGTCGGTAGAGATAGGGGTCTAAGTCCCTCCGCACGCCTCTCCTGAAGGTTCAAAAAAGGAATGTCATGTGGATACACCAACCGTCAATGTATAAAGTCACTAGACTCCGTGCCTCCACATTCATGAGGGCGGCCATATGCTGATCCTATAATATAAGGCTGTGAACCCCCCAATGGCTATGCCAATTTAAATCAGTAAGTGCCACCTCTACCATCACTTGTGTGCACCCCTCAAACTCGTTGCCCACTGGGATCTTCTGGCGTCTTTGCCGTTCTTCCCCCCTGGCGGCCCCGGCAGGCGATCCCCCTCAACCGGGGGAAGGCCCAACAAAAGGAGACCCTCGTCGAGCACTGTGATATGACGGGTTTTATTGTCATAATCAAAGCTCAAGCCAAATGGGTAGGTCCATTTATATTTCACATGAGTCTCTCGCAGTTTCATTGTTTGGGAGTGAAATTGGTGTCGTCGTCCAATGTCGCCGGGGCTAGGTCCTGATAGAGAGTGCATTTGTGTCCCTGGAATAAAACTTCTCCCTTGTTCCTGGCCTCCTGTAGGATTGCTTCTCTGACTTTGAAAGAGTGAAATTTAACTAACACATCTCATGTCCGGCGCTTCCCACTCCCAGTCAGTCCCCCCACCCGATGGGCGTGTTCCATTTTAACATAAAGCTGGCACAGGCTAAGGATCTCGGCGCAGAGACTCTTGAGGAACACCTCAAGGTCCGGCCCCTCCGCGCCCTCTGCTAGCCCCCGGATTCGAATGTTGTCATGCCGAGCCCTGTTTACAAGATCTTCGGCTTTCAGTTGAGCCAGAGAAAGTTTGTGTTGAAGGTCTTACAGCTATTCACGTGTTTCCTTTGTGTGGCGTTCCAATCCCTGGGTTTGTGTTTCCAGGTCCACCACCCTTGTGCCCACCGAATCCATGTCCTGCTGTAGCGAAGTCAAATGCGTGGAGAGGTCTGTGCGGAGCTGATCAATGGAGGCCTACATGTCTTGGTTAAGCAAGGCGCGAAGCTCAGCCTTAAAGTCGCGCAGGGAGGACAATAGTTCGTCTTTGGTGAGGGCCATGTCGGTCCTGCGTTCTCCCTGGTCAGGAGGTTGCTGTTTGTCTGAGGGGTGGAAGAAACTGGTGACCTTGGGTGGTGGTGGTGCCTTTTTGGTGGCATAGATGTGGGCTCCCCAAATGCAAAAAGAACAGTTGATGCACAGAATGCAGAACAATGTCATATATTCACCGCAGTATTGAGATCTGGGCCTACATCCATCGTTTTTTGGTTCACCATGCCATTCCAGTTTGGACCCAGCCATATGCAAATCAGTCTTGACCATGCGCAAAATGGGAACAGCCCAGCCCGAACTGCCAGGCCAGGTCCTCCCTGGACTGGAAACAAGCATCCTAGTACCGGTTTCGGGCTTTCAGCCCTCATCAGCCAGGATAGCTTGACTCCAGTGGCATGGAGAGCACGGGACTCACGTCTGAACATACCTGTCCCACTCGGGGTGGCAAATGCAAAAGGAACAATTGATAGACAGAATGCAGAACAATGTCATACAATCACCCCAGTACAGAGATCTGTGCCTAAATCCATTGTTTTTTTGCTCACCATGCCATTCCAGTTTGGACCCAGCCATATGCAAATCAGTCTTGACCCTGCGCCCAATGGGAACAGTCCAGCACGAATTGCCAGGCCAGGTCCTTCCTGGACTGGAAACAAGCATCCTAGGACCAATTTCGGGCTTTCAGCCCTCATCAGCCAGGACAGCTTGACTCCAGTGGCATGGGGAGCACGGGACTAACGTCTGAGCATACCTGTCCCACTCAGGGTGACAAATGCAAAAAGAACAATTGATGGACAGAATGCAGAACAATGTCATTTATTCACCCCAGTACAGAGATCTCGGCCTAAAGCCATCGTTTTTTTGCTCACCATGCCATTCCAGTTTGGACCCAGTCATATGCAAATCAGTCTTGACTCTCGCCGAATGGGAACCGTCCAGCCCGAACTGCCAGGCCACGTCCTCTCTGGACTGGAAACAAGCATCCTAGGACCGGTTTCGGCTTTCAGCCCTCATCAGCCAGGATAGCTTGACTCCAGTGGAATGGAGAGCACAGGACTCACGTCTGAGCATATCCGTCCCACTTGGGGTGACAAATGCAAAAAGAACAATTGATGGACAGAATTCAGAACAATGTCATACATTCACCCCAGTACAGAGATCTGGGCCTAAATCCATTGTTTTTTTGCTCACCCTGCCATTCCAGTTTGGACCCAGCCATATGCAAATCAGTCTTGACTAACCCTGGGCGTCCGAATCGGCTACACCCACGGAGTAGGCGTAGTGTTGCCTTCTACACATTTTGCGTAGACAGCGTAGCCGGCAACACTACGCCCACTCCGTGTGCGTAGCCGAGTCGGCCGCCACCCGCCTCCCTCCCGCCCTCCCCTACATACATTATTTAAGCAACTAACCTTAATAAAACAATTTTAAAGCACTTACCGTGTCCGGTGTTCGCCTGGGGCTCCCTTCTTGGAATAGCGTCCCTTCCTGGATACCAATGCGCATGCGCGGCCGCCCGCGCATGCGCATTGGTATCCAGGACGACGCTATTTCAAGAGGGAGCCCCGGACGAGCCCCGGACATGGTAAGTGCTTTAAAATTGTTTTATTAAGGTTAGTTGCTTAAATAACGTATGTAGGGGAGAGCGGGAGGGAGGTGCGTAGTGGGGCTACGCGGAGTGCAGGAGTGGGCGTAGCTTCTCGCCCACTCCGCGTAGCTCCGCGGAGCCCCCCTATGCCCACTACGCCCAGGGTTAGTCTTGACCCTGCGCCCAATGGGAAGAGTCCAGCCCAAACTGCCAGGCCAGGTCCTCCCTGGACTGGAAACAAGCATCCTAGGACCAGTTTCGGGCTTTCAGCCCTCAGCAGCCAGGACAGCTTGACTCCAGTGGCATGGAGAGCACTGGTCTCACGTCTGAGCATACTCGTCCCACTCGGTGTGACAAATGCAAAAAGAACAATTGATGGACAGAATGCAGACCAATGCCATACAATCACCCCAGTACAGAGATCTGGGCCTAAATCCATTGTTTTTTGCTTACCATGCCATTCCAGTTTGGACCCAGCCATATGCAAATCAGTCTTGACCCTGCGCCCAATGGGAACAGTCCTGCCCGAACTGCCAGGCCAGGTCCTTCCTGGACTGGAAAAAAAGCATCCTAGGACCGGTTTTGGGCTTTCAGCCCTCATCAGCCAGGATAGCTTGACTCCAGTGGCATGGAGAGCACGGGACTCAGGTCTGAGCTTACCCGTCCCTCTCAGGGTGACAAATGCAAAAAAAACAATTGATGGACAGAATGCAGAACAATGTCATTTATTCACCCCAGTACAGAGATCTGGGCCTAAAGCCATCGTGTTTTTGCTCAATAAGCCATTCAAGTTTAGACCCAGCCATATGCAAATCAGTCTTGACCCTGCGCCCAATGGGAACAGTTCAGCCCGAACTGCCAGGCCAGGTCCTCCCTGTACTGGAAACAAGCATCCTAGGACAGGTTTCGGGCTTTCAGCCCATATCAGCCAGGATAGCTTGACTCCAGTGGCATGGAGAGCACGGGACTCAAGTCTGAGCATACCCGTCCCTCTCGGGGTGACGAATGTAAAAAGAACAATTGATGGACAGAATGCAGAACAATGTCATAAAATCACCCCAGTACAGAGATCTGGGCCTAAATCTATTGTTTTCTTGCTCACCATGCCATTCCAGTTTGGACCCAGCCATATGCAAATCAGTCTTGACCCTGCGCCCAATGGGAACAGTCCAGCCGGAACTGCCAGGCCAGGTCCTCCCTGGACTGGAAACAAGCATCCTAGGACCAGTTTTGGGCTTTCAGCCCTCATCAGCCAGGATAGCTTGACTCCAGTAGCATGGAGAGCACGGGAGTCAGGTCTGAGCATATCCGTCCCTCTCGGGGTGACAAATGCAAAAAGAACAATTGATGGACAGAATGCAGAACAATGTCATACATTCACCCCAGTACAGAGATCTGGGCCTAAAGCCATTATTTTTTAGCTCACCATGCCATTCCAGTTTGGACCCATCCATATGCAAATCAGTCTTGACCCTGCGCCCAATGGGAACAGTCCAGCCCGAACCGCCAGCCAGGTCCTCCCTGGACTGGAAACAAGCATCCTAGGACAAGTTTCGGGCTTTCAGCCCTCATCAGCCAGGATAGCTTGATCCCAGTGGCATGGAGAGCGCGGGACTCAGGTCTGAGCATGCCCGTCCCTCTCGGGGTGACAAAAGCAAAAAGAACTATTGATGGACAGAATGCAGAACAATGTCATAAAATCACCCCAGTACAAAGATCTAGGCCTAAATCCATTGTTTTTTTGCTCACCATGCCATTCCAGTTTGGACCCAGCCATATTCAAATCAGTTTTGACCCTGCACCCAATGGGAACAGTCCAGCCCGAACTGCCAGGCCAGGTCCTTCCTGGGCTGGAAACAAGCATCCTAGGACCAATTTCGGGCTTTCAGCCCTCGTCAGCCAGGACAGCTTGACTCCAGTGGCATGGAGAGCATGGAACTCATGTCTGAGCATACCTGTTCCACTCAGGGTGACAAATGCAAAAAGAACAATTGATGGACAATATGCAGAACAATATGATACATTCACCCCTATTGTGGAAATCTGGGCCTGAATCCATCGTTTTTTTGCTCACCATACTATTCCAGTTTGGACCTAACCATATGCAAATCAGTTTTGACCCTGCACCCAATGGGAACAGTCCATCCCGAACTGCCAGGCCAGGTCCATCCTGGACTGGAAACAAGTATGCTAGGACTGGTTTCGGGCCTTCAGCTCTCATCAGCCAGGATAGATCGACTCCAGTGGCATGGAGAGCACGGGACTCACATCTGAGCATACCCGTCCCACTCGGGGTGACAAATGCAAAAAGAACAATTGATGGACAGAATGCAGAACAATGTCATACAATCACCCCAGTACAGAGATCTGGGCCTAAATCCATTGTTTTTTTCTCACCATGCCATTCCAGGTTGGACCCAGCCATATGCAAATCAGTTTTGACCCTGCACCCAATGGGAACAGTCCAGCCCGAACTGCCAGGCAAGGTCCTTCCTGGACTAGAAACAAGCATTCTAGGACCAATTTCAGGCTTTCAGTCCTCATCAGTCAGGACAGCTTGACTCCAGTGGCATGGAGAGCATGGGACTCACGTCTGAGCATACCTGTCCGACTCAGGGTGACAAATGCAAAAAGAACTATTGATGGACAGAATGCAGAACAATGTCATTTATTCACCCCAGTACAGAGATCTCGGCCTAAAGCCATTGTTTTTCTGCTCACCATTCCATTCCATTTTGGACCCAGCCATATGCAAATCAGTCTTGACCCTGCGGCCAATGGGAACAGTCCAGTCCGAACTGCCAGCCAGGTCCTCCCTGGACTGGAAACAAGCATCCTAGGACCCGTAACGGACTTTCAGCCCTCATCAGCCAGAATAGCTTGACTACAGTGGCATGGAGTGCACAGGACTCACGTCTGAGCATGCCCATCCCACTTGGGGTGACAAATGCAAAAAGAACAATTGATGGACAGAATGTAGAACAATGTCATACATTCATCCCAGTACAGTGATATGGGTGTAAATCCATCGTTCTATTGCTCACCATGACATTCCAGTTTGGACCCAACCATATGCAAATCAGTCTTGACCCTGCGCCCAATGGGAACAGTCCAGCCCGAACTGCCAGGCCAGGTCCTCCCTGGACTGGAAACAAGCATCCTAGGACAGGCTTCGGGTTTTTAGCCCTCATCAGCCAGGATAGCTTGACTCCAGTGGCATGGAGAGCGCGGGACTCAGGTCTGAGCATACCCGTCCCTCTCGGGGTGACAAAAGCAAAAAGAACAATTGATGGACAGAATGCAGAACAATGTCATAAAATCACCCCAGTACAAAGATCTAGGCCTAAATCCATTGTTTTTTTGCTCACCATGCCATTCCAGTTTGGACCCAGCCATATGCAAATCAGTTTTGACCCTGCACCCAATGGGAACAGTCCAGCCCGAACTGCCAGGCCAGGTCCTTCCTGGACTGGAAACAAGCATCCTAGGACCAATTTCGGGCTTTCAGCCCTCGTCAGCCAGGACAGCTTGACTCCAGTGGCATGGAGAGCATGGGACTCACGTCTGAGCATACCTGTTCCACTCAGGGTGACAAATGCAAAAAGAACAATTGATGGACAGAATGCAGAACAATGTCATTTATTCACCCCAGTACAGAGATCTCGGCCTAACGCCATCGTTTTTTTTTGCTCACCATGCCATTGCATTTTTAACCCAGCCATATGCAAATCAGCCTTGGCCCTGCACCCAATGGGAACAGCCCAGCACGAACTGCCAGGCCAGGTGCTCCCTGTACTGGAAACAAGCATCCTAGGACCGTTTTCGGGCTTTCAACCCTCATCATCCAGGATAACTTGACTCCAGTGGCATGGAGAGCAGGGGACTCTTATATGAGAATACCCGTCCCACCTGGGGTGACAAATGCAAAAAGAGCATTTGATGGACAGAATGCAGAACAAAGTCATACATTCACCCCAGTACAGAGATCTGGGCCTAAATCCATAGTTTTTTTCTCACCATGCCATTCCAGTTTGGACGCAGCCATATGCAAATCAGTGTTGACCAGGCGCCCAATGGGAACAGTCCAGCCCAAACTGCCAGCCAGGTCCTCCCTGGGCTGGAAACAAGCACACTAGGACCGGTTTCGAGCTTTCAGCCCTCATCGGCCAGGATAGCTTGACTCCAGTGGTATGGAGAGCACGGGACTCACGTCTGAGCATACCCATCCCACTCGGGGTGATAAATGGAAAAAGAACAAATGATGGACAGTATGCAGAACAATGTTATACATTTACCCCAGTGCGGAGATCTGGGTCTAAATCTATTGTTTTTCTGCTCACCATACCATTCGAGTTTGGACCCAACCATATGAAAATCAGTTTTGACTCTGCACCCAATGGGAACAGTCCAGCCCGAACTGCCAGGCCAGGTCCACCCCGTTTCTCGTGTCAGCCCGAGTGAGAAGACGCGAAGCGCGAGCGAAAAAACTATACACTGATTTAGTCAGCTCCCCCCTGCGAGAAGAGAATAACTCCTTGTGAGAAGAGTAAAAAACTCACTGTGTCCAGTGGAAGGACTATAACATATCCATCGCCTATGATCGCTTTTTGAAGTATGAGTGCTACTTAAACATATGGAATTGTTGGAACTAAATAATGGAGTAGGAAGACAGGAATGACGCAGGTCTATCACTTCTGATCCTTGATGAGGGCACACAATTACGAAGGAGGACGTTTTCATTAATTGAATTTACAAAAGAAAAAATCATCATAGAATCATCCATCAACGTCAGGGGTCATCCCAAAGATACATGGTTGCCCGTTGTAGTCCTGATGAAGACTCGCCCGGCCCAGGCTTAATCCACCGTGTGGCCAAAAGTCAAGTCGAAACGTCGACGCTTAATATAGATCATTGACCTGGACCAATATAATTCCCCTTTGTTTGTGCATTTGATTCACCAATCATACAGGTTTTGAAAAATTGAAAATATGAAAATATTGCTGAATTGATTTAGGGTCACGTCTCAATGTCAGGATGATTATTGATCCTTTGTTTGAATCGTTGGATTGTTTTTTATGTCACACTCTTTGAAAATTTCCCCCTTTTTCTTCATCACTAAATCCACTTCACTTTCCTATTTTTTGCACGCTCCTTTCGGGGCAACCATTATGACCTTCTTGTATTATATAAAACATTTATATTGTCTATAAGTGGTAGAAAAATAAATAAATCAACACTGATTCTGTTTTTGTTGGGTTGTTTGCTTTGTGAGATTATTCTACCACGTGAATTATAAAATGTTGACCAATTGCGACATTTGAAAATAAAATATTAGTCCCTTGGACCACTGTTTCTTAATACTGCGAAATACCCAGGTCCTGGACACCCTGGACTGGAAGCAAGCATCTGAGGTTCTGTGGTTCTCGACTTCGCCTCATATTTAGCCGCCATTTTGTGACCGTCGCCATTTTGTGTTGCCTTTACTCAGGCAGCACGGCGAACGGAGTGTTTTTGCTTTTCCAGCTGCTATGCGTCTCTTCTGTTAAAAAGTAACCCCTTGTCCTTGTTTACGAAACCGATGTCAGGGTCTGGCCAAGTTTGTTAATCCATGTCTAGACTGATTGATCCTTGTTTTAGTTGACTGTTTGGGTCCCACCATTCTTCCTTTACTTTATCTTATTTGACTGGCCTTCGCTATTCTCTCCTTATATTCTCCTATTACACAACTATCCTTTGAAGCACGCAAATACGTCCTGCCACCTGCAAATTGAATTACATGCACTAGCATTGATTAACTTGAGGGGAGGAGAGAACACGGGGTCTGAAAGAAGGGCGTATTCAAGATACTTGACAGCTTGTTTTCAAAGTTTTCCTATTTGTCAGTTTTGTATGTTTTGGGAGTAGACATTGTAAATATGTGTGCTATAAAAGATTGTGCGCCACGGAATTAAGTGGCAGTCTCCTAAGAAAATACTATTGTACTTCTTGGATAACTGTGCTTAGCTGCAGCTAATAAACTCGATTTTCTATGCCTAACAGAGTGTCTCCTGTCTCTGTCTGATAAGGCAGGTGAACCCGGAGATATTAGGCGTGCCCCGCGCCGCTCGGCCCATAAGGCCAAGTTCTCCAACTGGCACCCAACGTGTGGGCGGCTTCAGTGGTAGTGGTTTGGCCCGAGGGTCGTGAGGAGCCTCGCAAGAACATTCTGGAGGATTCGCGAACCACGTCAAGCGACCCCTGTATGTCGAAGTGGACCAACAGTCTTTTGCAGCGCGGCTACTCCTTTCCGACGGCTGCTGACGACTGCTGCCCTGACTGCCGCCCTGCCTGGGCCCTCTGGTGATGATTGGTATCGCGAGACGTTAGACGGACATCTGTTGGCGTGAGAAAACACTTAGTTAAGTATTCGTGGGTAGCGCCCACTCTTTTGTCTTGTTTTTGTTATTCGACTTTTGCACTAGTCGAAGCCAAGGGGTAAGTTCGTTTGTGCTGTGATCATTGTTTTAACCCCCTTGAAGTTTGTGAACAGTCCAGTTTGTTACGAAATGCCTAGGCTTAGTACGTTTAGGAAGTTTTGCTGTCTTGACTGTAATAGGGATTCCCGGCTAGAGGACTCTTGTCCAATTCCTCCGGTTGGAACTCCCACTTATGAGCTCTATTCGAAACATGGTCTTAGCCCTATTATTTTTAATGAAACATGGATCCGATATACAAAGAAAGATGGGGTTCTGCAATGGCCACAAAATGGTAGCTTTGAGCCTGACATATTAGATAATTTGGAAGCAATTTTGTTTAAGAGAAAAGCCCGGCCGGCAATGTTTGACTCTTTCCACCTATGGCGTAAAGAAGCCAAACAGAAAGAAATTAAACAGGCGAAAAGACATAGGAAAGCGCAAGATATGATGATTTTACAGGCTGCCCAACAGCTTAAGAATAATGAGACTGATCAGATGATTGAAGTATCAGAAAGACAGCATTGTATGGCAGTAGATAGATGTTATCCTGTATTGCCTACTCCCCCACAGAATAAAGATCTTGACGAAGATCCCTTAATGTCCCATTTGTTGCGAGTGCCTCCGCCCTATGTACAAGGTGCTAATGCACCCCCAGTGTTGCCGCTTGTTCAGCCACCTGTCGGTCTGCCACAGGTCCCGGCTCTTCCACAATTGCCTCTTCCAGTAATTCCACCTCCACCCCCTTTGCCTCCGACTTCTGTACCTCAGTCTCCTTTACCGTCAGTTCCTCCTATGACCGTTGGTTCGTCTCCTGCTGTGCTTAATACATTGTCTCCCGTTCTACTGTCAGATTCCCCTACAGCTCGAAGACGGTTGGTCGATACTGTCTCTGGCCTTTTCTACCCTCTCTTTGGATCTTTTAACCTGACTCCTGCTTTGTCTTGTAGACAATCTCGTAGTCAACTTCCAGGTACTGACGAACAAACTGTGTTGGATAATCTTGCCCGTAAATGGATCACGAGTGGTCCACAGTATAGTGTGCCCGATATCATGAGCACCTTTTCCCAGTGGGATGAGCCCAGACAGAGATATGCTTTTAATGTCATGTGTGACACCCTTGTTAAAGGTTGGGAAGATATGGAATTGGGTCTCGTTCCCCAGGGTCTGTTAGATGTACAGGCTACGTTTGATAAGGGACTCATTGTGGGTTCAGAGGTTGAAAACGCCGTAAGGACACTTGTCACCTTTCGGTCTTTATTTTCTTCTCAGGCTTCTCTTGAACCTGATCCTGCAGTAAGACAAAAAGTTAAACATTACCCTATGAGAGAAGTTCCTTCAATATGGAGAGATGCAGTTCCACAAGCAGGTGCTAATCCGCCTATCTCTGCTCATTTCCAGCGTATATGGGTACATGTCCCCTGGAAACGGTCTGAAGTCTTGGCCCTTAAGCAGTCTTTACCGGACCCTCGTAAGAATCCTGCTGGGTATTATAAAGAGCTGTCCCAGACTGTTGATGCGTGTGTCATGAATTTGGCCGATATTGATTTGCTGATGGGAAATTTAGTCCCACAAGCATTATGGGCTGGGATTCGTAAGGAGGACCATGATCAACCTTTAGGTGGTGCCTGGGCTGCTATAACTGCCGCAGATGCAGCACAAGTAGGTGATGTTAAACCCGATGCTTTGATTACAGAATTGCCCGGTAGGATCATTGCCTTAATGAAAACGATGATGCCTGCCTTACGTGTTAACTGGGATAAGTTAGCTGCGTGTAAACAGAAGAAAGATGAAAGTGTCTCCGATTTCTTTACTCGTTTTGAGGAGACGTTTATTGACCATAGTGGTCAAGATATGAGTACTGAGGGTGGACAGCGATTATTTGTGGATAAATTCGTATTTAATTTACTTCCAGAATTATTACATAAATTAAAAGACTCCGAGAGTTCGTGAGCTATATCATCGTCTGCCCAGATATTAGCTACTGCTCAGTATTATGAGAATAGGGATAAGGAAGACAAGGATAAAATGGAGAAAAAGACTAAAGAGTTGAAGACGAAGGTTCTTTTGCAACAAGCTTATCCCACTCGTTCTGCTCAGCGTCCATTGCAACAGCCTCCACAGTTTCAAAGTTTGTTGCAGAAACCTGCACCTTTTGTTCGGCGACCTTTGTTGGGTCCTAATCAATGTGCTTATTGTAAGGAGGAAGGTCATTTTAAGAGTAGTTGTCCGGTTTTATTGCAGCGTAATGGTGGACTGCCAGGACCACGAGGTCGTGGTGGTTTTCAGTCAGCACCTAGGGGTAGAGGGCGAGGTGCGTTGTCTCAGGGACAGCGTTCTTTTCCCCCTCAGAATTCTATGAATTATTTTGATCAGCAGAATTCTCAGTCTGCACAATATTACAATGATGATTATTGTACTGAAAGTGAAATTCAGGATTTTCATACTAGCTAGGACAGCCATGGACGAAGCAAGGTAGTGGTATCAGTTCCAGTGGATCAGAATGGGCCTTATGTTAACGTTGTTGCATTGGGTGTTTCAGAGCCATTTCTTTTGGATACTGGTGCAATGAGAAGTTCTATCATTCACTCCAAACTCCCTGGGGCACCTTTGTCTGGCTTAACGAATGTTTCTGTAGGATTGTCTGGCGCCCCAGTTCACAACCCGGTTTCTTGTCCTTTGCCCATCTCCATTGGTCCTTATGATTGGGAAGCCCCGCTCATTTTAATGACTGGTTGCGGTGAGAATTTGTTGGGTTTGGATTTATTAAAACGTCTACATGCAACGTTCTATTGTTCCCCCTCTGGTCTACATCTTACTTTGGGTGATAAATTGGTTTCTCCTATGTATTTGTCTAAGGATCAACTACCACTTTAATTGCATTCACTTCCTGCTACGCTTTGGGCCACGGGTCCGAATGATGTTGGTTTGCTCAAAATTCCACCTTACGTGGTTACTGTCAAGCCTGATGTTAAGATACCACGCATTCCTCAGTATAACATTTCCAGGGATGGTGAAAGAGCTCTGTTGGCCATCATTTATGATTTGGTTCAGAAGAGTGTGGTTGAAAAACGAGAGGAAATGCTTGCAATAGTCCTGTTCTGCCTGTTCTTAAACGTACTGATCCTTCTAAGCCTCCTGTATACCGTTTTGTGATTGATCTTCGAGAGGTCAACAAAATTGTTGTCCCTCAGTTTCCTGTTGTCCCAGATATTACTGCTTTTCTCACAATGATACCTGCTTCGGCCGCTTGGTTCTCAGCTATTGATCTTAAAAATTCTTTCTTTAGCATTCCTATTGCTGAGGAGAGTAGGGATCTCTTTGGTTTCTCTCTCGGAGGCCAAAGTTTTTGAATTAAACGTGCACCTCAAGGTTATTGTGAAAGTCCCTCCATTTATAGTCAGGCTTTGAAATCCCAGCTCGACGCTTTTTCTTTGCCTCCAGATGCTACTCTTATTCAGTATGTGGACGATTTGTTAGTGGCTGCCGATTCAGAGCATGTTTGTAAAAATGCAACAGTTTCACTTTTGCGTCATTTGTCCGATTTACATCATAAGGTGTCACCTTCTAAACTACAATATTGCCGCCAAGAGGTTATCTATTTAGGTCATCTCTTGTCGAAGGAGGGAAGGCGATTGACCCCAGAATGTATTCATGCAATTGCACGAATGTCTGTACCATCAACACAAAGGGAGGTGCGTGCCTTTCTAGGCATTACCTCTTATTGTAGACAGTGGATTCCAAATTTTTCTCTGTTGGCTAAACCTTTGTTGGCACTTACTTTTAAAGATACACCCCAACCTCTTCCTTGGACTGATGAATGTCAGAAGAGTTTTTCTGATTTACGTACTGCTTTGTGTTCTGCTCCTGTGTTGGGTACTCCAGATTATAGTAAGCCTTTCACACTCTATGTGCATGAAAGAGAAGGTTGTGCATTGTCAGTTTTAACACAACAATTTGGAGAAAAACAAAGGCCATGTGCCTATTTTTCGGCTACATTAGATCCAGTAGCCAAGGCATTGCCTAGTTGTCTCAGAGCAACAGCAGCAGCAGCGATCTCTATTCGTCAATCTGCTGGATTGGTACTGGATCACACTCTTATTGTTATGGTACCACATGCAGTGGATACTCTCTTGAATAGAACAAAAACGCAACATCTCACGAGTGCTCGCTTGTCTGGGTATGAGTTGACGCTTTTGGCTAGTCACATACATAGCAAGCGATGTAATGTTTTAAATCCAGCAACATTGTTACCTATTCCAGATGAGAAAGATACACAAGAACAGCATGATTGTTTTCTTTGTACAGAAGAGGAAACTAAAGGCAGGATAGATTTAAAAGACACACCACTCGTGGACCCGGATGGGATCCTATGGGTGGATGGGTCTTGTTTCAAGCTTCCTAATGGCGAGATGACTGCAGCCTATGCTGTTACCACTTTGCATACAGTAGTAGAGACTGCACGCATTACACAGAATTCAGCACAAGCAGCTGAATTGATTGCACTGAGGAGAGCATGTGTGTTGGCAAAAGGAAAGAGAGTGACTGTTTACACTGATAGCCAATACGCCTTTGGCGTGGCTCATTGCTTCGGTCGTTTGTGGAAGGAAAGAGGATTCTTTACTTCCCATGGGTCTAAAATACAGCATGGTCAGTTGGTAACTGACCTTCTTGAATCACTTGCCTTGCCTACCCAGATAGTGATTGTGAAGTGTAGTGCACACAAAAAAATCATCGATGATGTAGGTCGTGGGAATGCTTTTGCAGATGAGGTAGCGAAAGAAACAGCGAGAGATGCTACAAGTCGCATGTATGTTGCAGGCCCTGTAAGATGGGTCGGAGAAGGAGGTATGTGTGAAGACACAGTAGAAAGTGTGACAATGATCCAAGAAGAAGCAACTGAGAAGGAATTGAGTAAGTGGAGAGAAAGTATGGGAATGTTGGATGCGACAGGGTGTTGGACGGAATTGTCAGAACACCAACGTTGGTTTTTACCAGATGCCTATGTATTACCAGTGGTTACTATGGCGCATGGTCCAGCTCATATCAGTGCGAAAGGAATATGTAAGCGTTTGGCTCTAGTATGGCAGAATGAAGGTATTCCCAAATGTGCAGAAAACGTGGTAAAGCATTGCATTGTTTGCTTGATGCATAATCCAGGAAAGGGAACACCAACTCCGGCAGGTCATTTTGCTCCCCCTACGTATCCCTTTGAGGTCTTACAAATTGATTACATTCATATGGAACGTTCCAATAACCTCAAGTATGTTCTGGTGGTGGTCTGTGCCTTTTCCAGATGGATAGAGGCCTACCCCTTAAAGGATAATACTGCTTTGTCCACTGCCAAAGTCCTCTTAAAGGAATTCTTCCCGAGGTTTGGTTTGCCGAGCATTGTCTGGAGTGACAATGGAAGTGAATTCGTAGGTCAAATTATGCAGAAGGTGTGTGCGGGTCTTGGTATTAAGCAGAAATTCCACGCGGCAAACCACCCTCAGTCAGCGGGTTTGATAGAGTACTATAATGGCACTCTCAAGCTCAATTTAGCAAAGATTCAGGCCAGCACGGGTCTTGCTTAGCCCGATGCTTTACCTTTGGCACTTCTCTCCACAAGAACAACTGTACATTCTCGTTTAGGACTTAGTCCTTATGAGGTCGTTTTTGGGTGCCCGGCTAATGTCTGGGGAGTCCCTCGACCTAAAAAGTATTCCGATATTCCATACCCATTGTTGGTTGATCACCTGCATGACCTCACCACTAAATTACGTGTTATTCATCAACAGGTTCAAAACGCTTTGCCGGAGGCTTCCTCAGATCCAGGGCATTCCATTCAACCTGGAGATTTCGTTTGTCTGAAGAATTTCCAGAGGAAAAAGAACCTGGGACCTCGTTGGGGACCCCCGCGACAAGTGCTTCTCGTCACACGTACAGCAGTGAAGGTCGTCGGGAAGAAAAATTGGGTCCACGGCGTGCACTGTAAGAGGGTACCCTTGCCTTTACCTTATGACCAGTGGGTCCAAGAAGGCGTAGATGACAGTGAAAGTGAAAAAGTACCCCGATTTGTACCTTTCAGTAGTGTACGCCTGGACTGGACAAGCTCTGAGAAAGAAGATGACGATGTGTTGCAAGAAGCTGTACCAACAAAGTTGTGATTAAATACAACAAACCCAGAGATTTTGTTTCGAGACCAAATGATACCTGGCAAGACACGGTACAACCTAAGACCTAGGTTGACAAAAGACAATTGAATTTTGTTTCCTTCTAATTACTTTTTTGAAAGACATTTCCTTTTCACTATCCATCAAGTTGCAGGGTCACGGTATGAGTCTTAGGCTGTGACCTGAGTAGTGACATAGGTCTGCAGGACTTGCAGTGTCATAGAACGGCTAATAACCACAACTAAGTGATCCAGGAAGATTACCGTGAGCAACGCTTTAGAGAATGGATAATAAAGTGGAAGGGAATGATAAGAAAGTTGCAGTGAAAATGAAGTATAAGAAATTATTGTTTAGTCGATGTGGCGTAGCATTGTGTATTTTAGTATGTTTATGTATTTTATTAGCTTGTGTGGGTTGGATTGTCCATACTATGCAGCCAGCACCTGCTCCAACTTCTGTTTCTTTGCCTTTTCCTGCTACTACCTCCCCGCATAAGCTCTATACACTCCCAGATCATGAGCACATTAGAAGAACAGAATACTTCAACAAATCATTCATCCAGTTGTTACATCAGCATCAACTGGGAGTCAACACTACTGATTGTTGGGTTTGTGGGCTTATGCCCCATAACGCTGAGAAAGGGATGCCATATTCAGTCCTTCCGTTTTCTTATGAAGGTTCTGCTTGGGCTTATTTGGCTATGTTTTCTAATGCATACCAGAATCAACTTCGATATCCTCTTGATGGTCCATATAATGGTGGAACAGATTTTAGTCATAGTTCTTTGATAAAAGGGATAGTGACTATGGCTAAAATTGCCGACATTGGTAAGATTCCCGTTGATGAGAAACGAGCATATGATGGTTGGAACGTGACTCGTTACGTTACTAGCCTTACTGATAAGGCTAGACAAAGAAGATCTTTGCCAATTTGGACCATACCTGATAAAGGTAACTTGTGTCTGCAGATAAATGATCAGAATAAAAAGAATAAACAGGAAAAGAGTGTTTGTTCCCATGCATATATCTATTCACCCTTGATTTCTTCACCGTTAGTACCATCTCAAGGTACATATTTTGTTTGTCATGATAGAGCCTATACATGGCTTCCCACCTATTTTTCAGGAACATGTTATGTGGCGTTCCTTCTTCCCCCTACATACACTTCTCCTTCAGGTCATCACAAAAAGAGATATGGCAGAGGGTTATTGATTCTAAAGACACAGCTGGACAAGAGGGAGGAGACTTTATCAAAGGGTTTCTTCCTTTCTGGGGCCCAATGGCCAATAGCAGAAACATTAGACAGCTAGTTTGTGCTGTTAAGGCTACGATACATGTAACTTCCGGAGCCTTGAGTAATCTGACAGCCGAACTTCAGGCGGATTGTCTTATGACTTTGCAAAACCGAATGGTTTTAGACATTGTCCTAGCAGACAGAGGAGGAGTGTGTAAATTGATTTGGTCTAGTTCTGCATTTACATTCCTGATAATGCCCCTACAGTATACCAAGCCATTTCTAAGTTACACGTGATTTCCGAGTCTATTCATCAGGACATAGGAGATTGGTCTGTGATGGGATGGATTTGGGGACTACTGTCCACATGGGGATGGAAAGTGTTAACTTTCCTTGGAATGATTTTAGCCATCATTTTCTCTTGCTGTCTTTGCAGTGTGGCCCCACCATCTGTGGTCTTTGTGCCACCTTGTGTGTCCCAAAGCCTGTGTCACAGAAAGCAGAGAACATTAAAATGATGCTGCAGCAACAGCTCAATGACCTCATGCCCATTGACATTGACTCAGACTAACTTGAGTCCTTTTGTGTTTTGCCTGAGTAATGGCAAAAGGAGGTCTGAGGTTCTGTGGTTCTAGACTTCGCCTCATATTTAGCCGCCTTTTTGTGACCGTCGCCATTTTGTGTTGCCTTCACTCAGGCAGCACGGTGAACGGAGTGTTTTTGCTTTTCCAGCTGCTATGCGTCTTTTCTGTTAAAAGTAACCCCTTGTCCTTGTTTACGAAACCGATGTCAGGGTCTGGCCGAGTTTGTTAATCCATGTCTAGATTGATTGATCCTTGTTTTAGTTGACTGTTTGGGTCCCACCATTCTTCCTTTACTTTATCTTATTTGATTGGCCTTCGCTATTCTCTCCTTGTATTCTCCTATTACACAACTATCCTTTGAAGCACGCAAATACGTCCTGCCACCTGCAAATTGAATTACATGCACTAGCATTGATTAACTTGAGGGGAGGAGAGAACACGGGGTCTGAAAGAAGGGCGTATTCAAGATACTTGATAGCTTGTTTTTAAACTTTTACTATTTGTCAGTTTTGTATGTTTTGGGAATAGACATTGTAAATATGTGTGCTATAAAAGATTGTGCGCCACGGAATTAAGTGGCAGTCTCCTAAGAATATACTATTGTACTTCCTGGATAACTGTGCTTAGCTGCAGCTAATAAACTCGATTTTCTATGCCTAACAGAGTGTCTCGTGTCTCTCTCTGATAAGGCAGGTGAACCCGGAGATATTAGGTGTGCCCTGCGCCGCTCGCCCCATAAGGCCAAGTTCTCCACATCCTGGGACTGGTTTTGGGCCTTCAGCCCTTATCAGCCAGGATAGATCGACTCCAGTGGCATGGAGAGCATGGGACTCAGGCCTGAGCATACCCGTCCCACTTGGGGTGACAAATGCAAAAAGAACAATTAATGGACAGAATGCAGAACAATGCCATACATTTACCCCAGTGCAGAGATCTGTGCCTAAATCCATCGTTTTTTTGCTCACCATTAAGCATGGGCGAAAAATCCGCTCCGTTCGCGGAATTTGCGCAATTTTCGGCAAATTCGCAATCCGCGAACTCTAGCGGATTTGCCAAAAATTCGTAAATTCGCACGCGGCGGATTTGTTTGCTTGGTGATACAATATTGCGGCGCTTACCGTCATTCAGCGTTTGCAGAGTTGTTTTTCTCGATATTTTGCTAGTGCTCGCTGCGGGATCCCGCGGGAGTTTGTCGACCGCGATTACATCACCGCGCCTTGCCATCTTGCACAGCACGCATCGCGAGAGTTCGCAATTGTGAACACATAGGTGCGGCGGGCAGCAACAATCTCGCACTCGCGAAATACAGATTTTGCAATTCTGCACAAGAAATCCACCAGCAAACAGCATAAACCTTCAGAAAATGATGATTTTTATCAGAATCACTCCTCAGGTTGACATTTGCCTGCACTTTTTTTAGCAAGGAGTCCATTTTTGGGGGGGGCGGAGGAAGGAAGTGCCCCACAGTCTCCAACTTCCTGTTCCTGTCCAACAGGCTCCTCCCAGTGCTTTCTTCATGTGCTGGTCACTTTCATTTGGACCTTGACCTGGAAGGATTACTCTTTGTGGATGCTGCTGGATATTTGGATTTGAGGCCTTTTTGACTTTCTTTGGATCACTTTTGGATTAGAAATCAACTTTCACAAGTAAGTTTGTTTGGGGCATTACAGTTGCTGCAACTACAATTTTGGAACTTTTTCAGAACATTATAATAATAATAACTTTAGCTTTATTCGATTTAGGTATAAAATCATAAAAGCACATTACGAAATATAAACACAATTACATTTCAAATAATTTCAAATCATATCACGGACTGTGTATTAAAAACCGCTCACCCTGGAGCTGTATTGTCCCGACCAAAAGTCAGTCTCTAGATGATCTTGTATAGGGGTGTAGTGATTCTCTAGGATAAAAATCAGATAGACCCCAGGTGTGTATTGGTCCATCTCCTATTTGTGGTTTCCAGGATTGGAGGTAAGGGACGACATCGCAATTAATGACCTTTATCAGCACCAGATCACCGGGTCTCTCTTTTCGAAGCGGCCCTAACCATCCCACCCTTCTAACACATTGTATTCTACCATCAATGTAAGGGGGTAGGGGTCTATTCTTTGTTAGCCAAAAAAGTGCCTTATTTCTCAGCTCCTGTTCACTTTCAGTTTTTCCCTTTGAAAGTTCCGGCACCCCAGACAGGACACCCACGAACGGGGCAGCCTCCGGTGGTAGATGGATGTGATGTGTTTTCCTTTGCATGTTCCTTATCTTGGTGAGTGGCCCTTTAGGGGGTATTGTTACGTTGTTCAGCCCCGTATTAACAGAACAGCTGGGTATTGTTTTTATTTTGATGGGAGCTTTCTCACTGGGATGAGTTGGCATAGCTGGGGTTGCCCGTTGGAGTTGGAAGACACTACTTTGTGGAGTTATTGAAGGCTTTACAGTATCGCGTGAAGGCTGTAGTAGATTGGAGTCCGCCAAGTTTTTTAGGGGGAGCAAGCTTGTCTTGATCTTTTCCTCTATTGCCGTGATCCTATCGCCAAGGTCGTTCATTCTTTCTATTAGCGGGTGTATTGCGGCACTAATCATAGTTTGTATCTGGGCCAAGAGTGTTGGTGAGATTGGGGGTTCAAGCAATTTATTTTCCTTAGCATGGGTGCCTTTGTGTTTGACCACTGATCGATTTCTTCCGCCAGAGTGGTCCTGGAAAAACATTATAGGGTTCGTGTTACCTGTTTCAGGTGGGCAGAGAGAAGTACCCAAGCGGTTTCCATAGGGTGGGGATACTGAACTGGGGTGGGGGCTTGTGATGACTGTAGGACAAAAGGAGGCATTAGTGTGCTCTGATGTCGACTTAACGGCTGCATATTTGGAATGGCATAAACCATTAAGTTCCTCCAGGAAAGATAAGTTTGGTGATGAGACGGCAAACTGAGGGGGAATGATGTCACTATCGGAACAGTCGGTGAACAGTCGGTCTCGTGCAATTCTTACGGGTTGTTGGACAGTGGACGGTGTAGTCTTGGTTAGGTATTGAACCATCGTCCCCTTGGCCAGGTCCCTAGACCCAATAGGAATTTTCGGGGCCCCTTTACAAGACATGTTGTGAATAGCTGCAGGCACCTGCAGGGACTTGAAAAGCTTTGCACAAGATGTCTTACCTATTTTGAATGCACGGCCAGGGGAGGTGGCCCGTCCCGTCCTCCTCTGGCCTATGATGGCCTTAGATGGTCCCGCCCTTGTCCCGGGCTTCTCCCGCGCGCGACTCGCGGGGCGAGAGGCGTTCCGGTGTTTTCTAGCGCCTCCGGGCGCGTCCGCGGTGACCCTGTTGCGCCGGGGCAGCTGGGAGCTGTAGTTCTCCCTCAGCTGCTGCTGGATCCGGCGTGTGCCCCAAAATGCGGTGACCACCCGTGCCGTTGCCCTCACGGCGGAGTCAGGTGAGTGGTATGGCCGTTGCCCTCACGGCGTGCTTGCAGTAGCTTTGGTTTGGCCCCCCAACGAGCGCTCGGCGCTCCGGTGTTTTCTAGCGCCTCCGGGCGCGTCCGCGGTGCCCCTGTTGCGCCGGGGCAGCTGGGAGCTGTAGTTCTCCCCCAGCTGCTGCTGGATCCGGCGTGTGCCCCAAGATGCGGTGACCACTCGTGCCGTTGCCCTCACGGCAGAGTCAGGTGAGTGGTATGGCCGTTGCCCTCACGGCGTGCTTGCAGTAGCTTTGGTTTGGCCCCCCCAGAACATTAAATAAAATATATTGTGGGTAGCCACAGTATCCAGTAGGACCAGGGTTAGTTATGGGTGCATGATACAACTGTTTTGTTGAATTTAAACATCATTGAGGCCATGGATGGGCTGGGATTGTGCTGAATTTTGTGTGTTTTGTCGATTTTTTGGGGCTGCTGTTGTGGCCTTTTGCCCAGGGGTAGTGAGTGGTGCATGGACTGAGTCTGCCTGTGGGGTCTCTTTAACGTAAACATCCTGGATGGCATTGTATTGTGGTGATTTTTGTGTGTTTTTCGTTTTTTTGGGGTGTACTGTTGATGTGGACTGGCCATGTGGGTGGTGGTGGCCATTTTGAGTGCTTGTACAGGCAGGCCCTCTACATGTGCTTGGGATGCAATGGGCCATTTTGAAGACAGGCAGTGTCTGAGGCCTGCACCCATTTTGCCTAGCTTTCATCCATTATGCCCAGGGGTAGTGAGTGGTGCATGGGCCTAGTCTTTCTGTGGGGTGTCTTCTTGAATTTAAACATCATTGAGGGCATGGATGGCATGGGATTGTGCTGATGTTTGTGTGTTTTTCGATTTTTGGGGCTGCTGTTGGGGCCTTTTGCCCAGGGGTAGTGAGTGGTGCATGGACTGAGTCTGTCTGTGGGGTCTCTTTAATGTAAACATCATGGAAGGCATGGATGGCATTGGATTGTGGTGATTTTTGTGTGTTTTTCTTTTTTTTGGGGTGTACTGTTGAGGGGGACTGGCCATGTGGGTGGGGGCCATTTTGAGTGCTGGTACAGGCAGGCCCTGGCCATGTGCTTGGGGTGCAAGGGGCCATTTTGAAGGCAGGCAGTGTTCTCAGGCCTGCACCCATTTTGCCTAGCTTTCATCCATTATGCCCAGGTGTAGTGAGTGATGCATGGGCCTAGTCTTTCTGTGGGTGTCTTGAATTTAAACATCATTGAGGGCATGGATGGCATGGGATTGTGCTGATTTTTATGTGTTTTTCGACGTTTTGGGGTGTATAACTGATGTTTCTCTGTCTTCCATTGCTTTTAGGTGCACAAGAGAACCACCAGTGCCAGTAAGAAGTCCTGCAGCGGTGTGTGTGCAGCACAATGTCACGTGTGGCCACAGACAACTCTGCAACTTGTGCAACTGCGGCCTGCTGTTCTGAGTGACATCTGAAGAAGATGGCCCCAAAAAAAGTTCCCCGTAGCTCCTCTAGCAAGAAAGTTGCCAGAAAGGAGCAGAAGAAGCAAGTTACCAAGCAGACTGGTGTGCCGCCCGCCACATTTTTTGGGAATAAAAAAAAAAGTACGCCTGCAGCAGCAGCGGGATCTGCTGGGGACCAAGCTGGGAGCAGCACCCCCGCTCCACTGGGCTCAGTGCCACCACCCCCACGTCAACTTAAGTCCAAGCCCTTGAGTGCTGCAGAGGCAGCCAGTCTACTTGTTCAATCACCATCGACCAGTGATGTTGGCTCATCGCAAGAAAGTAGCAGCAATGTCCCTCAATCAACACAGGTTGTTGTAACTCATCTGACGAGTGTTGACCAACCACAGCCGCAACAACAACCACATGTGCAAGTACAAGCCCAAGTACTTGTGGAAGGAGAGGCGGCGCAAGAAGAGGAGCAAGCAGAGGTGCATGGAGGGGCACAACAAGTGCCCACAATAGTTGTTCCTCCAGAAGTAGGGGCACATCTGGAAATCGACAATCAAGCCGAGGTATCATTCGAGGAAGCCACTCCTCCTGATGATCATACATTGTCTTCCACACCCGAGCAAGGAAAAGATCAAGGGTGGTGGTGTCTACATCTTCTTCAAGCCCACCTCCTTCTGATGATATGGATCTTACTTGGGAACCAGCACCACTGCCGTCTGAGAGTGAGGCTGAGGCACACCATGATCTGACAAAGGTAGCTAAGCGTAAAAGGAAGGTCGTCTAAACTCTCATAGTTATGGAGTGTGATGACGCTCAACAAGAAGTGGCGTATACTCCTGCTGCTCAAGACTCTCACGACGACGACGCAGTCATCACTAACGTCAATGAAGCACCAGCGGGCATGCAGCAAACAGACATTTTGACCCTAGCCCGACAAGCTGCTGAGCGTGATGATGAAGTCGACGAGGAGGCAATGGGAACACCGCAATTATTGAAGTTAACTAGTACACCACCACCTACCGCTTCCATATTTCTTCCTCGCCAGAAGGGACCTCCATCCACCTCGACCTCAATTAGTGGTGGGCAAAGTGCACAACGTAGTAAAGTTCATCAATACGCATCCTCCACTTCATCTGGCATTAGCAGCATGACCAGCACCAGTATCGCCTCCTCCGGCCCCCCCAGACATTTCAAGTCCGCAGTTTGGGACTTCTTTAGTATTTGCCCAAAAAAGGAAAACCAAGCCATTTGTAGCATTTGTAAGTTTGCAGTTAGTCGTGGTAAGCTTGGTACCAACTATGGGACTGGAGGCCAGAGAGGTCATCTTGAGAGACAGCACACTGTCCAATGGTTTGCGCACCTAAAGGAGATCAAGGAAGCCCGAATTGCAAGTCGAGCAAACGCTGATGTTCCATCTGATGATGACGAGGAGGAAGAAGCGTCACACACTTCATTTACACCCAGTACCCCTGTCAGCACACCCCCTGTGAGCCACACTAAGAGTGTGGGACAGAGTGAGACACCAAGGCGAAAAAGTTCATCAGCGAGCGTAACTGGGTCGAAGAAGTCATCATCATCCCGTAAAATGGTCCAGGGCAACATTAAAAGCATGTTGTTTTCAGACGCGCCATATGAACGCAACCACCCAACGGCGCGTCTGTATAACACTAAGCTGGCTAAAATGCTAGCGCTGGATCTTCTCCCTTTTTCTTTTGTAGAAGGGGTTGGTTTTCTAGAATTAGTGGCAGCGCTCTGTCCTAAATGGAAGGTTCCTAGCTGGTACTATTTTGCCCGAGTGCGGTTCCAGCACTACATGAAGATGTGCTGGAGGTGATTGGGGCAGCTTTGCAGAAGAGTGTTGTTCACACTATACATCTGACAACAGACATGTGGACCAGTGGCGCAGGCACTGATTACATGTGCATCACTGCACACTGGGTCTCTTTTTCAGGGGTTAAAGCAAAGCTAAACGCAGGTGTTGACCTGGACCAAGTTTTTAAAGCTGCTCGGAAACATGCAACACTAGCCATGTTTGGTTTGGAGAAACGTCATACAGCAGAAAACATTTTGAATGAGTTTAACACAAAGGTCTTGCACTGGCTGTCCCCAAAAAAACACGAGATTGGTTATGTTTCCACGGATAATGGCGCCAATGTAGTTAAGGCCATGGATCTGGGTCACTATTTCAGAGTGCCGTGTTTGGCGCACTGTATAAACCTGGTTGTTAAAAAATTCTTGGATAAAGACAGTCCAGCATGCGAGTTAGTGGTCACCTGCCGAAAAATGTGCAACCATTTCAGCCATTCTTTTAAGGCCCGAAAGCATCTGAGGAGCCTGCTACATGAACGTCGAATGCCAGTGAAAGCACTCATCCAGGAGGTGCCAACACGTTGGAACTCAACCTTCTACATGCTTGAGCGTCTGTATGAGCAGTTTACGGTACTCGATCAGAATTTCTTAACACTGGGTACAGCTCAGAAGGACCTGAGGCTAGATGCGGCGGAATGGAAGCTAGTTAAAAGCCTGACAGACATGCTTCGTCCTTTTGAGGTCTTCACGCGTGCAGTCAGCAGGGAGGACTGTAATTTGGGAAAAGCTATCCAATTGTTGCGCATGCTGGAGCACAAACTGAAGGCGGTGTCTTCTAAGTTTCAAAAAGATGAAGAAAAGCAAGAAGCTTTTGTTTTGGCGGAGAAATTATTAGAGCGCCTACTTGGCGATGAACGTCTTCAAAAGATCCACACAGAACAGCATTACATTTGTGCTACTATTCTGCATCCACGCTACAAAAAGGCGCTGGCAGGCAGTGCATTATTTCCTTTTGGTGATGAAGATGTTACAAAGTACAAACATTGGCTAGCCTTGTCAGCCATGAGGTTTGAAAGAGAACGGCAGAAAATTCAAGGAAAAGGCAGTACATCAGCATCAGCAGGCCATCCCCAGTCAAAAGACTCCACTTCTGCACCTGTGGCTGTGGCAGAAGTGACCTCTCAGCCGTTAAAGACACCGGCAACTGGATCATCTGCACCAGACACAACAGAAATATCGGGTGATGATAGTGAAGAGGATTGGCTAGCTGAGCTTGGGTTTGGGTCTCAAAAGGTCCGAGCAAAAAGTAAGCAAAGTGGAGGAACCGTGGAGAACCTTGAGTCGATGGTGCAGGACTATCTGAATGACTCAACAGAGGTCTATGTTAATGCTGACCCATTGGCGTATTGGCATGGGAAAAAAGAATTGTGGCCAGAGATCACCAACCTGGCTATAAATTACTTGTCTTGCCCACTCGCAAGCGTGTCTTCTGAACGTGATTTCAGTGCTGCTGGTGGCATTGTAACTTGCAAACGGACCCGCCTCTCGCCCAAAAATGTGGAGAGGTTAACAATGATCAAGATGAATCAGCACCTCATACCACCAGATTACAAAGTACCAGATTACACGACGGAAGACGAGGAGGACAGCAACTTAGATGAGGGAATTTCTTCTGTGTTAGGTGACACTGACCTACTCCTGCCTGAATTCGCAGAGTATGAGGACGAACTCTTCTTCCCTGACACCGAGCCCTGAAAATGAGCCAATGAATCAAGAACTTTCTTTTTCGTACTTATTCACTTTTATTCCTGTGTGTCTGTCTTTCTTTGTTTTGCACAGTTAATATAATTAAAACTTTAATCACCTGTACTTTTGCTTTTTGGCTGTTTGGGGGTCTTCTACTTGTTTTCGCCTGGGTTGACGGCTCTGGGGCCATTGCTGGGAAGGTCTAATACTGGATAAAACTGGTTTGGACAACATCCATGAGGAAAAAGTTTTTGCATTTTCTGACATTTCGCTCAATGTAGCGTTTTCGGGGGCCTGTTTGGGGGACTTCCTGGTGTTTGTGGGTGGGTTTAGGGGTCTGGGAGCAACGCTGGGTATGGATACTTTTCATTGCAAGAGATTTGAAGGGAATCCATGGAGGCAGAGCGGAGTTAGGGCCTAGCTGCAGAGCGCGCACTGAGTGATTTTAGAAATTTTCAGGAAAGTGACAAAGTCCCCATTTTTGTACTTTTGCTTTTTTGCTGTTTGGGGGTCTTCTACTTGTTTTCGCCTGGGTTGACGGCTCTGGGGCCATTGCTGGGAAGGGCTAATACCGGATAAAACTGGTTTGGACAAAATCCATGCGGATAAGCCTTTTGGCACTTTTTGTAACTTAGGGTTCGTTAGGGTTAGCCCTAGCAGCGGGATTGCATGTGTTTCGGGGTGTTCTTGATTTTTGCAACTGACTTCTTGGGTCTTAGAGCACTCGTGGGAATGTGTAATTTCGGTTGCAAGTGATTTGAAGAAAATCCATGGTGGGAAAGGGGGGATCACTTACTCTGTGAGAGGCACTTAGTGTTGAAAACATTTAGCCATTTACACTTAAAGGAAGAAAATGACACAGACTTAAGTTTCAGGAAAACAAACTTACTGTTAAACCCCTACCCACCAGACTCAAAAGCAGTAAAAAACAGGAATGCTCAGATAAAGTTTCAAAAAGTATATTTGTGTAGCCCTAACAAAATAATCTCCCGCAAGACCCTCCCTAACCCCAACGATTGTCCTTCAAAAGTCCCAAAAAGAACCCAACTCCCAATTCCCACCCCCCAAAAGTCTCTAAAAAAGGGGCAAGGGACACTACGGCAGGATGCTGTTCACTGTAGCGGCCAGGGCATCATACTCCTTGCGGAGGGTGGCATGGTCGGAGCGGAGGACCTCCACCAAGTTCTTATAAGTTAAGACCTCCTGCTCCAGGTAGGACACTCTGAGGCATAAGCGGCGCTGGCGTGCCTTGCAACTCCTGTGGGGGGCAGCTGATGTCTTTGCTGCTCGGCGGTGGTGGTTGGCTTTGGTAGCCCGGCTCCGTACCGCTGGAGCACTGCGTTGGCTGGCAGCCCGTGTGGGCCCGGAGGAGGATGCAGCTGTCGCAGTAGATGTACTAGTAGACTGCATGTCCTCCTCCTCCAGGGCCAGCAGCCGCCGATATTCTGCGACAGTGGCATCCAGCCTCCGTTGCCGGGCCATTCGAGCCTGCTCCTTCCTTGATGGTTTGTTGGATTTGGAAGGAACAACTATATAAAGAAAGAAAGACATAGTCTGTAACCAATGCTCTTAAGATTAACACAAAATGATTGAGCAGAAAGTTGTGTCACAGTACAACTAGCAACTTGAAAGCACAGTACATAACTATTGAGGCCAGTATCTAGCTAACCTCCCACTTCTTCATCCTTGCTCTAACATTAGTGGGAGTTTAAGGAACAAATTCTACGAGCACTATGGACTTCCATTACAGTCGACTATGACAGTACACCAGTCTTATCCTTCTTCTTCTCTCTTGTTTAGGAAAATTGGTACGTTATCTTCTGCAAGCCGGCATAATGCCAGCGCAGTGAACTTGCACCCGAGAAAAACAGACGCACACCATGATGAGTGAGACAGACTTGCGTTACTGTACCGGTACAGTACATGCAGGTGGTGAAGCTCATATTTTTCTATTACAGGTGGCACTGAGAATACTCTGTTAAAAGGGCTACTGCTTAATTAATTTAACGTTCACCCTACAGTGCAAATGAGTGCTAGCGAAGGAAAAAGAAGAAACTAAATAATCTGATTATCTATCACTTCACATGGGATGTATTTGATTACATATGGGATGACTTTAGGTGCTTTGCTTTTTATTGAATGAACAGTGATACACCCACACATGAATGACGTACTACTACTAAACTAAAATTATTAAGAGAGGTAGGGAGTGTCCACCGTAATAACCGGATATATGCTGTGCTTGCAGTTGCAATACAAACTACTGCTACTATTCATGGTAGTATTTGGACAAAATTACAACTTCTTTTCCTTGCCTTTCCTACACTGGAACGGACGTGCGGGTGCGGTGTTACATGCTCTTCAAAGTAACACTTAGTTCATCCAGTGACCGTCTACTCTCTCTAGATACACATATGCTATCTAAGAGTCAGATAGTACCATGATCCAGGCATCCATCCATTCAAAGTATATGCACACATACAGTTTCTGTTTCACCCACCAAGGCTGTTCTCCTTCCACCCATCCTTGCTTCATCATTCACCCAGCCATGCACCATACCATATTCTTTCCTTCCCAGCCACCTCGGGGAGACGGGGACCAAGCAAACACATATCATTCTTCTTTGCCAGTCATCATTAAATTTCTCGTCCTTCCACACTTACTTACACCCTTCTTTCGCTTTTCGTTCATCCCATCCATCAAGTTCATCTCAGATCTGATTGGCATTCTTCTCGCCAAAAACTTCACAGCTAAGTCGAAGTACATTTAGAGGAGGCTACTACCTGGTTGATTTATAATACACCCGTGCAGAAAGCACACTCTGCAGTCTTCAATCTCAATAAGTAAGGAATAAATAGCTTACCTCTGCCCGCCACCACCGTGTGAACCCTCACAGGCACATTGGTGTCGTCCGGCACTTGCACCGCCTCCTCCCCAGAAGTGTTGTCCTCCTCATCATCCAGCACCACCACCTCCGCGCTGGCCCCGCCACCAGATGTTCCACCTACAAAGTACATTTAAGATTGTTAGAATACACCACTCACTACTATATAATATTTGGTCTAGGAATAAAGAAATGTGAAAAAAAACAGAAAACAATGTAATAATTTGTGACTGTCTAATCTAAAGTAAAAAATTTCCTTTTTCCAGTGAAGGCTCAGTGCATAGAGCTATTGCTGACTAGAATGGGAGTCCAATGGAATTGCCAAATGTGCAATCTTAGTTAGCTACATAGACAGACTAATATGAATAATCTAGTAATACCACAGGGAGTCATAGTCGAGGCAGGATAAGAATTTAGATACAGTCTACAAGAAGATCAAAGACGATTTAGAAAAAATCGAATGAGGAACGCTAGGAAAATAATAGGTACTCTATATTAAAATGAAAACTTACTGGGGTCAGCAAAGGAGCCCTCGCCTGGCCGATCCTGCCCTTCTACAGCAGCAGCAGCAACCACCTCCTTGTCTGTCCTCTTGCCCCTGGGGGGAGCTGATGTACAACATGAAAGAAAGAAAGACACGAAAACATGGATGATTGTTGTCAACCAAATCAAACATTTCAAAAGAACAATAACAAAATATTTTGGCGAAATAGCAAATAGACAACTATTCCACGGGATATATTGACCGATCCCATGTGGTCTACTACGTTATTAGTATTGCTTGATTTGCAGACCGTCGACTTGGAAAGTTCTTATGTAACTCACTAAACAAACTACTAAAAAGGTTCGCCTAGGACTGGCAGGCAGCAGTCCGCAGCACGCAAAGTGACAGACAAAGTCCATCGTGATTGCAGATCAGCGACAACACTAAAAAGTTTCCTACTACATTAACCAGTCATTAAAATACTCAAACTATCAATCCTCCACCACTATTTCTTCTTATCGCCATGTGTACAAAGGAAGGACTGGACTTGAGTCTGTAGGGGCTGATTTAGAAGCCCCTTGCGGCTCTTTTGCTCCATTGTTGCGTGACTTTTGTGACGCAGCGGCAGGAAAAAAGAGGCGCCATGGTGCGGCGTATATTAACAATGTGACGCATATGGGAGATGCATCACGTTGTAAAGCCCTGCTCCATCAGGGGGCGTTCCGGCGCCAGGGAGGGCGTTCCTGCGCAGGAACGCATCCTAAAAGTGGCTGAGTGACATCTACAAGATTTTAATCGGTCACTTTGAGGACAATGATGCGTGACTCAAACCCTGCGCCTGCTTGAAGCAGACGTACGGCTTGACGCAGCATTGGGGAGATAGAGGACCCCAGAGCATTGCTGGAGCTGCACCATCGTTGCGACGCAACTCCAGCAATGCGCCGCCTTTACGGCACAGAAGCGTAACGCTTCGGTGACGTTTTGGGCACATGGTGCGCCGCATTGTAAATACGGTGCACCGTGGGTGGTGGTGGCGTGGCGCACAATTACTGGCGCATCCCTGCTACTTTGCAGGGATGCGCCGGTAATTAAATATCTGACCCTTAGTGTCTAGCATTACACAGTTCTTTAAACTACACTCATGCATAATTTCACAGGCCAATGAAATGAACACAAAATCGAAAACAAATAAGCATAGTAGCAGCGCTACTGAGAAGGAGAGCAGTGCACCTGAAATGCACAGAAGATTTTGAAATATAATTTACCTGCAATGTAATCAGCAGCATTATTGCTCTTGGTAAAAAACAAAAATGTGCAAGATAATAACACACAGAGCAGGAGAAAACAGAGTAGTAAAGAAATAGCTACTACTACTCACCAAGCCCGTGGATCTCAAGGCCGAGCAGGTCCAGCAGATTGCGTTCCCGGTCCAGGATATCCGTCCAACGGTGGGTGACTTGGTTGTAGGTGCGCCGGACCCGAGATTGTTGGTACATGGACCGGCACACCTTCTCCCACCGCTTCCGGCGCTCCCGGAGCCCGTAGCCGCTAGCGATCTTGCCGCCTGCCATGATGGTCCTGGGGAGGCGGCGCTGAACATAAAAAACTAGTGCGGCCACCTCCTCCGCGCTGAAGATCTCCCGGGGCGTGACATTCTCCCCCCTCAAACGCCCGCACGGGAGCCGGGCACGGGGTGCGGGACCCTTCCCCTTCGCGGGCTGCTTCCCGACTCCCTTTACCATGGTCTGGGCAGAAAGGAAGCTAAATAATAAAGAAGAAATAGAATAGGGAAGAAGAAAAGAAAAGAGTTTAAAAAAGTAGTTTAAAATTAACAAAAAGTAGCAGAAAACACAAAAATATAGAGCTAGAAAAATAGAGGGATAGATAATAAGTAAAATAGATTAAAAAAAACTTCAAACAAGCAAAGGATGGCAGAGATTCAGAGAGGATACAGAAAGCATGCCCAGAACCATAGCAATGAATGAGAAACAAGATGGCCGCGCCCGTTCACGACCGCGTGGGTAAGTTCGCGCGAGATTTTCCTCGCGATCACATGCGAAATTGTACTAGCAAGCCGCACACTTTGCGAGATTACACATAGCGCCCGGAAACTGAATTACGTCACGCAAACAAGATGGCCGCGCCCATGTACGACCGCTAGGGTAACTTCGCAAACCTGTGATGATGAACCAGACGTAGAAACAACATAGTCGCGGCCGTTGCGAGCCGACAAGTAAGTTCGCAATTGCGAACTGGTTCACAAACCTCGCGAACTGGCAGAAACCCTTGCGAACACAAAAAATAAAAATCCGCAAATTCGCGGGAGTTGGCGGATTTTGCGGATTGCGAATCCGTAAATACGCAAGTTCGCGGATTGCCAATCCGCAAAATCCGCCCATGCTTACTCACCATGCCATTCCTGTTTGGACCCAGCCATATGCAAATCAGTCTTGACCCTGAGCCCAATTGGAACAGTTCAGCTCGAACTGCCAGGCCAGGTCCTCCCTGGACTGGAAACAAGCATCCTAGGACCGGTTTCAGGCTTTCAGCCCTCATCAGCCAGGATAGCTTGACTCCAGTGGCATTATCCCCTTTGATATCGCTTTGTTCGCCCTAAGTTGACAGGGTATGCCCAGACGTGGGTCCCTTGCTCACTTTGCCACTGGATTCAAGATAGTCTGGCTGATAAGGGTTATGAACCCGAAACCGGTCCCAGGATGCTTGCTTCCAGTCCAGGGAAGACATGGCTTGTCAGTTCGGGCTGGACTGTTTCCATGAGGCACAGGGTCAGACTGATTTGCATAAGGCCGATTCTGAACTGGGGTGGTGGAGTGAGCTAAAGAATGGTGATGGATTAAACCCAGATCAGTTGACTGAGGGTGAGTGTTTGATTTGCTCAAACGCTCCATCCATTATCCTCTGTGGTATCGCTTTGTTCGCCCTAAGTTGGCAGGGTATGCCCAGACGTGCTTCCCTTGCTCACTTTGCCACTGGATTCAAGATAGCCTGGGTACAGGGCCCCCTCTGTACCCCTGGTGGATCTGGGAGTGCTAATACATACGAAGGGCGAATGTGGTGCGCATTGGAGGTCGCTGGACACTCAACCCGCCGGTGTGGGTCGGGAGCTGAGATGATTCACATCCGCTTGGCCATCTTGCCCGTCCACGCCCCCGGAAGAACTCTTTTAAGAGTACCTCCTCCATCGCCATGGCAGTGTTCTCTTTCGTGGGGTAAGCCTCAACCTATTTACTGAATGCACAGACAACCACCAATACATATTTCAAGTTGTTGACTCGTTCCATTTCAATGTAATCCATCTGGAGAACGTCAAAAGTGAAGGAAGGTGGTGCAAAACGTCCAACTGGAGTGGGAGTACCCTTCCCAGGTTTGTGCAATAAACAAACCATACAGTACTTGACCAGGTGTGCTGCAACTTTGGGCATGTTGTCATTTCGCCATACAGGTCTAACAGTCTGCAAATTCCCTTTGCACTAATGTGCGCTGTCCGTGCGCCATGGTGACCTCAGGGAGGACATATGCATCCGGTAGCATCCATCTCTGATTCCAGTCCAGGGAAGACATGGCTTGGCAGTTCGGGCTGGACTGTTCCCATGAGGCACAGGGTCAGACTGATTTGCATATGGCCATGTCTGAACTGGGTGGTGGAGTGAGCTAAAGAATGGTGATGGATTAAACCCCGATCAGTTGACTGGGGGTGAGTGTTTGATTTGCTCAAACGCTCAATCCATTATCCCCATTGGCATCGCTTTGTTCGCCCTAAGTTGGTAGGGTATGCCCAGACGTGGGTCCCTTGCTCACTTTGCCACTAGATTCAAGATAGCCTGGGTACAGGGCCCCCTCTGTACCCCTGGTGAATCCGGGAGTGCTAATACATAAGAAGGGCGAATGTGGTGCGCATTGGAGGTCGCTAGACACTCAACCCGCTGACGTGGGCCGGGAGCTGAGGTGATTCACATCCGCCTGCCCATCTGGCCCATCCACGCCCCCGGAAGAACTCTTTTAAGAGTACTTTCTCCATCGCCATGGCAGTGTTTTCTTTCGTGGGGTAAGCCTCAACCTATTTACTAAATGCACAGACAACCACCAATACATATTTCAAGTTGTTGACTCGTTTCATTTCAATGTAATCCATCTGGAGAACGCCAAAAGTGAGGGAAGGCAGTGCAAAACTACCAATGGGGGTGTGAGTACCCTTCCCAGGATTGTGCAATAAACAGACTATCCAGTACTTGACCAGGTGTGCTGCAACTTTGGGCATTTTGTCATTTCACCATACGGGTCTAACAGTCTGCAAATTCCCTTTGCACTAATGTGCACTGCTCGTGCGCCATGGTGACCACAGTGCGGACATATGCATCCGGTAGCATCCATCTCTGCTTCCCAGATTTGTCCGTCCAACACCCATCCTCATCCAAATTAGCCGTGCTCTCTTGCCATATTGCTAACTCCTCAATTGTTGCCTCACTCTGGATTTCTTTCACACTCTCCAGAGTATCTTCAAAAATCACATTTTCAGGCACATCTAGCTGGACCTACCACAAACATCTTCTTCATTTTAGTCTGGGCTGTCACCTTTGCTGTCTGATCTGCAATTGCGTTCCCTCTCCCAACATCATCAGTTATTGTCTTATGAGCACTGCACTTAACTATTGCTAGTCTCTTAGGAAGTGTCAAGGCTGACAACAGTCCGTGTATTAGTGGTCTGCTCCCTACCTTTATTCCATGGGACGTAAGGAACTCCGCCCAGAGCCGCCCAAAATTATGGGCTACTCCAAAAGCATACTGGCTGTCAGTATATATATTGACAGCCAGTCCCTCACTCAACGCGCAGGCACGAAGAAGGGCCACTAGCTCTGCAGCTTGCGCTGATTGGTAGGGAACTCATGATGTCTCAACTACAGTGAGCAGGGTGGTGATAGCATAGGCTGCTGTTGTCGTGCTATCTGGTAATTTAAAACAAGAGCCATCGACATATAGCTCCCCTTGGGGTTCAGATAGGGGAACATCAGCCAAGTGTAACTGTCCCCTCCTCTCTTCCTCCGGGCGGAAGATGCAATAATGCACATCCGTCTCCTCACTCTCAGAAGGGAGGGGTAGTAACGTGGCTGTGTTCAGAGTAGCATATCTTTTGATGGTGACGTATGGTGCAAACAGGGTCAGCTCGTACCAGTCAGAGGAACACTAGTAAGGTGCTGCGTCTTCGTTCTGTTCAAAAGTATGTCCACACCATGTGGAACCATAACTATGAGATCAGTGGGGGAGGAGCCAAGCTCGCGATCGTAATGGTCGCTCTGTAGCTCGGCTCCGTCAGCCTTCCGGCCTGACTCGCAAATCCTGCCATATATCCTGCCCCGGGACGATACACTCGAACAGAGATTGAAACGCAACGTGTTGCTCTTACTCACCGTCTGACCTGGAGGCTCCTACGTGCCGCGGCTCCGAAGTTGTGCCCCCTGAGGACCAGGGCCTCCGTGGTGATGAAGCCGGGGCCTCGCCTACTGGACCCAGCCTGGCATTGGTGTACGCGTCGGCCCCGGCCGAGAGAGTGAGCCGCTGGCGAGAGATCGTTGTGCGAACATTTCGGTGGTCCTGATCCGGACTTGCCTTGGCGGCCGTGGAGCTGGTGTGGGGCACGGTACACCGAGGGCTGATCGTGTGTAGGAGGCCCCCCTGCCGCGGCTCCGTCCATCCATCCTGGAGCCTGGTGCCCGGGATCTGCTCTTCGAACACGCCAACGGTATTGCAGGCTGCACCCCGACTTTGGCGGCTCTCCTTTCTGCACCAAGGCTGCATTGGTGGGACCCCCTTGGTTTCTGTAGAGGTCCGCATCTGTGGCCCTGATCCGGGAGTCGTGGGAGGTGGTGACGAGCCTGACTCCACAAAATGGCGGCCATTGGGATAGGCCGTGGATATCCTCCGGACGGCGGACCTGGAATACTGGACTGCACGGGGGCCTGGCCATGTGTGCGCGAGCCTACAATTGGCGACGTTCTGGAAGCACTGCGGTCCTTGCATGCGGCCTTGACCCCCAATGCCCTTGGGGGATCGGTGCGGTCCGCCGCCATCTTAGAGGGCCGGTCTTTCACGGTCCCCTCTCGTCTCGGTGCTGCTTCTGCCTCACCCCCCTCGGCCGCGCTGAGAGCTACTGCCACTGACCGTCGACTGGTATGCGTACGACTGGCTTTGGAACCTTCTGCGCTTCACTGTTTGGAGTTTGGGGGCCCGGATGTCGTGCTGGGGTCTGATTCTACTCGAGTGTCCGAGAAACATGATGGCTTGCTACATCTCTTTGCCTTGCTGAGGTCGTGTTTTTGTTCTGCAGGGGAACCCCCGCTTTCCCGAGCAGCGAGACTGAACTCCTGTCTTTTCCTGCCCCTGTTAACGCTGTTGGGACACTTGAACTGTATACCTGGACTTTTGTTCTTTTGTTTGTGGATTGCCCTCCCTGGCCTACGTCTCCATCGGACTAATTTTTGTTCGTGTGATTGCCTTGCACCGAGTTGTTCACTTCTCGCTGTCGTATGGTGGGCGCTACTTGTAGCTAAGGAAGGCCTGGGGTGAGATACATTGCCTCCGGTGGATTGTTGGTATACATATCCGTGGCGTGCTTTCCCAAATGCAGAGTGCGGTGGGTGACCCCCTTGTATGTTTTATGATGTTCGAGTTTGTGTCGTTTTCGTCTACACGTATTGCGATTGACTGGTTGGGCGGAGGTCTGAGGCCGACCATTTTGTTTTTGCTTCTTCACTCCTCCCTCCTATCTTTTTTGTCTTCATATTCTTCTTCTTTTTGTCTCCTTATTCTTTTTCTCTTTCGTGTTTCCTACATTTCGGGTTCGGGATTAGGGCGACAGGCACGCTGCTGGGGGGGTAGGCCGTAGCCTTCTGCAGGGGTGCTGGGTGGGATGGGTGGGTTGGGTTTTCTTTCCCGGTTTATTTTCCTTTGTTCTATGGCCCTTTTCTATCCCTTTATAGGAGCGCCGCGACTGTCCCTGCCTCCCGTGGTATTATAGGGATGGGGTCTGGATTGCTGCTTCTCTCCTTCTTGTGGCTATGCTGCGTTTCAGTGCCGACTCCCATCCCTTCCTTGTTGCTAATACTCCTGCTCTTTCTGTGTCCTTACTACGGGATGCTTGTCACGGCGCGGCGCTCTTCTCTTTCAATCTGTATTTTTCTTTTACCCCTTTTCCTTCCCCTCCCCTTCTCTTTCTCTCTCTCCCTAGGGTTGTATGACGGGTTGGCTTTAGTGATGTCAGTATTCCGGTTCCACCGTTCTATCTCCGCTGTACTATTGGGTGGTAGATGTGCATACGATGAGTTTACTTGTATGTTGATTTGAATTATCCGCATCTGCTTTCGTACTGATGTAGATTGTAGTGACAATTCTCCGCATTGCTGCCCCTTTAGTTTTCTTATGGCCAATAGTTTGCTCTGAGAACCTGGATTCATTTATGCTGTATCCGAGCCTGTTATACTCCTTATTGTATTATTATAAAATTAACCTTCATTCTCCCTGTTTGTGGGCCGTCCAGATTCTCCCCCCCCTTCCTTTTTCGAACTGTATTGATTGCATATTATCCTGATTGTTTCTGCATATTTTTCTTCTGTATTTTTTGATTGCTCTATTGTGTCGTGGCCGGCCGGACTGGTTGTAGGCCCAGATTTGTATTTCCTTTTTGTACAAATAAAGGTTTACAAAAAAAAAAAAAAAAACTATGAGATCAGTATCAAGTACGAGCCCTGCTGATTGTCAGACAGAAATGGCCATGGCCGCTCTCAGACAGCTCGGGAGGGCTCTGGGGACGTTGTCAAGCAGAGCAGAGAAGTAAGCACACAGCCTTTGCTTACCTCCAAAGGTCTGTTTTAAGACACACAGCGCGCAGCCAGCCACTACGTGTACATACAACGTGAACGGCTTCTGGGAGCCTGGAGTGCCACGTACAGGTACAAAGCAAAGCACTATTTTTAATTGCTCAAAAGCATGCTGGCATTCATGCGTCCAGGGCAGGGGTTCATGCACATCTTTAGTGGTTAAGTGCAGTAGGGAGTTTGTTAGTAAAGCAAAGTTAGGAATTAAGTGACAGCAATACGAGGTGATACCTATAAAGGTTCTCACATCTCATTGCATCTTAGGGATAGGCATCTTTGTTATGGCAGCAATGCGCTCAGGTGTTAGTCTCCTTTCCTCCTTCAACAGTAGGTAGCCTAAGTAGGAGACCTCCTGTCAACAATCTTGAAATTTAGAAGGGGATACTTTATCTCCATGATGTGCCAAATGTAATAATAATTTAACTGTTGCATCCCTGCAACCCTGTTCAGTATCCGAGGCTATCAAAAGGTAATCCACAAACTGTAATAGGACATTACCTGAGGGAAGGAGAAGGGAGTCCAATTGACTTTTCAAAGCTTGACTATAAATACTGGGACTTTCTGTGTAGCCCTGAGGGGCCCGACAGAATCTAAAACATCTGCCGGACAGGGAGAATCCAAATAAATACCTACTATCTGGGTGTATAGGAATGGAAAGAACGCATTCTTCAGATAAATTACTGAGAAGTATGTAGCAGAAGGAGGAATCATGAGCAGGAGAACAGTGATGTCGGGGACAACATGAAACTGGGGAAGCACTATCTTGTTCACCTCACGCAAGTCAATCAAAAAAACGGTAGACATCGGGTTGATCATCTGTGGAACCTGAGGGTGCTCTTTTTAAGATAGGAAGAATAGGGCTATTGCACACGTTAGCATCTGTCTCTTCCACAACACCAGATGCAATCAAATCCTGTATAATCTCCAGCATCACCCGTTCTCCTCCCTTTGGGATCTTGTACTGGGGAAGGCGAGGTAGGACAGCCTTGTCCTTAACTCTAATGGAAACCGGAGGGATCTGTAACAGCCCTACATCTGTGTCACCCATAGCCCACAATGTCATCGGCACCTCTTGAAACTCAACAGGAAGAGGATCATCTTTCGACAAACATTGCTTAGAAGTGCCCACGTTTGGTCCATTGGTCAAATAAGCGCCATCCGGAGAGCACGAACTAGTTGCATGTAACTTCTTCAACAGGTCCAAACCCATTACATTTTCTCCACAACTATAATAAGAAGGGCAAATCTACAGTGAAAGGACCAATGGTCAGGGCAAAGGGCTCGGATATGGTGCTCACAACTGACATGCCTGAGATGCCTACCAAAACAATATGTTGGTCAGACAGGGCTGCCCCGGGGACCAGTGAACGGGAAACAGAGCTATTCATTGCGCCTGTGTCCACCAAGAATTTCTTTGCTGAGCCCTGCAGCTCAGCAATGACATAGGGTCCACGCTGGTCCACAGGGATCTGGACTGATCCCCCACCCTGCCCCTGGCTGTTCTAGCCGTGGCTAAATCCCATCACTTCGTCCAAGTCATAATCATCATGGTAATACTGGCGCCCCTCGGATCATCAAAATAGTGCTGTTGAGACAGACCTGGCTGCTTCTCACGTGTCCGGCCTCCACCATATCCAGCTGCTGCCCTTCCTCTTCCTCATGATCCCCGTCCCCTCGGAGCCTCAACCCTTTGCAATATGTCGGACATTCGCCCCGCCAATGCCCCTCCTCTTTACAATATGCACATTGATTTGGCCCCAAGGGTGTAGTATTCCTGCTAGTGCAGGGCAACTGTCAGGCCGGGCCTATTCCTCGTCCTCTACCGCCACCCCGAGACACCTGCTGCATCAACACCTTTGTCTTCAAATCCTTATTTTTCTTCTCTACCTTCACTTTGTTCTCTCTGTGCTCATAGTTCTGTGCCATACTCAATATCACCGATGGAGAGGAGGTACTCCAAGTGCTTTCCGAAGCCTGCAACCGAGCCGCGATCTCTGGAAGCAAGTTAGTAACAAACCTGTTAACAAACAATCGTACGCCTCACTCCATCGACAAGTCCTGACCGCTAACATCTAGGAACACCTCCTCAAACCAAGTGAAAAAATCAGACCCCCTTTCATCTTTCTTCTGACGATATGCTGTTAATTTATCCCAATCTACTCTTCTCGGTGGGATCATGGAGTGCATATAACTGATAATTCGGCCTGGCAAAGCTAGTATTTCATCCTGGGGTTTCTCACTGGGCTTCCTCACCTAGTCCCGTGCCCTGATCTCCTCCCAGGTGCCCCCCAACTCCACTACATGGTACAGCTTGTGTAGCTGCCGCCAAATATCAACTGGCACCAAAAAAACTTAAAACATCTCAATATTAGCCAGGGTCATCATCAAGGATGCAGCCTCAGTCAACTCTTTGTAATAGGCAGTCTGATTCTTCCTAGAGTCGGGCAACTCGGTCTTAAGAGACAAGACCTGACTCCTTTTCCAAGAAGTATAAACCCACTGTTCCTGAAAATGGCCCTCTACTCGTTGCCTAATAACTTGGTCCTCTCCATTTCGAAGCTCTGGTATTTCAGGGTGATAAATGGGATGCACCTCCCTCATCGGGAACTGATACACTACAGTCGGACTCTTTTGAATCAACCTACCCCGGTATCCCATCAACGTGGCAACATTACTAAACACACCATTAGGGGCCATGCCATTTGCATACACACTATCCTGAAAGTCATAGAAGATTTGGGAAACAACACCATTAAAACACTGTTCTCATAACCCAATCATAGTAGCTGACATATGCTTAAGGGCATGCTGCTGCACAAAGGCTCATAGTCTTTCAACACACTCCACACATCCTCCACACTGTAAATCGGATTCCGGGCCCTCTAAGAGGCCTGGACAGCCACTCTCCTTTTAATCTGCATCACCAACATCAGACTGAATTAGTACTCGCCCCATCCGTTCTTTAGCAGCCTCTCAATACCCATCTTCCAGTCCCCTAAGTGATGTTCCCGCATACAGCAAGGGTGAAGAATAGGAATGTAGAGAGGATACAGTCGAAGATGTTGCAGGAGCTGTGGACCCTAATGTCTGTGTAATGGGTGTGAAAGAGACGGGCAGGGGAGAGCCAGGCGCAATGGGCGCAGCAGATCAGCCCACAGTGGCTGCCTGTTCGACCAATGGAGCCGGAGAAGAAATGAGAGGTATTTCATCTGAAACAACTGAGGTGGAGGCAAGGGAGCCAGAGGCGACAGCATGGGGTGTTGGTGAGGCTGCTGTATATACCCTTTGCGGGGCATAAGGAGGGGATGGCCGCACATCTAACAGATCTTCCACAAAAGGATCACCTTCATCTCGGGTATCATAGGACTTATCACATTGTAATCTAAACCTTCGGTCCGCACATTCTATGTCCTTTTCTATCCTTTCCCTCTCATATGCTATAGCTTTTTGCGTTACTGTCTGCGTCTTCCCTCTCCGGGCCTCCTTCTCTGCCGTTATCCATCTTTGCTTAGCTTCCTTTCGCCATATCTGAAGATTGTCAAACATAGACTGCCTGCTCCTTTTTGCGAACGATTTATCCTGCAGGAAATTCAGCTTTTGTTCATCAAAGGTACCCGTCAAAGGCCACTGCAACTCGGTGTTGTCCCTAGTATATTTGTGCCATAGCATACTAAACATAATAGGACCAAGGCCAAGCTTGACGTACATGTCAAAATTCGGAGTGCCTTCCGGAGGCGCAGACTGCTTCTCCTCCAAGCGAGCATCAGCAGAGCAACAAAGGCACCAAAACAGCAAAACATGCTAAAACAAGGCAAATTTAACAAAACAAAAAAATATACAAAAAAATCCTAGGTCTGCGTCAGCCGCTCAAACCCCAAGGACCGGCCCACAAAACGCACCAATTCTTCAAATCAGACTCCCCATTACGAGTCTCAAACACTAGCCAAACCCCAGGCATTTCCAGGAGAGGCCATTTTACCAAGTCACCTGGCAGAGTCCACAAACACCCACTTTTTCCAACACGGCCACAGACCTGCCAAGTTCAAAAGCAAACCAAGAAATGGTCTCCAGACCACCCCTAAAATGATTCAAGACGGCGCCATTTGTACCAAAAATCAAGACAACTCACCTGGTGCACACAGGTCAAGCACAGTTATTCTCCACTGCCGACTCTTCAGACCAAACGGTCAGATCCAAGGGTTTTGCCTTTCAGGACCCCAGCCAGGATGACAGCTAGACAAGGAGCCGCCCGATCAGACAGGCGGGGCAGCCGCAAGAACCAAGCTAGATCGTGTGAGGATCCCCAATCCGTCCAGACGCAACCCCGACCTCCACAACCCGACTGCGGGCGGGATGAGTCACCTGGTGGAGTTCCTGTTTGGGCGCCATATGAAGGAAGTGGCACAATTAGCGTCACTCTGGTCACTCACCTCCACCTCTCTGCCTTCCCATTAAATGAAGAGTCGAGAAGACAGTAGAGAATACAAACCAGTTAGTTTATTGCTAATACCCTGCAGCAGAGCCCAGTCTGACCAGTCTCCTGAAATGACTGCAGAGGGACTGCCCCGGACTACACGGTTACACAAAATATAAATTTCCAACACCTCTAAAGACCCGCCCAAACTGGAATTTTCCAGCTCAAGCCATGATGAACAAAGAAGGCACACAAAGATGAGTATGACACCGGGCTGGGAACATGCTATCTCGACTCCAAGGCCACTCGGCCAGTGCCTACCATTCTAAGACATGGGAACGGGTCTTTCTAAGAGCAAAGGTAACAATAAATGGTACATTCATTAGTGCGGCAAAGCTTCAACCTTGAGAAGTACAAGCAGGAAACATTGACATTGGGAAGCAAGATGGCGGCCGCTTAGGAGGCCGACAGCAGCAATAGCGAGACATGGCTGTTTTGAGCGGACAAACCCTAGAGGAATACAGAATCTAGTAGATCCACTGCTTACCTGATTTGAACCCCCACACCCTATGTGGAGACCCCAGCATTTCTGCTACGGAGTCTGGGCGGCCCGGATCAAAGACGGACTTCGGACCCTTGCCGAAGTGAAGTACCTGCATCGCCTGGAGTTCCTGGAGTTTCGCCAGCCGGGGAGGTGCGTTGATATGGCTCCAAAGGTAGCCACAAATCCTGCTGATTCTAAAGCGTCGGTGGGCCGGAAAGTGAGAGGAGAGAACCCATTGGGGATGGGATCACCGGAGCAAGTACAGGGACGCCAGCAGCAGCCCCAAACGCGTGATCCGCCAGTATCGAAGAGAGAAAGAGGCGGAGTCACAGCGAAGATTCGCCTGGCCAGCCCATCGGTAGCTGAGCTCCTGCAGCTGCAGAAGAAGGAACAGACGGGAGCAGCCAGCAGGGGATAGGGAAAGCTCAAACGATGCCAGGAGGTGAGTCGGGATGAAGTGCGGGACATCTCTTCTACGAGAGCGGTGGCGGCTGATCTGCTTAATGGGAGGCAAAGGGAGGAGGCGGTCGACCTCCTCCCCAAGAAAACTGTGGTTGGAAGGGAAGAGGATGCCCCGGGTGCTGAGAATGGGGTTGTTACCAAAACCCTAGCAACTGCTCTGGCTCTGGCTCCACCAATCTCCCCCACACTTCAAGCGACTGTGGCAGAGTGAGAGGTAGCAGGTAAGAAGGGTGGTGCATACTGTATTGAAGTACTGCAAGGTGTGGAAAATGATGTACAGAAACTCAATTTGGTGGCTGGAGGGTCAAACTCAAACCTGGTAATAGATTTAGCTGGGGCAAGCAACTTAGATACGGATCCAGAGGATAGTGACTCAGCACATCCTATAACGGCCAAGAAAACTAACCATCGCCTGGGTACGCAAGGGCGGGAAAGGAAGGATTTAAAGTGGGATTATTCATCCGTAACTCAGCTGTCGGGTTCTGCGTCTGGCATAACCCCCACAGAGGTTGGTCTGGCTTCCCCTACACTAGAGGTAATACATCAGGCTATTTTAACTCATAGGGAAGAAACTCGCCAAGACAGCCGGAAAGCCCAGGCCGCTATGAGGAAAATGCAAAGTGTTGTCAGGAAGCTCTCTAAAGCTTGTGCCAACATTGGGGAAAGGGTGACTAACCTTGAGGCGAGAATTGTCTCTACAGAATCGGAGGCGGCAAACGCAGTGACCAGGTAGAAGCTCAAGGCTCTCAAATTAAGGATATCCAATGGAAGCTCAAGGAGTTTGAGAATAGATAAAGGAGGAATAGCCTCAGGGTGCTTGGGATTCCGGAGGGGCTGGAGGGGTCCGACGCTAGGTTAGACATAATTGAGCTTTTCAAGTCCTCATTCCCCGGTCTGTCAACCTGGAATTGGGCAGCAGAAGTTCAAAGAGCACATCAATCAATCAATCAATCATTTGTAAAGCGCACTACATACCCGCAAGCGTCTAAAGGCGCTGGGGAGGGGGGGCGCTACTGATCGAAAAGCCAGGTCTTGAGTATCCTCCTGAAGGTTAGCAGGTCTTGGGTCTCTCGTAGGCCTTGTGGGAGGGTGTTCCATGTCTTTTATTTTTTATTTATTTATTTTGGAAGTCTTCTATAGTGCTGGCCAGACCCGAGGGTATCGGAGCGCCTTACAACACGATGAGGAGGAGACAAAAATACAGGGTAAAGGCAAGGAAGGAGAGATACAGAAAAAGTTAACATGGAAGCATTATAGAGTTCAACTGAGTGTCAGAGGTAGGCCGATTGAGGGAGAAAATGTTCAAAAGGAGGTTTTACAGTTCTCTTGGATCTTCGCGGTGAGCCGATTGAGGTAGAGGGGTCGAGGAAGCCTCAGGCGAGGCATAGAGGAGGAGGGGTCAGGAGGTAGTATCAAAGTCCTAGGAAGGCACGACTGGTGGTGGAGAAGTTCGTTTTGTGGTGTCAGCCGGGGGGCTGAGATATGGAAGAGGTAGGAAGTGGCTGTGTGTTGACTGGTGGCTACCCGTTGGGGGAGCGCTGACGGGAGGCAGCCAGGAGGAGGCAAGAGCATCACGTAATTGCGTTCGGGAAGGCGCGGTTGAGGTAGAGAGTTTTAACAAGGCTTTTGAATTTTGGAACGGAGGGGTGGTTCTGATGTTGATTGGGATGGCGTTCCAGATTTTTGGGGCGTTTCCTGCGAAAGAGCGGGCAGCAGTCTTTTGTTTTTAAGGGAATGAGGAGGAGAGAGTTGGAACTCCTGAGGTTTCTTGCTTGACCGGCTTTCTTAAGTTTGGAGGTTAAGTATTCCGGTTTCCCTGTGTGCAGGGCTTTGTGTATGAGGCAGGTAGTTCTGAAACGGGCCCGCATTTCAACTGGTAACCATTTCAGATCTCTGAGCGCAGGAGAAATGTGGTCACATTTCTTGATTCCGGTGACCATTCTGGCTGCAGCATTGAGGGTGGTTTTGAGCGGGGCTAGGTGGGAGCGAGCAGTCCCGGAGAGAACTGCGTTCCCATAGTCCAGTCTTGACAACACCAGGGCTTGGGTTGCTTGCTTGAGGTCGGAGGAGGGGATGTGGGGTTTGATTTTGTTAAGGAGCTTCAGATTGAGAAAGGCGCTCTTGGCGGAGTTCTTGATGTGATTGGACATGGAGAGTTTGTGCTCAAGGGGGATTCCCAGTGATTTGACCGAGGTAGCCAGGGTGAGATTTCGGTTGAGGGCATCAATAGCTGTCAACCATTGAACGATTTGGGGGATATGTTGAACAGTTGAGGGGAGAGAATGGTGCCTTGAGGAACTCCTCTGTTGACGGGAACGAGTTTGGAGGCAAAGGATTTGATTTTTATTCTTTGTGAGCGGTTTTGGAAGAAGGAGGAGAACCACTGAAGGACCACTTTCTCTGCGCCAGCTCGTTCATTGAGAGCTTTGATGAGAAGACTGTGGTCTACAGTGTCAAATGCAGCAGACAAGTCTAGGAGGATGAGGAGACAGCAGTGGCCAGCGTCGAGGGAGTTGAAGATGTCGTCCATGATGTTGAGGATTGCAGTTTCGGTGCTGTATCCTTTTCTGAAACCAGATTGGTGTTGGTCGAGGAAGTTTATATTGTCAATGTGTTTGTTCAGTTGACGAAGGACGCATTTTTCGAGGACTTTGCCAAGGAAAGGGAGATTGGAGATGGGACGGAAATTGTTCCGGTCGGTTGCGTCTAGGCCTGGTTTTTTCAGAAGAGGAGTTACTTGGCCGACTTTAAGGCAGTCTGGAATGGAACCAGTTTTTAGAGAACTGTTTATGATTTCGCACCAAAGTGGAGCTAGGGAGAGTTTCTGCTCTTTGACCATTTGACCGGGAATGGGATCGAGGTTGTGAGAGGATGGCTTGGAGGAGGAGATAAGATTGAGGATCTCCAATTCTGAGACGGGGTCAAAGGAGGACCAGGTTGCTGCTCGATTTTTTTTTTAGGAGATTTCGCTTGTTGGAGAGCAGTTTTTGTCTGGGGGAAGAAGGTTAAGGTAAAGAGAGAGTTTGATCAAGTTGATTTTTTCGTTGAAGAAGTTGACGAAGTTGGCGCATAGGGTTTTTGAGGGCTGGACGCTGCTATTCGTTGGTTTGGACGTTTGTTTTTTGATGATGTCAAAGAGTTCTCTTAGTCTGTTTTTGGCTTGATCCAGCGCGGCGCAGAAAAAGTTGAATTTTTCGTTGTTGATGTGGAGTTTGTACTTTCTTCTTGCTGCTCTGAGTTCCTCGTAATGGTTGGCGGAGGGGTCTTTTCTCCAGAGGCGTTCAGAGGCTCTGAGTTGCCTTCTTTCCTCATTAATGTCCTTGTTGAACCAGGATCTGGAGGGAATGTTCCTGGATTTTTTCAGTTTCAAGGGGGCTAGTTCGTCAAGGATGGAGGACATGGTAACATTGTAGTGGGCTGGGAGTTCTTCTGTGGAGAGGCCTACCGGGGGGATGGGCAGGCGGGAGGATATTTTCTCTTCTAACTCATCTGTGTTGATCTGCAATACGTTTCTTGATCACGAGGGTGTTTAGAGATGGAGGGCAGAGGCATGGTCTGAAGAGGGAGGTGGAATAGGATAAGGTGATGGTCTGACCAGTCGACGGGCAGGATGTGGTCTATGGAGATTGCGTCATGATTGGCGATGATGGCATCCAGGATTGCTCCTTTGTTGTGGGTTTCATGAGAACAGTGCTGGGTGAGGTTGTTGGAGAGGAGAAGGTCATTTAAGCTTTGTACAGGAGCACTGTTCTTATCATTCCAGTGAAGGTTAGGGTCGCCTAGAATGATATTGTTGGAGTCTTGGAGCGAGCAGTGGGTAATTAGGTCAGTTAGGTGTTCTGTGAAAGTGACGGAGTTGCCTGGGGGGTGGTATAGGAGGTGGAAGTGCACTGGGTTATTGTTGGTGGTTTTGATGATGGCGGTAAGGCATTCGAAAGAGTTATATATGAAGTTCTCGGTTTCGGACACCGATAGGTTATTGTTGTGGATGATGGCCACGCCTCCGCCTTTTTGGTCATTTCTATCTTTCTTGATGATAGAAAAACCCGGGGGGACGAGCATATCTAGGATCGGGGGCGAGGAATCATTGATACAGGTCTCAGTGATGAAGGCAATGTCAATGTCATGGGTGAGAATGGCTTCGACTAGTTCTGTTGCATGTTTCGAGGCAGACCTGCAGTTTATGAGCATGCAGTTAGTGCGGTGGGACCCATTCATTTGTTCCAAGGGGATGGTGATGAGAGAGGAGGGAGGTCTGAGGGGTTTCTGGACAGAAGATTCTATTCTGGTCCCGATGATTACATGGATTGCGGAGTATAGGACGGGGGAAGGAGGGGAGAAGTATGAGGAGGCCAGCTCGATCGCTTCCTCCGGGGACATGGCTTCTTCAGTCCTTCTTGGTCTCTGAGCCTGGGGGAGGGGAGGGTGAACTGGCTGCTTGGGGGCGGGGAGTTCGGAGGCCATGGGTATGTGAGGGATGGGGGCAGGGGGAGGAGTTGAGGGGGATGACGGGAGGATGGAAAGGATGAGACTCGTGCCCTGAAGTAAGGAGGAGAGCAGGCGTTCAATGTTGGCGAGGTGGCAATCAGTCTCATCTTGACGAGGGGTGGGGAGCCATTTGGGGGATCTCTTCGGTGCGGGGGAGCGCTGGGGGAATTAGGATGACTTCTGTTGTTAGTGAAAGGGATGGGTTGTGGTATGGAGAGTGATAGGGGATCGGGGAGAGATGGCCTGTTGTTCTTGTTAGTGGGAGGGAGACAGGGGTGGCGAGGCTTGGGGAGTGGGTTGTGGGGACCCAGCGAGGGATGTTGTGGGTTCCGAGCCGGAGGTAGATCAGGGGGGAGAGGTAAAGCGGGGGGCCGCATCAGTGGAGAGAGGGGGATTTCCGGAGGTCAGAGAGTGCTCTACGGAGGATGGGGTACCTGGAGGAGGAGTGAGGTGAGAGTTCCTTAAGGGCGATTAGTTTTCCAGGCGGAGGGTGATCGGCGGGCAGTGTGGAGGAGTGGGGGAGCTGATGTAACATAGCGAGGGAAAGACGAGGTCAAAAACTTCCAGGTTGGCATTGTTGGCTTGGATCAGGACTGTGCCGTTAGAGTAGATGGTCACCGATGTGAGCCCACAGAGTGTTAGGGGGCGTAAAAGGATAGTTTGCAGCTATGGGTCGTGTTAATCGTTTTGGGGATTTGGCGACTGATATCCAGTAGGAGGGTCTGGAAGTGTGGAATATGAGGTCCATTTTTAATTGGTCTAGGGCGGAGGAGTGGTAAAGGTCGGCAAAGAGGGATTCCGGGAATTGTCTGAGTAGTTTGTGTTTAAGGTTTTTTGGGGATTTCAGAGAGAGGAAGGACGGGAAGGAGATCAAGAAGGAATTAAGGCTGTGCTGTTTTATGTAGGGCGAGGAGAGCGGGTTAAGGGAGGGAGGAGCTAAGGGGGGCAGTCTAGCTGGGCAGAGAGGGAGGGCAGAGTGAGGATAGTGTCTAATTTCAGGAGGGTTGGTTAGAGACCAAGGGAGTGAGGGGGTAACCATTGCGGGGCGGAGCTGGTTAGGGGATGACTGGGCAGCTGGGAGTGATGGCAGGGGCAAAGATGCAGTCTCCAGTGCGTGTGGCTCGACGGTGCTAGCTAGGGGAGCTATCTGGGCAGACGATGACGTGGAAATCTAAGGAGAGCTGGCAGGGACCGATAGGCAGTTGCTGGGGGGAGGACAGGCGCAATATCCTTTGCTAGATTCAGAGAAACTCAAGGAAGCATTGAGGCTGGCAGCTTTAGATGGAGATGTCTTTGCTGGCAGCCATTTTTTGGTCTGGCAGGGTTTGTTGTTCTTATTCCGGTTTGGAGCAGGAGCAGCTGGGGGAAGAAGATCTATGGTGGGAGGAGGTCTCAAGAACGGGTGGTGGCGCGACAGTGCCACGAATTATTCCACAGGGAGAGAGAGGCTAGTAACAACCGGGTGGGATTAACTTAGGGGTGCCGCCATTTTAAAGTCAGGCAGGTCTTATCGCCCGGGTGAGGGAGGCTCGGGGTGCGTGTCGAAGCAAAAAGCAGTCGCCAGGGCTTAATGGTGGGAGCAGCTCGAGATCGTTAACAGGGTTCACGACGGTCTCCTGGAGAGGGTGCAGCCCGGAACTTACTGGTCGGGACACCTCAGCTCGGCCGCCATTTTTGGGTCAGGCGGGGAAGCGGAGGAGAATAGGGGGCTCAACTTTTTGTGGGGGCCGCTTGGGGGCGAGTCAGAGGCAGGAGTCGGGTCGCCGTGGGTCAGCGTCGGCACGACTCACCTGAGCCTCTGACTGAGAGCCCTGCAAGTTGATTGTTGCTGGTGTTACTCGATCGGAGAGTCCTGTCGGTCCGCCATCTTTGAAGCAGGCACGGCGAGGCGGAGAGCTGCACTCGAGGTTCGCGCACCAATTTGTTCGCCTGGATCAGAAGAAGAAGAATAGAGGGCGTCCCGTAGCAGCTGAGGTCGGGAGCAGGGACCGGCGCTCAGGTAGATTCCGGCTTCGTTGGGTCCAGTAAGAGGGTTTCCTGGGGTCAGGAGAGGGCAGGGGAGAGCCGATCACCTTGGTCTGTGATGCGGCGATGTTCCCTGTCTTCCTTCACGAGTCAGGCTGCTCCCACTACTTCGGCGGTCCGGTGCGGGTCCAGAGGCTGGGTGGGGGGCATCTAGGGAGAGCTCCCTGCTTGGACAAATGTTTAGTGCCTGGAGCTCGGCTTCCGAGCTCCCACCCCTGCGGGCTCTGCGGCGAGGTGGGAGAAGGATCTCCTGCCTGTGGTTATTCTTCGGATGCGCGGGACGGTGGCGAGTGAGAGGTCGGCAGAGCGTAGCTGGTGGTTGGGGATGTAGAAGGAGAGTCGTCTGTTGAGGTAGGCTGGGCCCGTCTTGTGGAGTGCTTTGTGTGCGTGGATGAGGAACTTGAAGGATATCCTCTTGTTGACGGGGAGCCAGTGCAGGTTTCTCAAGTGGGGGGTGATGTGGCCGTGTCGTGGTACGTCAAGGATCAGTCGTGCCGAGGCGTTTTGGATGCGTTGTAGTCGTTTGATGAGCTTGGTCGGGGCTCCCGCGCAGAGGGCGTTTCCGTAGTCGAGTCTGCTGCTGACAAGGGCCTGGGTGACTGTCTTTCTTGTATCTGTCGGGATCCATCTATAGATCTTGCAGAGCATGCGGAGGGTGTTGAAGCTGGAGGAGGAGACGGCGTTGACGTGCGTGGTCGGTGGGTGTTGGGCCTGCCCCCAGTGCCGTTGGCCACCAGGAGTCGTCCCAGGCTGAAGGGTTGGAGGCAAGGATGAGGACCTCCGTCTTGTCCGAGTTCAGCTTCAGACAGCTGATCTTCATCCATTCGGCGATGGCCTTCATTCCTTCTTGGAGGTTGGCTTTGGTGGTGATGGGGTCCTTGGTGAGGGAGAGGATCAGTTGAGTGTCATCAGCGTAGGCGATTATGTTGAGGCCATGCTGTCAGGCGTCATGTGCGAGCGGGCCATGTAAATGTTGAACAGTGTCGGGCTGAGGGAGGGAGGATCCCTGGGGTACGCCGCAGGTGATCTCGGAGGCTTTGGAACGGAATGGGGGGAGGCAGACACTCTGGGTTCTGCAGGAGAGGAAGGAGGTTGTCCATTCCAGAGCCTTGTCTCGGAACCCTGCACCCCCTTTAAGCCTCGGATGCAAGCAAAAGAAGGTTCTAAGCCACATGCGATGCTTGTGTACTTTGCCAATTTCCTTCTTCGCCAGGCAATTTCTGACAAGGCAAGACCGGAATCTAAGAGAACAAGTGGGGAGATTTTGTACTTCATGCACCCAGATTTCTGCCACTCTACCGTGGAAAGACGTTGGAGGTTAAGGCAGCTTATAAGACCTGTTCAAGAGAAAAACATTCAGATCTATCTGATAAACCCAACGCAGCTTAAAGTGATCCATGAGAGGCAGACCCATTATTTTTCATCGGAAATAAAAGCAAAGGAGTATCTGGACGCTTTGGACAAATAAAGTTTTTAAAAAATAAATAAAATAAGGGGTATTGGTGTTGGGGGAAGGAAGGAAGAAGGGGTTTTTTTTGGTTTGAGCATGCAGAACTAGACCTACGAAATAATAGGATTAGTCGGGGTAGTCTAGGTTATCTATGGATTGTGAGTAGCCATGTCGCTAATGCTGTGATCATCCTATGCACAGACCAAAGTCTGAGCGCTTCACTAGGGAGGGGGGAGCACGATGGAAGGGAGGGGGGAGAGAGCAGGGAGAGGTTCAGGGGCAAGGGGGGGTCGGGGAGGTGGGAGGTCATGGGGTGGAAAAAATTCATATAATTAATGCAATTTGGTTGAAAGCCTGGAACATAAAACAGTTGAAATATATGAATAATAAGGGCTGGCGCAACTTATTAAAGGAAAATGGGGAAGCTTAAGATATGTACAATGAATGTAGGTGGCTTAAATGACTGGAGCAAGAGGCAACGGCTGGGCAAATTTGTAAGGTCAAATGGTATGGATGTGGTCTGCTTACAGGAGACCCATATACCATGGTGAAAAAGGAATTTATTGAATATTAGAGAATATTTGCGATGCAGGGCGCGCTACGAAATTAGTTTTATTTATTAAATTGTTTACTTACCTCCAATTATCCATATTCTGTTTTTTAGCACCCCCCTCCCTGCCCCTCCCCCCAATGGCCTGCGCTGCTAGCTTGGCACCCACACACCTGTGCAGGGATTGGCCGTAAAGGTCTGTTTGCAATGTGCACTCTCACACCCCCGCAGCCTCTAGCTGCTTTGCTGGAAGCATCTCCTGGGGGGCCCTGAGAGACCGCTGTCCCAACTTATCCCAATTAAAAGGGATGCCTTCTAAGGACTGTAAATGCACCACCAATCATGACCCCACCGCCACAGGGCAGCATAGTTCACCTACTCTCTGCCCCCTCCCTTCAAGAAGGTCATGCCCTGCTTCACCCAAGGGTCAACCATGCCAGCATATTTTCCAGAAACATCTTGTTACCTACTTTTGATAGTTGGGCCCCGTCTGGCACAAAAAAACTCTCCCCCTGTATGCACCCGTGTGGAGTAAGCTGGAGTTTTGGAGACCTAAACAACGTGTCTACTCGGTTAACAAAATTACCTGCCGCAAAAACATGTTTTAACATTTGCTCATTCGAATGGCCGATAACTTATACTTCAATGAACTCTGGCATCATGGCATACACCGGGGCTGCACAGAACACCGGCAATTGAGGCGACCCAGAAGGCTTCCTGCCTGTGTCAAAGGACTGGAAAACTATGAGAAAAGAAAGGCAAAATAGTTAAGGACAACCTTAGCAATGCCTAGAGTAAGTGCAACCTAGCATAACATTAGTAGCATTCCGAGGACCATCTGCTAATCCTCTGCACTGCCTATCCTGAGAGGCCCATCACTGTAGCCTCTGCGGCTGCCCCAATTTTGAAAGAATGAGAGATGAAATCTGTGGAGTTGATCCCCTCCCCCCTGAGGGCCAGCACCCTGGAGAACTGAAATCTCGTCTAAAGCCAGTGACCTAACTAGGGCCACCTGGGTCACTCGCAACCACCTCTCAGTCTTCCACACAAATGAAGAGTCGGTCAGACAGTAGAGAATACAAACCAAGTATATTTTATTCAGGTACACTCGAACGGAGTCCAGTCTGACCAGCCTCATACGATTGCTGCAGAGGGACTGACTTCAGCAAACAAAGAGATACATTATGTATGTTTTCTGAACCAAGAATATCCCGCCCTTAATGGAAATCTACTAGCAGGTGCAGCTAAAACAAAGAAGTACAGTAAGATGAGGTTCGACTCTGAGACCGGGCACACATTATCTTATTTGTTAAGTGAATAGGGACAACTTCTACGTCCCTGCCAATTGCACAGCTGAAGTGCGCCACCAGGGCGCTTAGATAATGTAATCAATTTTAATCCATACTCGCCGTGTAATCATTATAAATCTGTGTTCTTTATCAGTTTTCCATATTCTCAAATGTCATTATAGCCACATACGGTTAGGTTTGCCAATTTCCCAAACTTCTTGTGTTCCAACAGTGTCCATCCGGACCTCTTTAAAAGAACATGACCAATGCAAAAAATGTATCCAAGGCAGTGTTTTATTGAATAAAAACCCAATGCATTTTGGGAAATCTAGTGCCCTTCTTCGGGGGTCACTGTAAATAGCAATAAAAACAATAATGCTTGTTACCATTTATGAAAATACAAGAATAATTCATACTTTTAAACTGGCATTCACATGTTCGTGTTTAAACATATCACATTGCTTGTTAACGCTTTATAGTTCCCTCTCCTCTCTACTGCATACCTAATAAACACCCACCGTACGCCTTGATCAGTCTCTCATTAAATTGATATTTCTCACTATTAATCTCATGGTGACACAAACCTGCACAACAATCTCATTTCCCTAATGCCCGACATTCTTTGTACTACCATCCTCATGCATCTTGACCTTGTTGTGTGGGAGACATTGATTATGATTTTAGGTCACTTTGGTATTTCCTCAAAGATCACGGCCCTGATCCATAATTCATATAATAATACTGAAGCCAATGTAATTATCAACACTTCCGAGGGACTGAGTATATTTTATTCAGGTACACTCGAACGGAGTCCAGTCTGACCAGCCTCATACGATTGCTGCAGAGGGACTGACTTCAGCATACATAGAGATACATTATGTACGTTTTCTAAACCAAGAATGTCCCGCCCCTAATGGAAATCTTCTAGCTGGTGCAGCTAAAACAAAGAAGTACAGTAAGATGAGTTTCGACTCTGAGACCAGTCACACATTATCTTATTGCCAAGGACATTCTGTTCGTGTCTATCGCTAGGCTAGTATGAGAAGGCCTCTGTCTATGGGAAAGGAATGCATTAATAATAAAAGTGTATTCATTAGCAGAGCAAGGCCTAATTTTGGAGAAATGAACATTTCCAAAGCCTGCTTCTCGTGTCAGAGAATATGTAGCTGACAACATGATTCAAAATGGCAGCTACACATAAAATGGTGTCGCGAATGCTAACTTAACACGAGAACAGGCACAAACAAAATAGTAAAACATTTTGATTTCATCAGACTCTCCTTTTAGCATTCGCTAAACATTTTCAGATTGGGAGTGGGAAAGATGTAATATGCAAATAAACAGAGGACATCAACGCTCAGTGCAATCCATATACTCAGTATCGGGAATAGACATTGCAAGAGATGATGCAGATCCAAAAATGCCTTTGTCAATCTGCATCATGTTAGCAATGCCCTTTTGCAACAGGATCGCAGCAATAGTGTTATGAACTGTCTTTCTCTGTTTAGAGAACATTTATACAGTAAGTACAGCAGGTCGGGAGACAGAGTATACAGGGGCAACATGTGAAGAAAATGCCAGCCTTCACAGCCAGAAAAATAAGAATCTTCCAACCCTAGAAAAATACCATTTTCTTGGTGTAGGTCAGATGAAAGTCTATGCAATTTCTGTATGTCAGCATACACATTGGGGGCGTGGTCAGGTATGTACACACAACAGCTACTGCCAATGACACGGCAGGCCCCACCCTTATCTGCAAGTATGACGTCTAACACTATCTGGCTCTGCAAGGTAATTAACCTTGTATCCTGAAGCTCAGCAGTGATATTTGTCAGAATACCAGCTGCTGTATTAATAACCCAGTCAACAACCCTTGTCAATGGGCGAATTTTACGGCTATTGGACATGGGGCCCCAAAAGTGTATGATACCCTTCATAGCATCCTCAAACTGTTGTAAGGGGGTATCCGTCTGATCTATATCCTTTGTGTCAATGACCATCCTGACTCGGGACAAGTATACACTCCTACGCTGCAGCTGATAATCTTTATGGTAATTGGACGGAGCTACATACACATGGGGAAGGAAAAAAAGAGATAACACCTGCCCGAACATCCTCTCGGGAACAAGACATAAGCTTGGGATCTACAGACAAAATAGACATTAGGGGGTGGATTTAAGGGCAGACTATCGATCGTCTCAATCTGTATGTGGAACTGTATCTGCTCTCCCCCACCTTTATCTTCCCAGTCCCCTGGACACAGAAACTAGCTGTTGTGTTGACCACAGACACTGGTATTGGCTGGTCCTTGGTAACATTACGAACCTGGAAAGATTGAAATACTCGGACGTGTTAAACTCTTGGAAATCAGCCATTTCCATTCAAAGTCACGTCTTGTTCTTTACTCTTTTGTATGCGTTCATACAGGACTTTAAGAATAATTTACCAAACCTCTCTTGTCCTGTCGTACCTATGGGGGGGAACCCTGTGATGGAACCACAGTGCGAGAATCAGCAGGTGTCCTTTCCAGAGTATAGAATTTAGGATGGGGCGCACCATACTGAGCAACCCAAACCAACCCTCACAACTACTGATGTATGACACTAGCATGGACAACAAATAATCACTTTTATGAGTAACTGAGAGAAGCAATGCACAAATCCAGCAATTTGGTGTGTTAGACACCTCATGAGCCTGGTGCAACATTTGTATAAATACATTATCTTTATTAGACTTTCGGTGCTTTCCTTTGTGAGGGGTCAAAGTAACAAACATGTGTTCAGGGGGATGGGTGTTGTACCAACCAAAGAATGTACAGTTTACTTCTCCTCTGGAAACCAAGATATTCCAAGTATTGCTATTAGGGCAAACTCAACAATTAATGCAAAAACTATTTTACACTTTGTGGACCAACCCCCGTTCTGGACGCGGTGGTGCAAATGGCTGTTCCTCCTCAGTACTAGGCCGACCAAAGGGATACATTATGAAGCAAAAAGGGGAATGCAGTAAAAGTAAGAACAAAGAAAATTGTTCCCAGTGTCCGTCTGAGCCTTACTGGTACAGGTTCCTATTGTTCATCAACTTTGGCACTCTTCAGCACCAGCGGTGGAACTGCTCAGTCCTAGCTCTTGAAGAATCCCACATTGCACTGGATAATCTACCCACCTCCAAGGGAGCATGTTCGATCTATCCTGTCCAATATCAGAACAATGCACCATTCTCGCCTCACCCTAAACTAACACAGTTGGTACTATTGACAAAGTACACCCTGACTTCCGCAGTCCATCCCTACTAATCTGACTTCTCCTTTGGTGCACCGTTCTTCAACCGAGGGCACAAATTGTACCTGCTGACTCCAGGCACAGAGGGGTCAACAAAGAGGGGTCTTTTATTGCTCGGATCTCAGGGGGGTCTGCTGCATTTAGCACGTCGTCATTCTCAGCATCTACTTGGGTCCATATGTGGAGAAGTGTGGCTCAATGGTTAGAGCAGGCAGACCTTGATGCAGAGCTCTGACCAGGGATCAGGGTTCGATTCCCGCCTCGGCGGGTCTCCGGCTCATTAATTCCCCTGACTGGATATTCTCGCCTCAGTGCCTGTTCTGATCATGGGTCCCACGCTGTAACTCTGGGCAATAGTTTGCTTAGTCTCCACAACGGCCCCAAAAGCGCTGGGATGCCTGGCTGCACCTGGGGGGTGCCCAGGAGTGGACATTTCACAGGAAAGCCAGGAAGGGTTACTAAGCGGTATACAGACAGCGCCGGGACACCTCCGGCGGAGGTAGCTGTGCGCTTTACAAATTCCGACATTTACATATAAGCTGCACGTCACTAAAGGGGATGAACTAAGGTATCTGCTCTCCCTCAGCATCCCCAATACCATATCTCACCCATTGGTCATAGGGTTCGGGCAAGGGTACTCTTCCGCAATGGCTGGAATGAATCCAATTCTTTTAGCCAGCAACTTTTATGGCGGTCGTGAGGGAGAGGAGGACTAACTCAGTCCCCTTCCAACAGGGCTCCAAGCTCTTTTTCCGCTGAAAGTTCCCAGCAACACCCAGTCCTACGGCTGGATGTTATGACCAGGCCCCTCTGGTATGGGTGGAAGGGGCTCGTGAATTTGTTGGTGAATGAAACACAGCCTTTTAGTTAACTCACATAGGTAATCTGTCAGTAAAGATTACTCGATTTCCGAAAACCTACGCAGACGCGGGACACCCCAGACATTCGCCGGGCATCCAAACACGACGTTGTAGGGTGACAATCCTGTCCTAGCGTGTGCTATTGTTCTTGTGGACAAAAGAGCCAGTGGTAAAGCATCTGGCATTTGTAACCCTATGGTCTCCTGAATCTTTGCCAATTTCAGTTCAAGAATACCGTTGTACTTCTCAACCAAACCTGCTGACTGGGGGTGATTTGCAGCATGAAACTTCTGTCTGATGTGTAGAGTCCTTCACAAACTAACTGACTATCTTTGGCATTGAAATGACTTCCATTATTACTCCAGATCAAACGGGTTAAGCCGAAGCGAGGAAAGAACTCCTTCAGGAGTATCTTTGCAGTCGCAATGGCTGTATTTTCTTTGGAGGGGTAAGCCTTAACCCATTTACCTACTGCACAAACAACCACCAACACATACTTCAGATTGTTAACTTTTTCCATTTTTATATAGTTCATTTTAAGGACCTCGAAAGGGAAGGTGGTGTAGGAGTACCCTTGCCAGGATTGTGCATCATGCACACCATACAGTATTTCACAAAATGCATAGCTGCATTTGAGATATTGTCATTTTGCCATAAGGGGTCTAACAACTTGCAAATACCCTTAGCACTGATATGAGCTGGTCCGTGAGCCACCGTGACTACAGGAAGAACATATGCATTTGGCAACACCCATCTCTGCTTCCATGACTTGTCAATCCAACATCCCTCATCATTCAAATTTGCAGTACTTTCTTGCCGCACCGCTAACTACTCCACCGTGGCCTCACTCTGTATTTCCTTAACGTTCTCCAGTGTATCCGCAAACATGGTCACCACGGGCACCCACCTAGCGGGACCTGCTACAAACATACATTTCACCTTTGTTTGGGCTGTCTCCTTGGCTGTCTGATCTGCAAAGGCGTTCCTCTTACCCACATCGTCAGAAACTTTCTTATGGGGCTGCACTTCACTATTGCCAACTTCTTAAGGAGTGTCAAAGCAGACAGAAGCCTATGTATAAGAGGATCATGCTGAATGTGTGTCCCGTGGAAAGCAAGGAACACTCTCTCTGCTTAGAGCCACCCAAAATTATGGGCGACCCTGAAGGCATACTGGCTGTCAGTATAAATATTAACAACCAGTCCCTCGCTCAATTCACAAGTTCGAATAATGGTGAATAACTCAGCTACCTGGGCGGACTGATAAGAAACTTGTGATGTCTCAACTACTGTACGCAGCATAGTAATTTCGTATGCAGCAGTGGTGGTGCCATCTGGTAATTTGAATCAAGTGCCATCGAGATAAAGTTCCCCTTGGGGGTCAGATAAGTGAATATCAGTCAGGTCGACCCGTCCTTTTGTCTCTTCCGCTGTCCAGAAGATACAATCATGTATGTCAATCTCCTCATTCTCAGAATGGAGGGGCAGTAACGAGGCTGGATTCAGAGTGGCACAACGTTTGATCATTATGTGCTTTTGAAAGAGTGTTAGCTCGTAACCGGTCAGACGTGCACTGGTGAGGGGCTGTGTCCTTGTCTTATTAAAAAGTGTATCCAAAGCATGGGGTATCATAACTGTGAGGTCAGTATTGAGTACAAGTCCTGCTGATTGTCCTATTGAGATGGCCACAGTCGCGACCGCTTTTAGACGACTCGGGACAGCTCGGGCTGTAGTGTAGCTCCTATTTTCCCAATAGGCTCTGCGCATTGGAATAGTACCTACAGCAGTAAAGGCCTAGGCCAGACGTTAACTAGGTCTACTACTGTCGATACTAGACTTAATTTTTGGGTTTGCCAGCTAAGCTCAGAGTTCGCTAGAAACTTTCTCGAATGTTCAAGGGAGGAATTAACTCCCCTGATTAGACAAGAAGGGATTTAGTTTCTGACAACCATAGAACATGACAACTTTGCTCTCCCCTAATCAAGAGTCAATCTCAAGAGTCGTGTGAGCACAAGGCAATTATTTTACTCAGTCAGTACGTGCATTCTTAGTCTCATCAGAATGTAGAGAAAAGGAAGAGACGGGCGTGTTCAATAAAAGATGTTATTTATTGATCAGTCTCTTTTCTCGTACAAGAGAAATGGATCGATATTATTGCAATACTTATAGTTAAGTAAAGTGCATACATTAGAAGCAATAGTATAAAATAATACTGTAAAAACATTGATATGGTTTCTGAGCCATATGATGTTTAAAATGATTAAAATATATTTACATACACATATACATTTGACTAAACGTACTCAACTGGTGTTTCTAAATACGCCTACCCCGTGTACCTGACCTAAGTCTAATGCGTGGGCGGGAATAGAAAGTTACAGTTTAAGTTAAGTTTGTTTTTGCCAAGTGAATAACTAAAGAATTCTCTGTGAGGGGTTATTCAGTTCTGTACCTGGAATTTAGGATGAATGAGGAATGGTATCTCTTTCTCTGCTCTCGATATTCCAGGCTGCCTGCGAGGGCTGCCCGAAAGCGCCGGTGCTGGGTCTCTCGGCTTGAGATAGCAGCGCGTCTCTCAGCGCGTCAGGAAGGCGGGGCTGCGCCAGCGGGGTCTGCTTCTGCTCTCGGCTTCGGCAAGTATGGCTGCTCCGTCTTGTCACCACGCGTGTGTTTGCATAGGGCAAGGTCGGCAATATTTATACCTTAAAGGTGCCGAGATTGACGTAAGGATGGACATAGATACGTCAATAAAGATGTCATACGACTTGCTCGTTAGCACATTCTTTACTAAAGTTCTCTGTGAAATCAAAACAATGGCCGCACGGATTATCCAGGTTGTCATAGGTTTGATTTGTTATGAGAACGTCGTATGCCTTATCAGGGGCTGGAGGAATGTCGCTTGTCTAATTAGATCTCAAGCGTTATGACCTAAACAGATAACACGTTCCTGTGCCGTAGTGTGACTGCGTCAGATAACGGTATCTGCATCATGGGGGTTTTCATGCCTCATGGGCTGACTGTTAGTTAACTTGATAGTTAGTTTAACCAGAATAGGGTCAGGAATAGGGGGACTGATTCAGAACCTATAGAAATACACGACACAGAAGCCTATGACCTTACATGGAGTACCATTGTTCTATACACTAGCCTGAATGATCCAAAGAATCTGCCAGTATTCCTTTGCAAATGCTTTATGGCCCTGAAAATTGATGTCCTGTGTTTTTCACGAGTTAACTTTAAAACTCGTATCAATACAAAGTTAACACTGGACGGATGTTGGGTATTTTTTTTTTTATTCAAATAAATTAAAAGAGGTGAGAAAATATCTTTCATTGTTAAAAGCCACAGATAGAAAACAGAGAACTGCAAGTAGTAATAATAGTGTATGCAAGAATTATGGGAAGTCACAAGAGCAAAACATTGCAATGTCACACAGTCCTCCTGGTCACAGTAACTTTTGTTTTCCTGCCACCCAGCCATGTTGGTTCGTTTTTTTGTGAAGTAATTTTGCCTATGAAGAATTTGGTGCTATTATCTATTTCATTTCTGCCCACTTTGGTCATATGAGGGGTGGGTTTAGTTGGCAATGTAGAAGGGTTTCAGACCTCGAGTATCATTTGCTGGTTTTAAACTTTGTAATTAAGATTATTTGTGATTGCTGGACATTAATAGAAGGCCTTTATTAGATTGGGCCAGTGTAGTTAGCCTTTTTTTAGAGTATTTGGGTTTTGTTTTTCTGATTCTTTACTAGTGACTATTCCTGTGATTGTGGGACTGGTCAGGACCAGGGTAACACCATATTCTGCAGTGCCCTAGACGCCATCCTGACCCCTCAGAAAGGCGCCATACTCGCTTCAGCATGTCTTATCAATGGTTGTAAATGTATATGTAAATGTGTTTGTGTTTATATAGCGCACTTCTACCCAGAAATCTCGTAGCGCTGTATTCATACCGCTGTGGAACCCATCTTGGCTTTCCCTGTGAGGTGTCCACTCCTGGGCACCTCAGGTGGAGGCCAGGCATCCTTAGCGTTGTGGGGGCCGTTGTGGAGATTAAGCAAGCTATTGCCCAGAGTTGCAGAGTGGGACCCATAATTAGAATAGGCACCGAGGTGAGAATTATCAGGTCCGGGGAAATTGAGTCCAAGAGCCCCCAGGCGGGAATTGAACCCGGGTCCCAGGCCAGACCTCTGCATCAGGGTCTGCCGCTCTAACCATTGAGCCACGCTTCTCCACAAGATTAAAGAAGTTTAAAGAAGTTAGGCACATCACCCCATCCCTGATGACGTTGATGAAACTAGACTATTCCCACACCAAGCGACATCATCTTCAGGATAAACGGCATCATATAGAGGGCACCACAACCAGCCAATTAAATGCCAAGCGGAAAAATGAATTACATCCGGTGGACAGTACACCACCAGAACCTAGGACGTTATCAGGCTCAAATCAAAGTGCAAAGAAAGAAAAAGTCAGAAGCCTTCTCGATACATACTCCTCTAGAAAAACACTCCCATAAACAAGCACAAGAACTTTGTTGTAGGCCCTACCAGACCGTGGAACTCTGTCCCTGGTACACTGAAAGGGATTACTAACTTGCTAGCTTTCAGGAAGGCACTTAAAACATGGTTGTTTCATCTCTAATTGTGCTCTCTTCCTCTACACAGTTTACCTACCTGAGGCCAGCACTTAGACGCCTTTGGGCAGTAGTGCGCATTATAAATCTTTTTTTCATTTCATTTCAACCAGGCCATTCCTCATGCAATTCAAAAAGAAGCTGAAGGCTCGGCTCCTTGGAGAACAGTAACATCTCCATACAAGTGTGTGCATCGCCCACAACCATACTGCTTCATTGGGAACTACCCGGATCATAATGCAGAGCACTTTCGGTTGGATCTGTCTAGCTAAGTTTGTACTCCTCAAATGCATGCATGCATACAAACATACTTACGTGTAGAAGGTGGCTGTCGATGAGCAGTCCCCAAATACAAGGGTGAACCAAAAAACGGGACATTTTACAAAAATAGAAGAAAGACTGCAATTTTACATCAAGGGAGCAGCGCAGAATGAAAGCTCTCATCAAGACAGGACCACAGAAGAGGCACTTATAAAAAATAAGCTAAAAAGTAATTTCTAAAACCAGCATCATACCTCTTAATTAAATCGCTTACTTATAACAGCTGCTAGCTAACACAGCTTTAAATCACCCCAAAAAATGCCTTTCACTGTTTTCAGTCTGCCCCTCTCTAAAAACCGAGAAAGGAGCCAAAATTGCCAAAATCTGTGAGGACAGCTGGTGAAAATCCGGGACTGTCCTGGCAAATCCAGGGAGCCCGGTGTCTGTATCAAATACCTGCTTCAGAGCTCGTTCACTCGGAGTGCCCTGTGGCAGAGTTTTTCAATACTGGGTTGTCTTTCTACAAGGCGGTGGTGTTAGAGTTAACACTGCAAGGATCACTGCGCCATGTGGTAGTGGTTTGCAGTGAATTCTATGGCAGGACGGAGGCTCCGATTATGCTGTCTCATTTCTTTACTACCAAAAATACAGCAGCCAATCACAATAGTAAAGAAAAACAATAAACTACATATCCCATGAACCTCTAGGATACCATAGAGTAGGTGTAGTATAAAAGGTATACCAGAGGACAGTCCTTCCTCTTTCTTTGCTGCTCCGCAGCCAGTTAAGTGCAATTTTGACTTTCTTCCTTGCGCTTTGTGCATTACTCTGCGCTTTGGGTAATTTTGGCTACAGTTATAGCGTGCTTGCTCCGCTTACCTTACTGTGTATGTTATTGCCGCTTGCTATTGTCGCATGTGTTGTTGCGCTTGACTTCGCGCTGGTTTTGTATTGGGGAAAGAAAAGAAAGGCTGGGTCCTGTCTCTGACCGGCCGGACCACTCTTATAGAATAAACAAACCAGATTGCCGGGCAGTGTTAGTTAATTGACAAATACACACCTAGTATAATGAATTGCTAGGCTGACAAACCATCTGTGTTTTGGTCACTTGTATTTTTATAAAGAAAGATTATGAGAAAATATTTATGGCAACAACAAGGATTCACATCACATTTACAAAGGTTCACAAATGCATTGGAAAAACCATAAAGAATACATTAAGTCAAAACATACACATATAACAATTGTGTTAACATAAATATGAACAACTATAGAATGCCTCAAAAAAATTCCTTTGTAGAGGCACCAATCCTGAATGCGATTAAACAAGTGGACAACTAAGATAACAAACTAGCCTACTTGTTATGACCACCACTAGATACACATAAAGCGGTTCAACATATGATGCACAACATAGGAAGACACAAAACTATGCAACAATGTAGAGTTGTGTATGGGTTATATTCCTATTGTGCCCTAACAGTTCAGTATCTGGGTGGAACAGGACGCCGACGCGTTTCGAACCCGTTGAGTAGTTCTAAGGGTCAGCACCCTCCCGCCAGCTCAGCGAACCCCAGCCAGGCCGCCGACAACCTCACGAAGTGGATCAGCAACTGCGCGGACGAACTCGCCCCTCTAAGGACCCCGCCCAGCAGATCCTGCAGCAGAAAAACACCATGGTTCACCGACGAACTCAAGTGCTCCAAGAAGAACTGTCGAGCCCTCGAGAAAGCCTGGAGAAGGGAACCAACGACGGACAACATGACCACCCTCAAGCTCGCCACCCGGAAACACCACCAACTGATCCGCGCCACCAAGAAAAATGCATACAAGGACCGGCTGGACAACAACGCACACAACTGCAAGGAACTCTTCAACATCGTGAAAGAGCTCTCCAACCCCAACGCCGGAAACAACGACATCACACCGTCGCAAGACCTCTGCAACTCCCTCGCGTCCTACTTCCACAACAAGATCACGGACATACACAACAGCTTCAACAACCAACCAACGCAAGCCACAACCGCAACGACGCCACCATCCACCACCCTCCGCACCTGGACCCCGATCAGCACCGAAGACACCATCCGCACCATGAACTCCATCCATTCCGGATCTCCGACTGACCCCTGCCCTCACCACGTCTTCAACAAGGCCGACGCTGTCCTCGCACCCCACCTGCGGGACATCATCAACACCTCCTTCGACTCCGCCACCTTCCCTGAGAGCTGGAAGCACGCCGAACTCAGCGCTCTCCTCAAGAAACCCACAGCAGACCCCACCGACCTCAAGAACTACCGTCCCATCTCGCTCCTCCCGTTCCCGGCCAAAGTCATCGAGAAGACCGTCAACAAACAGCTGGCCGCCTTCCTCGAGACGAATGGATCCCTCGACCCCTCACAGTCCGGCTTCCGAGCGAACCACAGCACCGAGACCGCCCTCATCGCCGCCACCGACGACCTTCGAACTCTGATGGACAACGGAGAAACAGCGGCCCTCATCCTCCTGGACCTCTCCGCGGCTTTCGACACTGTCTGCCACCGCACCCTAGTACAGCGCCTCAGCAACATCGGAATCCAGGAGAAGGCACTGGAATGGATCACCTCCTTCCTCGACGGAAGAACACAAAGAGTCCGCCTACCACCGTACAAGTCAGAGGCCACCAAAGTCATCTGCGGCGTACCCCAAGGATCCTCGCTGAGCCCAACCCTCTTCAACGTCTACATGAGCCCCCTCGCGGCCATCGCACGCCAACACAACCTGAACATCATCTCCTACGCCGACGACACCCAGCTGATCCTCTCCCTGACCAACGACCCCGCCACCGCCAGAGCCAACCTGCACGAAGGGATGAGAGACGTAGCCGAATGGATGACGACCAGCCGCCTGAAACTGAACTCAGACAAGACGGAGGTCCTCATCCTGGGCTCCACGCCCTCCGCCTGGGACGACTCCTGGTGGCCCCCCGCCCTGGGCACCGCACCCAAACCGACGGACCACGCACGCAACCTGGGCTTCATCCTGGACTCCTCCCTCTCCATGACCAGACAAGTCAACGCCGTCTCCTCGTCATGCTTCAACATCCTGCGCATGCTACGTAAGATCTTCCGGTGGATCCCCACCGAGACGAGGAAGACGGTCACCCAAGCCCTCGTCACCAGCCGACTGGACTACGGCAACGCCCTCTACGCCGGAACCACTGCCAAACTCCAGAAGAGACTCCAGCGGATCCAGAACGCCTCGGCGAGACTCATCCTCGACATCCCCCGACGCAGCCACATCTCCGGACACCTGAGAGATCTGCACTGGCTCCCGGTCAACAAGAGAATCACCTTCCGGCTCCTCACCCACGCGCACAAAGCCCTACACGACCAAGGCCCGAGCTACCTCAACAACCGGATCAACTTCTACACTCCCAAGCGCCTCCTCAGATCAACCAACCACGCCCTCGCCGCCGTCCCCCGCATTCGAAGAGCGACAACAGGAGGAAGATCCTTCTCCTACCTGGCCGCCAAGACCTGGAACTCACTTCCGACCAATCTGCGCCTGACCCAAGACCACCTCTCCTTCAGGAAGAAGCTCAAGACCTGGCTGTTCGAGCAGTAGCGGCACCCCCCCCCTCCCAGCGCCTTGAGACCCTACGGGTGAGTAGTGCGCTCTACAAATGACCTGATTGATTGAAGGGTTCTCCTCAGGACAAGGATTGGAGAGGTCGTTGTCACTGTGAATTGAGTTAAAAACATGGTGTCAATGGAAAGCTGACTACTGCCTCACTTCAACTCAAACACTGTGAATTAATGGTTAAATACCTTATTCTGGGAGTATCAGGATGCTACCTGTAAGGAAGGTGATATAAACCCTAGTTAGTCCCTGTTATGTGGGAAATGCTCTGAGCCACTATATAAAGATAAAAAAGGTTACCTCGTTTAGAGGCACATACCTTGATGTTTGATGTGCAAAGCACAAATGAGGGATGCTGATATGACTAAGGTCGGAAGGTGCGCCTAAAGAAAAGAAATACGAAGTATTCAAATTTTATCTCTTGGCAAAAAAACTGTTCGTGATATAAATTACTCGTAGCTGGGAAGCCAACTGAGTCCTACCTTTCTGTGCCAGTGATTGATTTACAGCACGAACACAGGCGGCAGCTGCCGCGGGTTCGGCAACTAGAAATCAAGCGGAGATGCGGGGGTTAGCACGGTTCTTGAAATGCACACGCGCTGGCTGATAAAAAAAGTAAAAAAAGTATTGAGAGATGTTTAACTCACATTTGGAGACGAATGAATCAGCGATGTGCAGCAGGCTCCAGACGGCAAGAGACTGACAACGCGAGTGTAGGAGGGGGCGTGTCCAAATGTATTTACTGCGCCAGGCGTGTCAACAGCCTGATGGGACACGTAGTCCAATTACACAAATGCCCGCTAACTACAATGAAATGGCACAGTCAATGGGAATGATATATTGACAATGGAGGAGCGAAGGCAATATAAAGGCGATCAAAGTGGAATTTATGGTCTCTGTTAAAAGATCAGGCGCAATTTTACTAAAGTGTTATGGGGGGGCTCAGAAACTGGAGGGACACCTCAAGGAAGACCCAGAAGAGGGTTTAACAATTAACAGACGTACTGTGTGTTAATGCGTGATTGCACAGACACATGAGCAGCAGACAGCGCAGGCAAGCAATCGCTGTGGACAGGCATAATTAAAGATTACTGAGTTCATTAAGGTCATTGAGTCCCACCATGGCAGTATTAAACCTCAGAATGAGGTAGGCCTCTTTTTGGGCAAGGCGTGCGTCTGGGTCTCCGCCTGCTCCTGGAGTGTTCTTGATGTTTGCCAAGATCGTCCATGTCAGATCATTGGATGAATGTTCTTTTCGCAAAAAGTGGGACACCAAAGGCGCTGTCAACACCTTATTATTTATCCTTGATCGATGCTGGATAATGCGTTGGCGCGCTTCTTGGGTTGTTTTGCCGATGTAGACCTTTCCGCACGGGCAAGTGATGGCGTATACTGCATACTTAGTCTTACAGTTTGTAAAGTTATTATGACGCCAGTGTTTTTTGCCATCCGTGAACAAGGTCCCTTCTGTTGTTAGGTTGCACACTGAGCAGGTTCCACATTTACGGTGGCCCATTACCGGGCCCATATTAAAGAGCGTTCCCTGTTTGTCTTTTCTCGGGACACCCCTTGTGGACGAGATCTGTTGTCCAATGCTTCTGTTTTTTTTCAGTGCGAAAAGGGGTTTGCCAATGTTTGGTAGGATTTCTTCGACAAGATGCCAATTGTTTCTGATTATTTTCTGGACCGGGTTAGTATGAGGCCCGAACGTGGAGACACAAACCATTCTCTCGACATTGAGTTTCTCACGTTTTTGTAAAAGGTGTTCCCGCTGTGTCCACCGTGCCCTCTTCATGGACTGTTTCAGGAGTTTTGTAGGATAGCCACGTGCCTTTAACTTATTGGTCAAGTTTTCTCCGTGAATGGTGAAGTCTTCCGTTCTCGAACAGTTTCTTCTCACCCGTAGGTATTGGCCATACGGCAGATTGTTCTTCAGGCTTTTCGGGTGGAAGCTCGCATAGTGGAGTGCATTATTCCTATCCGTTTTTTTCTGGAATAATGTAGATTGCAGGCCTTCCGGTGTCGATTTAATCTCTACGTCAAGAAAGGGCATTGATCTGCAGTCATAGGACAGACTGAACTTTATGTCTGGGCTGCGATTGTTCAGCCACTGATGGAACTCCTCCAGGGAATCAGATGTGCCATTCCAGATGCACCACACATCATCTATGTACCTGAGCCACTGCCCAATATGGGCTCGGTACGGATTGTTGTTAAAAACAAATCTCTCCTCATATTGGGCCATATATAGTATGGCCATTTCCGGGGCAAAAGGACACCCCATTGCCGATCCCTTTACCTGTAGGAACATTTCATCCTCAAATACGAAGAAGTTTTTTTTAAGGGCGAGCGATGCCAGTTTGACGATGAGTTCAGTGGGCACTCGATGTGGCCGTGGTCTGGAGTCAAGGTACAGTTCAATCACATCTACTCCATCCTGCTGTGGAATCTGGGTGTATAGGGAAGATACATCCATTGTTACCAAAATTTGGCTGTTGGGATCAAATTCAACTCCTTCGACCTTGGTTAGGAAGTCCATGGTATCTCGAAGGAAAGAAGGGACTTTGGTGGTGAACTCCTTCAGGAAGACATCCACAAACTTAGAGATTGGCTCTAGCACTGAGTCACAGCCCGAAACTATCGGACGGCCTGGTGGTACGCTGGAGTCCTTGTGCACTTTTGGGAGGAAATACAAGTGTGGAGTGCGTGGAAAGCGTTTTACCAGGAATTCTGCTTCTTTAGGGCCAATGATTCCATTGTCTCTTGCGTCTTTCACAATCTGTGAGATTTCGTGGGTGATCTCAGCCGTGGGATCTTGTGTTATGAGGCGGTACCAGTTGGTGTTATACACATGTTTCCTTCCTTCAGCTTTGTAGAGGTCCTTGGACCAAAGGACGACCGCTCCGCCCTTGTCCGCCGGTCTAATCACCGCTTCTTGCTGGTTCTTCAGGGTGGTTATGGCTTGTCTCTGCTCTTTGGAAAGATTCGGTGGTATATATCTTCTTTTCTTTTCAAGATCATTCAAAGAGGATAAGACTTTCTGCTCGAAGGTGATAATATTCTTTGCCATGTTGTTATTAGGGGGGCAGAAGAGAGATTTATTTCTGAGACCTGATACCTCCACTTGTGGTTCGTAAGTAGAGTCTTTGAAGAACCATCTAAGACGTATTTTTCGAAAAAATTCAATCACCTCCATTTTGACTTTGGTGAAATCAAGGTGTGTGCCTGGTACGAAGGAAAGACCAAGCTGTAGTAGTTCTTCCTCTGCCTTGGTCAAGATTTTGTTGGAGATATTAATAATGGAGGAGTCTTTCAAGACTTGTAGTTCCGTTTGCGTGTTGACATTTCCCATTGTGGTTGCTTGATTTTGGTCCGCTGCTGTTGCTGGCCCTGTCCTAAAAAAGGCCTCTTATGTTGACCTCTATTAGATGATCCTTCCCCCGGGTCGGATTCCGCAGACGAATCAGCAGATGAAGTTTCGGAAAATGTAAGGAATCTTTTTTTGGATCTCCCTTGATATGAATTGAGAAATCTAGTAGACTCGGAGCGAGTGTCGAAATCTTCTTTTAAATATGGATACACAACTTCCAGATTAAACGCTTTTTTATCCTTCTCAAACTTTGCTGTTTTAAAGTTTATTGTGTTATCTTTGAAGGTTGTTATCTCCTTCTCAATCTTTTCAAGGAGTAGTTTAGCCTCCGACTCTGTGTGATTATCCTTAATATTCTGAAGTTGCTCCTCAATCTCCTCAATCTCTTTTTTGCAGATTCTGTGGGCTGTCTCAATGGTATGGACCATAAGGTCTCTGCTACACTTTGTACTGATACAGTTGAACCCTTTCTTGTACACTGGATCGTCAGTAAAGAGAACTGGTACGTTCTTTACCTGTAACCCCCACGGTATTGTGCCAGCTCTTAAATTTGCGAGAAGAAACTGGCCATGTAGCTCTGTTCTAATATGTTTTTTTTGGAGTCTTAGAAGCTTGTCCGCTACGTTTTGCTGCTTTGCTGTGCCACTCAATGTGAATGTTGTGAACAGTGTTGAGTCAGCGAGGAGTTTCTCAATGTGTTCCTCACTAAATGAGAGTGTGTCCTTCTCTGCCATTTATTTTCCCAACCAGGGTACACTTAATGTGTGTAAATGGACTAATGTACGACGACTTTGAGCCTTACGGGTAATGACCCGTTCGAGAACAAGGGAAAGAAAAGAAAGGCTGGGTCCTGTCTCTGACCGGCCGGACCACTCTTATAGAATAAACAAACCAGATTGCCGGGCAGTGTTAGTTAATTGACAAATACACACCTAGTATAATGAATTGCTAGGCTGACAAACCATCTGTGTTTTGGTCACTTGTATTTTTATAAAGAAAGATTATGAGAAAATATTTATGGCAACAACAAGGATTCACATCACATTTACAAAGGTTCACAAATGCATTGGAAAAACCATAAAGAATACATTAAGTCAAAACATACACATATAACAATTGTGTTAACATAAATATGAACAACTATAGAATGCCTCAAAAAAATTCCTTTGTAGAGGCACCAATCCTGAATGCGATTAAACAAGTGGACAACTAAGATAACAAACTAGCCTACTTGTTATGACCACCACTAGATACACATAAAGCGGTTCAACATATGATGCACAACATAGGAAGACACAAAACTATGCAACAATGTAGAGTTGTGTATGGGTTATATTCCTATTGTGCCCTAACAGTTCAGTATCTGGGTGGAACAGGACGCCGACGCGTTTCGAACCCGTTGAGTAGTTCTAAGGGTTCTCCTCAGGACAAGGATTGGAGAGGTCGTTGTCACTGTGAATTGAGTTAAAAACATGGTGTCAATGGAAAGCTGACTACTGCCTCACTTCAACTCAAACACTGTGAATTAATGGTTAAATACCTTATTCTGGGAGTATCAGGATGCTACCTGTAAGGAAGGTGATATAAACCCTAGTTAGTCCCTGTTATGTGGGAAATGCTCTGAGCCACTATATAAAGATAAAAAAGGTTACCTCGTTTAGAGGCACATACCTTGATGTTTGATGTGCAAAGCACAAATGAGGGATGCTGATATGACTATGACCGCCTAAAGAAAAGAAATACGAAGTATTCAAATTTTATCTCTTGGCAAAAAAACTGTTCGTGATATAAATTACTCGTAGCTGGGAAGCCAACTGAGTCCTACCTTTCTGTGCCAGTGATTGATTTACAGCACGAACACAGGCGGCAGCCGCCGCGGGTTCGGCAACTAGAAATCAAGCGGAGATGCGGGGGTTAGCACGGTTCTTGAAATGCACACGCGCTGGCTGATAAAAAAAGTAAAAAAAGTATTGAGAGATGTTTAACTCACATTTGGAGACGAATGAATCAGCGATGTGCAGCAGGCTCCAGACGGCAAGAGACTGACAACGCGAGTGTAGGAGGGGGCGTGTCCAAATGTATTTACTGCGCCAGGCGTGTCAACAGCCTGATGGGACACGTAGTCCAATTACACAAATGCCCGCTAACTACAATGAAATGGCACAGTCAATGGGAATGATATATTGACAATGGAGGAGCGAAGGCAATATAAAGGCGATCAAAGTGGAATTTATGGTCTCTGTTAAAAGATCAGGCGCAATTTTACTAAAGTGTTATGGGGGGCTCAGAAACTGGAGGGACACCTCAAGGAAGACCCAGAAGAGGGTTTAACAATTAACAGACGTACTGTGTGTTAATGGGTGATTGCACAGACACATGAGCAGCAGACAGCGCAGGCAAGCAATCGCTGTGGACAGGCATAATTAAAGATTACTGAGTTCATTAAGGTCATTGAGTCCCACCATGGCAGTATTAAACCTCAGAATGAGGTAGGCCTCTTTTTGGGCAAGGCGTGCGTCTGGGTCTCCGCCTGCTCCTGGAGTGTTCTTGATGTTTGCCAAGATCGTCCATGTCAGATCATTGGATGAATGTTCTTTTCGCAAAAAGTGGGACACCAAAGGCGCTGTCAACACCTTATTATTTATCCTTGATCGATGCTGGATAATGCGTTGGCGCGCTTTTGTATTGGGGGCGTGTGGTCACCCCCCCGCATGCGGGCTTGCTCTTCTGCGCCTGTTTTATTATTGTGGAGTGGGAGTAGGAGCTGAGAAACACGCGTTCCTCGCGCGTCTCTCATTTTCAGCCGGCTTTGTTTTCTGTGTCGCGCATGCGCAGTACCTTCGTCTCGCGCTTGCAGGCGACTGTCGGTACTGCGCATTACCTGCATTCCTGGCGTTTGTGAGGAGGACTTGCAGCGCGTCTTCGTGCATCTGTCAGAAAACATTAAAATCGGCTTTCTAAGCCTCTGCCCACCTGCCGGCTGTCAGGCTCCAGACGCCCTTTTGTCAGAGAGGACTAAGGGTTGTAAAATTTGAAGTAGGCTTTGCCTAGAGTGTTACAAGCCCTCCCTCCACATTCTAATTGTACCTTCTGGTCAGTTTTCTGGCCTGAGGCTTGTTATTGGGGTCGCACTCCCCCTGAATACCCTAAGGGTGTGAATTTCAGTCCTTTCCTCTGTGGGCTATTTACTGTTCTTTGTTAACCAAAGATGGGTGATTTTTATGAAGAGGAGGGCTTCTACCGTGGTGAAGAGGAACCTTCAGGTTCCATGGAGATGGAATATGAGGGACAGACTTTCCATTCCAATCTTGTTCCTTTCCAGTTACACCTCGCAGAATATGCATCTAAGCAGGGGTGGTTGCCGCCTTCAGGGCGTTCCACTAGATCTCCCAAGAATCCGCATGTGGCGGACTTTGTTAAACTGGTGCATTCTCTGGCTGCACCCAAATCCTCTAAGAAGGGGAAACGCTCTAAAAAGTCTTGCAATCCTTCCCCTTCCACCTCTGCCTCCTCTGACTCTACATCTTCTGAATCCGAGTCGCCCCCTCCTAAGAAGAAAGCTCGTAAAGAGCACTTTGTTGATGCCCCATCTAAGCCTCCCGTGCTAGATTTTGAACCCACTGAAATTGTGCATCCTAATTCTTCGGCCTGGTTGCCTTCCCCCGAGGTGGCTGCTTATGTTCAGACTAATATCAGGCGATCTTTTGACAATAACGTGCGAGCACGATTAAGATCTGCGTGTCCCCGTCCCGATCTGTCCGACAAGTTAGCGGAGACTCCTGAGGTAGACCCTACAATGGTGACTTATTTACGGAAGTATTCCAAGGATCCTAAAAAGGGTCTCGACAGGTCATGGAGATCCTGTCAGGATAAGATGCTGGATCTTCTTGGCCCTCTCACGAAGATTTTGGATTTAGCTTTTCGAGCGAAAGACTCTGATGCCCTGATTGATCCGGAAGAGATGGTAGGATGGGCTCAGCGGGCTATCTGCATGCTTGGTAATGCTAACTGCGCCCTAAATAGTGAACGCCGTCGATCAATACTCATGAAGCTTGATCCTAAGCTCACTGATCTGGCTCCTTCGGAGTCTGGGCCTCTAGCTCAAGGGTTACTATTTGGTCAGCCGTTTTTAAAAGAACTCTCCAGTTTTGTGGCCACCTTCAGCGGCTTGGACAGGGCGCAGGCCAACCTGCGTAGAGCTTTCCGTCCGGTTTTCGGTCGGGCTGGACGAAGGGGGCGTTCGTCCGGCCGTGGAACTTCCCAACCTAATCAGAGAGGAGGTCAGTCCCAAAGAGGAGGCCGACAGGAGTCCTACAATTCTGGAAAATCGAAGTTCTACCCTTCAAGGAAAGGTCGGGGTCAGTACTCCAAAGGTGGATACGGAGGTGCCCAAGGTGGCCGCCCAGATTCCTCAGGTGAGATTAATTCTGTCTTCAGAAGTAATTTTGGGGGGCAGGTTGAGATGTTTCCTTCCGAATTGGCAGTTAATCTCCAGCGATGCTTGGGTGTTGGAGACGGTCCAGGGCTACAAACTCGAGTTTTACGCTCACCCTCTCCAACACCGTCCTCCTTCTCCCCATGTTTTTTCCCTACGAGATCAGGAATTCATCTCCTCAGAGATAGAGTCTCTTCTGGCGAAAGGGGCCATAGTCCTTTCTTCCCCTCATCCAGACGGCTTCGTCAGCAATGTCTTTCTGGTGGTAAAGAAAGGAGGGGGTTCTCGTCTAGTCCTCAAGGATTTCAACGGCGGAGTGGTGTATCGTCACTTCAAAATGGAAGGTATTCACCTTCTAAGGGATCTCTTGAGGGAAGGAGACTGGATGGTTCGTCTGGACTTGAAGGATGCGTATCTTTCAGTTCCAATCTATGCTCCACATCGTCGCTTTCTCCAGTTTCAGTGGCTGGGTCAGTGGTACGAGTACACGGTCCTTCCGTTCGGTCTATCTTCCGCTCCGTGGTGCTTCACGAAGCTATTGCGTCCAGTTGTAGAGTCCTTGCGGGCCCGTGGGGTCAGGTTGATTGTTTACCTGGACGATTTTCTTTTGATGGCCCAGTGTCCTCTCCTTTTACAACAACATCTGCATTGGTCCATCGATCTTCTGCAATCTCTGGGATTTCTGGTGAATCCTCAGAAGTCGGACTTTCGTCCTTCTCAAACCATGGAGTTTCTGGGGTTCAAAATCGACTCAGTTGCTTGTCAACTTCTGCTCCCGGGACGGAAGATCAGAGCGATCAAACGGGAGTTGCGGTTTTGTCCGAACAGTTGGTTTCCTTGCGATCGGTAGCTCGAATTGTGGGTCTTTTGTCCTCCTCAATTCAAGCAATCTTTCCAGGTCCTCTACACTATCGGGCCCTTCAACGTCTCAAAATCCGTCATCTTCAGAAGGGCTTGCGGTATTCCGATATGGTTCCTCTTTCAGAGGACGCCAAGTGGGAGATGCTGTGGTGGTTAGACCACATGGAATCCTGGAATGGACGTGCTCTTTTCGGTCAGACTCCGGAGGTTGTGATCGAGTCCGATGCGAGTCTTTGGGGATGGGGAGCTCGGTGCGGCTCTCTGACGACAGGGGGGCGTTGTTCTCCAGAGGAGTTGTCCCTCCATATCAATTGCTTAGAGCTTCTTGCGGGCTCTTTTGCGATTCGTTGTCTAACTCCCCATGCAACGAACTGTTGCATTCTTCTACGCATGGACAACATTTCGGCTGTGAGGTATGTCAACAAGCTCGGAGGTACGAAGTCCATGCTCCTGGCAGAAATTGCCAAGGACTTCTGGCACCTGTGTCTGCAACGTCAGATCACGGTTATTGCCGAATACCTTCCAGGTCGCCAAAATCAAGTGGCGGATTGGAATTCTCGCCATCTGAGGGATGCCAGCGATTGGAGGCTTCACCCTCGGGTGTTTCGGCTCCTGTCCCGAACTTGGGGTCCATGTCATCTGGATCTCTTTGCTTCTCGGCTGAACACGCAGGTTCCTCAATTTTACAGTTGGAGACCGGATCCCGAGGCTCTGGCCACGGATGCGTTCCTTCAGACCTGGCCTCCTCTTCTATGCTATGCCTTCCCTCCCTTCATAATGATTCCGAGGGTTCTGGCCCGCACGAGGCTCTTTCTGTCGGAATTGATTCTGGTCACTCCTCTGTGGAGGGCCCAACCGTGGTTTCCGATTCTTCTGGAGATGAGTTGCTCTCCTCCCATTCTGCTTCCCGACCTGCAGAATCTGTTGCTGGACCCTCTGAGAAATCCCCACCCTCTCATTCTGTCGGGTCAGCTTCGGTTAGTGGCGTGGCGGATTTCGGGGGACGTTGGCAAGTCCCTGGGCTTTCTTCAGAGGCTGCCCGATTTATCGGGGAAGCTTGGGCTCCCAAGACACACAAGCGTTATGCTTCATCTTGGAAACGATGGTGTGATTGGTGTGCACAGAGGTCAGTGGATCCCTCTTCTGCAGATGTCACTTTAGTTTCCAATTTCCTGGCTTCTCTGGCCTCTTTGGGTTTGGCTTACAGGACGATTAACAACTTTCGGTCTGCGATTTCCGCTGGTCATGTCCCTGTTGATAGTAAACCTATTGGTGAGCATCCTCTTATTTGTAAATTACTCAGAGGCATTCGGATGGTAAAACCTCCTTGCCCAAAGTATGTCGCCTTATGGGATGTTTCAGTGGTTTTACGTTTCTTGGATTCATGGCCTTCTAATTCTTTGCTCTCTCGCAAACAGTTATCTGCCAAACTGACCATGTTGTTGTGTTTGCTTTCTTGCAAACGTGTATCTGATGTTCGTGCCTTGGATCTGGCTGGACGTCTTTTCACCCCAGAAGGGGTTTCCTTTACTATTTCTCGCCGTACTAAGTCTAACACTTCTTGTGTCTCTTATCCTTCTTTTCCTCACAATCCCAAACTCTGTGTGGTTCAATGCATCAGGGATTATGAGGTGAGTACTGCTCCTTTTCGTAGCGATCTGCAAGGTCAACTGCTTATAGCTTTACAGAAACCGTTTAAACCTGTTTGTCCTGCCACTTTAGCAAGGTGGGTTCGTTGGCTCATGAAGGAGGCGGGCATTGATGTCTCTGTTTTTGGTGCCTACTCGGCTAGAGGAGCTATGGCCTCTAAGGCTTTTTCCTTGGGTGCCGGCCTCCAAGACATCTTGAAGGCTGCTGATTGGTCTTCAGAGTCAGTGTTTAAAACCTTTTATTTTAAACCTATTATGCATGTTGCTTCTGTTGTGGTGGAACAGCTTTAGAAAAAGCATAATCGGAGCCTCCGTCCTGCCATAGAATTTAAAATTTGCTAACATTCGTGCCAAGAATTTTCAATTCTATTAAGGACAGGAGGCGAGGATTATCCCACCCTTATTTCTATATATGCATTGTATTGCTCATTGCTTTTACACTTGTATTCTATGCATATGTTGTATTTTCCCTCCCTTATCCTTTATCCATGCTTCCTTCATCTGGTGGTTTTGGATATTACGGATTTGTTTTTTCATTTCAGGTTCTGATCCTAAATGATTGCATTTGGTCGTGTCCCTCGGGCCAGTGGTGGCTGTTCTTCGGACGGTTTCTCCAGTTGCAGCTTTCTGTTTAGGACGTCCTGGACCCTTGGCCATCCGTCTTTCTTCTGGTTCATTGTTCTGCTCCCCGAAGACTGGGTTTTGTGTTTATCTTCATTTTATCTTGTTGGATTCCTGGAACTTTTACTTGTATGACTTTACTTATGACTGAACTGTTCTACACAAAGAAAGAGGAAGGACTGTCCTCTGGTATACCTTTTATACTACACCTACTCTATGGTATCCTAGAGGTTCATGGGATATGTAGTTTATTGTTTTTCTTTACTATTGTGATTGGCTGCTGTATTTTTGGTAGTAAAGAAATGAGACAGCATAATCCTCGCCTCCTGTCCTTAATAGAATTGAAAATTCTTGGCACGAATGTTAGCAAATTTTAAACTGTGAGCCATCTTTCATTCCAGAAAGAGAAATTGTGTTCGTAGCAATTTAAAGAACAGCAAGGTGGGTTAGAGGTTCAATGCCCATAACTTATTTGTTTGCTAATTATATTTAGAGGCTCTGGTGATATATATATATATATATATATATATATATATATACACACACACACACACACACATATATATAAAGTTGTAATATGTTTATTATATATTTATTTTACATTGCTTAAATATCCACACGGTCTTTAAAGCCTTGTTCGTTTGAAGAGCAACAGTGTTAAAACTGTGGCACGTGATACGTGTGGTCCATAGATATGCGCATACAGGTAAACAAACACACACATTCTCGTAGCTACATGTATGCATAGGATGACCGTAAATCAGGTCACGTCAAGGGTGCTCATTCTATTTCCAGTCATAATTAGCTAAGTGCTGGAGCACTTCTCGTGAGTCCATTTTGGTCAAATGATTTGCTTCACTTCCTGCCCAGCTCTATTTCCTAGCCGACGCTAGAGCTAAAGAACAGCTTTTTTTTACACGTGCCTATAAATAACAGGAAAGCCCGTGCCCTGGAAAACAATAATGTATTGATTACGGTCACCGCGCGGGTCCGTCTGATCCATAATATGGGAACCGCTGAGTATGAAGGGCGGGTGATCATATTCGGCGGATAAGGTCTGGTGCTGTTCCTGCCCTGTGAAATCCGTTGGTTTTAGATTGTGCAGGGGTGATAAATAAGGGGCACTAAAACGAGAGAGAGAGGGGGGCAGGAGGAAGGAGAGAATGGGAGGGAGAGAGAGAGAGAGAGAGAGAGAGAGAGAGGAAGGGAGAGAGACTCCAAATGTGTAGACGAATGTGTGGATGTGTAGAGTCCCACATTTCAAGAGCGAGAGTACTTCCTTGGACTATTTTGAGATAATATCACTCTTAGGGGGCTCCAATATCGCCCCTCCGTGTTTACATCTGTCCTGACAGCACAGCTTCAATGATATAACATATACATAGATTGCCTTTCTCCCCATGCGAGTATTTTACTCTCTCCTCGTGATATTCGCTCTACAGTGTGTCCTTCCGCATCCACTGGCATGCGGGGGGGACTTTTTTACATCTCGAGAGCACATTGATCTTGCAGCACCTTTCAATATTTATCCCAAAGACTGCTTATGCGAAGAAAACACGTGTGTTGTTTTGTTTTTCTCTGCAGCAGGATTTTATTCAATATTTTAGTCTGAACAAAAAGCGAGGACGACCTGTTGGCTTTCCCAGTGCTTGTTTGATCAGTGGTGAACGCGGAAGCCTGTGTCCTCTGTAGATGTACCCAGACCCCACGAATGGCAGCGATGAGGCCGGATATGCTCAGATGACTTCGAATTACTTCTCGTCTTGGAGATGCTTCTGGAATGCTGCATTTGCTTCCGGTGGCACGCTCTTGCTACGAGACCCCAACATTTATTTATTCCATTTGCATGAAATCTGTCGCAGGTCCTAACCGCGTCGCTGTCATATATTCGAGTGAGCGAGATGGACAGAAATCCCGAGGAAAGAAACAGTGAGAGGCAGGTGTGGTGAAAAAAAAGTGCTACACGAGTAGTCTAGGAAAGGTGGGTGAAATATACATTTGTATATTCAGAACGGCCTGGCAGAATTGCTTCTGTATAGTGTTGTGGAATGTCATGTACACAGCTCTTTTCGACATTTAAAGGTCACTGGAGGACAGCTTCGCGGGCGCAGGTCATTGTTGTGCAGTTTATGTGACACGTGTACACAGGGGCTATAGCGCCCGGTTCCGCGGATTCCTCCTCGGGCCGTTACAGGTTCGGAAAGTTTGCGGAACGTGGGTAGTAAGCGGGTATTCGGAAAGGAGGGGCCAGCCTGTCCGCTCTGTGAAGGCCGGGCCCTCACCCACGTGTGACACTGGCTGCTTTTTGGAGGTTTCGCTGGGAAAGCTATAATGTCACTCAAAAGAGGCGTTACTCTTCTCATAATTATCATCATCAGTAGAGAGAGGCGGTCCCAGTCACCCACCTTTAGGGCGTTGCTTGAGTGGCTGTCAGACAAAATGGACGATTTAGGACAGGCTGGTAGCTTTAAGTGGCCTATAGCCCACTCTAGTAAAAGTACACATCTCTAGCAGTCTCTTTGCTCTGTAACTGAGCTCTTTACTCCCATTTCTCGACTTTTTCATGAACTCGTCTTGTCTTTCCGGTGCGGCGAGGCTTAAAGGACGTTCACCCCTCAACAGAAATGCTTCCACTTCCGCCTTCACATCACAGCACATGGAAAGTGCTTATCGATAAATGCTGCACTTTGTCTGCCGTTTGTTCCTTTTTCCAATAAAGTCGACGTTGTCCCTTTAATGTGTTTTAGTTTCCGATTCAGTCCATACGTTCGCCACTATATTGCATTGGGTATGTAGGTTTATTGCTTAATTCAATTAATCTTGGAAAAATATTATGGTTTGAGTCGTGAAAATGTGGTGTATTTTTCTGAGTTCCAGTAAATTGTCTAAACTGTTGCGCCTGTCAGCAGCGCGATGTTCAAGGCGCTTTCCTTGGCCCTGATATGTCGTAGTGTGTAAAACAGACCATTACATAGCTACACACGATTTTATTGAAAGTAATGTCGATATTTTAGCATTGACATATACGGTATTATGGAATTCATGTTTTAAGTATTTGACCTATTCTGCGCATTTGAGTACTTTTTCGCTTTTATAATGTAAATGTTAATGCAATTTTTTGTTATTAATCATGCAAATAAAGAGAAAACGTACTTACTTACATAACATGTCGCAACCCAGTCGCCCCCACTGAGATCTCAGTGGATGCGTCCGTACTGTGGCTACTACGGATTGGTTTATTGAGCCGGTCTTCTGTTGACAAAGGGGAGGGGGGGGATCTCTCAGTGTTTTTTGCCTGCTTCATGGTGGCGACAGTGGGGTGTGTACCATAAAACACGGAAGAGATGCCACCTGAGCTGAACGTGGGATGAAACGGTCTGTGTGGTATCTGGCTGTTCACACAACAGGCCGCAACCGCGGATGTTGGCGGTGGTTGGTACATGTGTGGGCAGCTCTGAGCGTCCCCTCACTCTCAGGCAGCCTTCTCTCGAGCTCCCCTTATGTATCTCCACCCCTCCCTTCGGATAGTCCCGGGAGCCAGTGGCCACAGGGCCAGTGAAGGGTTCCAACGGAAGGCTCCCTCCACAGACCACCCAACTCCAGAGGGCATCCCAGCTGGCTCCTCTCGCGCCAGGGGAACGCCCTGGGGTGTGTGGGCACCAGGCCCAAGATGCCCCCTCCAAGGAACGGCTGCCCCTCACCCGACAACATGGCGCCATACCCACCCTCACACTCGAAGCACCTACTTACAAGAGGGGCTGCAGGCCAGAGTCCACCGCCATCTTGTTCCTGAAAGTGGCCCACGGCTCAGAAGACCACACCAGAGCCGACCGTGATGGCACTGTATCCAAGTGTTTATTTCATATTTCACCAGCTGGCCCCCGGTGTGAAGTACAAGATTACAAAGGCACCCGCTCTGCCAGCGCCCTGTCACACGCAGAGGGAAGAGGGCTGGACCGGGTGGCATCTAACCCCCCTTAAAGCAGCCTGGAACGCGTCCTGCCCACCAGTGAACCACTCTGCCAGGCAGCCTCGGGCGCTGGCACCAGCGGGTACCCTCCAGCCCCTGCCTTGCGTCCACTTTCACCAGTGGCCTGTGTATGCAATTTGCAAATAAAGGCACACACGCACAGAAGCAGAGACAAGCACATGTGCGCACACCTACACTGAAGTGTGCACACAAACGTGAACTCAGTCGCACACTCGTACTTATGTGTGCACACAAACTAACTCAGTCACACACTCGTACACATGCACACTCGTACTTAAGTAAACACACAAACTCAGTCACATGCGACACACTCATGTTTAAGTGTACAAACAAACTCAGGCACACACACACACACGTACTTAAGTGTACACACAAACATAAACTCAGTAACACACGAACACTAATACACAAGCGCATACTGGGTTATACAAAGACAAACACATAGTCACATGCATACGAACATATATACCTATACACACATATAAATACACGCACATACTAATGTATACACATATACATGTATGCACCTGAATATGTATGTATATATATAGTACAGATGCCTTCAGATTTGGTGTAGGCGTTTTCTTCGGCACAATAGGCGCCGTAAAGCACACTTAAGAGTGTGGAGGACACTAACAGCCATGTTAAGGCACGTCACCGGTGCCAGGTGTCCAGTGGCTCGCGAGTCTTCAAAACTTGCAGTGGAAATGCTGTCGCCGACACTCTTCACATATTATTTACTTGAATCAGTTGTCAGGGACTGATTGAAATTTAAGCTGCCCCGAGGCTCCACCCGACCCAAAAATTACCCCCACTGCACCATGCTGCACTATTACCACTGTTGAGTGTGGGGAGGGGAGCCCCGGGGGTCCATGCCCCCCTCCCCATCCACCAAGAAATAAATAGCTTATTATACGCTGTGAATCTGCATATATGCAGGGCAGTTTTCGTCTGTATTTGTTTTAACAAATGTACCTAACCACAGCCAGGATGTGATGGGAAAGATCTGGGAGACTCACACTCACAGCACTCACGGGCCACCGTGGTTATTCGAGAGTTGTTTGTAATATGCATACTGCGAGGGAGTAAAGAGTTGTTGTTCTCTTGTTCCTTTGCTGTCCTCTGCTTAGAAAAGAAACTCAAGAATCATAACTGTACATATGAATCTATAGGAGACCAAAAGGATTGAAAACGTGAAGAATTATGATGTTCTTATTCGCTCCCATGTACTTTAATGAATTATTTTTTTTCAGTTTTTTGTATGTATTTCTGTACTTCTCCATTGTCAAAATTCAATAAAATCCTACTGAACACAAAAAAAAAAGAAAAGAAACTCAATTTGAAAACTGAACTGTAGCAATAATTGTGTGAGTGTGTGTTTATTAGTTAAATCTCTCTCTCGGTGTATATATATATATATATATATATATATATATATATATATATATATATATACATATGTGTGTGTGTGTGTATATATATACATATATATATATATATATATATATATATATATACACACACAGAGAGAGAGAGGTGTGTGCTTACAGCCATACTCCTATGGGGATCACAACCTGCAGTGTAGTGAATAGTAGTTACAGTTATAGGAGGGCAACCAAAACGTATACAACTCATTTGCCCATGACAATCTTTCCATTTATAGTGTGTGTGTGATATACATATATATTTATAGTGAGAGAGGCGAAGAAGTTTATATACATGCAGTTAAAGTCGCAATTAAAGGCATGGATGTTAAATCGAACATATGTCCGAAAAGTAACTAATTTGGAAAAAAGTGTGTGTGTGTTTCAGTCTGATTGCGTTAAATTTTTTGCTAGGAATGCACGGATGTAGATTACGATTTTAAGGGGTATCAGTAAATAACAAAACGAATGTGTAGTTTTTTTCCCCAGTAAGATGCTGCCAATTTTCGAATAAATATTTACACCTTGGGGGTACTAGCTATTTCTTTCACTCTCCGTGTCCACATAACGAGTGTTATCCGTTAGATAAAACCATAGGGGTTGCTTGAACCATTTGCACCATGCTCTTTGATTTTAATACATTTCGATTAATAAAAAAGCAATGTAACGGGAAAGAGACTTAAAAATAAGTATAAACCGCACAGTTGTAAAACGGGCTTTAGCTCGTTGAGATCAAGCCTGGTATTGGAAGGGGGCCAGTTTTTGACATTTGTTGTGAGCTACAATAAATGTCCGTGATTCTTGGCACAATTTAGTCACTATGAAAAATTACACGTCGGCAGAAAAATACACTTTTCTGCCAAGTCCGAGAGGATAACTTCTTAAAGAGCTATCCGTCGATTCTGTTTTGTTACAGACGCGTGTGACACACACATACATACACACACATAAAGCAAGTCCGGATTTTACCCATAAGACGTCTGGCGGTCCTACAACAACAATCCCCAAGTCTTCCACGCCATCTACTCGGATACCTTCCCACTGTTCATAAAATGGAAGACGTGAGGTTATCTGCAGCTGGGGGTCCCTGGGAGGAATAGCTTTGCTTACACTCCCATTAGGACCATCGATGAAACATTAGGAAGGAAGACTGTTATAGGTGAAAAAGTGACCAATTTAGAGAGAGAGAATGTCTGACACCTGCATGTGCAGTGTGGGGTGCTAAAAACCAACATACATGTTCATCCCCGCCTCACATGGCCCCTAAGGCACTCTTTCCTTGAGACTGTTGAAGCTACTAACAAGTCGAGGTCACCCACAGCAGAGAGGTCTCCAGGTATTACCTGTGACCCCCCACCCCCTCCCCTTGCCTGGCTCCACCCGCCCCCCTTCCCCACACACACACCTTCCAAGCCCATCTTTGACCCCCTGTCGCCCCTGTCTCTACCCTGCAGCCCAGGCCTCGGCACTAACCCCGAGGTGTGCTGAAACATGTCTGCCCTGCGAAGGGCCGGGGGTTTGCTGTTTCTGACGGTGAGTGGCCTTTCCAGTGAGGCTGCTTGTGCAGCGAGGGCCGTGCCTCAGCGCCTGCACCCCGGCCCGGCCCCTATAATTATTTATGAACGATACTCAGCGCCTCCATTCCTAAAATATAGGAAGCCAATTAGGCGCGGCTGTGTACGAGGTGGAAACAATTACCCATCATTAAAAAAAAAATAATGGGTTTGGTAAAATACATACTCGGGCAGATAATGTGCGTGCCGCGATGCCGGAATTATAGGTTGAAAAGTGAGTGCCAGAGACGAGCTGCCGGGGGTGCAAGGCTGCAGCACGCCACATTCCGCAGGGTGTGCTGCGAGTCTCTGCCCCGGGCCAGGACAGCGCCTCGAAGCCGCCCGGGCCTCCGTGCGCTGAATAGCGCTGGATATAGCACTGGGAGGCCTGCAGTCCCCTCCGGACACCTGTGGGGCACAACCTGAGATGCCAAAGTCCTGTACTGGTCCTGCCTCTGACAAGGGCCGTGCACCGGGTGTGCGCGAGTTCTCTGAGGAGGCCATGTTTGCCTCGGTGACACTGACAAGTCCATGACAGCCAGCTAGAATATTATAAACAATATTCGTGGCAATCTTTGGTTTAGAAAGTGTGCCCCATGTATGAATTGTGAAACCCGCCTCCGGCTTGCTTGGAACATATTTCGGACGTGTCAGGATTATACGAGGAACTTTCGGTTCCAATTTCCGACCGTACCAGGTATACATAAAGAGTGACAAATAAAACAACAAATATAAGTTTCATGCTCAACATACATGTAAAATAATGGAAACAATAAATGTACAACGTGAGGAATACGACTCCTGCAGAGCATGCAGCTCGCAGTAATTCACAACATGCCATTGTGTGAATACATACACGCGTGTATGTGTATAAACACATATCATTGTATCTATAGATCCAGCACTAGACAAACATCTATAGAAGTATCCAAATAAACACACAAAACAGATAACTCGTGTTTATAAATATATATATATATATATATATATATATATATATATACACGCGCATATGCACTACGTATATTTGAGTGTGTTTATGTATGCTTTTATGTGTTTATCCATAGATAGAAATGCAAGACAAATAGATGGATAGATACATAGATAGAATAACAGACGATAGATGTATAGAATAAAAGACAGATAGAATAAAAACGATGGATAGCTAGCTACCTAGCTGGATAGACGGACGAGCAATTAATGGATAATAGATGAATAGTTAGATGGAATAAAAGATGATAGATAGATAGATAGATAGATAGATAGATAGATAGATAGATAGATAGATAGATAGATAGATAGATAGATAGATAGAATAAAAGTTAGAATAATAAAATATGGATAGATTGATTAATAGATGGACGGAATAAAAGATAATAGCCAGATAGAATAAAAGTCAGAATAAAAAAGGATGGATGGATATATTAATGAACAGATGATGGATGATAAGATAAATGCAATAAAATATGATAGAAAGATAAATAGATAGATATAGATAGATAGAGATAACTAGATAGATAGATATAGCTAGATAGCTAGATAGATAGATATAGATAGATAGAGATAACTAGATAGATAGATATAGCTAGATAGCTAGATAGATAGATAGATAGATAGATAGATAGATAGATAGATAGATAGATAGATAGATAGATAGATAGATAGATAGATATGTAGATAGATAGACCATCGTTACTTCCTAGTTACAACCCGAGAGGTTCAATCCACACGTGAGTTCCATAGCGCCATACTGGGTTTCGGCCGGTCACGATAAATGTACATTTTGAAGGTTAAGGGTACAAGCAGAAGGGACAGTGTATGATGCACTGGCGGGCGTGCGCACACACTGCCTCAAACACACACACACATGACTGTACGTTCCCAGGTTCAGTTGTCGCACTGGATGTGCAGGATGGCACCCGTCGGGCACAGCCCCACTGGTGTTCCTTGGGTTTATCTCCCACATTATTTCTAAGCGCTAACTGCCCCGCGTGCGCCACCAGCGCTGTGATCCCGCGCCAGCCATAGGCCACAGAATGAAAACATTCATATAACTCCACGCACCTATTTATTCTGGCGCGGCCTCTCGAACACAACCACCACGAGCTGTGGGAATCCTAAACAGACAGCACCACCCACCCCGGGCTGCACAGCTGCTGTGCGGTTCTTCTCTTTTGCAAGTGCCCGACCTCCTGGAGCCCATATACCGAATATAACGGGTCGGAGGCTGCGTGAACCCGGGAGGTGCCTTCATCCCTGGCGCACAGCTCCATGAGAAGAGGGATGGGCACACGAGGTGGCACCGCGACGGGCACGGGGTACCAGCCGCACCTGGGGGCTGTGGGCAGGAGGATAGGCATGGGAAGGATGGCAGCGCGCGGCAGGCCGAGTGTGGTCCACGCCGCGCGCAGATATTAGAATGCATGTTAACAGGGTAGACACACGAACAGGGCCGGCAGGAAGACAGGCAAATAGGCAGGAAGAAACAGGTAAACCAGGACGAACAGATGAGGTGTGAGAAGACAGACGGCTTGACATACAGACAGATGTAGACATGGGATGGATGGATGGATGGATGGATAGATAGATAGATAGATAGATAGATAGATAGATAGATAGATAGATAGATAGACAAACAGACATACAGACAGACAGACAGACAGATAGATAGCGATAGATAGACAGACAAACAGACAGACAGACAGACAGACAGACAGATAGATAGATAGATAGCGATAGATAGACAGACAAACAGACATACAGACAGACAGACAGACAGACAGATAGATAGATAGCGATAGATAGACAGACAGACAGACAGACAGACAGACAGACAGACAGATAGACAGATAGATAGATAGATAGTACTCCAGCTCAGGAGGTGGGTGCACCTGCTCAGTTACCGTTACACCACGGCGCCTGGTGCCCGCTGCTCCGGGTCTCTCTGGATTTGAAGGTGGGGTGTCTCGGCCGGACAGGGACCCAATACTGAAGACAACAGCGAGGATGGCGGAGTCGACCAGCCGTCCCGGGCCACACTCACCCCTTCTTCCTGTGAGGGTCACACTGGATGGAACCGTCGACTCATTGCCACCACCAGACATAATCTGGTCCCAGCAGAGCTGCCGCCCCTCGATGGAGCCGCCGGGCACAGCGATGGTGTCAGAGAGATGTCCTTGCCTGGCCCTTCCCGCCTGCCTGGTCGCTGTATCTGTCCACACATCCGTCCAGCCTGGGACCCGTGCCCCCCTGGGCTGCGCATCCGTAGTAGGACCCCCGTACCTGCCGGGCACACTCACCGTGGGACGCGGATGACAAAGGCCGCTCCGCCACCAAGCGGGCCCCGGCAGCACAGCCGAGCAGGCATGTGCCTGCCCTGCAGTGGGCGCTGCCGTGGGCACACCAAGCAGTGCCAGGGGTACACGGACTTCCGCAGGGGGCTGCCCTTGCTCACAATGACGTGTTCACTCCAGCGGAGGCATCTCAGAACAGCAGCCCTGGGCCCGCTAGGCCAGGGTGTATCTGGAGGGGCCTAAAACAGGCGGGCCCCATCCACCCCAGGTTCAGTGGATATCTGTAAGATATGGGGGGCGAGGGGCCCTCGTCACATTCCATGGGGTCTGCGTCGACATTTTGCACCAGGGACCCTGATCACTGTGCAGTTTCAATAGCATTGTTTAGATAAAAAAACAACAAGCAAAAACGTAGCGTGAAACTTTGAGACCTTGTGCAAAAGAAAGTTAACATAGCGCTTTCCTGGTGAGGTGAAGGCGCT